>NC_135232.1:1150481421-1151109546 GCF_051348905.1 Ranitomeya variabilis
ATAATTGTAAATTATTCCTTTCTCTCAGACCTCACTCCTCAGGAGATCCTGTCCAGCAGGTTAAGATTGTAATCTCTTTGCTGCGAGGTGACCCTCAAAATTGGGCATTTTCATTGGCACCAGGGGATCCTGCGTTGCTCAATGTGGATGCGTTTTTCCTGGCTTTAGGGTTGCTTTATGAGGAACCTAATTTGGAGATTCAAGCTGAAAAAGCTTTGATAGCCCTATCTCAAGGGCAAGATGAAGCGGAGATATACTGCCAAAAATTTCGTAGGTGGTCTGTGCTTACTCAGTGGAATGAGTGCGCCTTAGCGGCAAATTTCAGAGGGCCTTTCTGATGCCGTTAAAGATGTTATGGTCGGGTTCCCTGCGCCTACAGGTCTGAATGAGTCCATGACAATGGCAATTCAGATTGATCGGCGTTTGCGGGAGCGCAAACCCGTGCACCATTTGGCGGTATCTTTTGAAGAGACACCAGAGAAAATGCAATGTGACAGAGTTATGTCCAGAAGCGAGCGGCAGAATTATAGGCGTAAAAATGGGTTATGCTTCTATTGTGGTGATTCTGCTCATGTTATATCGGCATGCTCTAAGCGTACTAGGAAGGTTGACAAGTCCATTTCAATTGGCACTTTACAGTCCAAATTTATTTTGTCTGTAACCTTGATTTGTTCATTATCAGTTATTACCGTGGATGCCTATGTGGACTCTGGCGCTGCTCTGAGTCTTATGGACTGGTCCTTTGCCAGGCGCTGTGGGTTTGATTTAGAGCCTCTGGAAGTCCCTATACCTCTGAAGGGTATTGATTCTACACCTTTGGCTTGTAATAAACCACAGTTCTGGACGCAAGTGACTATGCGTATGACTCCAGACCATCAGGAGGTGATTCGCTTCCTTGTGTTGTACAATTTACATGCTATTTTTGTGCTTGGATTACCATGGTTACAGTCTCATAACCCAGTCCTTGACTGGAAGGCTATGTCTGTGTTAAGCTGGGGATGTCGGGGGGCTCATGGGGACACTCCTATGGTGTCCATTTCGTCATCTATTCCATCTGAGATTCCGGCATTTTTGTCTGATCATCGTGATATTTTTGAAGAGCCTAAGATTGGTTCACTCCCTCCTCACAGGAATTGTGATTGCGCCATAGATCTGATTCCTGGCAGTAAATTTCCAAAGGGTCGTTTGTTTAACCTATCTGTACCTGAACATGCTGCTATGCGCGAGTATATTAAGAAGTCCCTGGAAAAGGGACATATTTTTCCTTCTTCATCACCTTTAGGAGCCGGTTTTTTCTTTGTCTCTAAAAAGGATGGCTCTCTGAGGCCTTGTATTGATTATCGTCTCCTGAATAAAATTACAGTCAAATATCAGTATCCGTTGCCTTTGCTGACTGATTTGTTTGCTCGCATAAGGGGGGCTAAGTGGTTCTCTAAGATTGATCTTCGTGGGGCGTATAATTTGGTGCGAATTAAGCAGGGGGATGAGTGGAAGACCGCATTTAATACGCCTGAGGGCCATTTTGAGTATTTGGTAATGCCTTTCGGCCTTTCTAATGCACCTTCTGTCTTTCAGTCCTTAATGCATGATATTTTCCGTGAATATTTGGATAAATTTATGATTGTGTACTTGGATGATATTTTGATTTTTTCTGATGACTGGGAGTCTCATGTTCAGCAGGTCAGGAGGGTTTTTCAGGTTTTGCGGGAGAATTCTTTGTGTGTAAAGGGTTCAAAGTGTGTTTTTGGGGTTCAAAAAATTTCATTTTTGGGGTATATTTTTTCCCCTTCTTCTATTGAGATGGACCCTGTCAAGGTTCGGGCTATTTACGACTGGACGCAGCCTACTTCTCTGAAGAGTCTCCAGAAATTCTTGGGCTTTGCTAATTTTTATCGTCGATTTATAGCTGGTTTTTCTGGCGTTGCTAAACCTCTGACGGATTTGACTAAAAAGGGTGCTGATGTTGCCAATTGGTCCCCTGCTGCCGTGGAGGCCTTTCGGGAGCTTAAGCGCCGCTTTTTGTCTGCCCCTGTGTTGCGCCAGCCTGATGTTTCTCTTCCCTTTCAGGTTGAGGTCGATGCTTCCGAGATCGGAGTGGGGGCGGTTTTGTCGCAGAAAAGTTCCGACTGCTCAGTGATGAGACCTTGTGCGTTCTTTTCGCGAAAATTTTCGGCCGCCGAGCGAAACTATGATGTTGGTAATCGGGAGCTTTTGGCCATGAAGTGGGCATTTGAGGAGTGGAGTCATTGGCTTGAGGGTGCCAGACATCAGGTGGTAGTTTTGACTGATCACAAGAATTTAATTTATTTGGAGTCTGCCAGGCGCCTGAATCCTAGACAGGCACGTTGGTTGTTGTTCTTTTCCCGGTTTAATTTTGTGGTCTCGTACTTACCGGGTTCTAGGAATGTGAAAGCAGATGCTCTTTCTAGGAGTTTTGAGCCTGACTCTCCTGGGAATTCTGAACCTGCTGGTGTCCTTAAGGATGGAGTGGTTTTGTCTGCTGTCTCTCCAGATTTGCGACGTGCTTTGCAAGAATTTCAGGCGGATAGACCTGATCGTTGTCCGTCTGGTAGACTGTTTGTTCCTGACGAGTGGACCACTAGAGTCATCTCGGAAGTTCATTCTTCTACTCTGGCAGGTCATCCGGGAATTTTTGGCACCAGAGATTTGGTGGCTAGATCCTTCTGGTGGCCTTCCCTGTCTCGAGATGTGCGTGTTTTTGTGCAGTCTTGCGATGTGTGTGCTCGGGCCAAGCCTTGTTGTTCTAGGGCTAGTGGGTTGTTGTTGCCCTTGCCTATTCCGAAGAGGCCTTGGACGCACATCTCTATGGACTTTATCTCGGATCTCCCTGTTTCTCAGAAGATGTCTGTCATCTGGGTGGTGTGTGACCGTTTTTCTAAAATGGTTCATTTGGTGCCATTGCCTAATTTGCCTTCCTCATCTGAGTTGGTCCCTCTGTTTTTTCAAAATGTGGTTCGCTTGCATGGTATTCCGGAAAACATCGTTTCTGACAGGGGTACCCAGTTCGTGTCTAGATTTTGGCGGGCAGTCTGTGCCAGGTTGGGCATTGATTTGTCCTTTTCATCTGCATTCCATCCTCAGACCAATGGCCAGACGGAGCAAACTAATCAAACTTTGGAGACTTATTTGAGGTGTTTTGTGTCTGCGGATCAGGATGATTGGGTTGCCTTTCTGCCGTTGGCGGAGTTTGCTCTTAATAATCGGGCTAGTTCTGCCACTTTGGTTTCTCCTTTCTTTTGCAATTCAGGGTTTCATCCGCGTTTTTCATCTGGTCAGGTTGAATCTTCGGATTGTCCTGGAGTGGATGCGGTGGTGGATCGGTTGCATCGGATTTGGGGACAAGTGGTGGATAATTTGGAATTGTCCCAGGAGAGGACTCAGCAGTTTGCTAACCGTCGTCGTCGTGTTGGTCCCCACCTTCGCGTTGGGGACTTGGTGTGGTTGTCTTCCCGTTTTGTCCCTATGAGGGTTTCTTCTCCCAAATTTAAGCCTCGGTTCATCGGTCCTTATAGGATTTTGGAGATTCTTAACCCTGTTTCCTTTCGTTTGGACCTCCCGGCATCTTTCGCTATCCATAATGTGTTCCATCGGTCGTTGTTGCGGAGATATGAGGTACCGGTGGTTCCTTCTACTGAACCTCCTGCTCCTGTGCTGGTGAGGGTGAATTGGAGTACGTCGTAGAGAAGATCTTGGACTCCCGTATTTCCAGACGGAGACTTCAATATCTGGTTAAATGGAAAGGCTATGGTCAGGAAGATAATTCTTGGGTAACTGCCTCTGATGTTCATGCCTCGGATTTGGTTCGTGCCTTTCATAGGGCTCATCCAGATCGCCCTGGCGGTTCTTGTGAGGGTTCGGTGCCCCCTCCTTAAGGGGAGGGTACTGTTGTGTATCCGCTTTTTGGGCTCCCCTGGTGGTTGCTGGTGGTACTGGTGACTTGTTTGCACTTTGCTGCTTCTGTTCACCTGCTTCCATCAGTGTTTGGGAGTTTCCTATTTAGCCTTGCTCTCCAGTCATTTCCTTGCCGGTCATCATTGTAACCAGAGCCTTCGGTTGCATGTTTCTGCTACTAGTCTGCTGATCAGCTAAGTGGACTTTGTCCTTTTGTTTTGTACCTTTTGTCCAGTTTGCAGTTTTTGTAATTCTCTGTAGCTGGAAGCTCTTGCGGGCTGAAATTGCCACTCCTGTGTCATGAGTTGACACAGGAGTCTTAAAGTAATTTCAGGATGGTTTTTGAAAGGGTTTTCAGTTGACCGTGAAGTCCTCTTTTGTGTCCTTCTGCTATCTAGTAAGTGGACCTCTCTTTGCTAAATCTACTTTCATACTGTGTATGTCTTTTCCTCTTAATTCACCGTTATTACATGTGGGGGGCTGCTATCATCTTTTGGGGTATTTCCCTAGAGGTAAGCCAGGTCTGTTTCTTCCTCTACCAGGCGTAGTTAGTCCTCCGGCTGGCGCGTGGCATATAGGAAGCCGTAGGTATGCTCCCTGGCTACTGTTAGTTGTGTGGTAGATTTAGCTCACGGTCAACTCGAGTTTCCATCACCCGAGAGCTCGTTCGTTACTTATATGTTTCTTACGTTCCCTTGCCATTGGGAACCATGACATAACTCCCTCCTCAGGGCTCGCACACTTCCTGAGGTAACTCCCAGCTCAGGACTCGCACACACTTCCTGAGGTAACTTCTAGCTCAGGGCTCACACACTTCCTGAGGTAACTTCCAGCTCAGTGCTCTTGCACTTCTTGAGGTAACTTCCAGCTCAGGGCTCACACACTTCCTGAGGTAACTCCCAGCTCATGACTCTCACACTTCCTGAGGTAACTCCCAGCTCAGGACTCTCACACTTCCTGAGGTAACACCCAGCTCAGGACTCACACTTCCTGAGGTAACTCCCAGCTTAGGGCTCACAGACTTCCTGAGGTAACTCCCAGCTCAGGGCTCGCACACATTTCCTGAGGTAACTCCCAGCTCAGGGCTCTCCCACTTCCTGAGGTAACTCCCAGCTCAGGGCTCGCACACTTCCTGAGGTAACTCCCAGCTCAGGACTCTCACACTTCCTGAGGTAACTCACAGCTCAGGGCTCTCTTACTTCCTGAGGTAACTCCCAGCTCAAGGCTCTCACACTTCCTAAAGTAACTTCCAGCTCAGGGCTGTCACACTTCCTGAGGTAACTACGAGCTCAGGACTCACACTTCCTGAGGTAACTCCCAGCTTAGGGCTCACAGACTTCCTGAGGTAACTCTCAGCTCAGGGCTCTCACAGACTTCCTGAGGTAACTCCCAGCGCAGGGCTCACACTTCCTGAGGTAACTTCCAGCTCAGGGCTCACACACTTCCTGAGGTTACTCCCAGCTCAGGGCTCTCACAGACTTCCTGAGGTAACTCCCAGCTCAGGGCTCACACTTCCTGAGGTAACTCCCAGCTCAGGGCTCTCACACTTCCCGAGGTAACTCCCAGCTCAGGGCTCGCACACTTCCGGAGGTAACTCCCACCTCAGGACTCTCACACTTCCTGAGGTAACTCACAGCTCAGGGCTCTCTTACTTCCTGAGGTAACTCCCAGCTCAAGGCTCTCACACTTCCTAAGGTAACTTCCAGCTCAGGGCTCTCACACTTCCTGAGGTAACTTCCAGCTAGGACTCTCACACTTCCTGAGGTAACTCACAGCTCAGGGCTCTCACACTTCCTGAGGTAACTCACAGCTCAGGGCTCACAGACTTCCTGAGGTAACTCCCAGCTCAGGGCTCGCACACATTTCCTGAGGTAACTCCCAGCTCAGGGCTCTCACACTTCCTGAGGTAACTCCCAGCTCAGGGCTCGCACACTTCCTGAGGTAACTCCCAGCTCAGGACTCTCACACTTCCTGAGGTAACTCACAGCTCAGGGCTCTCACACTTCCTGAGGTAACTCACAGCTCAGGGCTCTCACACTTCCTAAGGTAACTTCCAGCTCAGGGCTCACACACTTCCTGAGGTAACTTCCAGCTCAGTGCTCTTGCACTTCTTGAGGTAACTTCCAGCTCAGGGCTCTCACACTTCCTGAGGTAACACCCAGCTCAGGACTCACACTTCCTGAGGTAACTCCCAGCTTAGGGCTCACAGACTTCCTGAGGTAACTCCCAGCTCAGGGCTCGCACACATTTCCTGAGGTAACTCCCAGCTCAGGGCTCTCACACTTCCTGAGGTAACTCCCAGCTCAGGGCTCGCACACTTCCTGAGGTAACTCCCAGCTCAGGACTCTCACACTTCCTGAGGTAACTCACAGCTCAGGGCTCTCTTACTTCCTGAGGTAACTCCCAGCTCAAGGCTCTCACACTTCCTAAAGTAACTTCCAGCTCAGGGCTGTCACACTTCCTGAGGTAACTACGAGCTCAGGACTCACACTTCCTGAGGTAACTCCCAGCTTAGGGCTCACAGACTTCCTGAGGTAACTCTCAGCTCAGGGCTCTCACAGACTTCCTGAGGTAACTCCCAGCGCAGGGCTCACACTTCCTGAGGTAACTTCCAGCTCAGGGCTCACACACTTCCTGAGGTTACTCCCAGCTCAGGGCTCTCACAGACTTCCTGAGGTAACTCCCAGCTCAGGGCTCACACTTCCTGAGGTAACTCCCAGCTCAGGGCTCTCACACTTCCCGAGGTAACTCCCAGCTCAGGGCTCGCACACTTCCGGAGGTAACTCCCACCTCAGGACTCTCACACTTCCTGAGGTAACTCACAGCTCAGGGCTCTCTTACTTCCTGAGGTAACTCCCAGCTCAAGGCTCTCACACTTCCTAAGGTAACTTCCAGCTCAGGGCTCTCACACTTCCTGAGGTAACTTCCAGCTAGGACTCTCACACTTCCTGAGGTAACTCACAGCTCAGGGCTCGCACACTTCCTGAGGTAAATCTCAGCTCAGTGCTCTCGCACTTCCTGAGGTAACTTCCAGCTCAGGGCTCGCACACTTCCTGAGGTAACTCCTAGATCAGGACTCTCACACTACCTGAGGTAACTTCCAGCTCAGGGCTCCCACACTTCCTGAGGTAACTCCTAGATCAGGACTCTCACACTACCTGAGGTAACTCCCAGCTCAGGGCTCTCACACTTCCTGAGGTAAATCCCAGCTCAGGGCTCTCACACTTCCTGAAGTAACTTCCAGCTCAGGACTCTCACACTTCCTGAGGTAACTCCAAGATCCGGGCTCTCACACTTCCTGAGGTAACTCCCAGCTCAGGACTCTCACACTTCCTGAGGTAACTCCCAGCTCAGGGCTCGCACACTTCCTGAGGTAACTTCCAGCTCAGGGCTCGCACACTTCCTGAGGAAACTCCCAGATCAGGACTCTCACACTTACTGAGGTAACTCCCAGCTCAGGGCTCTCACACTTCCTGAAGTAACTTCCAGCTCAGGACTCTCACACTTCCTGAGGTAACTCCAAGATCCGGGCTCTCACACTTCCTGAGGTATCTTCCAGCTCAGGACTCTCACACTTCCTGAGGTAACTCCCAGCTCAGGGCTCGCACACTTCCTGAGGTAACTTCCAGCTCAGGGCTCGCAGACTTCCTGAGGTAACTTCCAGCTCAGGGCTCGCACACTTCCTGAGGTAACTCCCAGCTCAGGGCTCTCAAAGACTTCCTGAGGTAACTCCCTCCTCAGGGCTCGCACACTTCCTGAGGTAACTACCAGCTCAGGACTCTCACAGACTTCCTGAGGTAACTCCCAGCTCAGGGCTCTCACAGACTTCCTGAGGTAACTCCCAGCTCAGGGCTCGCACACTTCCTGAGGTATCTCCCAGCTCAGGACTCGCACACACTTCCTGAGGTAACTTCCAGCTCAGGACTCGCACACACTTCCTGAGGTAACTCCCAGCTCAGGGCTCTCACAGACTTCCTGAGGTAACTCCCAGCTCAGGACTCTCACACTTCCTGAGGTAACTCCCAGCTCAGGGCTCGCACACTTCCTGAGGTAACTCCCAGCTCAGGGATCTCACACTTCCTGAGGTAACTCACAGCTCAGGGCTTTCTTACTTCCTGAGGTAACTCCCAGCTCAAGGCTCTCACACTTCCTGAGGTAACTTCCAGCTCAGGACTCTCACACTTCCTGAGGTAACTCACAGCTCAGGGCTCTCACACTTCCTGAGGTAGCTCCCAGCTCAGTGCTCTCGCACTTCCTAAGGTAACTTCCAGCTCAGGGCTCACACACTTCCTGAGGTAACGTGCAGCTCAGGGCTGCACACTTCCTGAGGTAACTCCCAGATCAGGACACTCACACTTACTGAGGATACTTCCAGCTCAGGGCTCCCACACTTCCTGACGTAACTCCTAGATCAGGACTCTCACACTACCTGAGGTAACTCCCAGCTCAGGGCTCTCACACTTCCTGAGGTAAATCCCAGCTCAGGGCTCTCACACTTCCTGAAGTAACTTCCAGCTCAGGACTCTCACACTTCCTGAGGTAACTCCAAGATCCGGGCTCTCACACTTCCTGAGGTAACTCCCAGCTCAGGACTCTCACACTTCCTGAGGTAACTCCCAGCTCAGGGCTCGCACACTTCCTGAGGTAACTTCCAGCTCAGGGCTCGCACACTTCCTGAGGTAACTCCCAGATCAGGACTCTCACACTTACTGAGGTAACTTCCAGCTCAGGGCTCCCACACTTCCTGAGGTAACTCCTAGATCAGGACTCTCACACTTCCTGAGGTAACTCCCAGCTCAGGGCTCTCACACTTCCTGAGGTAAATCCCAGCTCAGGGCTCTCACACTTCCTGAAGTAACTTCCAGCTCAGGACTCTCACACTTCCTGAGGTAACTCCAAGATCCGGGCTCTCACACTTCCTGAGGTAACTTCCAGCTCAGGACTCTCACACTTCCTGAGGTAACTCCCAGCTCAGGGCTCGCACACTTCCTGAGGTAACTCCCAGCTCAGGGCTCGCAGACTTCCTGAGGTAACTTCCAGCTCAGGGCTCGCAGACTTCCTGAGGTAACTTCCAGCTCAGGGCTCGCACACTTCCTGAGGTAACTCCCAGCTCAGGGCTCTCAAAGACTTCCTGAGGTAACTCCCTCCTCAGGGCTCGCACACTTCCTGAGGTAACTACCAGCTCAGGACTCTCACAGACTTAGTGAGGTAACTCCCAGCTCAGGGCTCTCACAGACTTCCTGAGGTAACTCCCAGCTCAGGGCTCGCACACTTCCTGAGGTATCTCCCAGCTCAGGACTCGCACACACTTCCTGAGGTAACTTCCAGCTCAGGACTCGCACACACTTCCTGAGGTAACTCCCAGCTCAGGGCTCTCACAGACTTCCTGAGGTAACTCCCAGCTAAGGACTCTCACACTTCCTGAGGTAACTCCCAGCTCAGGGCTCGCACACTTCCTGAGGTAACTCCCAGCTCAGGGCTCGCACACTTCCTGAGGTAACTCCCAGCTCAGGGATCTCACACTTCCTGAGGTAACTCCCAGCTCAGGGCTCTCACACTTCCTGAGGTAACTCCAAGATCCGGGCTCTCACACTTCCTGAGGTAACTTCCAGCTCAGGACTCTCACACTTCCTGAGGTAACTCCCAGGTCAGGGCTCGCACACTTCCTGAGGTAACTCCCAGCTCAGGGCTCGCACACTTCCTGAGGTAACTTCCAGCTCAGGGCTCGCACACTTCCTGAGGTAACTCCCAGCTCAGGGCTCTCAAAGACTTCCTGAGGTAACTCCCTCCTCAGGGCTCGCACACTTCCTGAGGTAACTACCAGCTCAGGACTCTCACAGACTTCCTGAGGTAACTCCCAGCTCAGGGCTCTCACAGACTTCCTGAGGTAACTCCCAGCTCAGGGCTCGCACACTTCCTGAGGTATCTCCCAGCTCAGGACTTGCACACACTTCCTGAGGTAACTTCCAGCTCAGGACTCGCACACACTTCCTGAGGTAACTCCCAGCTCAGGGCTCTCACAGACTTCCTGAGGTAACTCCCAGCTCAGGACTCTCACACTTCCTGAGGTAACTCCCAGCTCAGGGCTCGCACACTTCCTGAGGTAACTCCCAGCTCAGGGATCTCACACTTCCTGAGGTAACTCCCAGCTCAGGGATCTCACACTTCCTGAGGTAACTCACAGCTCAGGGCTTTCTTACTTCCTGAGGTAACTCCCAGGTCAGGGCTCGCACACTTCCTGAGGTAACTCCCAGCTCAGGGCTCGCACACTTCCTGAGGTAACTTCCAGCTCAGGGCTCGCACACTTCCTGAGGTAACTCCCAGCTCAGGGCTCTCAAAGACTTCCTGAGGTAACTCCCTCCTCAGGGCTCGCACACTTCCTGAGGTAACTACCAGCTCAGGACTCTCACAGACTTCCTGAGGTAACTCCCAGCTCAGGGCTCTCACAGACTTCCTGAGGTAACTCCCAGCTCAGGGCTCGCACACTTCCTGAGGTATCTCCCAGCTCAGGACTTGCACACACTTCCTGAGGTAACTTCCAGCTCAGGACTCGCACACACTTCCTGAGGTAACTCCCAGCTCAGGGCTCTCACAGACTTCCTGAGGTAACTCCCAGCTCAGGACTCTCACACTTCCTGAGGTAACTCCCAGCTCAGGGCTCGCACACTTCCTGAGGTAACTCCCAGCTCAGGGATCTCACACTTCCTGAGGTAACTCCCAGCTCAGGGATCTCACACTTCCTGAGGTAACTCACAGCTCAGGGCTTTCTTACTTCCTGAGGTAACTCCCAGCTCAAGGCTCTCACACTTCCTGAGGTAACTTCCAGCTCAGGACTCTCACACTTCCTGAGGTAACTCACAGCTCAGGGCTCTCACACTTCCTGAGGTAGCTCCCAGCTCAGTGCTCTCGCACTTCCTAAGGTAACTTCCAGCTCAGGGCTCACACACTTCCTGAGGTAACGTGCAGCTCAGGGCTGCACACTTCCTGAGGTAACTCCCAGATCAGGACACTCACACTTACTGAGGATACTTCCAGCTCAGGGCTCGCACACTTCCTGAGGTAACTCCCAGCTCAGGGCTCTCAAATACTTCCTGAGGTAACTCCCTCCTCAGGGCTCGCACACTTCCTGAGGTAACTACCAGCTCAGGACTCTCACAGACTTCCTGAGGTAACTCTCAGCTCAGGGCTCTCACAGACTTCCTGAGGTAACTCCCTCCTCAGGGCTCGCACACTTCCTGAGGTAACTCCAAGATCCGGGCTCTCACACTTCCTGAGGTAACTTCCAGCTCATGACTCTCATACTTCCTGAGGTAACTTGCAGCTCAGGGCTCTCACACTTCCTGAGGTAAATCCCAGCTCAGTGCTCTCGCACTTCCTGAGGTAACTTCCAGCTCAGGGCTCACACACTTCCTGAGGTAACTTCCAGCTCAGGGCTCGCACAGTTCCTGAGGTAACTTCCAGCTCAGGGCTCTCAAAGACTTGTGGAGGTAACTCCCTCCTCAGGGCTCACACACTTCCTGAGGTAACTCCCAGCTCAGGACTCTCACAGACTTCCTGAGGTAACTCCCAACTCAGGGCTCTCACAGACTTCCTGAGGTAACTCCCTCCTCAGGGCTCGCACACTTCCTGAGGTAAATCCCAGCTCAGGACTCGCACACACTTCCTGAGGTAACTTCCAGCTCAGGACTCGCACACACTTCCTGAGGTAACTCCCAGCTCAGGGCTCTCACAGACTTCCTGAGGTAACTCCCAGCTTAGGACTCTCACACTTCCTGAGTGACTCCCAGCTCAGGGCTCGCACACTTCCTGAGGTAACTCCCAGCTCAGGACTCTCACACTTCCTGAGGTAACTTACAGCTCAGGGCTCGCACTCTTCCTGAGGTAACTTCCAGCTCAGGGCTCTCAAAGACTTCCTGAGGTAACTCCCTCCTCAGGGCTCACACACTTCCTGAGGTAACTCCCAGCTCAGGACTCTCACAGACTTCCTGAGGTAACTCCCAGCTCAGGGCTCTCACAGACTTCCTGAGGTAACTCCCTCCTCAGGGCTCGCACACTTCCTGAGGTAAATCCCAGCTCAGGACTCGCACACACTTTCTGAGGTAACTTCCAGCTCAGGACTCGCACACACTTCCTGAGGTAACTCCCAGCTCAGGGCTCTCACAGACTTCCTGAGGTAACTCCCAGCTCAGGACTCTCACACTTCCTGAGTGACTCCCAGCTCAGGGCTCGCACACTTCCTGAGGTAACTCCCAGCTCAGGACTCTCACACTTCCTGATGTAACTCCCAGCTCAGGACTCTCACACTTCCTGAGGTAACTCCCTGCTCAGGGCTCGCACACTTCCTGAGGTAACTCCCAGCTCAGGGCTCGCTCACTTCCTTAGGTAACTTCCAGCTCAGGGCTCTCACAGACTTCCTGAGGTAACTCCCTCCTCAGGGCTCGCACACTTCCTGAGGTAACTCCCAGCTCAGGACTCTCACAGACTTCCTGAGGTAACTCCCAGCTCAGGACTCTCACACTTCCTGAGGTAACTTTGAGTTTTGGGTGGTTGAAGCTGCCTGAGGGAGCAGACACTACCGTTTCCAGCATAGTTTTCCATGTGAGCCCATGCTGAGGGGACATCTTTCTCCACATAGTCTCCTCTACAAAGGAGTGAAGCCTCCTCCACTCAGGAGAGATAACTCTGCACATGTGCTCTCCTCAGGGGCGGACACAGACTGCAGAGGGCCCCTGTGCAAGAAATTTTCCTGGGCCCCCCCCCATACTGCAACAAAGTTATGTAAACATAGATGCTCCATATAACGCTGTGCCTGTGCCGCCACATATAATGCTCCATACAATTCATTATGGCCCCATAGATGCTCCATATAACGCTGTGCCTGTGCCGCCACATATAATGCTCCATACAATTCATTATGGCCCCATAGATGCTCCATATAACGCTGTGCCTGTGCCGCCACATATAATGCTCCATACAATTCATTATGGCCCCATAGATGCTCCATATAACGCTGTGCCTGTGCCGCCACATATAATGCTCCATACAATTCATTATGGCCCCATAGATGCTCCATGTAACGCTGTGCCTGTGCCGCCACATATAATGCTCCATAGTCCATACAATTCATTATGGCCCAGCCCAGATGCTCCATATAATGCTGTGCCGCCACATATAATGCTCCATACAATTCATTATTACCCCATAGATGCTCCATCCATAATATGGATGGAGCATCTATGGGGCCATAATGAGTAATGGAGCATTATATGTGGCGGCACAGATTTATATGGACTCCCTCCCTATAAAGCTGTGCCGCCAGATATAATGCTCCAATTCATTATGGCTCCCATAGATAGATGCTGAGTGTCTGATGCTCCATATATAACGCCTGTGCCGCTCAATTCATTATGGCCCAGGGCCCCATAGATAGATGCTGAGTGAGTGATGCTGCTCCGTCCATATATAACGCCTGTGCCGCCGGCGCCACATATAAATGCTGCAATAAAAAAAAAAGACATACTCAGTCACCTCGGCTCGACTCTCGTCTCTGCCCGCCCGCTGGTCCTCACCGTCCCGTCTCTCCGCACTGACTGATCAGGCAGAGGGCGGCGGGCACACTATACGTCATCCGCGTGCCCTCTGACCTGAACAGTCAGAGCGCAGAGACGGAACGGGATTGGAAGATGGAGCGGCGCGTGGATCGTGGACAGGTAAATATACTCACCTCCTGCTCCTGGCTCCTTCTCCCAGACCCGGACTGTGGACAGATCATGGTCTCCGCAGACTCCGGGCAGTGGCGGGCGCCGGGCACGGCAGCTTCTGAGGCTGCTCCAGCGGTCATGTCACTCGCTGGGTACCGCGGCGCCGGCCCGGCGCTCATTACAGCAGGCTGAGCAGGAAATTCAGGAATGATGATCCACGCGTCGCAGCGGCAGGCAGGCTGCAGTGCAGCAGCACACTGAGTCACGACTCACGAGGAGTCACAACAATTGTCGATTGCCGACGTGCCGTGCATGTCCGTCGGGTCGGGCCCCCTCCCCGCTCTTGGCCCCGGTGCGGCTGCACTGGTTGAACCGGCGGTATGTCCGCCCCTGGCTCTCCTCCATGCTGGTTATCCTGTTTGCTTCTAGCCAGGACCAGATCCACGTGGCTGCCACGCCACTGACTTTGTTTAACCTAACCCCTGCAATAGGGAACGATAGGCTCAACACCGCGAGTGTTTCCACAGAGAGCCAATCTGTGAAGATCCCTCCATCTGTAATATTTCTTGAACTGCACATAGCATTTCTTCTAATAGCAAGTGAAGAGAACTCTGTTCCGGCTGCTCTGAGAGACCATAACCTCGCTTGCCTCATGAGGAGATAATCATTACTTTCATATGTCATCACGTTAGCGCAGATAAAGCTAGCAGATGCTCTATCTGCGCTAGCGGTGACGGACCCGGAAATGCTGCAGCACGCGTCCCAGGGTCCGTCACTCAATGACGGCACATTGCTAGCGCACGCCCATTGTGGGCATGCGCTAGCGATGCGTCCGACATAGGACATAATGGCGGCGTTAACGGACTGCGTTACACCGTGTAATGCCATGGTGTAACGTAGTCCGTCTAACAGACGCCACAGACGCAGTGTGAACCCAGCCTAAGACTATGCTATGCTATGTTTACAAGTTCACCTGCGTGTCTGGCTGCTTGAGATTACACCGTGCTCCAAACCCTGCACCCAGACACCACCGCTACAGGAGTGCCCCCAGGGGTCCTATACCATCCACCAGTGCCACCTCCCGCTATTGACAATTGTTGTGGACACGAGGGAAGTGTTGAGGGGTCCAGCGACCCACTTCAGCTACCATGACATTATCTGCCTCCAGTGGGACTGCATGCCCCAGCTGGCCCTTCCCCAGTGGCCCACCACAAGCCTCACCTAGGTAAGCTCGGCCCCGTGGCACAGAGGGTCCACGAACCACGTGCGCCACCTCTGGGCCTGACACTCTCTACACTATATATATACTGAATATGTAGCGCACAGAGGTGTCCTTCTACGCCGTGCTGGATCTCGGTGTACCAGGGTGCTACCTTTTACACTTATATATTATATATCATTCACCTTTCAATTAAAGGGGTTGCCAGTGTGCAGGCCCTGCGTGTGACTGCAGGCAGTGGATTGTTGGCACTGTGCGGTGTGAGTGAGCAGTCACCTGACCAAACGTATGTGATTTCCACACTTGCTGTCACATTTTTGTGGACTGCCCCTCTATCCTGTTGGTTTTTTGCCCTCCGCTTCTTCCAGGATCCATAACTTTTTCTCCGTCCCCACAGAACTCTGCTTTTTTGTACTTTTCAATGACGCCGTTTATTTTACCGTATAATGTCAAAAAATGTTGTTTCTGGTGTAGTGCAGTGGGGTTGGTGCGACTGACAGGCAGGGACCACAGAAAGTCCAGCATAAATGGAGTCTTTATTTTCAGAACTCACACACAGGTGTGCTGTCTTCCGGATCACAGCCAGGATTCCATAAACACAGTCCAGAATTCAGAATCTGGTGCCGTGGGCAATGGCACCGCCGTGTTCTGTGGGTGCATCAGCCGCCTTGAGTTCCCTGGCTCTGTGTTAGCTCCACACAGTTCTGGGTTGCACAGAGCCTCCTGCTCTGCAACTTGCAAACTCCAACACTGACACACCCAGGGCAACAACTGACAGAATTAAACAGAATTATGGCCATAGAGCCACTTCTAAAACCCGGAGTGAAGAGAGGGATTCGCCCCACTGCCAAACCTGCAAATCCCTCTAAAAATATAAGCCCTTAACGGGTTTTCCTAAAAATCTGAGTCACTACTTGGACCCAATCCACACTTACTTTTATTTTGCCTTGTGACTCACAGGCGTCCTGCAGTGAACACAAGGCGTCCCAGCGGGTCTAATAGGACTCCGTCCGCATCCTGGGGGACACATATCAACCCTCGCATATGATCCCCCTGACTGCCTCACAGCGACCACACTTGTGAAAAGGATACTGTAATATTGAGGGGTCTCAAGGCTGAGTGGGGGTCTTCATGTGAGTTGGGTCTATTAAGGTGTTATTTCCAGTGGGGGGCGCTGCACTTCTCAGGTGTAGCTCAACAAAGCTAGCCATGAGTTTTTCCAGTGGAGGTGAATGTGACCTTTTTGGTTTGTTTGTGGCTGAGAATCTGAACGATACAGCAGAGGTGAGTGTGATAGATACAGCAGACGTGAGTGTGATAGATACAGCAGAGCTGAGTGTGATAGATACAGCAGAGCTAAGTGTGATAGATTCAGCAGAGCTAACTGTGAGAGATACAGCAGAGCTGAGTGACAGATGCAGCAGAGCTGAGTGTGATAGATACGGCAGAGCTGAGTGTGACAGATGCAGAGCAGAGTGTGATTACATAAAGCAGAGCTGAGTGTGATACATACAGCAGAGCTGAGTGTGATAGATACAGCAGACCTGCGTGATAGATACAGTAGAGCTGAGTGTGATAGGAATGGCAGAGTTGAGTGTGATAGATACAGCACAGCTGAGTGTGATAGGTATGGCAGAGTTGAGTGTGATAGATATGGCAGAGCTGAGTATGACAGATGCAGCAGAGCGGAGTGTGATAGATACAGCAAAGCTGAGTGTGATAAATACAGCAAACCTGAGTGTGATTGATACAGTAAAGCTGAGTGTGATAGATACAGCAGAGTTGAGTATGACAGATGCAGAGCAGAGTGTGATTACATATAAGCAGAGCTGAGTGTGATACATACAGCAGAGCTGAGTGTGATAGATACAGCAGACCTGAGTGATAGATACAGTAGAGCTGAGTGTGATAGGAATGGCAGAGTTGAGTGTGATAGATACAGCACAGCTGAGTGTGATAGGTATGGCAGAGTTGAGTGTGATAGATATGGCAGAGCTGAGTATGACAGATGCAGCAGAGCGGAGTGTGATAGATACAGCAAAGCTGAGTGTGATAAATACAGCAGACCTGAGTGTGATAGATACAGTAGAGCTGAGTGTAATAGGTATGGCAGAGTTGAGTGTGATAGATATGGCAGAGCTGAGTGTGACAGATGCAGCAGAGCGGAGTGTGATAGATACAGTAGAGCAGAGTGTGATAGATACAGTACAGCTGAAAGTGATAGATACAGTAGAGCTGACTGTGACAGATGGGGAAGAGCTGAATGTGATAGGTACAGTAGAGCTGAGTGTGATAGATATAGCAGAGCCGAGTGTGATAGATACAGCAGAGCCGAGTGTGATAGATACAGCAGAGCCGAGTGTGATAGATACAGCAGAGCTGAGTGTGATAGATACAGCAGAGCTGAGTGTGATGGATACAGCAGAGCTGAGTGTGATAGATACAGCAGAGCTGAGTGTAATAGATACAGCAGAGCTGAGTGTGATAGATACAGCAGAGCTGAGTGTTTTAGATACAGTAGAGCTGAGTGTGATAAAAAGAGCAGAGCTGAGTGAGATAGATACAGCAGAGCTGAGTGTGATAGATACAGCAGAGTTGAGTGTTTTAGATACAGTAGAGCTGAGTGTGATACATACAGCAGAGCTGAAAGTGATAGATACAGCAGAGCTGAGTGTGATAGATACAGCAGAGCTGAGTGTGACAGATGTAGTAGAGCTGAATGATAGATACGGTAGAGCTGAGAGCGATAGACACAGTAGAGCCGAGTGTGATAGATACAGTAGAGCTGTGATAGATATAGCAGATCTGAGTGTGATAGATACAGAAGAGCTGAATGTGATAGATACAGCAGAGCTGAGTGTGATAGATACAGCAGAGCTGAGTGTGATAGATACAGCAGAGCTGAATGTGACAGAAGCAGCAGAGCTGTGTGCGATAGATATAGTAGAGCTGAGTGCGATAGATACAGTAGAGCTGAGTGTGATAGATACAGTACAACTGAGTGTGATAGTTACAACGAAGCTGAGTGTGACAGATACAGCAGAGCTGAGTGTCACAGATACAGCAGAGCTGAGTGTGATACAGTAGAGCTGAGTGTGATAGGTACGGCAGAGCTGAGTGTGACAGATGCAGCAGAGCTGAGTGTGATAGATAAAGTAGAACGGAGTATGAAAGACACGGTAGAGTGGAGTGTAATAGATACAGCGAAGCTGAGTGTGACAGATATGGCAGAGCTGAGTGTGATAGATACAGCAGAGCTGAGTGTGATACAGTAGAGCTGAGTGTGATAGATACAGCAGAGCTGAGTGTGATAGATACAGCAGAGTGTGATAGATACAGTAGCGCTGAGTGTGACACAGTAGAGCTGAGTGTGATAGATACGGCAGAGCTGAGTGTGATAGATAAGGCAGAGCTGAATGTGATAGATGCAGTAGAGCTGAGTGTGATAGATACAGCAGAGCTGAGTGTGATAGATAAAGCAGACCTGAGTGCGATAGATACAGCAGTGCTGAGTGTGACAGATGCAGCAGAGCTGAATGTGATAGATACAGAAGAGCTGAGTGCGATAGATACAATAGAACGAAGTATGATAGATACAGCGAAGCTGAGTGTGACAGATACAGCAGAGCTGAGTGTGATAGCTACAGCAGAGCTGAGTGTGACACAGTAGAGCTGAGTGTGATACAGCAGAGCTGAGTTTGATAGATACAGAAGAGTGTGATAGATACAGTAGAGCTGAGTGTGATACAGTAAAGCTGAGTGTGATAGATACGGCAGAGCTGAGTGATAGATACAGGAGAACTGAGTGTGATAGATACAGCAGAGCTGAGTGCGACAGATCTGGCAGAGCTGAATGTGACAGATACAGCAGAGCTGAGTGTGATAGATACGGTAGAGCTGAGTGTGATAGATACAGTAGAGCTGAGTGTGACAGATGCGGCAGAGCTGAGTGTGATAGATACAATAGAGCTAAATGTGATACAGTAGAGATGAGTTTGACATATACAGCAGAGCTGAGTGTGATAGATACAGTAGAGCTGAGTGTGAGATATAAAGTAGAGCTGAGTGTGACAGACACAGCAGAGCTGAGTGTGAAAGATACAGCAGAGCTGCGTGTGATAGATACACTAGAGGTGAATGTGATAGATACAGCAAAGCTGAGTGTGACAGATGTGGCAGAGCTGAGTGTGATAGATACAGTAGAGCTCAGTGTGATAGATACAGTAGAGCTGAGGGTGTTACATACAGCAGAGCTGAGTGTGACAGATACAGCAGAGATGTCATAGATACAGTAGGGCTGAGTGTGATTCAGCAGAGCTGAGTGTGATAGATACGGCAGAGCTGAGCGTGACAGATGCGGCAGTGCTGAGCATGATAGATACGGCAGAGCTGAGTGTGATAGATACAGGAGAGCTGAGTGTGATAAAAACAGCAGAGCTGAGTGTGATACAGCAGAGCTGAGTGTGATACAGCAGAGCTGAGTGTGATACAGCAGAGTTGAGTGTTTTAGATACAGTAGAGCTGAGTGTGATAGATACAGCAGAGCTGAGTGTGATACATACAGCAGAGCTGAGTGTTTTAGATACAGTAGAGTTGAGTGTGATAGATACAGCAGAGCTGAGTGTGATAGATGCAGTATCGCTGAGTGTGATACAGCAGAGCTGAGTGTGATATACAGCAGAGCTGACTGTGATAGATAAAGGAGAGCTGAGTGTTTTAGATTCAGTAGAGATGAGTGTGATAGATACAGCAGAGCTAAAGGTACCTTCACACTAAGCGATGCTGCAGAGATATGGACAACGATGCCGATCGCTGCAGCGTCGCTGTGTGGTCGCTGGAGAGCTGTCACACAGACAGCTCTCCAGCGACCAAATATGCCGAAGTCCCCGGGTAACCAGGGTAAACATCGGGTTACTAAGCGCAGGGCTGCGCTTAGTAACCCGATGTTTACCCTGGTTACCAGCGTAAATGTAAAAAACAAACAATCAGTACATACTTACATTCCCGTGTCCGTAACGTCCCCCGGCGTCTGCTTCCTGCACTGACTGTGAGTGCCAGCCGTAAGGCACAGCACAGCGGTGACGTCACCGCTGTGCTCTGCTTTTACTTTACGCCCGGCACTCACAGTCAGTGCGGGAAGCGGACAGCGGGGGACGTGTGACAGACAGCAGAAGGTGAGTATATACTGTTTGTTTTTTTTACTTTTACAATGGTAACCAGGGTAAATATCGGGTTACTAAGCGCGGCCCTGCGCTTAGTAACCCGATATTTACCCTGGTTACCATTGTAAAACATTGCTGGCATCGTTGCTTTTGGTGTCAAACACGACGATACACGCCGATCTGACGACCAAATAAAGTTCTGAACTTTCAGCTCCGACCAGCGATATCACAGCAGGATCCAGATCGCTGCTGCGTGTCAAACACAACGATATCGCTATCCAGGACGCTGCAACGTCACGGATCGCTATCGTTATCCTTGCAAAGTCGCTTAGTGTGACGGTACCTTTAGTGTGATACAGCAGACCTGAGTGTGATAGATACAGTAGAGTTGAGTGTAATACAGCAGAACTGAGTGTGATAGATACAGCAGAGCTGAGTGTGATAGATACAGTAGAGCGGAGTGTGATAGATACAGTAGAGCTGAGTGTGACAGATGCGGCAGAGCTGAGTGTGATAGATACAGTAAAGCTAAATGTGATACAGTAGAGCTGAGTGTGATAGAGCAGAGCTGAGTGTGATAGATACACTACAGCTGAGTGTGATAGATACAGCAGAGCTGAGTGTGATAGATACAGTAGAGGTGAGTGTGATAGATACAGCAAAGCTGAGTGTGACAGATGCGGCAGAGCTGAGTGTGATACAGCAGAGCTGAGTGTGATATACAGCAGAGCTGACTGTGAAAGATATTGAGAGCTGAGTGTTTTAGATACAGTAGAGCTGGGTGTGACAGATACAGCAGAGCTTAGTGTGATACAGCAGAGCTGAGTGTGATAGATACAGTAGAGTTGAGTGTGATACAGCAGAACTGAGTGTGATAGATACAGCAGAGCTCAGTGTGATAGATACAGCAGAGCTGAGTGTGATAGATACAGCAGAGCTGAGTGTGACAGATGTGGCAGAGCTGAATGTGACAGATACAGCAGAGCTGAGTGTGCTGGATACAGTAGAGCGGAGTGTGATAGATACAGTAGAGCTGAGTGTGACAGATGCGGCAGAGCTGAGTGTGATAGATACAGTAGAACTAAATGTGATACAGTAGAGCTGAGTGTGATAGATACAGCAGAGCTGAGTGTGATAGATGCAGTAGAGCTGAGTGTGATAGATACACTAGAGCTGAGTGTGATAGATACAGCAGAGCTGAGTGTGACAGATACAGCAGAGCTGAGTGTGATATATACAGTAGAGGTGAGTGTGATAGATACAACAAAGGTGAGTGTGACAGATGCGGCAGAGCTGAGTGTGACAGATGCGGCAGAGGTGAGTGTAATAGTTACAGTAGAGCTCAGTGTGATAGATACAGTAGAGCTGAGTGTGACAGATACAGCAGAGCTGATGTCACAGATACATTAGAGCTGAGTGTGATAGAGCAGAGCAGAGTGTGGTAGATACAGCAGGGCTGAGTGTGATAGAGATGGCAGAGCTGAGCGTGACAGATGCGGCAGTGCTGAGAGTGATAGATACGCAGAGCTGAGTGTGATAAATACAGCAGAGCTGAGTGTGATACAGCAGAGCTGAGTGTGATAGATACAGCAGAGCTGAGTGTGATAAAAACAGCAGAGCTGAGTGTTTTAGATACAGTAGAGCTGAGTGTGATAGATACAGCAGAGCTGAGTGCGATAGATACAGCAGAGCTGAGTGTTTTAGATACAGTAGAGTGTGATAGATACAGCAGAGCTGAGTGTGATAGATGCAGTAGAGCTGAGTGTGATACAGCAGAGCTGAGTGTGATAGATACAGCAGAGCTGAGTGTGATAGATACAGCAGAGCTGAGTGTGATAGATACAGGAGAGCTGAGTGTTTTAGATACAGTAAAGCTGAGTGTGATAGATACAGCAGAGCTGAGTGTGATACAGCAGAGCAGAGTGTGAAAGATACAGTAGAGCTGAGTGTGATAGATACAGCAGAGCTGAGTGTGATAGATGCAGTAGAGTTGAGTGTGATAGATACAGCAGAGCTGAGTGTGATACAGCAGAGCTGAGTGTGATAGATACAGTAGAGCTGAGTGTGATAAATACAGCAGAGCTGAGTGTTTTATATACAGTAGAGTTGAGTGTGATAGATACAGCAGAGCTGAGAGTGATAGATGCAGTAGAGCTGAGTGTGATACAGCAGAGCTGAGTGTGATAGATACAGTAGAGCTGAGTGTGATAGATACAGCAGAGCTGAGTGTGATAGATACAGCAGAGCTGAGTGTGATAGATACAGGAGAGCTGAGTGTGATAGATACAGCAGGGCTGAGTGTGATAGATACAGTAGAGTTGAGTGTGATACAGCAGAACTGAGTGTGATAGATACAGCAGAGCTGAGTGTGATAGATACAGCAGAGCTGAGTGTGATAGATACAGCAGAGCTGAGTGTGACAGATGTGGCTGAGCTGAATATGACAGATACAGCAGAGCTGAGTGTGATAGATACAGTAGAGCAGAGTGTGATAGATACAGTAGAGCTGAGTGTGACAGATGCGGCAGAGCTGAGTGTGATAGATACAGTAGAGCTAAATGTGATACAGTAGAGCTGAGTGTGATAGATACAGCAGAGCTGAGTGTGATAGATACAGTAGAGCTGAGTGTGATAGATACACTAGAGCTGAGTGTGATAGATATAGCATAGCTGAGTGTGACAAATACAGCAGAGCTGAGTGTGATATATACAGTAGAGGTGAGTGTGATAGATACAGCAAAGCTGAGTGTGACAAATGCGGCAGAGCTGAGTGTGACAGATGCGGCAGAGGTGAGTGTAATAGTTACAGTAGAGCTCAGTGTGATACAGTAGAGCTGAGTGTGATACATACAGCAGAGCTGAGTGTGACAGATACAGCAGAGCTGATGTCATAGATACATTAGAGCTGAGTGTGATACAGCAGAGCTGAGTGTGGTAGATACAGCAGAGATGAGTGTGATAGAGATGGCAGAGCTGAGCGTGACAGATGCGGCAGTGCTGAGAGTGATAGATACAGCA
The DNA here is from genome assembly GCF_051348905.1 of Ranitomeya variabilis. NCBI lineage: Eukaryota > Metazoa > Chordata > Amphibia > Anura > Dendrobatidae > Ranitomeya > Ranitomeya variabilis. The sequence goes on from NC_135232.1 coordinate 1,150,504,434, forward strand.
GAGCTGAGTGTGATAGATACAGCAGAGCTGAGTGTGATACAGCAGAGCTGAGTTTTATAGATACAGCAGAGCTGAGTGTGATAAGAACAGCAGAGCTGATTGTTTTAGATACAGTAGAGCTGAGTGTGATAGATACAGCAGATCTGAGTGCGATAGATACAGCAGAGCTGAGTGTTTTAGATACAGTAGAGTTGAGTGTGATAGATACAGCAGAGCTGAGTGTGATAGATGCAGTAGAGTTGAGTGTGATACAGCAGAGCTGAGTGTGATAGATACAGCAGAGCTGAGTGAGATAGATACAGCAGAGCTGAGTGTGATAGATACAGCAGAGCTGAGTGTGATAGATGCAGGAGAGCTGAGTGTTTTAGATACAGCAGAGCTGAGTGTGATACAGCAGAGCAGAGTGTGATAGATACAGTAGAGCTGAGTGTGATAGATACAGCAGGGCTGAGTGTGATAGATACAGTAGAGTTGAGTGTGATAGATACAGCAGAACTGAGTGTGATACAGCAGAGCTGAGTATGATAGATACAGTAGAGCTGAGTGTGATAGATACAGCAGAGCTGAGTGTTTTATATACAGTAGAGTTGAGTGTGATAGATACAGCAGAGCTGAGTGTGATAGATACAGCAGAGCTGTGTGATAGATACAGCAGAGCTGAGTGTTTTAGATAAAGTAGAGCTGAGTGTGATAGATACAGCAAAGCTGAGTGCGATAGATACAGCAGAGCTGAGTGTGATATATGCAGTAGAGCTGAGTGTGCTTCAGCAGAGCTGAGTGTGATAGATACAGCAGAGCTGAGTGTAATAGATACAGTAGAGCTGAGTGTGATAGATGCAGTAGAGCTGAGTGTGATACAGCAGAGCTGATTGTGATAGATACAGCAGAGCTGAGTGTGATAGATACAGCAGAGCTGAGTGTGATAGATACAGTAGAGCTGAGTGTGATAGATACAGCAGAGCTGAGTGTGATAGATACAGCACAGCTGAGTGTTTTAGATAAAGTAGAGCTGAGTGTGATAGATACTGCAAAGCTGAGTGTGATAGATACAGCAGAGCTGAGTGTGATAGATACAGTAGAGCTGAGTGTGATAGATACAGCAGAGCTGAGTGTTGTGAATTCTGCTCTTGGGCTCCCTCCGGTGGTTGTAAGTGGTAGCGCTGCTGTCTCTGAATCACAGCATTTATCAGCTGTGTTCACTTTTTGCAATTGTGACTGGGCTATTTAGTCTTGCTTCACCCTTTAGTCAGTGCCAGTTGTCCATTGTTCCTGGAGGATTCACATCTCTGCCTGGTCTCTCCTGCTTTGCAGTTCTTTTCATCAAAGATAAGTTCTGGCCTTGATTTTTTGCTGTCCACATGCTGTGGCCTTATTGTTCAGTTCTTTTCCATGTTTTTGTCTTGTCCAGCTTGGCCTGTATAAGGATTTGTTTAGCCAAGCTGGTATCTCTGGAGATGCAGATATACCCTCCATATCTTTAATTAGCTGTGGAGTTTTTGTATTTTCTGTGGTGGATATTTTCTAGTGTTTTAATACTGACCGCATAGTACTCTGTCCTATCCTTTCTATTTAGCTAGAAGTGGCCTCCTTTGCTAAATTCTGATTTCAGTCTGTGTATGTTTTTTTTCCCTCTCCTCTCACAGTCAATATTTGTGGGGGCTGCCTATCCTTTGGGAATTTTCTCTGAGGCAAGATAGTTTTCCCTTTTCTATCTCTAGGGGTAATTAGTCCTCCGGCTGTGTCGAGATGTCCAGGGAGTGCTAGGTACATTCCACGGCTACTTCTAGTTGCGGTGTTAAGTTCAGGGTCTGCGGTCAGTACAGGTACCACCTTCTCCAGAGTACGTCTTAGGCCACCAGATCATAACAGTACAACTGGCCAACAATGAGTTAACCGCATCTCAGAAGAAGGGAAGGAAAGTGCTGAGCCATTTTTTTTTCTGTAGTCTGTTGTGTTTTTTTTTTTCTTCCCTCTTTACCTCTGGGTGGCTCAGGAGTTCGGCGCTGGTATGGATGTTCAGGGATTGGCTTCTCGTGTACAGGGTATTTCCGATTATATCGTTCAGACTCCGGTTTTAGAGCCTAGAATTCCAACTCCTGATTTGTTTTTTGGAGATAGGTCCAAATTTCTGAGCTTTAAAAATAACTGTAAACTGTTTTTTGCTCTGAAACCCCGTTCCTCTGGTGATCCCATCCAGCAGGTTAAAATTGTTATATCTCTGCTGCGTGGTGACCCCCAGGATTGGGCATTTGCCCTGGAACCTGGGAATCCGGCGTTGCTTAATGTAGACACCTTTTTTCAGGCGCTTGGGTTATTGTATGACGAACCTAATTCAGTGGATCATGCTGAGAAGACCTTGTTGGCCCTGTCTCAGGGTCAAGAAGCGGCAGAATCATATTGCCAGAAGTTTAGAAAATGGTCTGTACTGACTAAATGGAATGAGGATGCCTTGGCGGCAATCTTCAGAAAGGGTCTTTCTGAATCCGTTAAAGATGTTATGGTGGGGTTTCCCACGCCTGCTGGTCTGAGTGATTCTATGTCTCTGGCCATTCAGATTGATCGGTGCTTGCGCGAGCGCAGAGTTGTGCACACTATGGCATTGTCTTCCGAGCGGAGTCCTGAGCCTATGCAGTGTGATAGGATTGTGTCTAGAGCTGAACGACAAGGATTCAGATGTCAGAATAGGTTGTGTTTTTACTGCGGCGATTCTGCTCATGTTATTTCCGATTGCCCTAAGCGTACCAAGAGAATCGCTAGTTCTGTTACCATCAGTACTGTACAACCTAAATTTCTGTTATCTGTGACCCTGATCTGCTCATTATCGTCATTTTCTGTCATGGCATTTGTGGATTCAGGCGCCGCTCTAAACTTAATGGACTTAGAATTTGCCAGACGTTGTGGTTTCCCCTTGCAGCCTTTGCAGAGTCCTATTCCTTTGAGGGGCATTGATGCTACACCATTGGCTAAAAATAAACCTCAGTTTTGGACACAGCTGACCATGTGTATGGGGCCAGCCCATCAGGAAGATTGTCGTTTTCTGGTGTTGCATAATTTGCATGATGCTATTGTGCTGGGTTTCCCATGGTTACAGGTGCATAATCCGGTATTAGATTGGAAATCTATGTCTGTGACTAGTTGGGGTTGTCAGGGGGTTCATGGTGACGTTCCTTTGATGTCAATTGCCTCCTCCCCCTCTTCTGAAATTCCTGAGTTTTTGTCAGATTTCCAGGATGTATTCAATGAGCCCAAGTCCAGTTCCCTTCCACTGCATAGGGACTGTGATTGTGCTATTGACTTGATTCCAGGCTGTAAGTTCCCTAAGGGCCGACTTTTCAACCTGTCTGTGCCAGAACATACCGCCATGCGGAGCTATGTTAAGGAGTCCTTGGAGAAGGGGCATATTCGGCCATCTTCTACACCATTGGGAGCAGGTTTTTTTTTTTGTTGCCAAAAAAGATGGCTCCTTGAGACCCTGTATTGATTATCGCCTCTTGAATAAGATCACGGTCAAATTCCAATACCCTTTGCCTTTGCTTTCTGATCTGTTTGCTAGGATTAAGGGGGGTAGTTGGTTTACTAAGATTGACCTTCGAGGGGCATATAATCTTGTTCGTATTAAGCAGGGTGACGAATGGAAAACTGCGTTTAATACGCCCGATGGCCATTTTGAATGCCTTGTGATGCCATTCGGACTCTCTAATGCTCCATTTGTGTTTCAGTCCTTCATGCATGATATATTTCGGAATTATCTTGATAAATTCATGATTGTATATTTGGATGATATTTTGATTTTTTCAGATGATTGGGAGTCTCATGTGAAACAAGTCAGGATGGTATTTCAGATCCTTCGTGATAATGCCTTGTTTGTGAAGGGGTCTAAGTGCCTCTTTGGAGTACAGAAGATTTCTTTTTTGGGCTTCATTTTTTCTCCCTCATCTATAGAAATGGATCCGGTTAAGGTTCAGGCCATTCATGATTGGATCCAGCCCACATCCGTGAAGAGCCTTCAGAAATTTTGGGGCTTTGCTAATTTTTATCGCCGTTTCATTGCCAACTTCTCCAGTGTGGTTAAACCCCTGACCGATTTGACGAAGAAAGGCGCTGATGTGACGAATTGGTCCTCTGCGGCTGTTTCTGTCTTTCAGGAGCTTAAACGCCGATTTACTTCTGCCCCTGTGTTGCGTCAGCCGGATGTTTCTCTTCCTTTTCAGGTTGAGGTTGACGCTTCTGAGATTGGGGCAGGGGCCGTTTTGTCTCAGAGGAATTCTGATGGTTCCTTGATGAAACCGTGTGCCTTCTTTTCTCGAAAGTTTTCGCCTGCGGAGCGCAATTATGATGTCGGCAATCGCGAGTTGTTGGCTATGAAGTGGGCATTTGAGGAGTGGCGACATTGGCTTGAGGGGGCCAAGCACCGTATTGTGGTCTTGACCGATCATAAGAATCTGATTTATCTCGAGTCTGCCAAACGGCTGAATCCTAGACAGGCCCGATGGTCCCTGTTTTTCTCCCGTTTTGATTTTGTGGTCTCGTATCTTCCGGGTTCTAAGAATGTTAAGGCGGATGCCCTCTCTAGTAGCTTTTTGCCTGATTCTCCTGGGGTCCTTAAGCCGGTCGGTATTCTGAAGGAAGGGGTGATTCTTTCTGCCATCTCCCCTGATTTACGACGGGTTCTTCAGGAATTTCAGGCTGATAAGCTGTCCAGTGGGGAAATTGTTTGTTCCTGACAGATGGACTAGTAAAGTGATTTCGGAGATTCATTGTTCTGTGTTAGCTGGTCATCCTGGGATTTTTGGTACCAGAGATTTGGTTGGTAGGTCCTTTTGGTGGCCTTCTTTGTCACGGGATGTGCGTTCTTTTGTGCAGTCCTGTGGGACTTGTGCGCGGGCCAAGCCTTGCTGTTCCCGCGCTAGTGGGTTGCTTTTGCCTTTGCCGGTCCCTGAGAGGCCTTGGACGCATATTTCTATGGATTTTATTTCGGATCTTCCGGTTTTCCAGAAGATGTCAGTTATCTGGGTGGTTTGTGACCGGTTTTCTAAGATGGTTCATTTGGTACCTTTGCCTAAGTTGCCTTCCTCTTCTGATTTGGTTTCGTTGTTTTTTCAGCATGTGGTTTGTTTGCATGGCATTCCGGAGAATATTGTGTCCGATAGAGGTTCCCAGTTTGTTTCTAGGTTTTGGCGGGCCTTTTGTGCTAGGCTGGGCATTGATTTGTCTTTTTCTTCTGCATTTCATCCTCAGATGCTGTGCATCTCCATTGTGTGAACAGCGCCGCATACAAGTCTTTTATGTGCAGCAATGTGCCAAGCAGCCACCCCCTCCATTAATTTGGTAGGTTGTGAGTGGCTGCTTCATCGGTTATGCTGCACCTGTGTTTTTTCTACCATATGGGTCCACTGCATCCTGAGAGTGCATTTGTTTGGTGGCCTAGGCAGGTAAGCATCTCTGCCCTGTTTTTGCTGTATTTTCTATTTTTGGAGGATCTTTGAATCCTCTTTTTGTGCTTTTGCTGTTTAGAGTTAGGACTCATGAGCGTGGGGACCCTTGACGCGGGTCATGAGCTTCCGTATGTTGGCCAAAATATTAACCAATACCTCACATAGAATTTTTTTTTTTTTTTATGTGTTTTTTGCACTTTTTTTTCCAGGGTGCAGTTGGGCCCATTTCTGTCTTGTAAACTGTGGTGTCTGTTCACATGGGGTGCATTTGGATAGCGCTGGGCAGGCCCGCCTGATCTAATAGAAGGGTGTCACTACTAGGCCTGCCTGGATGCTGTGCATCTCCATTGTGTGAACAGCGCCGCATACAAGTCTTTTATGTGCAGCAATGTGCCAAGCAGCCACCCCCTCCACTAATTTGGTAGGTTGTGAGTGGCTGCTTCATCGGTTATGCTGCACCTGTGTTTTTTCTACCATATGGGTCCACTGCATCCTGAGAGTGCATTTGTTTGGTGGCCTAGGCAGGTAAGCATCTCTGCCCTGTTTTTGCTGTATTTTCTATTTTTGGAGGATCTTTGAATCCTCTTTTTGTGCTTTTGCTGTTTAGAGTTAGGACTCATGAGCGTGGGGACCCTTGACGCGGGTCATGAGCTTCCGTATTTTGGCCAAAATATTAACCAATACCTCACATAGAAATTTTTTTTTTTTTTAATGTGTTTTTTGCACTTTTTTTTCCAGGGTGCAGTTGGGCCCATTTCTGTCTTGTAAACTGTGGTGTCTGTTCACATGGGGTGCATTTGGATAGCGCTGGGCAGGCCCGCCTGATCTAATAGAAGGGTGTCACTACTAGGCCTGCCTGGATGCTGTGCATCTCCATTGTGTGAACAGCGCCGCATACAAGTCTTTTATGTGCAGCAATGTGCCAAGCAGCCACCCCCTCCATTAATTTGGTAGGTTGTGAGTGGCTGCTTCATCGGTTATGCTGCACCTGTGTTTTTTCTACCATATGGGTCCACTGCATCCTGAGAGTGCATTTGTTTGGTGGCCTAGGCAGGTAAGCATCTCTGCCCTGTTTTTGCTGTATTTTCTATTTTTGGAGGATCTTTGAATCCTCTTTTTGTGCTTTTGCTGTTTAGAGCTGCATTTCATCCTCAGACAAATCGCCAAACCGAGCGAACTAATCAGACTTTGGAAACTTATTTGAGATGCTTTGTGTCTGCTGATCAGGATGATTGGGTGGCTTTCTTGCCATTGGCCGAGTTTGCCCTAAATAATCGGGCTAGTTCTGCTACCTTGGTTTCACCCTTCTTTTGTAACTCTGGTTTTCATCCTCGTTTTTCTTCGGGGCAGGTTGAGCCTTCTGATTGTCTAGGGGTGGACTCTGTGGTTGACAGGTTGCAGCAAATTTGGGCTCATGTTGTTGACAATTTGGTGTTGTCTCAGGAGGGGGCTCAGCGTTTTGCTAACCGTCGTAGGTGTGTTGGTTCCCGGCTTCGGGTTGGGGATTTGGTCTGGTTGTCTTCCCGTCATGTCCCTATGAAGGTTTCTTCCCCTAAGTTTAAGCCTCGGTTTATTGGCCCTTATAGGATTTCTGAGATTATCAATCCAGTGTCTTTTCGTTTGGTCCTTCCGGCCTCTTTTTCCATCCATAATGTTTTTCATAGATCTTTGTTGCGGAAATATGTGGTGCCCGTTGTTCCCTCTGTTGATCCTCCTGCCCCGGTGTTGATTGATGGGGAGTTGGAGTATGAGGTTGAGAAGATTTTGGATTCTCGTTTTTCGAGGCGGAAGCTTCAGTATCTTGTCAAATGGAAGGGTTATGGCCAGGAGGATAATTCTTGGGTTGTTGCCTCCGATGTTCATGCTGATGATTTGGTTTGTGCCTTTCATTTGGCTCGTCCGGATCGGCCTGGGGGCTCTGGTGAGGGTTCGGTGACCCCTCCTCAAGGGGGGTACTGTTGTGAATTCTGCTCTTGGGCTCCCTCTGGTGGTTGTAAGTGGTAGCGCTGCTGTCTCTGAATCACAGCATTTATCAGCTGTGTTCACTTTTTGCAATTGTGACTGGGCTATTTAGTCTTGCTTCACCCTTTAGTCAGTGCCAGTTGTCCATTGTTCCTGGAGGATTCACATCTCTGCCTGGTCTCTCCTGCTTTGCAGTTCTTTTCATCAAAGATAAGTTTTGGCCTTGATTTTTTGCTGTCCACATGCTGTGGCCTTATTGTTCAGGTCTTTCCATGTTTTTTGTCTTGTCCAGCTTGGTCTGTATAAGGATTTTTTTAGCCAAGCTGGTATCTCTGGAGATGCAGATGTACCCTCCATATCTTTAGTTAGCTGTGGAGTTTTTGTATTTTCTGTGGTGGATATTTTCTAGTGTTTTAATACTGACTGCATAGTACTCTGTCCTATACTTTCTATTTAGCTAGAAGTGGCCTCCTTTGCTAAATTCTGATTTCAGTCTGTGTATGTTTTTTTTCCCTCTCCTCTCACAGTCAATATTTGTGGGGGGCTGCCTATCCTTTGGGAATTTTCTCTGAGGCAAGATAGTTTTCCCTTTTCTATCTCTAGGGGTAATTAGTCCTCCGGCTGTGTCAAGATGTCCAGGGAGTGCTAGGTACATTCCACGGCTACTTCTAGTTGCGGTGTTAAGTTCAGGGTCTGCGGTCAGTACAGGTACCACCTTCTCCAGAGTACGTCTCATGCTGCTCTTAGGCCACCAGATCATAACAGCTGAGTGCGATAGATACAGCAGAGCTGAGTTTGATAGATACAGCAAAGCTGAGTGTGATAGATACAGCAGAGCTGAGTGTGATAGATACAGTAGAGCTGAGTGATAGATACAGCAGAGCTTAGTGTGATAGATACAGCACAGCTGAGTGTTTTAGATATAGAGCTGAGTGTAATAGATACAGCAGAGCTGAGTGTGATACAGCAGAGCTGAGTGTGATAGATGCAGTAGAGCTGAGTGTGATAGATACAGCAGAGCTGAGTGTGATAGATACAGCAGAGCTGAGTGTGATAGATACAGCAGAGCTGAGTGTGATAGATACAGTAGAGCTGAGTGTGATAGATACAGCAGAGCTGAGTGTGATAGATACAGCACAGCTGAGTGTTTTAGATAAAGTAGAGCTGAGTGTGATAGATACTGCAAAGCTGTGTGTGATAGGTACAGCAGAGCTGAGTGTGATAGATACAGTAGAGCTGAGTGTGATAGATACAGCAGAGCTGAGTGCGATAGATACAGCAGAGCTGAGTGTGATAGATACAGCAAAGCTGAGTGTGATAGATACAGCAGAGCTGAGTGTGATAGATACAGTAGAGCTGAGTGTGATAGATACAGCAGATCTGAGTGTGATAGATACAGCACAGCTGAGTGTTTTAGATATAGAGCTGAGTGCGATAGATACAGCAGAGCTGAGTGTGATACAGCAGAGCTGAATGTGATAGATGCAGTAGAGCTGAGTGTGATACAGCAGAGCTGAGTGTGATAGATACAGGAGAGCTGAGTGTTTCAGATACAGTAGAGCTGAGTGTGATAGATACAGCAGAGCTGAGTGTGATAGATACAGCAGAGCTGAGTGTTTTAGATAAAGTAGAGCTGAGTGTGTTAGATGCAGTAGAGCTGATTGTGATACAGCAGAGCTGAGTGTATTAGATACAGTAGAGCTGAGTTTGATAGATACAGTATAGCTGAGTGTGATAGATACAGCAGATCTGAGTGTGATAGATGCAGCAAAGCTGAGTGTGATAGATACAGCAGAGCAGAGTGCGATAGATACAGTAGAGGTGAGTGTGATAGATACAGCAGAGCTGAGTGTGATATATACAGCACAGCTGAGTGTTTTAGATATAGAGCTGAGTGTGATAGATACAGCAGAGCTGAGTGTGATACAGCAGAGTTGAGTGTGATACATGCAGTAGAACTGAGTGTGATACAGCAGAGCTGAGTGTGATAGATACAGTAGAGCTGAGTGTGAAAGATACAGCAGAGCTGAGTGTGATAGATACAGCAGAGCTGAGTGTGATAGATACAGGAGAGCTGAGTGTTTCAGATACAGTAGAGCTGAGTGTGATAGATACAGCAGAGCTGAGTGTGATAGATACAGCAGAGCTGAGTGTTTTAGATAAAGTAGAGCTGAGTGTGATAGATGCAGTAGAGCTGAGTGTGATACAGCAGAGCTGAGTGTTTTAGATACAGTAGAGCAGAGTGTGATAGATACAGCACATCTGAGTGTGATAGATACAGCACATCTGAGTGTGATAGATACAGCAGGGCTGAGTGTGATAGATACAGTAGAGCTGAGTGTGATAGATACAGCAGAGCTGAGTGTGATAAATGCAGTAGAGCTGAGTGTGATTCAGCAGAGCTGAGTGTGATAGATACAGCAGAGCTGAGTTTGATAGATACAGCAGAGCTGAGTGTAATAGATACAGCAGAGCTGAGTGTGATAGATACAGTAGAGCTGAGTGTGATAGATATAGCAGAGCTGACTGTTTTAGATACAGTAGAGCTGAGTGTGAGGGATACAGTAGAGCCGAGTGTGATAGATACAGCAGAGCTGAGTGTGATACAGCAGAGCTGAGTGTGATAGATGCAGTAGAGCTGAGTGTGATAGATGCAGTAGAGCTGAGTGTGATAGATACAGCAGAGCTGAGTGTGATAGATACAGCAGAGCTGAGTGTGATAGATACAGCAGAGCTGAGTGCGATAGATACAGCAGAGCTGAGTGTGATAGATACAGCAAAGCTGAGTGTGATAGATACAGCAGAGCTGAGTGGGATAGATACAGTAGAGCTGAGTGTGATAGATACAGCAGATCTGAGTGTGATAGATACAGCACAGCTGAGTGTTTTAGATATAGAGCTGAGAGTGATAGATACAGCAGAGCTGAGTGTGATACAGCAGAGCTGAGTGTGTTAGATGCAGTAGAGCTGATTGTGATACAGCAGAGCTGAGTGTTTTAGATACAGTAGAGCTGAGTGTGATAGATACAGTAGAGCTGAGTGTGATAGATACAGCAGATCTGAGTGTGATAGATACAGCAGAGCTGAGTGTGATAGATACAGCAGAGCTGAGTTTGATAGATACAGCAGAGCGGAGTGTAATAGATACAGCAGAGCTGAGTGTGATAGATACAGTAGAGCTGAGTGTGATAGATATAGCAGAGCTGACTGTTTTAGATACAGTAGAGCTGAGTGTGAGGGATACAGTAGAGCCGAGTGTGATAGATACAGCAGAGCTGAGTGTGATACAGCAGAGCTGAGTGTGATAGATGCAGTAGAGCTGAGTGTGATAGATACAGCAGAGCTGAGTGTGATAGATACAGCAGAGCTGAGTGTGATAGATACAGCAGAGCTGAGTGCGATAGATACAGCAGAGCTGAGTGTGATAGATACAGCAAAGCTGAGTGGGATAGATACAGTAGAGCTGAGTGTGATAGATACAGCAGATCTGAGTGTGATAGATACAGCACAGCTGAGTGTTTTAGATATAGAGCTGAGAGTGATAGATACAGCAGAGCTGAGTGTGATACAGCAGAGCTGAGTGTGATAGATGCAGTAGAGCTGAGTGTGATACAGCAGAGCTCAGTGTGATAGATACAGCAGAGCTGAGTGTGATAGATACAGGAGAGCTGAGAGTTTCAGATACAGTAGAGCTGAGTGTGATAGATACAGCAGAGCTGCTGAGTGTGATAGATACAGCAAAGCTGAGTGTTTTAGATAAAGTAGAGCTGAGTGTGTTAGATGCAGTAGAGCTGATTGTGATACAGCAGAGCTGAGTGTTTTAGATACAGTAGAGCTGAGTGTGATAGATACAGTAGAGCTGAGTGTGATAGATACAGCATATCTGAGTGTGATAGATACTGCAGATCTGAGTGTGATAGATGCAGCAAAGCTGAGTGTGATAGATACAGCAGAGCGGAGTGTGATAGATACAGTAGAGGTGAGTGTGATAGATACAGCAGAGCTGAGTGTTTTAGATATAGAGCTGAGTGTGATAGATACAGCAGAGCTGAGTGTGATACAGCAGAGCTGAGTGTGATAGATACAGCAGAGCTGAGTGTGATAGATACAGTATAGCTGAGTGTGATAGATACAGCAGAGTTGAGTGTGATAGATACAGCAGAGCTGAGTGTGATAGATACAGCAGAGCTGAGTGTGACACAGCAGAGCTGAGTGTCATAGATACAGCAGAGCTGAGTGTGATAGATACAGCAGAGCCGAGTGTGATAGATACAGCAGAGCTGAGTGTGATACAGCAGAGCTGAGTGTGATACAGCAGAGCTGAGTGTGATAGATACAGCAGAGCTGAGTGTGATACAGCAGAGCTGAGTGTGATAGATATAGCAGAGCTGAGTGTTTTAGATACAGTAGAGCTGAGTGTGAGGGATACAGTAGAGCCGAGTGTGATAGATACAGCAGAGCTGAGTGTGATACAGCAGAGCTGAGTGTGATAGATGCAGTAGAGCTGAGTGTGATAGATACAGCAGAGCTGAGTGTGATAGATACAGCAGAGCTGAGTGTTTTAGATAAAGTAGAGCTGAGTGTATTAGATACAGTAGAGCTGAGTTTGATAGATACAGTATAGCTGAGTGTGATAGATACAGCAGATCTGAGTGTGATAGATGCAGCAAAGCTGAGTGTGATAGATACAGCAGAGCAGAGTGTGATAGATACAGTAGAGGTGAGTGTGATAGATACAGCAGAGCTGAGTGTGATATATACAGCACAGCTGAGTGTTTTAGATATAGAGCTGAGTGTGATAGATACAGCAGAGCTGAGTGTGATACAGCAGAGTTGAGTGTGATACATGCAGTAGAACTGAGTGTGATACAGCAGAGCTGAGTGTGATAGATACAGTAGAGCTGAGTGTGAAAGATACAGCAGAGCTGAGTGTGATAGATACAGCAGAGCTGAGTGTGATAGATACAGGAGAGCTGAGTGTTTCAGATACAGTAGAGCTGAGTGTGATAGATACAGCAGAGCTGAGTGTGATAGATACAGCAGAGCTGAGTGTTTTAGATAAAGTAGAGCTGAGTGTGATAGATGCAGTAGAGCTGAGTGTGATACAGCAGAGCTGAGTGTTTTAGATACAGTAGAGCAGAGTGTGATAGATACAGCACATCTGAGTGTGATAGATACAGCACATCTGAGTGTTTTAGATATAGAGCTGAGTGTGATAGATACAGCAGAGCTGAGTGTGATACAGCAGAGTTGAGTGTGATACATGCAGTAGAACTGAGTGTGATACAGCAGAGCTGAGTGTGATAGATACAGTAGAGCTGAGTGTGAAAGATACAGCAGAGCTGAGTGTGATAGATACAGCAGAGCTGAGTGTGATAGATACAGGAGAGCTGAGTGTTTCAGATACAGTAGAGCTGAGTGTGATAGATACAGCAGAGCTGAGTGTGATAGATACAGCAGAGCTGAGTGTTTTAGATAAAGTAGAGCTGAGTGTGATAGATGCAGTAGAGCTGAGTGTGATACAGCAGAGCTGAGTGTTTTAGATACAGTAGAGCAGAGTGTGATAGATACAGCACATCTGAGTGTGATAGATACAGCACATCTGAGTGTGATAGATACAGCAGGGCTGAGTGTGATAGATACAGTAGAGCTGAGTGTGATAGATACAGCAGAGCTGAGTGTGATAAATGCAGTAGAGCTGAGTGTGATTCAGCAGAGCTGAGTGTGATAGATACAGCAGAGCTGAGTTTGATAGATACAGCAGAGCTGAGTGTAATAGATACAGCAGAGCTGAGTGTGATAGATACAGTAGAGCTGAGTGTGATAGATATAGCAGAGCTGACTGTTTTAGATACAGTAGAGCTGAGTGTGAGGGATACAGTAGAGCCGAGTGTGATAGATACAGCAGAGCTGAGTGTGATACAGCAGAGCTGAGTGTGATAGATGCAGTAGAGCTGAGTGTGATAGATGCAGTAGAGCTGAGTGTGATAGATACAGCAGAGCTGAGTGTGATAGATACAGCAGAGCTGAGTGTGATAGATACAGCAGAGCTGAGTGCGATAGATACAGCAGAGCTGAGTGTGATAGATACAGCAAAGCTGAGTGTGATAGATACAGCAGAGCTGAGTGGGATAGATACAGTAGAGCTGAGTGTGATAGATACAGCAGATCTGAGTGTGATAGATACAGCACAGCTGAGTGTTTTAGATATAGAGCTGAGAGTGATAGATACAGCAGAGCTGAGTGTGATACAGCAGAGCTGAGTGTGTTAGATGCAGTAGAGCTGATTGTGATACAGCAGAGCTGAGTGTTTTAGATACAGTAGAGCTGAGTGTGATAGATACAGTAGAGCTGAGTGTGATAGATACAGCAGATCTGAGTGTGATAGATACAGCAGAGCTGAGTGTGATAGATACAGCAGAGCTGAGTTTGATAGATACAGCAGAGCGGAGTGTAATAGATACAGCAGAGCTGAGTGTGATAGATACAGTAGAGCTGAGTGTGATAGATATAGCAGAGCTGACTGTTTTAGATACAGTAGAGCTGAGTGTGAGGGATACAGTAGAGCCGAGTGTGATAGATACAGCAGAGCTGAGTGTGATACAGCAGAGCTGAGTGTGATAGATGCAGTAGAGCTGAGTGTGATAGATACAGCAGAGCTGAGTGTGATAGATACAGCAGAGCTGAGTGTGATAGATACAGCAGAGCTGAGTGCGATAGATACAGCAGAGCTGAGTGTGATAGATACAGCAAAGCTGAGTGGGATAGATACAGTAGAGCTGAGTGTGATAGATACAGCAGATCTGAGTGTGATAGATACAGCACAGCTGAGTGTTTTAGATATAGAGCTGAGAGTGATAGATACAGCAGAGCTGAGTGTGATACAGCAGAGCTGAGTGTGATAGATGCAGTAGAGCTGAGTGTGATACAGCAGAGCTCAGTGTGATAGATACAGCAGAGCTGAGTGTGATAGATACAGGAGAGCTGAGAGTTTCAGATACAGTAGAGCTGAGTGTGATAGATACAGCAGAGCTGCTGAGTGTGATAGATACAGCAAAGCTGAGTGTTTTAGATAAAGTAGAGCTGAGTGTGTTAGATGCAGTAGAGCTGATTGTGATACAGCAGAGCTGAGTGTTTTAGATACAGTAGAGCTGAGTGTGATAGATACAGTAGAGCTGAGTGTGATAGATACAGCATATCTGAGTGTGATAGATACTGCAGATCTGAGTGTGATAGATGCAGCAAAGCTGAGTGTGATAGATACAGCAGAGCGGAGTGTGATAGATACAGTAGAGGTGAGTGTGATAGATACAGCAGAGCTGAGTGTTTTAGATATAGAGCTGAGTGTGATAGATACAGCAGAGCTGAGTGTGATACAGCAGAGCTGAGTGTGATAGATACAGCAGAGCTGAGTGTGATAGATACAGTATAGCTGAGTGTGATAGATACAGCAGAGTTGAGTGTGATAGATACAGCAGAGCTGAGTGTGATAGATACAGCAGAGCTGAGTGTGACACAGCAGAGCTGAGTGTCATAGATACAGCAGAGCTGAGTGTGATAGATACAGCAGAGCCGAGTGTGATAGATACAGCAGAGCTGAGTGTGATACAGCAGAGCTGAGTGTGATACAGCAGAGCTGAGTGTGATAGATACAGCAGAGCTGAGTGTGATACAGCAGAGCTGAGTGTGATAGATATAGCAGAGCTGAGTGTTTTAGATACAGTAGAGCTGAGTGTGAGGGATACAGTAGAGCCGAGTGTGATAGATACAGCAGAGCTGAGTGTGATACAGCAGAGCTGAGTGTGATAGATGCAGTAGAGCTGAGTGTGATAGATACAGCAGAGCTGAGTGTGATAGATACAGCAGAGCTGAGTGTTTTAGATAAAGTAGAGCTGAGTGTATTAGATACAGTAGAGCTGAGTTTGATAGATACAGTATAGCTGAGTGTGATAGATACAGCAGATCTGAGTGTGATAGATGCAGCAAAGCTGAGTGTGATAGATACAGCAGAGCAGAGTGTGATAGATACAGTAGAGGTGAGTGTGATAGATACAGCAGAGCTGAGTGTGATATATACAGCACAGCTGAGTGTTTTAGATATAGAGCTGAGTGTGATAGATACAGCAGAGCTGAGTGTGATACAGCAGAGTTGAGTGTGATACATGCAGTAGAACTGAGTGTGATACAGCAGAGCTGAGTGTGATAGATACAGTAGAGCTGAGTGTGAAAGATACAGCAGAGCTGAGTGTGATAGATACAGCAGAGCTGAGTGTGATAGATACAGGAGAGCTGAGTGTTTCAGATACAGTAGAGCTGAGTGTGATAGATACAGCAGAGCTGAGTGTGATAGATACAGCAGAGCTGAGTGTTTTAGATAAAGTAGAGCTGAGTGTGATAGATGCAGTAGAGCTGAGTGTGATACAGCAGAGCTGAGTGTTTTAGATACAGTAGAGCAGAGTGTGATAGATACAGCACATCTGAGTGTGATAGATACAGCACATCTGAGTGTGATAGATACAGCAGGGCTGAGTGTGATAGATACAGTAGAGCTGAGTGTGATAGATACAGCAGAGCTGAGTGTGATAAATGCAGTAGAGCTGAGTGTGATTCAGCAGAGCTGAGTGTGATAGATACAGCAGAGCTGAGTTTGATAGATACAGCAGAGCTGAGTGTAATAGATACAGCAGAGCTGAGTGTGATAGATACAGTAGAGCTGAGTGTGATAGATATAGCAGAGCTGACTGTTTTAGATACAGTAGAGCTGAGTGTGAGGGATACAGTAGAGCCGAGTGTGATAGATACAGCAGAGCTGAGTGTGATACAGCAGAGCTGAGTGTGATAGATGCAGTAGAGCTGAGTGTGATAGATGCAGTAGAGCTGAGTGTGATAGATACAGCAGAGCTGAGTGTGATAGATACAGCAGAGCTGAGTGTGATAGATACAGCAGAGCTGAGTGCGATAGATACAGCAGAGCTGAGTGTGATAGATACAGCAAAGCTGAGTGTGATAGATACAGCAGAGCTGAGTGGGATAGATACAGTAGAGCTGAGTGTGATAGATACAGCAGATCTGAGTGTGATAGATACAGCACAGCTGAGTGTTTTAGATATAGAGCTGAGAGTGATAGATACAGCAGAGCTGAGTGTGATACAGCAGAGCTGAGTGTGTTAGATGCAGTAGAGCTGATTGTGATACAGCAGAGCTGAGTGTTTTAGATACAGTAGAGCTGAGTGTGATAGATACAGTAGAGCTGAGTGTGATAGATACAGCAGATCTGAGTGTGATAGATACAGCAGAGCTGAGTGTGATAGATACAGCAGAGCTGAGTTTGATAGATACAGCAGAGCGGAGTGTAATAGATACAGCAGAGCTGAGTGTGATAGATACAGTAGAGCTGAGTGTGATAGATATAGCAGAGCTGACTGTTTTAGATACAGTAGAGCTGAGTGTGAGGGATACAGTAGAGCCGAGTGTGATAGATACAGCAGAGCTGAGTGTGATACAGCAGAGCTGAGTGTGATAGATGCAGTAGAGCTGAGTGTGATAGATACAGCAGAGCTGAGTGTGATAGATACAGCAGAGCTGAGTGTGATAGATACAGCAGAGCTGAGTGCGATAGATACAGCAGAGCTGAGTGTGATAGATACAGCAAAGCTGAGTGGGATAGATACAGTAGAGCTGAGTGTGATAGATACAGCAGATCTGAGTGTGATAGATACAGCACAGCTGAGTGTTTTAGATATAGAGCTGAGAGTGATAGATACAGCAGAGCTGAGTGTGATACAGCAGAGCTGAGTGTGATAGATGCAGTAGAGCTGAGTGTGATACAGCAGAGCTCAGTGTGATAGATACAGCAGAGCTGAGTGTGATAGATACAGGAGAGCTGAGAGTTTCAGATACAGTAGAGCTGAGTGTGATAGATACAGCAGAGCTGCTGAGTGTGATAGATACAGCAAAGCTGAGTGTTTTAGATAAAGTAGAGCTGAGTGTGTTAGATGCAGTAGAGCTGATTGTGATACAGCAGAGCTGAGTGTTTTAGATACAGTAGAGCTGAGTGTGATAGATACAGTAGAGCTGAGTGTGATAGATACAGCATATCTGAGTGTGATAGATACTGCAGATCTGAGTGTGATAGATGCAGCAAAGCTGAGTGTGATAGATACAGCAGAGCGGAGTGTGATAGATACAGTAGAGGTGAGTGTGATAGATACAGCAGAGCTGAGTGTTTTAGATATAGAGCTGAGTGTGATAGATACAGCAGAGCTGAGTGTGATACAGCAGAGCTGAGTGTGATAGATACAGCAGAGCTGAGTGTGATAGATACAGTATAGCTGAGTGTGATAGATACAGCAGAGTTGAGTGTGATAGATACAGCAGAGCTGAGTGTGATAGATACAGCAGAGCTGAGTGTGACACAGCAGAGCTGAGTGTCATAGATACAGCAGAGCTGAGTGTGATAGATACAGCAGAGCCGAGTGTGATAGATACAGCAGAGCTGAGTGTGATACAGCAGAGCTGAGTGTGATACAGCAGAGCTGAGTGTGATAGATACAGCAGAGCTGAGTGTGATACAGCAGAGCTGAGTGTGATAGATATAGCAGAGCTGAGTGTTTTAGATACAGTAGAGCTGAGTGTGAGGGATACAGTAGAGCCGAGTGTGATAGATACAGCAGAGCTGAGTGTGATACAGCAGAGCTGAGTGTGATAGATGCAGTAGAGCTGAGTGTGATAGATACAGCAGAGCTGAGTGTGATAGATACAGCAGAGCTGAGTGTTTTAGATAAAGTAGAGCTGAGTGTATTAGATACAGTAAAGCTGAGTTTGATAGATACAGTATAGCTGAGTGTGATAGATACAGCAGATCTGAGTGTGATAGATGCAGCAAAGCTGAGTGTGATAGATACAGCAGAGCAGAGTGTGATAGATACAGTAGAGGTGAGTGTGATAGATACAGCAGAGCTGAGTGTGATATATACAGCACAGCTGAGTGTTTTAGATATAGAGCTGAGTGTGATAGATACAGCAGAGCTGAGTGTGATACAGCAGAGTTGAGTGTGATACATGCAGTAGAACTGAGTGTGATACAGCAGAGCTGAGTGTGATAGATACAGTAGAGCTGAGTGTGAAAGATACAGCAGAGCTGAGTGTGATAGATACAGCAGAGCTGAGTGTGATAGATACAGGAGAGCTGAGTGTTTCAGATACAGTAGAGCTGAGTGTGATAGATACAGCAGAGCTGAGTGTGATAGATACAGCAGAGCTGAGTGTTTTAGATAAAGTAGAGCTGAGTGTGATAGATGCAGTAGAGCTGAGTGTGATACAGCAGAGCTGAGTGTTTTAGATACAGTAGAGCAGAGTGTGATAGATACAGCACATCTGAGTGTGATAGATACAGCACATCTGAGTGTGATAGATACAGCAGGGCTGAGTGTGATAGATACAGTAGAGCTGAGTGTGATAGATACAGCAGAGCTGAGTGTGATAAATGCAGTAGAGCTGAGTGTGATTCAGCAGAGCTGAGTGTGATAGATACAGCAGAGCTGAGTTTGATAGATACAGCAGAGCTGAGTGTAATAGATACAGCAGAGCTGAGTGTGATAGATACAGTAGAGCTGAGTGTGATAGATATAGCAGAGCTGACTGTTTTAGATACAGTAGAGCTGAGTGTGAGGGATACAGTAGAGCCGAGTGTGATAGATACAGCAGAGCTGAGTGTGATACAGCAGAGCTGAGTGTGATAGATGCAGTAGAGCTGAGTGTGATAGATGCAGTAGAGCTGAGTGTGATAGATACAGCAGAGCTGAGTGTGATAGATACAGCAGAGCTGAGTGTGATAGATACAGCAGAGCTGAGTGCGATAGATACAGCAGAGCTGAGTGTGATAGATACAGCAAAGCTGAGTGTGATAGATACAGCAGAGCTGAGTGGGATAGATACAGTAGAGCTGAGTGTGATAGATACAGCAGATCTGAGTGTGATAGATACAGCACAGCTGAGTGTTTTAGATATAGAGCTGAGAGTGATAGATACAGCAGAGCTGAGTGTGATACAGCAGAGCTGAGTGTGTTAGATGCAGTAGAGCTGATTGTGATACAGCAGAGCTGAGTGTTTTAGATACAGTAGAGCTGAGTGTGATAGATACAGTAGAGCTGAGTGTGATAGATACAGCAGATCTGAGTGTGATAGATACAGCAGAGCTGAGTGTGATAGATACAGCAGAGCTGAGTTTGATAGATACAGCAGAGCGGAGTGTAATAGATACAGCAGAGCTGAGTGTGATAGATACAGTAGAGCTGAGTGTGATAGATATAGCAGAGCTGACTGTTTTAGATACAGTAGAGCTGAGTGTGAGGGATACAGTAGAGCAGAGTGTGATAGATACAGCAGAGCTGAGTGTGATACAGCAGAGCTGAGTGTGATAGATGCCGTAGAGCTGAGTGTGATAGATACAGCAGAGCTGAGTGTGATAGATACAGCAGAGCTGAGTGTGATAGATACAGCAGAGCTGAGTGCGATAGATACAGCAGAGCTGAGTGTGATAGATACAGCAAAGCTGAGTGGGATAGATACAGTAGAGCTGAGTGTGATAGATACAGCAGATCTGAGTGTGATAGATACAGCACAGCTGAGTGTTTTAGATATAGAGCTGAGAGTGATAGATACAGCAGAGCTGAGTGTGATACAGCAGAGCTGAGTGTGATAGATGCAGTAGAGCTGAGTGTGATACAGCAGAGCTCAGTGTGATAGATACAGCAGAGCTGAGTGTGATAGATACAGGAGAGCTGAGAGTTTCAGATACAGTAGAGCTGAGTGTGATAGATACAGCAGAGCTGCTGAGTGTGATAGATACAGCAAAGCTGAGTGTTTTAGATAAAGTAGAGCTGAGTGTGTTAGATGCAGTAGAGCTGATTGTGATACAGCAGAGCTGAGTGTTTTAGATACAGTAGAGCTGAGTGTGATAGATACAGTAGAGCTGAGTGTGATAGATACAGCATATCTGAGTGTGATAGATACTGCAGATCTGAGTGTGATAGATGCAGCAAAGCTGAGTGTGATAGATACAGCAGAGCGGAGTGTGATAGATACAGTAGAGGTGAGTGTGATAGATACAGCAGAGCTGAGTGTTTTAGATATAGAGCTGAGTGTGATAGATACAGCAGAGCTGAGTGTGATACAGCAGAGCTGAGTGTGATAGATACAGCAGAGCTGAGTGTGATAGATACAGTATAGCTGAGTGTGATAGATACAGCAGAGCTGAGTGTGATAGATACAGCAGAGCTGAGTGTGACACAGCAGAGCTGAGTGTGATAGATACAGCAGAGCTGAGTGTGATAGATACAGCAGAGCCGAGTGTGATAGATACAGCAGAGCTGAGTGTGATACAGCAGAGCTGAGTGTGATACAGCAGAGCTGAGTGTGATAGATACAGCAGAGCTGAGTGTGATACAGCAGAGCTGAGTGTGATAGATATAGCAGAGCTGAGTGTTTTAGATACAGTAGAGCTGAGTGTGAGGGATACAGTAGAGCCGAGTGTGATAGATACAGCAGAGCTGAGTGTGATACAGCAGAGCTGAGTGTGATAGATGCAGTAGAGCTGAGTGTGATAGATACAGCAGAGCTGAGTGTGATAGATACAGCAGAGCTGAGTGTTTTAGATAAAGTAGAGCTGAGTGTGATAGATGCAGTAGAGCGGAGTGTGATACAGCAGAGGTGAGTGTGATAGATACAGTAGAGCTGAGTGTGATAGATACAGCAGAGCTGAGTGTGATAGATACAGCAGAGCTGAGTGTGATAGATACAGGAGAGCTGAGTGTTTCAGATACAGCAGAGCTGAGTGTCATAGATACAGCAGAGCTGAGTGTGATAGATACAGCAGAGCTGAGTGTGATAGATACAGCAGAGCTGAGTGTTTTAGATAAAGTAGAGCTGAGTGTGATAGATGCAGTAGAGCTGAGTGTGATACTGCAGAGCTGAGTGTTTTAGGTACAGTAGAGCTGAGTGTGATACAGTAGAGCTGAGTGTGATAGATACAGCAGATCTGAGTGTGATAGATACAGCAAAGCTGAGTGTGATAGATACAGCACAGCTGATTGTTTTAGATAAAGTAGAGCTGAGTGTGATAGATACAGCACAGCTGAGTGTGATAGATTCAGAAGAGCTGAGTGTCATAGATGCAGTAGAGCTGAGTGTGATAGATTCAGAAGAGCTGAGTGTGATAGATGCAGTAGAGCTGAGTGTGATACAGCAGAGCTGAGTGTGATAGATACAGCAGAGCTGAGTGTGATAGATTCAGAAGAGCCGAGTGTGATAGATGCAGTAGAGCTGAGTGTGATACAGCAGAGCTGAGTGTGATAGATACAGCAGAGCTGAGTGTGATAGATTCAGAAGAGCTGAGTGTGATAGATGCAGTAGAGGTGAGTGTGATACAGCAGAGCTGAGTGTGATAGATACAGCAGAGCTGAGTGTGATAGATACAGTAGAGGTGAGTGTGATACAGCAGAGCTGAGTGTGATAGATACAGCAGAGCAGAGTGTGATAGATACAGTAGAGCTGAGTGTGAGATACAGCAGAGCTGAGTGTGATACAGCAGAGCTGAGTGTGATAGATACAGCAGAGCTGAGTGTGATAGATACAGCAGAGCTGAGTGTGATAGATACAGCAGAGCTGAGTGTTTTAGATAAAGTACAGCTGAGTGTGATATACAGCAGAGCTGAGTGTGATAGAGACAGCAGAGCTGAGTGTGATAGATACAGTATAGCTGAGTGTGATAGATACAGCAGAGTTGAGTGTGATAGATACAGCAGAGCTGAGTGTGATAGATACAGCAGAGCTGAGTGTGACACAGCAGAGCTGAGTGTGATAGATACAGCAGAGCTGAGTGTGATAGATACAGCAGAGCCGAGTGTGATAGATACAGCAGAGCTGAGTGTGATACAGCAGAGCTGAGTGTGATACAGCAGAGCTGAGTGTGATAGATACAGCAGAGCTGAGTGTGATACAGCAGAGCTGAGTGTGATACAGCAGAGCTGAGTGTGATAGATACAGCAGAGCTGAGTGTGATAGATACAGCAGAGCTGAGTGTGATACAGCAGAGCTGAGTGTGATACAGCAGAGCTGAGTGTGATAGATACAGCAGAGCTGAGTGTGATACAGCAGAGCTGAGTGTCATAGATGCAGTAGAGCTGAGTGTGATACAGCAGAGCTGAGTGTGATAGATACAGCAGAGCTGAGTGTGATAGATACAGCAGAGTTGAGTGTGATAGATACAGCAGAGCTGAGTGTGATAGATACAGCAGAGCTGAGTGTGACACAGCAGAGCTGAGTGTGATAGATACAGCAGAGCTGAGTGTGATAGATAAAGCAGAGCCGAGTGTGATAGATACAGCAGAGCTGAGTGTGATACAGCAGCGCTGAGTGTGATACAGCAGAGCTGAGTGTGATAGATACAGCAGAGCTGAGTGTGATACAGCAGAGCTGAGTGTGATACAGCAGAGCTGAGTGTGATAGATACAGCAGAGCTGAGTGTGATAGATACAGCAGAGCTGAGTGTGATACAGCAGAGCTGAGTGTGATACAGCAGAGCTGAGTGTGATAGATACAGCAGAGCTGAGTGTGATACAGCAGAGCTGAGTGTCATAGATGCAGTAGAGCTGAGTGTGATACAGCAGAGCTGAGTGTGATAGATACAGTAGAGGTGAGTGTGATACAGCAGAGCTGAGTGTGATAGATACAGCAGAGCAGAGTGTGATAGATACAGTAGAGCTGAGTGTGAGATACAGCAGAGCTGAGTGTGATATATACAGCAGGGCTGAGTGTGATAGATACAGCAGAGCTGAGTGTGATAGATACAGCAGAGCTGAGTGTGATAGATACAGCAGAGGTGAGTGTGATAGATACAGCAGAGCTGAGTGTTTTAGATAAAGTACAGCTGAGTGTGATATACAGCAGAGCTGAGTGTGATAGATACAGCAGAGCTGAGTGTGATAGATACAGTATAGCTGAGTGTGATAGATACAGCAGAGTTGAGTGTGATAGATACAGCAGAGCTGAGTGTGATAGATACAGCAGAGCTGAGTGTGATAGATACAGCAGAGCTGAGTGTGACACAGCAGAGCTGAGTGTGATAGATACAGCAGAGCTGAGTGTGATAGATACAGCAGAGCCGAGTGTGATAGATACAGCAGAGCTGAGTGTGATACAGCAGAACTGAGTGTGATACAGCAGAGCTGAGTGTGATAGATACAGCAGAGCTGAGTGTGATACAGCAGAGCTGAGTGTGATAGATATAGCAGAGCTGAGTGTTTTAGATACAGTAGAGCTGAGTGTGAGGGATACAGTAGAGCCGAGTGTGATAGATACAGCAGAGCTGAGTGTGATACAGCAGAGCTGAGTGTGATAGATGCAGTAGAGCTGAGTGTGATAGATACAGCAGAGCTGAGTGTGATAGATACAGCAGAGCTGAGTGTTTTAGATAAAGTAGAGCTGAGTGTGATAGATGCAGTAGAGCGGAGTGTGATACAGCAGAGGTGAGTGTGATAGATACAGTAGAGCTGAGTGTGATAGATACAGCAGAGCGGAGTGTGATAGATACAGCAGAGCTGAGTGTGATAGATACAGTAGAGCTGAGTGTGATAGATATAGCAGAGCTGACTGTTTTAGATACAGTAGAGCTGAGTGTGAGGGATACAGTAGAGCCGAGTGTGATAGATACAGCAGAGCTGAGTGTGATACAGCAGAGCTGAGTGTGATAGATGCAGTAGAGCTGAGTGTGATAGATGCAGTAGAGCTGAGTGTGATAGATACAGCAGAGCTGAGTGTGATAGATACAGCAGAGCTGAGTGCGATAGATACAGCAGAGCTGAGTGTGATAGATACAGCAAAGCTGAGTGGGATAGATACAGTAGAGCTGAGTGTGATAGATACAGCAGATCTGAGTGTGATAGATACAGCACAGCTGAGTGTTTTAGATATAGAGCTGAGAGTGATAGATACAGCAGAGCTGAGTGTGATACAGCAGAGCTGAGTGTGATAGATGCAGTAGAGCTGAGTGTGATACAGCAGAGCTCAGTGTGATAGATACAGCAGAGCTGAGTGTGATAGATACAGGAGAGCTGAGAGTTTCAGATACAGTAGAGCTGAGTGTGATAGATACAGCAGAGCTGCTGAGTGTGATAGATACAGCAAAGCTGAGTGTTTTAGATAAAGTAGAGCTGAGTGTGTTAGATGCAGTAGAGCTGATTGTGATACAGCAGAGCTGAGTGTTTTAGATACAGTAGAGCTGAGTGTGATAGATACAGTAGAGCTGAGTGTGATAGATACAGCATATCTGAGTGTGATAGATACTGCAGATCTGAGTGTGATAGATGCAGCAAAGCTGAGTGTGATAGATACAGCAGAGCGGAGTGTGATAGATACAGTAGAGGTGAGTGTGATAGATACAGCAGAGCTGAGTGTTTTAGATATAGAGCTGAGTGTGATAGATACAGCAGAGCTGAGTGTGATACAGCAGAGCTGAGTGTGATAGATACAGCAGAGCTGAGTGTGATAGATACAGTATAGCTGAGTGTGATAGATACAGCAGAGTTGAGTGTGATAGATACAGCAGAGCTGAGTGTGATAGATACAGCAGAGCTGAGTGTGACACAGCAGAGCTGAGTGTGATAGATACAGCAGAGCTGAGTGTGATAGATACAGCAGAGCCGAGTGTGATAGATACAGCAGAGCTGAGTGTGATACAGCAGAGCTGAGTGTGATACAGCAGAGCTGAGTGTGATAGATACAGCAGAGCTGAGTGTGATACAGCAGAGCTGAGTGTGATAGATATAGCAGAGCTGAGTGTTTTAGATACAGTAGAGCTGAGTGTGAGGGATACAGTAGAGCCGAGTGTGATAGATACAGCAGAGCTGAGTGTGATACAGCAGAGCTGAGTGTGATAGATGCAGTAGAGCTGAGTGTGATAGATACAGCAGAGCTGAGTGTGATAGATACAGCAGAGCTGAGTGTTTTAGATAAAGTAGAGCTGAGTGTGATAGATGCAGTAGAGCGGAGTGTGATACAGCAGAGGTGAGTGTGATAGATACAGTAGAGCTGAGTGTGATAGATACAGCAGAGCTGAGTGTGATAGATACAGCAGAGCTGAGTGTGATAGATACAGGAGAGCTGAGTGTTTCAGATACAGCAGAGCTGAGTGTCATAGATACAGCAGAGCTGAGTGTGATAGATACAGCAGAGCTGAGTGTGATACAGCAGAGCTGAGTGTGATAGATATAGCAGAGCTGAGTGTTTTAGATACAGTAGAGCTGAGTGTGAGGGATACAGTAGAGCCGAGTGTGATAGATACAGCAGAGCTGAGTGTGATACAGCAGAGCTGAGTGTGATAGATGCAGTAGAGCTGAGTGTGATAGATACAGCAGAGCTGAGTGTGATAGATACAGCAGAGCTGAGTGTTTTAGATAAAGTAGAGCTGAGTGTGATAGATGCAGTAGAGCGGAGTGTGATACAGCAGAGGTGAGTGTGATAGATACAGTAGAGCTGAGTGTGATAGATACAGCAGAGCTGAGTGTGATAGATACAGCAGAGCTGAGTGTGATAGATACAGGAGAGCTGAGTGTTTCAGATACAGCAGAGCTGAGTGTCATAGATACAGCAGAGCTGAGTGTGATAGATACAGCAGAGCTGAGTGTGATAGATACAGCAGAGCTGAGTGTTTTAGATAAAGTAGAGCTGAGTGTGATAGATGCAGTAGAGCTGAGTGTGATACTGCAGAGCTGAGTGTTTTAGGTACAGTAGAGCTGAGTGTGATACAGTAGAGCTGAGTGTGATAGATACAGCAGATCTGAGTGTGATAGATACAGCAAAGCTGAGTGTGATAGATACAGCACAGCTGATTGTTTTAGATAAAGTAGAGCTGAGTGTGATAGATACAGCACAGCTGAGTGTGATAGATTCAGAAGAGCTGAGTGTCATAGATGCAGTAGAGCTGAGTGTGATAGATTCAGAAGAGCTGAGTGTGATAGATGCAGTAGAGCTGAGTGTGATACAGCAGAGCTGAGTGTGATAGATACAGCAGAGCTGAGTGTGATAGATTCAGAAGAGCCGAGTGTGATAGATGCAGTAGAGCTGAGTGTGATACAGCAGAGCTGAGTGTGATAGATACAGCAGAGCTGAGTGTGATAGATTCAGAAGAGCTGAGTGTGATAGATGCAGTAGAGGTGAGTGTGATACAGCAGAGCTGAGTGTGATAGATACAGCAGAGCTGAGTGTGATAGATACAGTAGAGGTGAGTGTGATACAGCAGAGCTGAGTGTGATAGATACAGCAGAGCAGAGTGTGATAGATACAGTAGAGCTGAGTGTGAGATACAGCAGAGCTGAGTGTGATACAGCAGAGCTGAGTGTGATAGATACAGCAGAGCTGAGTGTGATACAGCAGAGCTGAGTGTGATAGATATAGCAGAGCTGAGTGTTTTAGATACAGTAGAGCTGAGTGTGAGGGATACATTAGAGCCGAGTGTGATAGATACAGCAGAGCTGAGTGTGATACAGCAGAGCTGAGTGTGATAGATGCAGTAGAGCTGAGTGTGATAGATACAGCAGTGCTGAGTGTGATAGATACAGCAGAGCTGAGTGTTTTAGATAAAGTAGAGCTGAGTGTGATAGATGCAGTAGAGCGGAGTGTGATACAGCAGAGGTGAGTGTGATAGATACAGTAGAGCTGAGTGTGATAGATACAGCAGAGCTGAGTGTGATAGATACAGCAGAGCTGAGTGTGATAGATACAGGAGAGCTGAGTGTTTCAGATACAGCAGAGCTGAGTGTCATAGATACAGCAGAGCTGAGTGTGATAGATACAGCAGAGCTGAGTGTGATAGATACAGCAGAGCTGAGTGTTTTAGATAAAGTAGAGCTGAGTGTGATAGATGCAGTAGAGCTGAGTGTGATACTGCAGAGCTGAGTGTTTTAGGTACAGTAGAGCTGAGTGTGATACAGTAGAGCTGAGTGTGATAGATACAGCAGATCTGAGTGTGATAGATACAGCAAAGCTGAGTGTGATAGATACAGCACAGCTGATTGTTTTAGATAAAGTAGAGCTGAGTGTGATAGATACAGCACAGCTGAGTGTGATAGATTCAGAAGAGCTGAGTGTCATAGATGCAGTAGAGCTGAGTGTGATAGATTCAGAAGAGCTGAGTGTGATAGATGCAGTAGAGCTGAGTGTGATACAGCAGAGCTGAGTGTGATAGATACAGCAGAGCTGAGTGTGATAGATTCAGAAGAGCCGAGTGTGATAGATGCAGTAGAGCTGAGTGTGATACAGCAGAGCTGAGTGTGATAGATACAGCAGAGCTGAGTGTGATAGATTCAGAAGAGCTGAGTGTGATAGATGCAGTAGAGGTGAGTGTGATACAGCAGAGCTGAGTGTGATAGATACAGCAGAGCTGAGTGTGATAGATACAGTAGAGGTGAGTGTGATACAGCAGAGCTGAGTGTGATAGATACAGCAGAGCAGAGTGTGATAGATACAGTAGAGCTGAGTGTGAGATACAGCAGAGCTGAGTGTGATACAGCAGAGCTGAGTGTGATAGATACAGCAGAGCTGAGTGTGATACAGCAGAGCTGAGTGTGATAGATATAGCAGAGCTGAGTGTTTTAGATACAGTAGAGCTGAGTGTGAGGGATACAGTAGAGCCGAGTGTGATAGATACAGCAGAGCTGAGTGTGATACAGCAGAGCTGAGTGTGATAGATGCAGTAGAGCTGAGTGTGATAGATACAGCAGAGCTGAGTGTGATAGATACAGCAGAGCTGAGTGTTTTAGATAAAGTAGAGCTGAGTGTGATAGATGCAGTAGAGCGGAGTGTGATACAGCAGAGGTGAGTGTGATAGATACAGTAGAGCTGAGTGTGATAGATACAGCAGAGCTGAGTGTGATAGATACAGCAGAGCTGAGTGTGATAGATACAGGAGAGCTGAGTGTTTCAGATACAGCAGAGCTGAGTGTCATAGATACAGCAGAGCTGAGTGTGATAGATACAGCAGAGCTGAGTGTGATAGATACAGCAGAGCTGAGTGTTTTAGATAAAGTAGAGCTGAGTGTGATAGATGCAGTAGAGCTGAGTGTGATACTGCAGAGCTGAGTGTTTTAGGTACAGTAGAGCTGAGTGTGATACAGTAGAGCTGAGTGTGATAGATACAGCAGATCTGAGTGTGATAGATACAGCAAAGCTGAGTGTGATAGATACAGCACAGCTGATTGTTTTAGATAAAGTAGAGCTGAGTGTGATAGATACAGCACAGCTGAGTGTGATAGATTCAGAAGAGCTGAGTGTCATAGATGCAGTAGAGCTGAGTGTGATAGATTCAGAAGAGCTGAGTGTGATAGATGCAGTAGAGCTGAGTGTGATACAGCAGAGCTGAGTGTGATAGATACAGCAGAGCTGAGTGTGATAGATACAGCAGAGCTGAGTGTGATAGATTCAGAAGAGCTGAGTGTGATAGATGCAGTAGAGCTGAGTGTGATACAGCAGAGCTGAGTGTGATAGATACAGCAGAGCTGAGTGTGATAGATTCAGAAGAGCCGAGTGTGATAGATGCAGTAGAGCTGAGTGTGATACAGCAGAGCTGAGTGTGATAGATACAGCAGAGCTGAGTGTGATAGATTCAGAAGAGCTGAGTGTGATAGATGCAGTAGAGGTGAGTGTGATACAGCAGAGCTGAGTGTGATAGATACAGCAGAGCCGAGTGTGATAGATACAGCAGAGCTGAGTGTGATACAGCAGAGCTGAGTGTGATACAGCAGAGCTGAGTGTGATAGATACAGCAGAGCTGAGTGTGATACAGCAGAGCTGAGTGTGATACAGCAGAGCTGAGTGTGATAGATACAGCAGAGCTGAGTGTGATAGATACAGCAGAGCTGAGTGTGATACAGCAGAGCTGAGTGTGATACAGCAGAGCTGAGTGTGATAGATACAGCAGAGCTGAGTGTGATACAGCAGAGCTGAGTGTCATAGATGCAGTAGAGCTGAGTGTGATACAGCAGAGCTGAGTGTGATAGATACAGCAGAGCTGAGTGTGATACAGCAGAGCTGAGTGTGATACAGCAGAGCTGAGTGTGATAGATACAGCAGAGCTGAGTGTGATAGATACAGCAGAGCTGAGTGTGATACAGCAGAGCTGAGTGTGATACAGCAGAGCTGAGTGTGATAGATACAGCAGAGCTGAGTGTGATACAGCAGAGCTGAGTGTGATAGATGCAGTAGAGCTGAGTGTGAGATACAGCAGAGCTGAGTGTGATATATACAGCAGGGCTGAGTGTGATAGATACAGCAGAGCTGAGTGTGATAGATACAGCAGAGCTGAGTGTGATAGATACAGCAGAGCTGAGTGTTTTAGATAAAGTACAGCTGAGTGTGATATACAGCAGAGCTGAGTGTGATAGAGACAGCAGAGCTGAGTGTGATAGATACAGTATAGCTGAGTGTGATAGATACAGCAGAGTTGAGTGTGATAGATACAGCAGAGCTGAGTGTGATAGATACAGCAGAGCTGAGTGTGACACAGCAGAGCTGAGTGTGATAGATACAGCAGAGCTGAGTGTGATAGATACAGCAGAGCCGAGTGTGATAGATACAGCAGAGCTGAGTGTGATACAGCAGAGCTGAGTGTGATACAGCAGAGCTGAGTGTGATAGATACAGCAGAGCTGAGTGTGATACAGCAGAGCTGAGTGTGATACAGCAGAGCTGAGTGTGATAGATACAGCAGAGCTGAGTGTGATAGATACAGCAGAGCTGAGTGTGATACAGCAGAGCTGAGTGTGATACAGCAGAGCTGAGTGTGATAGATACAGCAGAGCTGAGTGTGATACAGCAGAGCTGAGTGTCATAGATGCAGTAGAGCTGAGTGTGATACAGCAGAGCTGAGTGTGATAGATACAGCAGAGCTGAGTGTGATAGATACAGCAGAGTTGAGTGTGATAGATACAGCAGAGCTGAGTGTGATAGATACAGCAGAGCTGAGTGTGACACAGCAGAGCTGAGTGTGATAGATACAGCAGAGCTGAGTGTGATAGATAAAGCAGAGCCGAGTGTGATAGATACAGCAGAGCTGAGTGTGATACAGCAGCGCTGAGTGTGATACATCAGAGCTGAGTGTGATAGATACAGCAGAGCTGAGTGTGATACAGCAGAGCTGAGTGTGATACAGCAGAGCTGAGTGTGATAGATACAGCAGAGCTGAGTGTGATAGATACAGCAGAGCTGAGTGTGATACAGCAGAGCTGAGTGTGATACAGCAGAGCTGAGTGTGATAGATACAGCAGAGCTGAGTGTGATACAGCAGAGCTGAGTGTCATAGATGCAGTAGAGCTGAGTGTGATACAGCAGAGCTGAGTGTGATAGATACAGTAGAGGTGAGTGTGATACAGCAGAGCTGAGTGTGATAGATACAGCAGAGCAGAGTGTGATAGATACAGTAGAGCTGAGTGTGAGATACAGCAGAGCTGAGTGTGATATATACAGCAGGGCTGAGTGTGATAGATACAGCAGAGCTGAGTGTGATAGATACAGCAGAGCTGAGTGTGATAGATACAGCAGAGGTGAGTGTGATAGATACAGCAGAGCTGAGTGTTTTAGATAAAGTACAGCTGAGT
Source organism: Ranitomeya variabilis (assembly GCF_051348905.1). Lineage (NCBI taxonomy): Eukaryota > Metazoa > Chordata > Amphibia > Anura > Dendrobatidae > Ranitomeya > Ranitomeya variabilis. The sequence continues at coordinate 1,150,535,478 of NC_135232.1, forward strand.
GTGATATACAGCAGAGCTGAGTGTGATAGATACAGCAGAGCTGAGTGTGATAGATACAGTATAGCTGAGTGTGATAGATACAGCAGAGTTGAGTGTGATAGATACAGCAGAGCTGAGTGTGATAGATACAGCAGAGCTGAGTGTGATAGATACAGCAGAGCTGAGTGTGACACAGCAGAGCTGAGTGTGATAGATACAGCAGAGCTGAGTGTGATAGATACAGCAGAGCCGAGTGTGATAGATACAGCAGAGCTGAGTGTGATACAGCAGAGCTGAGTGTGATACAGCAGAGCTGAGTGTGATAGATACAGCAGAGCTGAGTGTGATACAGCAGAGCTGAGTGTGATAGATATAGCAGAGCTGAGTGTTTTAGATACAGTAGAGCTGAGTGTGAGGGATACAGTAGAGCCGAGTGTGATAGATACAGCAGAGCTGAGTGTGATACAGCAGAGCTGAGTGTGATAGATGCAGTAGAGCTGAGTGTGATAGATACAGCAGAGCTGAGTGTGATAGATACAGCAGAGCTGAGTGTTTTAGATAAAGTAGAGCTGAGTGTGATAGATGCAGTAGAGCGGAGTGTGATACAGCAGAGGTGAGTGTGATAGATACAGTAGAGCTGAGTGTGATAGATACAGCAGAGCGGAGTGTGATAGATACAGCAGAGCTGAGTGTGATAGATACAGTAGAGCTGAGTGTGATAGATATAGCAGAGCTGACTGTTTTAGATACAGTAGAGCTGAGTGTGAGGGATACAGTAGAGCCGAGTGTGATAGATACAGCAGAGCTGAGTGTGATACAGCAGAGCTGAGTGTGATAGATGCAGTAGAGCTGAGTGTGATAGATACAGCAGAGCTGAGTGTGATAGATACAGCAGAGCTGAGTGTGATAGATACAGCAGAGCTGAGTGCGATAGATACAGCAGAGCTGAGTGTGATAGATACAGCAAAGCTGAGTGGGATAGATACAGTAGAGCTGAGTGTGATAGATACAGCAGATCTGAGTGTGATAGATACAGCACAGCTGAGTGTTTTAGATATAGAGCTGAGAGTGATAGATACAGCAGAGCTGAGTGTGATACAGCAGAGCTGAGTGTGATAGATGCAGTAGAGCTGAGTGTGATACAGCAGAGCTCAGTGTGATAGATACAGCAGAGCTGAGTGTGATAGATACAGGAGAGCTGAGAGTTTCAGATACAGTAGAGCTGAGTGTGATAGATATAGCAGAGCTGCTGAGTGTGATAGATACAGCAAAGCTGAGTGTTTTAGATAAAGTAGAGCTGAGTGTGTTAGATGCAGTAGAGCTGATTGTGATACAGCAGAGCTGAGTGTTTTAGATACAGTAGAGCTGAGTGTGATAGATACAGTAGAGCTGAGTGTGATAGATACAGCATATCTGAGTGTGATAGATACTGCAGATCTGAGTGTGATAGATGCAGCAAAGCTGAGTGTGATAGATACAGCAGAGCGGAGTGTGATAGATACAGTAGAGGTGAGTGTGATAGATACAGCAGAGCTGAGTGTTTTAGATATAGAGCTGAGTGTGATAGATACAGCAGAGCTGAGTGTGATACAGCAGAGCTGAGTGTGATAGATACAGCAGAGCTGAGTGTGATAGATACAGTATAGCTGAGTGTGATAGATACAGCAGAGTTGAGTGTGATAGATACAGCAGAGCTGAGTGTGATAGATACAGCAGAGCTGAGTGTGACACAGCAGAGCTGAGTGTGATAGATACAGCAGAGCTGAGTGTGATAGATACAGCAGAGCCGAGTGTGATAGATACAGCAGAGCTGAGTGTGATACAGCAGAGCTGAGTGTGATACAGCAGAGCTGAGTGTGATAGATACAGCAGAGCTGAGTGTGATACAGCAGAGCTGAGTGTGATAGATATAGCAGAGCTGAGTGTTTTAGATACAGTAGAGCTGAGTGTGAGGGATACAGTAGAGCCGAGTGTGATAGATACAGCAGAGCTGAGTGTGATACAGCAGAGCTGAGTGTGATAGATGCAGTAGAGCTGAGTGTGATAGATACAGCAGAGCTGAGTGTGATAGATACAGCAGAGCTGAGTGTTTTAGATAAAGTAGAGCTGAGTGTGATAGATGCAGTAGAGCGGAGTGTGATACAGCAGAGGTGAGTGTGATAGATACAGTAGAGCTGAGTGTGATAGATACAGCAGAGCTGAGTGTGATAGATACAGCAGAGCTGAGTGTGATAGATACAGGAGAGCTGAGTGTTTCAGATACAGCAGAGCTGAGTGTCATAGATACAGCAGAGCTGAGTGTGATAGATACAGCAGAGCTGAGTGTGATAGATACAGCAGAGCTGAGTGTTTTAGATAAAGTAGAGCTGAGTGTGATAGATGCAGTAGAGCTGAGTGTGATACTGCAGAGCTGAGTGTTTTAGGTACAGTAGAGCTGAGTGTGATACAGTAGAGCTGAGTGTGATAGATACAGCAGATCTGAGTGTGATAGATACAGCAAAGCTGAGTGTGATAGATACAGCACAGCTGAGTGTGATAGATACAGCAGAGCTGAGTGTCATAGATGCAGTAGAGCTGAGTGTGATACAGCAGAGCTGAGTGTGATAGATACAGCAGAGCTGAGTGTGATAGATACAGCAGAGTTGAGTGTGATAGATACAGCAGAGCTGAGTGTGATAGATACAGCAGAGCTGAGTGTGACACAGCAGAGCTGAGTGTGATAGATACAGCAGAGCTGAGTGTGATAGATAAAGCAGAGCCGAGTGTGATAGATACAGCAGAGCTGAGTGTGATACAGCAGCGCTGAGTGTGATACAGCAGAGCTGAGTGTGATAGATACAGCAGAGCTGAGTGTGATACAGCAGAGCTGAGTGTGATACAGCAGAGCTGAGTGTGATAGATACAGCAGAGCTGAGTGTGATAGATACAGCAGAGCTGAGTGTGATACAGCAGAGCTGAGTGTGATACAGCAGAGCTGAGTGTGATAGATACAGCAGAGCTGAGTGTGATACAGCAGAGCTGAGTGTCATAGATGCAGTAGAGCTGAGTGTGATACAGCAGAGCTGAGTGTGATAGATACAGCAGAGCTGAGTGTGATACAGCAGAGCTGAGTGTGATACAGCAGAGCTGAGTGTGATAGATACAGCAGAGCTGAGTGTGATAGATACAGCAGAGCTGAGTGTGATACAGCAGAGCTGAGTGTGATACAGCAGAGCTGAGTGTGATAGATGCAGTAGAGCTGAGTGTGATACAGCAGAGCTGAGTGTGATAGATACAGCAGAGCTGAGTGTGATAGATTCAGAAGAGCTGAGTGTGATAGATGCAGTAGAGGTGAGTGTGATACAGCAGAGCTGAGTGTGATGGATGCAGTAGAGCTGAGTGTGATAGATACAGCAGAGCTGAGTGTGATAGATACAGCAGAGCTGAGTGTTTTAGATAAAGTAGAGCTGAGTGTGATAGATGCAGTAGAGCGGAGTGTGATACAGCAGAGGTGAGTGTGATAGATACAGTAGAGCTGAGTGTGATAGATACAGCAGAGCTGAGTGTGATAGATACAGCAGAGCTGAGTGTGATAGATACAGGAGAGCTGAGTGTTTCAGATACAGCAGAGCTGAGTGTCATAGATACAGCAGAGCTGAGTGTGATAGATACAGCAGAGCTGAGTGTGATAGATACAGCAGAGCTGAGTGTTTTAGATAAAGTAGAGCTGAGTGTGATAGATGCAGTAGAGCTGAGTGTGATACTGCAGAGCTGAGTGTTTTAGGTACAGTAGAGCTGAGTGTGATACAGTAGAGCTGAGTGTGATAGATACAGCAGATCTGAGTGTGATAGATACAGCAAAGCTGAGTGTGATAGATACAGCACAGCTGATTGTTTTAGATAAAGTAGAGCTGAGTGTGATAGATACAGCACAGCTGAGTGTGATAGATTCAGAAGAGCTGAGTGTCATAGATGCAGTAGAGCTGAGTGTGATAGATTCAGAAGAGCTGAGTGTGATAGATGCAGTAGAGCTGAGTGTGATACAGCAGAGCTGAGTGTGATAGATACAGCAGAGCTGAGTGTGATAGATACAGCAGAGCTGAGTGTGATAGATTCAGAAGAGCTGAGTGTGATAGATGCAGTAGAGCTGAGTGTGATACAGCAGAGCTGAGTGTGATAGATACAGCAGAGCTGAGTGTGATAGATTCAGAAGAGCCGAGTGTGATAGATGCAGTAGAGCTGAGTGTGATACAGCAGAGCTGAGTGTGATAGATACAGCAGAGCTGAGTGTGATAGATTCAGAAGAGCTGAGTGTGATAGATGCAGTAGAGGTGAGTGTGATACAGCAGAGCTGAGTGTGATAGATACAGCAGAGCCGAGTGTGATAGATACAGCAGAGCTGAGTGTGATACAGCAGAGCTGAGTGTGATACAGCAGAGCTGAGTGTGATAGATACAGCAGAGCTGAGTGTGATACAGCAGAGCTGAGTGTGATACAGCAGAGCTGAGTGTGATAGATACAGCAGAGCTGAGTGTGATAGATACAGCAGAGCTGAGTGTGATACAGCAGAGCTGAGTGTGATACAGCAGAGCTGAGTGTGATAGATACAGCAGAGCTGAGTGTGATACAGCAGAGCTGAGTGTCATAGATGCAGTAGAGCTGAGTGTGATACAGCAGAGCTGAGTGTGATAGATACAGCAGAGCTGAGTGTGATACAGCAGAGCTGAGTGTGATACAGCAGAGCTGAGTGTGATAGATACAGCAGAGCTGAGTGTGATAGATACAGCAGAGCTGAGTGTGATACAGCAGAGCTGAGTGTGATACAGCAGAGCTGAGTGTGATAGATACAGCAGAGCTGAGTGTGATACAGCAGAGCTGAGTGTGATAGATGCAGTAGAGCTGAGTGTGATACAGCAGAGCTGAGTGTGATAGATACAGCAGAGCTGAGTGTGATAGATTCAGAAGAGCTGAGTGTGATAGATGCAGTAGAGGTGAGTGTGATACTGCAGAGCTGAGTGTGATAGATACAGCAGAGCTGAGTGTGATAGATACAGTAGAGGTGAGTGTGATACAGCAGAGCTGAGTGTGATAGATACAGCAGAGCAGAGTGTGATAGATACAGTAGAGCTGAGTGTGAGATACAGCAGAGCTGAGTGTGATATATACAGCAGGGCTGAGTGTGATAGATACAGCAGAGCTGAGTGTGATAGATACAGCAGAGCTGAGTGTGATAGATACAGCAGAGCTGAGTGTTTTAGATAAAGTACAGCTGAGTGTGATATACAGCAGAGCTGAGTGTGATAGATACAGCAGAGCTGAGTGTGATAGATACAGTATAGCTGAGTGTGATAGATACAGCAGAGTTGAGTGTGATAGATACAGCAGAGCTGAGTGTGATAGATACAGCAGAGCTGAGTGTGACACAGCAGAGCTGAGTGTGATAGATACAGCAGAGCTGAGTGTGATAGATACAGCAGAGCCGAGTGTGATAGATACAGCAGAGCTGAGTGTGATACAGCAGAGCTGAGTGTGATACAGCAGAGCTGAGTGTGATACATGTTATGGTTACCCCAATGACCAGGGGAATAAAAATACAAAACGGACTAGCTCTCGGGTGATGGAAACTAAGGTCGACCGTGACCTGAACCTGACCCAACACTTACAGTAGCCGGGGGATGTACCTACGATGCCCTAGACACCACGCGCCAGCCGGAGATCTAACTACCCCTATAAGAGGAATATACAGGCCTGCCTTACCTCCAGTGAGGAACCCCAAAAGATGATAGTAGGCCCCCACAGATATTGACGGTGAGTTCAGAGGAAATGACATACGTAGGATGAACAGCAGATTTAGCACAGTGAGGTCCGCTTACTAGATAGCAGAAGGACAGGAAAGTGTTACTTCACGGTCGACCTAAAAATCACTATTCAAAAACACCATCCAGAAATTACTTTAAACTCCAGTGACAACTCATGCCACTGGAGTAGTAATTTTCTGTCCACAAGAGCTTCCAGCACTGAAGAGTCACATTGCAGATAGCTGGACAAAAATAGCAAAAACAAGAAACAAAATTCAACTTAGCTGAACTGGAACTTGAGGCAGGTGAATGCAACAGAATGCTACTAGCACATTGTTGGCCGGCATATGACTAACAGCCAAGCAGCCTTAAATAGGAAACTCCCCTAGAGGGTGGCGACAGGTAATCAGAGATGGAGGAAGGCACATAAGAGGCACTACCATAACAGACCACCGGGGGAGCCCACAAACCGAATTCACAACAGTACCCCCCCCTTAAGGAGGGGGCACCGAACCCTCACCAGAACCACCAGGGCGATCTGGATGAGCACTATGAAATGCACGAACCAAATCAGGAGCATGAACATCGGATGCTGTCACCCAAGAATTATCCTCCTGGCCATAACCTTTCCACTTAACCAGATACTGAAGTTTCCGTCTGGAAACACGGGAGTCCAAGATCTTTTCCACCACATACTCCAATTCACCCTCAACCAACACAGGAGCAGGTGGATCAGCAGAAGGAACAACCGGTACCTCATACCTCCGCAATAATGACCGATGGAAAACATTATGGATATTAAAAGATGCTGGGAGGTCCAAACGAAAGGACACAGGATTAAGAACCTCCAGAATCCTATAAGGGCCGATAAACCGAGGCTTAAACTTAGGAGACGAGACCTTCATAGGAACAAATCGAGAAGACAGCCACACCAGGTCCCCAACACAAAGACGAGGACCAATACGCCGATGACGATTAGTGAACTGTTGAGTCTTCTCCTGGGACAACTTCAGATTGTCCACAACCTGTCCCCAAATCCGATGCATCCTATCAACCACAGCATCCACTCCAGGACAATCCGAAGACTCCAATTGACCGGACGAAAACCGAGGGTGAAACCCTGAATTACAAAAAAATGGAGAAACCAAAGTGGCAGAACTGGCCCGATTGTTAAGGGCAAACTCTGCCAATGGCAAAAAGTCAAGCCAATCATCCTGATCAGCGGACACAAAACACCTCAAGTAAGTCTCCAAGGTCTGATTAGTACGCTCAGTCTGGCCATTAGTCTGAGGATGGAATGCAGACGAAAAAGACAAATCGATACCCATCCTGGCACAGAACGTCCGCCAAAATCTAGACACAAACTGAGTACCCCTGTCAGACACTATATTCTCAGGAATACCATGCAAACGCACCACATTCTGAAAAAATAGAGGAACCAACTCAGAGGAGGAGGGCAATTTGGGTAAAGGTACCAAATGAACCATCTTGGAAAAACGGTCACAAATCACCCAGATGACAGACATCCTACGAGAAACCGGAAGGTCAGAAATAAAGTCCATAGAGATGTGCGTCCAAGGCCTCTTAGGAATAGGCAAGGGCAACAACAACCCACTGGCCCTAGAACAGCAGGGCTTGGCCCGAGCACAAACATCACAAGACTGCACAAACATGCGCACATCTCGAGACAAAGAAGGCCACCAGAAGGACCTAGACACCAAATCCCTGGTGCCAAAAATTCCAGGATGACCTGTCAACGCGGAAGAATGAACCTCCGAGATAACTCTACTGGTCCAATCATCAGGGACAAACAGTCTACCAGGCGGACAGCGATCAGGCCTATCCACCTGAAACTCCTGCAAAGAACGCCGCAGGTCTGGGGAGACAGCTGACAATATCACCCCATCCTTCAGGATGCCGGTAGGTTCGGAATCACCAGGCGAGTCAGGCTCAAAACTCCTAGAGAGGGCATCCGCCTTCACATTCTTGGACCCAGGCAGATATGACACCACAAAGTTAAATCGGGAGAAAAACAACGACCAGCGCGCCTGTCTAGGATTCAGACGCCTGGCCGACTCAAGATAAATTAGATTCTTGTGGTCAGTGAGGACCACCACCTGGTGTCTAGCACCCTCAAGCCAATGACGCCACTCCTCAAACGCCCACTTCATGGCCAGAAGTTCCCGATTTCCCACATCATAATTTCGCTCAGCGGGCGAAAACTTTCGGGAGAAAAACGCACATGGTCTCATTACTGAGCAGTCAGGATCTTTCTGCGACAAAACTGCACCTGCTCCGATCTCCGAAGCATCCACCTCAACCTGGAACGGAAGTAACACATCAGGTTGGCGCAACACAGGAGCGGAAGAAAAGCGGCGCTTAAGCTCTTGAAAGGCCTCCACAGCCGCAGAGGACCAATTAGCAACATCAGCACCCTTTTTGGTCAAATCAGTCAAAGGTTTAGCAATGGCAGAAAAACCCGCTATAAATCGGCGATAGAAATTAGCAAAACCCAAGAACTTTTGCAGACTCTTCAAAGAAGTAGGTTGCATCCAATCACAAATGGCCTGGACCTTGACAGGGTCCATCTCCATAGATGAAGGGGAAAAAATATATCCCAAAAAGGAAATTCTCTGAACTCCAAAACTACACTTTGAGCCCTTTACAAAAAGAGAATTAGCTCGCAAAACCTGAAAAACTCTCCTGACCTGTTGAACGTGAGATTCCCAGTCCTCCGAAAAAACAAGAATATCATCCAAATACACAATCATAAACTTATCCAGATATTCACGGAAAATATCGTGCATAAAGGACTGAAAAACGGAAGGGGCATTTGCGAGACCGAAAGGCATTACCAAATACTCAAAATGGCCTTCAGGCGTATTAAATGCGGTCTTCCACTCATCCCCCTGCTTAATCCGCACCAAATTATACGCACCACGTAGATCGATCTTAGTGAACCACTTAGCCCCCTTTATACGAGCAAACAGATCAGTCAGTAAAGGTAACGGGTACTGGTATTTAACTGTAATCTTATTCAAAAGTCGATAGTCGATACAAGGTCTCAATGAACCATCCTTTTTACCTACAAAGAAAAATCCTGCCCCTAGTGGAGACAACGAGGGGCGAATATGACCCTTTTCCAAGGATTCTCTGATATACTCCCGCATAGCAGTATGTTCGGGCACAGATAAATTAAACAAGCGACCCTTAGGAAACTTACTACCGGGGATCAATTCAATAGCGCAGTCACACTCTCTGTGAGGAGGGAGAGAATCAACTTTAGGCTCTTGAAAGACATCATAAAAATCTGACAGAAATGCTGGGATCTCAGAGGGAGTAGATGAAGAAATAGGAACCAAAGGTGCATCCCCATGAATACCCCGACATCCCCAGCTCAACACAGACATAGATTTCCAGTCCAAGACGGGATTATGAATCTGTAACCATGGTAATCCAAGCACTAAGACATCATGTAGGTTATATAATACAAGGAAACGAATAATCTCCTGATGGTCTGGGGTAAGACGCATAGTCACTTGTGTCCAATATTGTGGTTTATTGCTAGCCAAAGGTGTAGAATCAATACCCTTCAGGGGAATAGAAACTTCCAATGGCTCCAAATCAAACCCACAACGCTTGGCAAAGGACCAATCCATGAGACTCAGAGCGGCGCCAGAATCCACATAAGCATTCACAGTAACAGATGATAAGGTACAAATCAATGTCACGGACAAAAGAAATTTTGACTGCAAGGTACCTGTAGAAAAAGATTTATCAACCTTTTTATCAACCTTATTTATACGTTTAGAGCATGCTGATATAACATGAGCTGGATCTCCACAGTAGAAGCACAATCCATTTTTGCGCCTGTAATTTTGACGTTCGCCTCTAGACAAAACACGACCGCATTGCATATGCTCTAATGCCTTTTCAGAGGTCACCGCCAAATGGTGCACAGGTCTTTGCTCAGAAGACACCGCCATATGGTGCACAGGTTTTTGCTCAGAAGATACCGCCATATGGTGCACAGATTTTTCCTCAGAAGACCCCGCCATATGGTGCACAGATTTGCGCTCCCGCAAACGCCGATCAATCTGGATAGCCAATTTCATGGCATCATTCAGACCTGCAGGCACAGGGAACCCCACCATGACATCCTTCACGGCATCAGAGAGACCTTCTCTGAAATTAGCTGCTAAAGCGCACTCATTCCATCTAGTAAGCACCGACCATTTACGGAATTTCTGGCAGTATATCTCAGCTTCATCTTGCCCTTGGGAAAGAGCTATCAAGGCTTTCTCAGCCAAAATCTCCAAATTAGGCTCTTCATAAAGCAACCCCAAAGCCTGAAAAAACGCATCTACATTTAACAACGCAGGATCCCCTGGCGATAATGCAAATGCCCAACTTTGTGGGTCGCCGCGCAATAGAGAGATAACAATTTTAACTTGTTGAGTATGATCACCAGCAGAGTGAGATCTCAGAGACAAAAACAATTTGCAATTTTCTCTGAAACTCAAAAACCGGGATCTGTCTCCGGTAAAGTATTCAGGCAGAGGAATCTTAGGTTCAGACATTGGAGCACGTATAACAAAATCTTGTAGGTTCTGTACTTTTGTCGCAAGGTTATTCAAACCTGCAACTAAACTCTGTGGATCCATATTCAAATGGGTGTAACCCAAGCATTCAGAGGTTAAGAGGAGAGGAGAAAAAAAAAAAAGGCTGAAGACTGCAGTTTAAGCAAGGAATACAAATGATCAAACTAAGATGCACTTTCAAACACAAAAAAAAAAAAAAAAACCTTTTCTCCTCCTTCCTGCTTTAGTGCATATTTTAACACATAGATTTTTTACAGGCCGGCCAAACTGTTATGGTTACCCCAATGACCAGGGGAATAAAAATACAAAACGGACTAGCTCTCGGGTGATGGAAACTAAGGTCGACCGTGACCTGAACCTGACCCAACACTTACAGTAGCCGGGGGATGTACCTACGATGCCCTAGACACCACGCGCCAGCCGGAGATCTAACTACCCCTATAAGAGGAATATACAGGCCTGCCTTACCTCCAGTGAGGAACCCCAAAAGATGATAGTAGGCCCCCACAGATATTGACGGTGAGTTCAGAGGAAATGACATACGTAGGATGAACAGCAGATTTAGCACAGTGAGGTCCGCTTACTAGATAGCAGAAGGACAGGAAAGTGTTACTTCACGGTCGACCTAAAAATCACTATTCAAAAACACCATCCAGAAATTACTTTAAACTCCAGTGACAACTCATGCCACTGGAGTAGTAATTTTCTGTCCACAAGAGCTTCCAGCACTGAAGAGTCACATTGCAGATAGCTGGACAAAAATAGCAAAAACAAGAAACAAAATTCAACTTAGCTGAACTGGAACTTGAGGCAGGTGAATGCAACAGAATGCTACTAGCACATTGTTGGCCGGCATATGACTAACAGCCAAGCAGCCTTAAATAGGAAACTCCCCTAGAGGGTGGCGACAGGTAATCAGAGATGGAGGAAGGCACATAAGAGGCACTACCATAACAGACCACCGGGGGAGCCCACAAACCGAATTCACAACAGATACAGCAGAGCTGAGTGTGATAGATACAGCAGAGCTGAGTGTGATACAGCAGAGCTGAGTGTGATACAGCAGAGCTGAGTGTGATAGATACAGCAGAGCTGAGTGTGATACAGCAGAGCTGAGTGTGATAGATACAGCAGAGCTGAGTGTGATACAGCAGAGCTGAGTGTGATACAGCAGAGCTGAGTGTGATACAGCAGAGCTGAGTGTGATAGATACAGCAGAGCTGAGTGTGATACAGCAGAGCTGAGTGTCATAGATGCAGTAGAGCTGAGTGTGATACAGCAGAGCTGAGTGTGATAGATACAGCAGAGCTGAGTGTGATACAGCAGAGCTGAGTGTCATAGATGCAGTAGAGCTGAGTGTGATACAGCAGAGCTGAGTGTGATACAGCAGAGCTGAGTGTGATACAGCAGAGCTGAGTGTGATAGATACAGCAGAGCTGAGTGTGATAGATACAGCAGAGCTGAGTGTGATACAGCAGAGCTGAGTGTGATACAGCAGAGCTGAGTGTGATAGATACAGCAGAGCTGAGTGTGATACAGCAGAGCTGAGTGTGATAGATGCAGTAGAGCTGAGTGTGATACAGCAGAGCTGAGTGTGATAGATACAGCAGAGCTGAGTGTGATAGATTCAGAAGAGCTGAGTGTGATAGATGCAGTAGAGGTGAGTGTGATACAGCAGAGCTGAGTGTGATAGATACAGCAGAGCTGAGTGTGATAGATACAGTAGAGGTGAGTGTGATACAGCAGAGCTGAGTGTGATAGATACAGCAGAGCAGAGTGTGATAGATACAGTAGAGCTGAGTGTGAGATACAGCAGAGCTGAGTGTGATATATACAGCAGGGCTGAGTGTGATAGATACAGCAGAGCTGAGTGTGATAGATACAGCAGAGCTGAGTGTGATAGATACAGCAGAGCTGAGTGTGATAGATACAGCAGAGCTGAGTGTTTTAGATAAAGTACAGCTGAGTGTGATATACAGCAGAGCTGAGTGTGGTAGATACAGCAGAGCTGAGTGTGATAGATACAGTATAGCTGAGTGTGATAGATACAGCAGAGTTGAGTGTGATAGATACAGCAGAGCTGAGTGTGATAGATACAGCAGAGCTGAGTGTGACACAGCAGAGCTGAGTGTGATAGATACAGCAGAGCTGAGTGTGATAGATACAGCAGAGCCGAGTGTGATAGATACAGCAGAGCTGAGTGTGATACAGCAGAGCTGAGTGTGATACAGCAGAGCTGAGTGTGATAGATACAGCAGAGCTGAGTGTGATACAGCAGAGCTGAGTGTGATAGATACAGCAGAGCTGAGTGTGATACAGCAGAGCTGAGTGTGATACAGCAGAGCTGAGTGTGATACAGCAGAGCTGAGTGTGATAGATACAGCAGAGCTGAGTGTGATACAGCAGAGCTGAGTGTCATAGATGCAGTAGAGCTGAGTGTGATACAGCAGAGCTGAGTGTAATAGATACAGCAGAGCTGAGTGTGATAGATACAGTAGAGCTGAGTGTGATAGATATGGCAGAGCTGACTGTTTTAGATACAGTAGAGCTGAGTGTGAGGGATACAGTAGAGCCGAGTGTGATAGATACAGCAGAGCTGAGTGTGATACAGCAGAGCTGAGTGTGATAGATGCAGTAGAGCTGAGTGTGATAGATACAGCAGAGCTGAGTGTGATAGATACAGCAGAGCTGAGTGTGATAGATACAGCAGAGCTGAGTGTGATAGATACAGCAGAGCTGAGTGCGATAGATACAGCAGAGCTGAGTGTGATAGATACAGCAAAGCTGAGTGTGATAGATACAGCAGAGCTGAGTGGGATAGATACAGTAGAGCTGAGTGTGATAGATACAGCAGATCTGAGTGTGATAGATACAGCACAGCTGAGTGTTTTAGATATAGAGCTGAGAGTGATAGATACAGCAGAGCTGAGTGTGATACAGCAGAGCTGAGTGTGTTAGATGCAGTAGAGCTGATTGTGATACAGCAGAGCTGAGTGTTTTAGATACAGTAGAGCTGAGTGTGATAGATACAGTAGAGCTGAGTGTGATAGATACAGCAGATCTGAGTGTGATAGATACAGCAGAGCTGAGTGTGATAGATACAGCAGAGCTGAGTTTGATAGATACAGCAGAGCGGAGTGTAATAGATACAGCAGAGCTGAGTGTGATAGATACAGTAGAGCTGAGTGTGATAGATATAGCAGAGCTGACTGTTTTAGATACAGTAGAGCTGAGTGTGAGGGATAAAGTAGAGCCGAGTGTGATAGATACAGCAGAGCTGAGTGTGATACAGCAGAGCTGAGTGTGATAGATGCAGTAGAGCTGAGTGTGATAGATACAGCAGAGCTGAGTGTGATAGATACAGCAGAGCTGAGTGTGATAGATACAGCAGAGCTGAGTGCGATAGATACAGCAGAGCTGAGTGTGATAGATACAGCAAAGCTGAGTGGGATAGATACAGTAGAGCTGAGTGTGATAGATACAGCAGATCTGAGTGTGATAGATACAGCACAGCTGAGTGTTTTAGATATAGAGCTGAGAGTGATAGATACAGCAGAGCTGAGTGTGATAGATACAGCAGAGCTGAGTGTGATAGATTCAGAAGAGCTGAGTGTGATAGATGCAGTAGAGGTGAGTGTGATACAGCAGAGCTGAGTGTGATAGATACAGCAGAGCTGAGTGTGATAGATACAGTAGAGGTGAGTGTGATACAGCAGAGCTGAGTGTGATAGATACAGCAGAGCAGAGTGTGATAGATACAGTAGAGCTGAGTGTGAGATACAGCAGAGCTGAGTGTGATATATACAGCAGGGCTGAGTGTGATAGATACAGCAGAGCTGAGTGTGATAGATACAGCAGAGCTGAGTGTGATAGATACAGCAGAGCTGAGTGTGATAGATACAGCAGAGCTGAGTGTTTTAGATAAAGTACAGCTGAGTGTGATATACAGCAGAGCTGAGTGTGATAGATACAGCAGAGCTGAGTGTGATAGATACAGTATAGCTGAGTGTGATAGATACAGCAGAGTTGAGTGTGATAGATACAGCAGAGCTGAGTGTGATAGATACAGCAGAGCTGAGTGTGACACAGCAGAGCTGAGTGTGATAGATACAGCAGAGCTGAGTGTGATAGATACAGCAGAGCCGAGTGTGATAGATACAGCAGAGCTGAGTGTGATACAGCAGAGCTGAGTGTGATACAGCAGAGCTGAGTGTGATAGATACAGCAGAGCTGAGTGTGATACAGCAGAGCTGAGTGTGATAGATACAGCAGAGCTGAGTGTGATACAGCAGAGCTGAGTGTGATACAGCAGAGCTGAGTGTGATACAGCAGAGCTGAGTGTGATAGATACAGCAGAGCTGAGTGTGATACAGCAGAGCTGAGTGTCATAGATGCAGTAGAGCTGAGTGTGATACAGCAGAGCTGAGTGTAATAGATACAGCAGAGCTGAGTGTGATAGATACAGTAGAGCTGAGTGTGATAGATATGGCAGAGCTGACTGTTTTAGATACAGTAGAGCTGAGTGTGAGGGATACAGTAGAGCCGAGTGTGATAGATACAGCAGAGCTGAGTGTGATACAGCAGAGCTGAGTGTGATAGATGCAGTAGAGCTGAGTGTGATAGATACAGCAGAGCTGAGTGTGATAGATACAGCAGAGCTGAGTGTGATAGATACAGCAGAGCTGAGTGTGATAGATACAGCAGAGCTGAGTGCGATAGATACAGCAGAGCTGAGTGTGATAGATACAGCAAAGCTGAGTGTGATAGATACAGCAGAGCTGAGTGGGATAGATACAGTAGAGCTGAGTGTGATAGATACAGCAGATCTGAGTGTGATAGATACAGCACAGCTGAGTGTTTTAGATATAGAGCTGAGAGTGATAGATACAGCAGAGCTGAGTGTGATACAGCAGAGCTGAGTGTGTTAGATGCAGTAGAGCTGATTGTGATACAGCAGAGCTGAGTGTTTTAGATACAGTAGAGCTGAGTGTGATAGATACAGTAGAGCTGAGTGTGATAGATACAGCAGATCTGAGTGTGATAGATACAGCAGAGCTGAGTGTGATAGATACAGCAGAGCTGAGTTTGATAGATACAGCAGAGCGGAGTGTAATAGATACAGCAGAGCTGAGTGTGATAGATACAGTAGAGCTGAGTGTGATAGATATAGCAGAGCTGACTGTTTTAGATACAGTAGAGCTGAGTGTGAGGGATAAAGTAGAGCCGAGTGTGATAGATACAGCAGAGCTGAGTGTGATACAGCAGAGCTGAGTGTGATAGATGCAGTAGAGCTGAGTGTGATAGATACAGCAGAGCTGAGTGTGATAGATACAGCAGAGCTGAGTGTGATAGATACAGCAGAGCTGAGTGCGATAGATACAGCAGAGCTGAGTGTGATACAGCAGAGCTGAGTGTCATAGATGCAGTAGAGCTGAGTGTGATAGATGCAGTAGAGCTGAGTGTGATAGATACAGCAGAGCTGAGTGTGATAGATACAGCAGAGCTGAGTGTGATAGATACAGCAGAGCTGAGTGCGATAGATACAGCAGAGCTGAGTGTGATAGATACAGCAAAGCTGAGTGGGATAGATACAGTAGAGCTGAGTGTGATAGATACAGCAGATCTGAGTGTGATAGATACAGCACAGCTGAGTGTTTTAGATATAGAGCTGAGAGTGATAGATACAGCAGAGCTGAGTGTGATACAGCAGAGCTGAGTGTGATAGATGCAGTAGAGCTGAGTGTGATACAGCAGAGCTCAGTGTGATAGATACAGCAGAGCTGAGTGTGATAGATACAGGAGAGCTGAGAGTTTCAGATACAGTAGAGCTGAGTGTGATAGATACAGCAGAGCTGCTGAGTGTGATAGATACAGCAAAGCTGAGTGTTTTAGATAAAGTAGAGCTGAGTGTGTTAGATGCAGTAGAGCTGATTGTGATACAGCAGAGCTGAGTGTTTTAGATACAGTAGAGCTGAGTGTGATAGATACAGTAGAGCTGAGTGTGATAGATACAGCATATCTGAGTGTGATAGATACTGCAGATCTGAGTGTGATAGATGCAGCAAAGCTGAGTGTGATAGATACAGCAGAGCGGAGTGTGATAGATACAGTAGAGGTGAGTGTGATAGATACAGCAGAGCTGAGTGTTTTAGATATAGAGCTGAGTGTGATAGATACAGCAGAGCTGAGTGTGATACAGCAGAGCTGAGTGTGATAGATACAGCAGAGCTGAGTGTGATAGATACAGTATAGCTGAGTGTGATAGATACAGCAGAGTTGAGTGTGATAGATACAGCAGAGCTGAGTGTGATAGATACAGCAGAGCTGAGTGTGACACAGCAGAGCTGAGTGTGATAGATACAGCAGAGCTGAGTGTGATAGATACAGCAGAGCCGAGTGTGATAGATACAGCAGAGCTGAGTGTGATACAGCAGAGCTGAGTGTGATACAGCAGAGCTGAGTGTGATAGATACAGCAGAGCTGAGTGTGATACAGCAGAGCTGAGTGTGATAGATATAGCAGAGCTGAGTGTTTTAGATACAGTAGAGCTGAGTGTGAGGGATACAGTAGAGCCGAGTGTGATAGATACAGCAGAGCTGAGTGTGATACAGCAGAGCTGAGTGTGATAGATGCAGTAGAGCTGAGTGTGATAGATACAGCAGAGCTGAGTGTGATAGATACAGCAGAGCTGAGTGTTTTAGATAAAGTAGAGCTGAGTGTGATAGATGCAGTAGAGCGGAGTGTGATACAGCAGAGGTGAGTGTGATAGATACAGTAGAGCTGAGTGTGATAGATACAGCAGAGCTGAGTGTGATAGATACAGCAGAGCTGAGTGTGATAGATACAGGAGAGCTGAGTGTTTCAGATACAGCAGAGCTGAGTGTCATAGATACAGCAGAGCTGAGTGTGATAGATACAGCAGAGCTGAGTGTGATAGATACAGCAGAGCTGAGTGTTTTAGATAAAGTAGAGCTGAGTGTGATAGATGCAGTAGAGCTGAGTGTGATACTGCAGAGCTGAGTGTTTTAGGTACAGTAGAGCTGAGTGTGATACAGTAGAGCTGAGTGTGATAGATACAGCAGATCTGAGTGTGATAGATACAGCAAAGCTGAGTGTGATAGATACAGCACAGCTGAGTGTGATAGATACAGCAGAGCTGAGTGTCATAGATGCAGTAGAGCTGAGTGTGATACAGCAGAGCTGAGTGTGATAGATACAGCAGAGCTGAGTGTGATAGATACAGCAGAGTTGAGTGTGATAGATACAGCAGAGCTGAGTGTGATAGATACAGCAGAGCTGAGTGTGACACAGCAGAGCTGAGTGTGATAGATACAGCAGAGCTGAGTGTGATAGATAAAGCAGAGCCGAGTGTGATAGATACAGCAGAGCTGAGTGTGATACAGCAGCGCTGAGTGTGATACAGCAGAGCTGAGTGTGATAGATACAGCAGAGCTGAGTGTGATACAGCAGAGCTGAGTGTGATACAGCAGAGCTGAGTGTGATAGATACAGCAGAGCTGAGTGTGATAGATACAGCAGAGCTGAGTGTGATACAGCAGAGCTGAGTGTGATACAGCAGAGCTGAGTGTGATAGATACAGCAGAGCTGAGTGTGATACAGCAGAGCTGAGTGTCATAGATGCAGTAGAGCTGAGTGTGATACAGCAGAGCTGAGTGTGATAGATACAGCAGAGCTGAGTGTGATACAGCAGAGCTGAGTGTGATACAGCAGAGCTGAGTGTGATAGATACAGCAGAGCTGAGTGTGATAGATACAGCAGAGCTGAGTGTGATACAGCAGAGCTGAGTGTGATACAGCAGAGCTGAGTGTGATAGATGCAGTAGAGCTGAGTGTGATACAGCAGAGCTGAGTGTGATAGATACAGCAGAGCTGAGTGTGATAGATTCAGAAGAGCTGAGTGTGATAGATGCAGTAGAGGTGAGTGTGATACAGCAGAGCTGAGTGTGATGGATGCAGTAGAGCTGAGTGTGATAGATACAGCAGAGCTGAGTGTGATAGATACAGCAGAGCTGAGTGTTTTAGATAAAGTAGAGCTGAGTGTGATAGATGCAGTAGAGCGGAGTGTGATACAGCAGAGGTGAGTGTGATAGATACAGTAGAGCTGAGTGTGATAGATACAGCAGAGCTGAGTGTGATAGATACAGCAGAGCTGAGTGTGATAGATACAGGAGAGCTGAGTGTTTCAGATACAGCAGAGCTGAGTGTCATAGATACAGCAGAGCTGAGTGTGATAGATACAGCAGAGCTGAGTGTGATAGATACAGCAGAGCTGAGTGTTTTAGATAAAGTAGAGCTGAGTGTGATAGATGCAGTAGAGCTGAGTGTGATACTGCAGAGCTGAGTGTTTTAGGTACAGTAGAGCTGAGTGTGATACAGTAGAGCTGAGTGTGATAGATACAGCAGATCTGAGTGTGATAGATACAGCAAAGCTGAGTGTGATAGATACAGCACAGCTGATTGTTTTAGATAAAGTAGAGCTGAGTGTGATAGATACAGCACAGCTGAGTGTGATAGATTCAGAAGAGCTGAGTGTCATAGATGCAGTAGAGCTGAGTGTGATAGATTCAGAAGAGCTGAGTGTGATAGATGCAGTAGAGCTGAGTGTGATACAGCAGAGCTGAGTGTGATAGATACAGCAGAGCTGAGTGTGATAGATACAGCAGAGCTGAGTGTGATAGATTCAGAAGAGCTGAGTGTGATAGATGCAGTAGAGCTGAGTGTGATACAGCAGAGCTGAGTGTGATAGATACAGCAGAGCTGAGTGTGATAGATTCAGAAGAGCCGAGTGTGATAGATGCAGTAGAGCTGAGTGTGATACAGCAGAGCTGAGTGTGATAGATACAGCAGAGCTGAGTGTGATAGATTCAGAAGAGCTGAGTGTGATAGATGCAGTAGAGGTGAGTGTGATACAGCAGAGCTGAGTGTGATAGATACAGCAGAGCCGAGTGTGATAGATACAGCAGAGCTGAGTGTGATACAGCAGAGCTGAGTGTGATACAGCAGAGCTGAGTGTGATAGATACAGCAGAGCTGAGTGTGATACAGCAGAGCTGAGTGTGATACAGCAGAGCTGAGTGTGATAGATACAGCAGAGCTGAGTGTGATAGATACAGCAGAGCTGAGTGTGATACAGCAGAGCTGAGTGTGATACAGCAGAGCTGAGTGTGATAGATACAGCAGAGCTGAGTGTGATACAGCAGAGCTGAGTGTCATAGATGCAGTAGAGCTGAGTGTGATACAGCAGAGCTGAGTGTGATAGATACAGCAGAGCTGAGTGTGATACAGCAGAGCTGAGTGTGATACAGCAGAGCTGAGTGTGATAGATACAGCAGAGCTGAGTGTGATAGATACAGCAGAGCTGAGTGTGATACAGCAGAGCTGAGTGTGATACAGCAGAGCTGAGTGTGATAGATACAGCAGAGCTGAGTGTGATACAGCAGAGCTGAGTGTGATAGATGCAGTAGAGCTGAGTGTGATACAGCAGAGCTGAGTGTGATAGATACAGCAGAGCTGAGTGTGATAGATTCAGAAGAGCTGAGTGTGATAGATGCAGTAGAGGTGAGTGTGATACTGCAGAGCTGAGTGTGATAGATACAGCAGAGCTGAGTGTGATAGATACAGTAGAGGTGAGTGTGATACAGCAGAGCTGAGTGTGATAGATACAGCAGAGCAGAGTGTGATAGATACAGTAGAGCTGAGTGTGAGATACAGCAGAGCTGAGTGTGATATATACAGCAGGGCTGAGTGTGATAGATACAGCAGAGCTGAGTGTGATAGATACAGCAGAGCTGAGTGTGATAGATACAGCAGAGCTGAGTGTTTTAGATAAAGTACAGCTGAGTGTGATATACAGCAGAGCTGAGTGTGATAGATACAGCAGAGCTGAGTGTGATAGATACAGTATAGCTGAGTGTGATAGATACAGCAGAGTTGAGTGTGATAGATACAGCAGAGCTGAGTGTGATAGATACAGCAGAGCTGAGTGTGACACAGCAGAGCTGAGTGTGATAGATACAGCAGAGCTGAGTGTGATAGATACAGCAGAGCCGAGTGTGATAGATACAGCAGAGCTGAGTGTGATACAGCAGAGCTGAGTGTGATACAGCAGAGCTGAGTGTGATACAGCAGAGCTGAGTGTGATAGATACAGCAGAGCTGAGTGTGATACAGCAGAGCTGAGTGTGATACAGCAGAGCTGAGTGTGATAGATACAGCAGAGCTGAGTGTGATACAGCAGAGCTGAGTGTGATAGATACAGCAGAGCTGAGTGTGATACAGCAGAGCTGAGTGTGATACAGCAGAGCTGAGTGTGATACAGCAGAGCTGAGTGTGATAGATACAGCAGAGCTGAGTGTGATACAGCAGAGCTGAGTGTCATAGATGCAGTAGAGCTGAGTGTGATACAGCAGAGCTGAGTGTGATAGATACAGCAGAGCTGAGTGTGATACAGCAGAGCTGAGTGTCATAGATGCAGTAGAGCTGAGTGTGATACAGCAGAGCTGAGTGTGATACAGCAGAGCTGAGTGTGATACAGCAGAGCTGAGTGTGATAGATACAGCAGAGCTGAGTGTGATAGATACAGCAGAGCTGAGTGTGATACAGCAGAGCTGAGTGTGATACAGCAGAGCTGAGTGTGATAGATACAGCAGAGCTGAGTGTGATACAGCAGAGCTGAGTGTGATAGATGCAGTAGAGCTGAGTGTGATACAGCAGAGCTGAGTGTGATAGATACAGCAGAGCTGAGTGTGATAGATTCAGAAGAGCTGAGTGTGATAGATGCAGTAGAGGTGAGTGTGATACAGCAGAGCTGAGTGTGATAGATACAGCAGAGCTGAGTGTGATAGATACAGTAGAGGTGAGTGTGATACAGCAGAGCTGAGTGTGATAGATACAGCAGAGCAGAGTGTGATAGATACAGTAGAGCTGAGTGTGAGATACAGCAGAGCTGAGTGTGATATATACAGCAGGGCTGAGTGTGATAGATACAGCAGAGCTGAGTGTGATAGATACAGCAGAGCTGAGTGTGATAGATACAGCAGAGCTGAGTGTGATAGATACAGCAGAGCTGAGTGTTTTAGATAAAGTACAGCTGAGTGTGATATACAGCAGAGCTGAGTGTGATAGATACAGCAGAGCTGAGTGTGATAGATACAGTATAGCTGAGTGTGATAGATACAGCAGAGTTGAGTGTGATAGATACAGCAGAGCTGAGTGTGATAGATACAGCAGAGCTGAGTGTGACACAGCAGAGCTGAGTGTGATAGATACAGCAGAGCTGAGTGTGATAGATACAGCAGAGCCGAGTGTGATAGATACAGCAGAGCTGAGTGTGATACAGCAGAGCTGAGTGTGATACAGCAGAGCTGAGTGTGATAGATACAGCAGAGCTGAGTGTGATACAGCAGAGCTGAGTGTGATAGATACAGCAGAGCTGAGTGTGATACAGCAGAGCTGAGTGTGATACAGCAGAGCTGAGTGTGATACAGCAGAGCTGAGTGTGATAGATACAGCAGAGCTGAGTGTGATACAGCAGAGCTGAGTGTCATAGATGCAGTAGAGCTGAGTGTGATACAGCAGAGCTGAGTGTAATAGATACAGCAGAGCTGAGTGTGATAGATACAGTAGAGCTGAGTGTGATAGATATGGCAGAGCTGACTGTTTTAGATACAGTAGAGCTGAGTGTGAGGGATACAGTAGAGCCGAGTGTGATAGATACAGCAGAGCTGAGTGTGATACAGCAGAGCTGAGTGTGATAGATGCAGTAGAGCTGAGTGTGATAGATACAGCAGAGCTGAGTGTGATAGATACAGCAGAGCTGAGTGTGATAGATACAGCAGAGCTGAGTGTGATAGATACAGCAGAGCTGAGTGCGATAGATACAGCAGAGCTGAGTGTGATAGATACAGCAAAGCTGAGTGTGATAGATACAGCAGAGCTGAGTGGGATAGATACAGTAGAGCTGAGTGTGATAGATACAGCAGATCTGAGTGTGATAGATACAGCACAGCTGAGTGTTTTAGATATAGAGCTGAGAGTGATAGATACAGCAGAGCTGAGTGTGATACAGCAGAGCTGAGTGTGTTAGATGCAGTAGAGCTGATTGTGATACAGCAGAGCTGAGTGTTTTAGATACAGTAGAGCTGAGTGTGATAGATACAGTAGAGCTGAGTGTGATAGATACAGCAGATCTGAGTGTGATAGATACAGCAGAGCTGAGTGTGATAGATACAGCAGAGCTGAGTTTGATAGATACAGCAGAGCGGAGTGTAATAGATACAGCAGAGCTGAGTGTGATAGATACAGTAGAGCTGAGTGTGATAGATATAGCAGAGCTGACTGTTTTAGATACAGTAGAGCTGAGTGTGAGGGATAAAGTAGAGCCGAGTGTGATAGATACAGCAGAGCTGAGTGTGATACAGCAGAGCTGAGTGTGATAGATGCAGTAGAGCTGAGTGTGATAGATACAGCAGAGCTGAGTGTGATAGATACAGCAGAGCTGAGTGTGATAGATACAGCAGAGCTGAGTGCGATAGATACAGCAGAGCTGAGTGTGATAGATACAGCAAAGCTGAGTGGGATAGATACAGTAGAGCTGAGTGTGATAGATACAGCAGATCTGAGTGTGATAGATACAGCACAGCTGAGTGTTTTAGATATAGAGCTGAGAGTGATAGATACAGCAGAGCTGAGTGTGATACAGCAGAGCTGAGTGTGATAGATGCAGTAGAGCTGAGTGTGATACAGCAGAGCTGAGTGTCATAGATGCAGTAGAGCTGAGTGTGATACAGCAGAGCTGAGTGTGATAGATACAGCAGAGCTGAGTGTGATAGATACAGCAGAGTTGAGTGTGATAGATACAGCAGAGCTGAGTGTGATAGATACAGCAGAGCTGAGTGTGACACAGCAGAGCTGAGTGTGATAGATACAGCAGAGCTAAGTGTGATAGATAAAGCAGAGCCGAGTGTGATAGATACAGCAGAGCTGAGTGTGATACAGCAGCGCTGAGTGTGATACAGCAGAGCTGAGTGTGATAGATACAGCAGAGCTGAGTGTGATACAGCAGAGCTGAGTGTGATACAGCAGAGCTGAGTGTGATAGATACAGCAGAGCTGAGTGTGATACAGCAGAGCTGAGTGTGATAGATGCAGTAGAGCTGAGTGTGATACAGCAGAGCTGAGTGTGATAGATACAGCAGAGCTGAGTGTGATAGATTCAGAAGAGCTGAGTGTGATAGATGCAGTAGAGGTGAGTGTGATACAGCAGAGCTGAGTGTGATAGATACAGCAGAGCTGAGTGTGATAGATACAGTAGAGGTGAGTGTGATACAGCAGAGCTGAGTGTGATAGATACAGCAGAGCAGAGTGTGATAGATACAGTAGAGCTGAGTGTGAGATACAGCAGAGCTGAGTGTGATATATACAGCAGGGCTGAGTGTGATAGATACAGCAGAGCTGAGTGTGATAGATACAGCAGAGCTGAGTGTGATAGATACAGCAGAGCTGAGTGTGATAGATACAGCAGAGCTGAGTGTTTTAGATAAAGTACAGCTGAGTGTGATATACAGCAGAGCTGAGTGTGATAGATACAGCAGAGCTGAGTGTGATAGATACAGTATAGCTGAGTGTGATAGATACAGCAGAGTTGAGTGTGATAGATACAGCAGAGCTGAGTGTGATAGATACAGCAGAGCTGAGTGTGACACAGCAGAGCTGAGTGTGATAGATACAGCAGAGCTGAGTGTGATAGATACAGCAGAGCCGAGTGTGATAGATACAGCAGAGCTGAGTGTGATACAGCAGAGCTGAGTGTGATACAGCAGAGCTGAGTGTGATAGATACAGCAGAGCTGAGTGTGATACAGCAGAGCTGAGTGTGATAGATACAGCAGAGCTGAGTGTGATACAGCAGAGCTGAGTGTGATACAGCAGAGCTGAGTGTGATACAGCAGAGCTGAGTGTGATAGATACAGCAGAGCTGAGTGTGATACAGCAGAGCTGAGTGTCATAGATGCAGTAGAGCTGAGTGTGATACAGCAGAGCTGAGTGTAATAGATACAGCAGAGCTGAGTGTGATAGATACAGTAGAGCTGAGTGTGATAGATATGGCAGAGCTGACTGTTTTAGATACAGTAGAGCTGAGTGTGAGGGATACAGTAGAGCCGAGTGTGATAGATACAGCAGAGCTGAGTGTGATACAGCAGAGCTGAGTGTGATAGATGCAGTAGAGCTGAGTGTGATAGATACAGCAGAGCTGAGTGTGATAGATACAGCAGAGCTGAGTGTGATAGATACAGCAGAGCTGAGTGTGATAGATACAGCAGAGCTGAGTGCGATAGATACAGCAGAGCTGAGTGTGATAGATACAGCAAAGCTGAGTGTGATAGATACAGCAGAGCTGAGTGGGATAGATACAGTAGAGCTGAGTGTGATAGATACAGCAGATCTGAGTGTGATAGATACAGCACAGCTGAGTGTTTTAGATATAGAGCTGAGAGTGATAGATACAGCAGAGCTGAGTGTGATACAGCAGAGCTGAGTATGTTAGATGCAGTAGAGCTGATTGTGATACAGCAGAGCTGAGTGTTTTAGATACAGTAGAGCTGAGTGTGATAGATACAGTAGAGCTGAGTGTGATAGATACAGCAGATCTGAGTGTGATAGATACAGCAGAGCTGAGTGTGATAGATACAGCAGAGCTGAGTTTGATAGATACAGCAGAGCGGAGTGTAATAGATACAGCAGAGCTGAGTGTGATAGATACAGTAGAGCTGAGTGTGATAGATATAGCAGAGCTGACTGTTTTAGATACAGTAGAGCTGAGTGTGAGGGATAAAGTAGAGCCGAGTGTGATAGATACAGCAGAGCTGAGTGTGATACAGCAGAGCTGAGTGTGATAGATGCAGTAGAGCTGAGTGTGATAGATACAGCAGAGCTGAGTGTGATAGATACAGCAGAGCTGAGTGTGATAGATACAGCAGAGCTGAGTGCGATAGATACAGCAGAGCTGAGTGTGATAGATACAGCAAAGCTGAGTGGGATAGATACAGTAGAGCTGAGTGTGATAGATACAGCAGATCTGAGTGTGATAGATACAGCACAGCTGAGTGTTTTAGATATAGAGCTGAGAGTGATAGATACAGCAGAGCTGAGTGTGATACAGCAGAGCTGAGTGTGATAGATGCAGTAGAGCTGAGTGTGATACAGCAGAGCTGAGTGTCATAGATGCAGTAGAGCTGAGTGTGATACAGCAGAGCTGAGTGTGATAGATACAGCAGAGCTGAGTGTGATAGATACAGCAGAGTTGAGTGTGATAGATACAGCAGAGCTGAGTGTGATAGATACAGCAGAGCTGAGTGTGACACAGCAGAGCTGAGTGTGATAGATACAGCAGAGCTAAGTGTGATAGATAAAGCAGAGCCGAGTGTGATAGATACAGCAGAGCTGAGTGTGATACAGCAGCGCTGAGTGTGATACAGCAGAGCTGAGTGTGATAGATACAGCAGAGCTGAGTGTGATACAGCAGAGCTGAGTGTGATACAGCAGAGCTGAGTGTGATAGATACAGCAGAGCTGAGTGTGATAGATACAGCAGAGCTGAGTGTGATACAGCAGAGCTGAGTGTGATACAGCAGAGCTGAGTGTGATAGATACAGCAGAGCTGAGTGTGATACAGCAGAGCTGAGTGTCATAGATGCAGTAGAGCTGAGTGTGATACAGCAGAGCTGAGTGTGATAGATACAGCAGAGCTGAGTGTGATACAGCAGAGCTGAGTGTGATACAGCAGAGCTGAGTGTGATAGATACAGCAGAGCTGAGTGTGATAGATACAGCAGAGCTGAGTGTGATACAGCAGAGCTGAGTGTGATACAGCAGAGCTGAGTGTGATAGATGCAGTAGAGCTGAGTGTGATACAGCAGAGCTGAGTGTGATAGATACAGCAGAGCTGAGTGTGATAGATTCAGAAGAGCTGAGTGTGATAGACGCAGTAGAGGTGAGTGTGATACAGCAGAGCTGAGTGTGATAGATACAGCAGAGCTGAGTGTGATAGATACAGTAGAGGTGAGTGTGATACAGCAGAGCTGAGTGTGATAGATACAGCAGAGCAGAGTGTGATAGATACAGTAGAGCTGAGTGTGAGATACAGCAGAGCTGAGTGTGATATATACAGCAGGGCTGAGTGTGATAGATACAGCAGAGCTGAGTGTGATAGATACAGCAGAGCTGAGTGTGATAGATACAGCAGAGCTGAGTGTGATAGATACAGCAGAGCTGAGTGTTTTAGATAAAGTACAGCTGAGTGTGATATACAGCAGAGCTGAGTGTGATAGATACAGCAGAGCTGAGTGTGATAGATACAGTATAGCTGAGTGTGATAGATACAGCAGAGCTGAGTGTGATAGATACAGCAGAGCTGAGTGTGATAGATACAGCAGAGCTGAGTGTGATAGATACAGCAGAGCTGAGTGTGACACAGCAGAGCTGAGTGTGATAGATACAGCAGAGCTGAGTGTGATAGATACAGCAGAGCCGAGTGTGATAGATACAGCAGAGCTGAGTGTGATACAGCAGAGCTGAGTGTGATACAGCAGAGCTGAGTGTGATAGATACAGCAGAGCTGAGTGTGATACAGCAGAGCTGAGTGTGATAGATATAGCAGAGCTGAGTGTTTTAGATACAGTAGAGCTGAGTGTGAGGGATACAGTAGAGCCGAGTGTGATAGATACAGCAGAGCTGAGTGTGATACAGCAGAGCTGAGTGTGATAGATGCAGTAGAGCTGAGTGTGATAGATACAGCAGAGCTGAGTGTGATAGATACAGCAGAGCTGAGTGTTTTAGATAAAGTAGAGCTGAGTGTGATAGATGCAGTAGAGCGGAGTGTGATACAGCAGAGGTGAGTGTGATAGATACAGTAGAGCTGAGTGTGATAGATACAGCAGAGCTGAGTGTGATAGATACAGCAGAGCTGAGTGTGATAGATACAGGAGAGCTGAGTGTTTCAGATACAGCAGAGCTGAGTGTCATAGATACAGCAGAGCTGAGTGTGATAGATACAGCAGAGCTGAGTGTGATAGATACAGCAGAGCTGAGTGTTTTAGATAAAGTAGAGCTGAGTGTGATAGATGCAGTAGAGCTGAGTGTGATACTGCAGAGCTGAGTGTTTTAGGTACAGTAGAGCTGAGTGTGATACAGTAGAGCTGAGTGTGATAGATACAGCAGATCTGAGTGTGATAGATACAGCAAAGCTGAGTGTGATAGATACAGCACAGCTGATTGTTTTAGATAAAGTAGAGCTGAGTGTGATAGATACAGCACAGCTGAGTGTGATAGATTCAGAAGAGCTGAGTGTCATAGATGCAGTAGAGCTGAGTGTGATAGATTCAGAAGAGCTGAGTGTGATAGATGCAGTAGAGCTGAGTGTGATACAGCAGAGCTGAGTGTGATAGATACAGCAGAGCTGAGTGTGATAGATACAGCAGAGCTGAGTGTGATAGATTCAGAAGAGCTGAGTGTGATAGATGCAGTAGAGCTGAGTGTGATACAGCAGAGCTGAGTGTGATAGATACAGCAGAGCTGAGTGTGATAGATTCAGAAGAGCCGAGTGTGATAGATGCAGTAGAGCTGAGTGTGATACAGCAGAGCTGAGTGTGATAGATACAGCAGAGCTGAGTGTGATAGATTCAGAAGAGCTGAGTGTGATAGATGCAGTAGAGGTGAGTGTGATACAGCAGAGCTGAGTGTGATAGATACAGCAGAGCCGAGTGTGATAGATACAGCAGAGCTGAGTGTGATACAGCAGAGCTGAGTGTGATACAGCAGAGCTGAGTGTGATAGATACAGCAGAGCTGAGTGTGATACAGCAGAGCTGAGTGTGATACAGCAGAGCTGAGTGTGATAGATACAGCAGAGCTGAGTGTGATAGATACAGCAGAGCTGAGTGTGATACAGCAGAGCTGAGTGTGATACAGCAGAGCTGAGTGTGATAGATACAGCAGAGCTGAGTGTGATACAGCAGAGCTGAGTGTCATAGATGCAGTAGAGCTGAGTGTGATACAGCAGAGCTGAGTGTGATAGATACAGCAGAGCTGAGTGTGATACAGCAGAGCTGAGTGTGATACAGCAGAGCTGAGTGTGATAGATACAGCAGAGCTGAGTGTGATAGATACAGCAGAGCTGAGTGTGATACAGCAGAGCTGAGTGTGATACAGCAGAGCTGAGTGTGATAGATACAGCAGAGCTGAGTGTGATACAGCAGAGCTGAGTGTGATAGATGCAGTAGAGCTGAGTGTGATACAGCAGAGCTGAGTGTGATAGATACAGCAGAGCTGAGTGTGATAGATTCAGAAGAGCTGAGTGTGATAGATGCAGTAGAGGTGAGTGTGATACTGCAGAGCTGAGTGTGATAGATACAGCAGAGCTGAGTGTGATAGATACAGTAGAGGTGAGTGTGATACAGCAGAGCTGAGTGTGATAGATACAGCAGAGCAGAGTGTGATAGATACAGTAGAGCTGAGTGTGAGATACAGCAGAGCTGAGTGTGATATATACAGCAGGGCTGAGTGTGATAGATACAGCAGAGCTGAGTGTGATAGATACAGCAGAGCTGAGTGTGATAGATACAGCAGAGCTGAGTGTTTTAGATAAAGTACAGCTGAGTGTGATATACAGCAGAGCTGAGTGTGATAGATACAGCAGAGCTGAGTGTGATAGATACAGTATAGCTGAGTGTGATAGATACAGCAGAGTTGAGTGTGATAGATACAGCAGAGCTGAGTGTGATAGATACAGCAGAGCTGAGTGTGACACAGCAGAGCTGAGTGTGATAGATACAGCAGAGCTGAGTGTGATAGATACAGCAGAGCCGAGTGTGATAGATACAGCAGAGCTGAGTGTGATACAGCAGAGCTGAGTGTGATACAGCAGAGCTGAGTGTGATACAGCAGAGCTGAGTGTGATAGATACAGCAGAGCTGAGTGTGATACAGCAGAGCTGAGTGTGATACAGCAGAGCTGAGTGTGATAGATACAGCAGAGCTGAGTGTGATACAGCAGAGCTGAGTGTGATACAGCAGAGCTGAGTGTGATACAGCAGAGCTGAGTGTGATAGATACAGCAGAGCTGAGTGTGATACAGCAGAGCTGAGTGTCATAGATGCAGTATAACTGAGTGTGATACAGCAGAGCTGAGTGTGATAGATACAGCAGAGCTGAGTGTGATACAGCAGAGCTGAGTGTCATAAATGCAGTAGAGCTGAGTGTGATACAGCAGAGCTGAGTGTGATACAGCAGAGCTGAGTGTGATACAGCAGAGCTGAGTGTGATAGATACAGCAGAGCTGAGTGTGATAGATACAGCAGAGCTGAGTGTGATACAGCAGAGCTGAGTGTGATACAGCAGAGCTGAGTGTGATAGATACAGCAGAGCTGAGTGTGATACAGCAGAGCTGAGTGTGATACAGCAGAGCTGAGTGTGATACAGCAGAGCTGAGTGTGATAGATACAGCAGAGCTGAGTGTGATACAGCAGAGCTGAGTGTGATACAGCAGAGCTGAGTGTGATAGATACAGCAGAGCTGAGTGTGATACAGCAGAGCTGAGTGTGATAGATACAGCAGAGCTGAGTGTGATACAGCAGAGCTGAGTGTGATACAGCAGAGCTGAGTGTGATACAGCAGAGCTGAGTGTGATAGATACAGCAGAGCTGAGTGTGATACAGCAGAGCTGAGTGTCATAGATGCAGTAGAGCTGAGTGTGATACAGCAGAGCTGAGTGTGATAGATACAGCAGAGCTGAGTGTGATACAGCAGAGCTGAGTGTCATAGATGCAGTAGAGCTGAGTGTGATACAGCAGAGCTGAGTGTGATACAGCAGAGCTGAGTGTGATACAGCAGAGCTGAGTGTGATAGATACAGCAGAGCTGAGTGTGATAGATACAGCAGAGCTGAGTGTGATACAGCAGAGCTGAGTGTGATACAGCAGAGCTGAGTGTGATAGATACAGCAGAGCTGAGTGTGATACAGCAGAGCTGAGTGTGATAGATGCAGTAGAGCTGAGTGTGATACAGCAGAGCTGAGTGTGATAGATACAGCAGAGCTGAGTGTGATAGATTCAGAAGAGCTGAGTGTGATAGATGCAGTAGAGGTGAGTGTGATACAGCAGAGCTGAGTGTGATAGATACAGCAGAGCTGAGTGTGATAGATACAGTAGAGGTGAGTGTGATACAGCAGAGCTGAGTGTGATAGATACAGCAGAGCAGAGTGTGATAGATACAGTAGAGCTGAGTGTGAGATACAGCAGAGCTGAGTGTGATATATACAGCAGGGCTGAGTGTGATAGATACAGCAGAGCTGAGTGTGATAGATACAGCAGAGCTGAGTGTGATAGATACAGCAGAGCTGAGTGTGATAGATACAGCAGAGCTGAGTGTTTTAGATAAAGTACAGCTGAGTGTGATATACAGCAGAGCTGAGTGTGATAGATACAGCAGAGCTGAGTGTGATAGATACAGTATAGCTGAGTGTGATAGATACAGCAGAGTTGAGTGTGATAGATACAGCAGAGCTGAGTGTGATAGATACAGCAGAGCTGAGTGTGACACAGCAGAGCTGAGTGTGATAGATACAGCAGAGCTGAGTGTGATAGATACAGCAGAGCCGAGTGTGATAGATACAGCAGAGCTGAGTGTGATACAGCAGAGCTGAGTGTGATACAGCAGAGCTGAGTGTGATAGATACAGCAGAGCTGAGTGTGATACAGCAGAGCTGAGTGTGATAGATACAGCAGAGCTGAGTGTGATACAGCAGAGCTGAGTGTGATACAGCAGAGCTGAGTGTGATACAGCAGAGCTGAGTGTGATAGATACAGCAGAGCTGAGTGTGATACAGCAGAGCTGAGTGTCATAGATGCAGTAGAGCTGAGTGTGATACAGCAGAGCTGAGTGTAATAGATACAGCAGAGCTGAGTGTGATAGATACAGTAGAGCTGAGTGTGATAGATATGGCAGAGCTGACTGTTTTAGATACAGTAGAGCTGAGTGTGAGGGATACAGTAGAGCCGAGTGTGATAGATACAGCAGAGCTGAGTGTGATACAGCAGAGCTGAGTGTGATAGATGCAGTAGAGCTGAGTGTGATAGATACAGCAGAGCTGAGTGTGATAGATACAGCAGAGCTGAGTGTGATAGATACAGCAGAGCTGAGTGTGATAGATACAGCAGAGCTGAGTGCGATAGATACAGCAGAGCTGAGTGTGATAGATACAGCAAAGCTGAGTGTGATAGATACAGCAGAGCTGAGTGGGATAGATACAGTAGAGCTGAGTGTGATAGATACAGCAGATCTGAGTGTGATAGATACAGCACAGCTGAGTGTTTTAGATATAGAGCTGAGAGTGATAGATACAGCAGAGCTGAGTGTGATACAGCATAGCTGAGTGTATTAGATGCAGTAGAGCTGATTGTGATACAGCAGAGCTGAGTGTTTTAGATACAGTAGAGCTGAGTGTGATAGATACAGTAGAGCTGAGTGTGATAGATACAGCAGATCTGAGTGTGATAGATACAGCAGAGCTGAGTGTGATAGATACAGCAGAGCTGAGTTTGATAGATACAGCAGAGCGGAGTGTAATAGATACAGCAGAGCTGAGTGTGATAGATACAGTAGAGCTGAGTGTGATAGATATAGCAGAGCTGACTGTTTTAGATACAGTAGAGCTGAGTGTGAGGGATACAGTAGAGCCAAGTGTGATAGATACAGCAGAGCTGAGTGTGATACAGCAGAGCTGAGTGTGATAGATGCAGTAGAGCTGAGTGTGATAGATACAGCAGAGCTGAGTGTGATAGATACAGCAGAGCTGAGTGTGATAGATACAGCAGAGCTGAGTGCGATAGATACAGCAGAGCTGAGTGTGATAGATACAGCAAAGCTGAGTGGGATAGATACAGCACAGCTGAGTGTTTTAGATATAGAGCTGAGAGTGATAGATACAGCAGAGCTGAGTGTGATACAGCAGAGCTGAGTGTGATAGATGCAGTAGAGCTGAGTGTGATACAGCAGAGCTCAGTGTGATAGATACAGCAGAGCTGAGTGTGATAGATACAGGAGAGCTGAGAGTTTCAGATACAGTAGAGCTGAGTGTGATAGATACAGCAGAGCTGCTGAGTGTGATAGATACAGCAAAGCTGAGTGTTTTAGATAAAGTAGAGCTGAGTGTGTTAGATGCAGTAGAGCTGATTGTGATACAGCAGAGCTGAGTGTTTTAGATACAGTAGAGCTGAGTGTGATAGATACAGTAGAGCTGAGTGTGATAGATACAGCATATCTGAGTGTGATAGATACTGCAGATCTGAGTGTGATAGATGCAGCAAAGCTGAGTGTGATAGATACAGCAGAGCGGAGTGTGATAGATACAGTAGAGGTGAGTGTGATAGATACAGCAGAGCTGAGTGTTTTAGATATAGAGCTGAGTGTGATAGATACAGCAGAGCTGAGTGTGATACAGCAGAGCTGAGTGTGATAGATACAGCAGAGCTGAGTGTGATAGATACAGTATAGCTGAGTGTGATAGATACAGCAGAGTTGAGTGTGATAGATACAGCAGAGCTGAGTGTGATAGATACAGCAGAGCTGAGTGTGACACAGCAGAGCTGAGTGTGATAGATACAGCAGAGCTGAGTGTGATAGATACAGCAGAGCCGAGTGTGATAGATACAGCAGAGCTGAGTGTGATACAGCAGAGCTGAGTGTGATACAGCAGAGCTGAGTGTGATAGATACAGCAGAGCTGAGTGTGATACAGCAGAGCTGAGTGTGATAGATATAGCAGAGCTGAGTGTTTTAGATACAGTAGAGCTGAGTGTGAGGGATACAGTAGAGCCGAGTGTGATAGATACAGCAGAGCTGAGTGTGATACAGCAGAGCTGAGTGTGATAGATGCAGTAGAGCTGAGTGTGATAGATACAGCAGAGCTGAGTGTGATAGATACAGCAGAGCTGAGTGTTTTAGATAAAGTAGAGCTGAGTGTGATAGATGCAGTAGAGCGGAGTGTGATACAGCAGAGGTGAGTGTGATAGATACAGTAGAGCTGAGTGTGATAGATACAGCAGAGCTGAGTGTGATAGATACAGCAGAGCTGAGTGTGATAGATACAGGAGAGCTGAGTGTTTCAGATACAGCAGAGCTGAGTGTCATAGATACAGCAGAGCTGAGTGTGATAGATACAGCAGAGCTGAGTGTGATAGATACAGCAGAGCTGAGTGTTTTAGATAAAGTAGAGCTGAGTGTGATAGATGCAGTAGAGCTGAGTGTGATACTGCAGAGCTGAGTGTTTTAGGTACAGTAGAGCTGAGTGTGATACAGTAGAGCTGAGTGTGATAGATACAGCAGATCTGAGTGTGATAGATACAGCAAAGCTGAGTGTGATAGATACAGCACAGCTGATTGTTTTAGATAAAGTAGAGCTGAGTGTGATAGATACAGCACAGCTGAGTGTGATAGATTCAGAAGAGCTGAGTGTCATAGATGCAGTAGAGCTGAGTGTGATAGATTCAGAAGAGCTGAGTGTGATAGATGCAGTAGAGCTGAGTGTGATACAGCAGAGCTGAGTGTGATAGATACAGCAGAGCTGAGTGTGATAGATTCAGAAGAGCTGAGTGTGATAGATGCAGTAGAGCTGAGTGTGATACAGCAGAGCTGAGTGTGATAGATACAGCAGAGCTGAGTGTGATAGATTCAGAAGAGCCGAGTGTGATAGATGCAGTAGAGCTGAGTGTGATACAGCAGAGCTGAGTGTGATAGATACAGCAGAGCTGAGTGTGATAGATTCAGAAGAGCTGAGTGTGATAGATGCAGTAGAGGTGAGTGTGATACAGCAGAGCTGAGTGTGATAGATACAGCAGAGCTGAGTGTGATAGATACAGTAGAGGTGAGTGTGATACAGCAGAGCTGAGTGTGATAGATACAGCAGAGCAGAGTGTGATAGATACAGTAGAGCTGAGTGTGAGATACAGCAGAGCTGAGTGTGATATATACAGCAGGGCTGAGTGTGATAGATACAGCAGAGCTGAGTGTGATAGATACAGCAGAGCTGAGTGTGATAGATACAGCAGAGCTGAGTGTTTTAGATAAAGTACAGCTGAGTGTGATATACAGCAGAGCTGAGTGTGATAGATACAGTATAGCTGAGTGTGATAGATACAGCAGAGTTGAGTGTGATAGATACAGCAGAGCTGAGTGTGATAGATACAGCAGAGCTCAGTGTGACACAGCAGAGCTGAGTGTGATAGATACAGCAGAGCTGAGTGTGATAGATACAGCAGAGCCGAGTGTGATAGATACAGCAGAGCTGAGTGAGATACAGCAGAGCTGAGTGTGATACAGCAGAGCTGAGTGTGATACAGCAGAGCTGAGTGTGATAGATACAGCAGAGCTGAGTGTGATACAGCAGAGCTGAGTGTGATACAGCAGAGCTGAGTGTGATAGATACAGCAGAGCTGAGTGTGATAGATACAGCAGAGCTGAGTGTGATACAGCAGAGCTGAGTGTGATACAGCAGAGCTGAGTGTGATAGATACAGCAGAGCTGAGTGTGATACAGCAGAGCTGAGTGTCATAGATGCAGTAGAGCTGAGTGTGATACAGCAGAGCTGAGTGTGATAGATACAGCAGAGCTGAGTGTGATAGATACAGCAGAGTTGAGTGTGATAGATACAGCAGAGCTGAGTGTGATAGATACAGCAGAGCTGAGTGTGACACAGCAGAGCTGAGTGTGATAGATACAGCAGAGCTGAGTGTGATAGATAAAGCAGAGCCGAGTGTGATAGATACAGCAGAGCTGAGTGTGATACAGCAGCGCTGAGTGTGATACAGCAGAGCTGAGTGTGATAGATACAGCAGAGCTGAGTGTGATACAGCAGAGCTGAGTGTGATACAGCAGAGCTGAGTGTGATAGATACAGCAGAGCTGAGTGTGATAGATACAGCAGAGCTGAGTGTGATACAGCAGAGCTGAGTGTGATACAGCAGAGCTGAGTGTGATAGATACAGCAGAGCTGAGTGTGATACAGCAGAGCTGAGTGTCATAGATGCAGTAGAGCTGAGTGTGATACAGCAGAGCTGAGTGTGATAGATACAGCAGAGCTGAGTGTGATACAGCAGAGCTGAGTGTGATACAGCAGAGCTGAGTGTGATAGATACAGCAGAGCTGAGTGTGATAGATACAGCAGAGCTGAGTGTGATACAGCAGAGCTGAGTGTGATACAGCAGAGCTGAGTGTGATAGATGCAGTAGAGCTGAGTGTGATACAGCAGAGCTGAGTGTGATAGATACAGCAGAGCTGAGTGTGATAGATTCAGAAGAGCTGAGTGTGATAGATGCAGTAGAGGTGAGTGTGATACAGCAGAGCTGAGTGTGATAGATACAGCAGAGCTGAGTGTGATAGATACAGTAGAGGTGAGTGTGATACAGCAGAGCTGAGTGTGATAGATACAGCAGAGCAGAGTGTGATAGATACAGTAGAGCTGAGTGTGAGATACAGCAGAGCTGAGTGTGATATATACAGCAGGGCTGAGTGTGATAGATACAGCAGAGCTGAGTGTGATAGATACAGCAGAGCTGAGTGTGATAGATACAGCAGAGCTGAGTGTTTTAGATAAAGTACAGCTGAGTGTGATATACAGCAGAGCTGAGTGTGATAGATACAGCAGAGCTGAGTGTGATAGATACAGTATAGCTGAGTGTGATAGATACAGCAGAGTTGAGTGTGATAGATACAGCAGAGCTGAGTGTGATAGATACAGCAGAGCTGAGTGTGATAGATACAGCAGAGCTGAGTGTGACACAGCAGAGCTGAGTGTGATAGATACAGCAGAGCTGAGTGTGATAGATACAGCAGAGCTGAGTGTGATAGATACAGCAGAGCTGAGTGTGATACAGCAGAGCTGAGTGTGATACAGCAGAGCTGAGTGTGATAGATACAGCAGAGCTGAGTGTGATACAGCAGAGCTGAGTGTGATAGATATAGCAGAGCTGAGTGTTTTAGATACAGTAGAGCTGAGTGTGAGGGATACAGTAGAGCCGAGTGTGATAGATACAGCAGAGCTGAGTGTGATACAGCAGAGCTGAGTGTGATAGATGCAGTAGAGCTGAGTGTGATAGATACAGCAGAGCTGAGTGTGATAGATACAGCAGAGCTGAGTGTTTTAGATAAAGTAGAGCTGAGTGTGATAGATGCAGTAGAGCGGAGTGTGATACAGCAGAGGTGAGTGTGATAGATACAGTAGAGCTGAGTGTGATAGATACAGCAGAGCTGAGTGTGATAGATACAGCAGAGCTGAGTGTGATAGATACAGGAGAGCTGAGTGTTTCAGATACAGCAGAGCTGAGTGTCATAGATACAGCAGAGCTGAGTGTGATAGATACAGCAGAGCTGAGTGTGATAGATACAGCAGAGCTGAGTGTTTTAGATAAAGTAGAGCTGAGTGTGATAGATGCAGTAGAGCTGAGTGTGATACTGCAGAGCTGAGTGTTTTAGGTACAGTAGAGCTGAGTGTGATACAGTAGAGCTGAGTGTGATAGATACAGCAGATCTGAGTGTGATAGATACAGCAAAGCTGAGTGTGATAGATACAGCACAGCTGATTGTTTTAGATAAAGTAGAGCTGAGTGTGATAGATACAGCACAGCTGAGTGTGATAGATTCAGAAGAGCTGAGTGTCATAGATGCAGTAGAGCTGAGTGTGATAGATTCAGAAGAGCTGAGTGTGATAGATGCAGTAGAGCTGAGTGTGATACAGCAGAGCTGAGTGTGATAGATACAGCAGAGCTGAGTGTGATAGATACAGCAGAGCTGAGTGTGATAGATTCAGAAGAGCTGAGTGTGATAGATGCAGTAGAGCTGAGTGTGATACAGCAGAGCTGAGTGTGATAGATACAGCAGAGCTGAGTGTGATAGATTCAGAAGAGCCGAGTGTGATAGATGCAGTAGAGCTGAGTGTGATACAGCAGAGCTGAGTGTGATAGATACAGCAGAGCTGAGTGTGATAGATTCAGAAGAGCTGAGTGTGATAGATGCAGTAGAGGTGAGTGTGATACAGCAGAGCTGAGTGTGATAGATACAGCAGAGCCGAGTGTGATAGATACAGCAGAGCTGAGTGTGATACAGCAGAGCTGAGTGTGATACAGCAGAGCTGAGTGTGATAGATACAGCAGAGCTGAGTGTGATACAGCAGAGCTGAGTGTGATACAGCAGAGCTGAGTGTGATAGATACAGCAGAGCTGAGTGTGATAGATACAGCAGAGCTGAGTGTGATACAGCAGAGCTGAGTGTGATACAGCAGAGCTGAGTGTGATAGATACAGCAGAGCTGAGTGTGATACAGCAGAGCTGAGTGTCATAGATGCAGTAGAGCTGAGTGTGATACAGCAGAGCTGAGTGTGATAGATACAGCAGAGCTGAGTGTGATACAGCAGAGCTGAGTGTGATACAGCAGAGCTGAGTGTGATAGATACAGCAGAGCTGAGTGTGATAGATACAGCAGAGCTGAGTGTGATACAGCAGAGCTGAGTGTGATACAGCAGAGCTGAGTGTGATAGATACAGCAGAGCTGAGTGTGATACAGCAGAGCTGAGTGTGATAGATGCAGTAGAGCTGAGTGTGATACAGCAGAGCTGAGTGTGATAGATACAGCAGAGCTGAGTGTGATAGATTCAGAAGAGCTGAGTGTGATAGATGCAGTAGAGGTGAGTGTGATACTGCAGAGCTGAGTGTGATAGATACAGCAGAGCTGAGTGTGATAGATACAGTAGAGGTGAGTGTGATACAGCAGAGCTGAGTGTGATAGATACAGCAGAGCAGAGTGTGATAGATACAGTAGAGCTGAGTGTGAGATACAGCAGAGCTGAGTGTGATATATACAGCAGGGCTGAGTGTGATAGATACAGCAGAGCTGAGTGTGATAGATACAGCAGAGCTGAGTGTGATAGATACAGCAGAGCTGAGTGTTTTAGATAAAGTACAGCTGAGTGTGATATACAGCAGAGCTGAGTGTGATAGATACAGCAGAGCTGAGTGTGATAGATACAGTATAGCTGAGTGTGATAGATACAGCAGAGTTGAGTGTGATAGATACAGCAGAGCTGAGTGTGATAGATACAGCAGAGCTGAGTGTGACACAGCAGAGCTGAGTGTGATAGATACAGCAGAGCTGAGTGTGATAGATACAGCAGAGCCGAGTGTGATAGATACAGCAGAGCTGAGTGTGATACAGCAGAGCTGAGTGTGATACAGCAGAGCTGAGTGTGATACAGCAGAGCTGAGTGTGATAGATACAGCAGAGCTGAGTGTGATACAGCAGAGCTGAGTGTGATACAGCAGAGCTGAGTGTGATAGATACAGCAGAGCTGAGTGTGATACAGCAGAGCTGAGTGTGATACAGCAGAGCTGAGTGTGATACAGCAGAGCTGAGTGTGATAGATACAGCAGAGCTGAGTGTGATACAGCAGAGCTGAGTGTCATAGATGCAGTATAGCTGAGTGTGATACAGCAGAGCTGAGTGTGATAGATACAGCAGAGCTGAGTGTGATACAGCAGAGCTGAGTGTCATAGATGCAGTAGAGCTGAGTGTGATACAGCAGAGCTGAGTGTGATACAGCAGAGCTGAGTGTGATACAGCAGAGCTGAGTGTGATAGATACAGCAGAGCTGAGTGTGATAGATACAGCAGAGCTGAGTGTGATACAGCAGAGCTGAGTGTGATACAGCAGAGCT
This sequence comes from Ranitomeya variabilis, assembly GCF_051348905.1. NCBI lineage: Eukaryota > Metazoa > Chordata > Amphibia > Anura > Dendrobatidae > Ranitomeya > Ranitomeya variabilis. The sequence goes on from NC_135232.1 coordinate 1,150,574,599, forward strand.
GAGTGTGATAGATACAGCAGAGCTGAGTGTGATACAGCAGAGCTGAGTGTGATAGATGCAGTAGAGCTGAGTGTGATACAGCAGAGCTGAGTGTGATAGATACAGCAGAGCTGAGTGTGATAGATTCAGAAGAGCTGAGTGTGATAGATGCAGTAGAGGTGAGTGTGATACAGCAGAGCTGAGTGTGATAGATACAGCAGAGCTGAGTGTGATAGATACAGTAGAGGTGAGTGTGATACAGCAGAGCTGAGTGTGATAGATACAGCAGAGCAGAGTGTGATAGATACAGTAGAGCTGAGTGTGAGATACAGCAGAGCTGAGTGTGATATATACAGCAGGGCTGAGTGTGATAGATACAGCAGAGCTGAGTGTGATAGATACAGCAGTGCTGAGTGTGATAGATACAGCAGAGCTGAGTGTGATAGATACAGCAGAGCTGAGTGTTTTAGATAAAGTACAGCTGAGTGTGATATACAGCAGAGCTGAGTGTGATAGATACAGCAGAGCTGAGTGTGATAGATACAGTATAGCTGAGTGTGATAGATACAGCAGAGTTGAGTGTGATAGATACAGCAGAGCTGAGTGTGATAGATACAGCAGAGCTGAGTGTGACACAGCAGAGCTGAGTGTGATAGATACAGCAGAGCTGAGTGTGATAGATACAGCAGAGCCGAGTGTGATAGATACAGCAGAGCTGAGTGTGATACAGCAGAGCTGAGTGTGATACAGCAGAGCTGAGTGTGATAGATACAGCAGAGCTGAGTGTGATACAGCAGAGCTGAGTGTGATAGATACAGCAGAGCTGAGTGTGATACAGCAGAGCTGAGTGTGATACAGCAGAGCTGAGTGTGATACAGCAGAGCTGAGTGTGATAGATACAGCAGAGCTGAGTGTGATACAGCAGAGCTGAGTGTCATAGATGCAGTAGAGCTGAGTGTGATACAGCAGAGCTGAGTGTGATAGATACAGCAGAGCTGAGTGTGATAGATACAGTAGAGGTGAGTGTGATACAGCAGAGCTGAGTGTGATAGATACAGCAGAGCAGAGTGTGATAGATACAGTAGAGCTGAGTGTGAGATACAGCAGAGCTGAGTGTGATATATACAGCAGGGCTGAGTGTGATAGATACAGCAGAGCTGAGTGTGATAGATACAGCAGTGCTGAGTGTGATAGATACAGCAGAGCTGAGTGTGATAGATACAGCAGAGCTGAGTGTTTTAGATAAAGTACAGCTGAGTGTGATATACAGCAGAGCTGAGTGTGATAGATACAGCAGAGCTGAGTGTGATAGATACAGTATAGCTGAGTGTGATAGATACAGCAGAGTTGAGTGTGATAGATACAGCAGAGCTGAGTGTGATAGATACAGCAGAGCTGAGTGTGACACAGCAGAGCTGAGTGTGATAGATACAGCAGAGCTGAGTGTGATAGATACAGCAGAGCCGAGTGTGATAGATACTGCAGAGCTGAGTGTGATACAGCAGAGCTGAGTGTGATACAGCAGAGCTGAGTGTGATAGATACAGCAGAGCTGAGTGTGATACAGCAGAGCTGAGTGTGATAGATACAGCAGAGCTGAGTGTGATACAGCAGAGCTGAGTGTGATACAGCAGAGCTGAGTGTGATACAGCAGAGCTGAGTGTGATAGATACAGCAGAGCTGAGTGTGATACAGCAGAGCTGAGTGTCATAGATGCAGTAGAGCTGAGTGTGATACAGCAGAGCTGAGTGTGATAGATACAGCAGAGCTGAGTGTGATACAGCAGAGCTGAGTGTCATAGATGCAGTAGAGCTGAGTGTGATACAGCAGAGCTGAGTGTGATAGATACAGCAGAGCTGAGTGTGATACAGCAGAGCTGAGTGTGATAGATACAGCAGAGCTGAGTGTGATAGATACAGCAGAGCTGAGTGTGATAGATACAGCAGAGCTGAGTGTGATACAGCAGAGCTGAGTGTGATACAGCAGAGCTGAGTGTGATAGATACAGCAGAGCTGAGTGTGAAAGATACAGCAGAGCTGAGTGTGATAGATACAGCAGAGCTGAGTGTGATAGATACAGGAGAGCTGAGTGTTTCAGATACAGTAGAGCTGAGTGTGATAGATACAGCAGAGCTGAGTGTGATAGATACAGCAGAGCTGAGTGTTTTAGATAAAGTAGAGCTGAGTGTGATAGATGCAGTAGAGCTGAGTGTGATACAGCAGAGCTGAGTGTTTTAGATACAGTAGAGCAGAGTGTGATAGATACAGCACATCTGAGTGTGATAGATACAGCACATCTGAGTGTGATAGATACAGCAGGGCTGAGTGTGATAGATACAGTAGAGCTGAGTGTGATAGATACAGCAGAGCTGAGTGTGATAAATGCAGTAGAGCTGAGTGTGATTCAGCAGAGCTGAGTGTGATAGATACAGCAGAGCTGAGTTTGATAGATACAGCAGAGCTGAGTGTAATAGATACAGCAGAGCTGAGTGTGATAGATACAGTAGAGCTGAGTGTGATAGATATGGCAGAGCTGACTGTTTTAGATACAGTAGAGCTGAGTGTGAGGGATACAGTAGAGCCGAGTGTGATAGATACAGCAGAGCTGAGTGTGATACAGCAGAGCTGAGTGTGATAGATGCAGTAGAGCTGAGTGTGATAGATACAGCAGAGCTGAGTGTGATAGATACAGCAGAGCTGAGTGTGATAGATACAGCAGAGCTGAGTGTGATAGATACAGCAGAGCTGAGTGCGAGATACAGCAGAGCTGAGTGTGATAGATACAGCAAAGCTGAGTGTGATAGATACAGCAGAGCTGAGTGGGATAGATACAGTAGAGCTGAGTGTGATAGATACAGCAGATCTGAGTGTGATAGATACAGCACAGCTGAGTGTTTTAGATATAGAGCTGAGAGTGATAGATACAGCAGAGCTGAGTGTGATACAGCAGAGCTGAGTGTGTTAGATGCAGTAGAGCTGATTGTGATACAGCAGAGCTGAGTGTTTTAGATACAGTAGAGCTGAGTGTGATAGATACAGTAGAGCTGAGTGTGATAGATACAGCAGATCTGAGTGTGATAGATACAGCAGAGCTGAGTGTGATAGATACAGCAGAGCTGAGTTTGATAGATACAGCAGAGCGGAGTGTAATAGATACAGCAGAGCTGAGTGTGATAGATACAGTAGAGCTGAGTGTGATAGATATAGCAGAGCTGACTGTTTTAGATACAGTAGAGCTGAGTGTGAGGGATACAGTAGAGCCGAGTGTGATAGATACAGCAGAGCTGAGTGTGATACAGCAGAGCTGAGTGTGATAGATGCAGTAGAGCTGAGTGTGATAGATACAGCAGAGCTGAGTGTGATAGATACAGCAGAGCTGAGTGTGATAGATACAGCAGAGCTGAGTGCGATAGATACAGCAGAGCTGAGTGTGATAGATACAGCAAAGCTGAGTGGGATAGATACAGTAGAGCTGAGTGTGATAGATACAGCAGATCTGAGTGTGATAGATACAGCACAGCTGAGTGTTTTAGATATAGAGCTGAGAGTGATAGATACAGCAGAGCTGAGTGTGATACAGCAGAGCTGAGTGTGATAGATGCAGTAGAGCTGAGTGTGATACAGCAGAGCTCAGTGTGATAGATACAGCAGAGCTGAGTGTGATAGATACAGGAGAGCTGAGAGTTTCAGATACAGTAGAGCTGAGTGTGATAGATACAGCAGAGCTGCTGAGTGTGATAGATACAGCAAAGCTGAGTGTTTTAGATAAAGTAGAGCTGAGTGTGTTAGATGCAGTAGAGCTGATTGTGATACAGCAGAGCTGAGTGTTTTAGATACAGTAGAGCTGAGTGTGATAGATACAGTAGAGCTGAGTGTGATAGATACAGCATATCTGAGTGTGATAGATACTGCAGATCTGAGTGTGATAGATGCAGCAAAGCTGAGTGTGATAGATACAGCAGAGCGGAGTGTGATAGATACAGTAGAGGTGAGTGTGATAGATACAGCAGAGCTGAGTGTTTTAGATATAGAGCTGAGTGTGATAGATACAGCAGAGCTGAGTGTGATACAGCAGAGCTGAGTGTGATAGATACAGCAGAGCTGAGTGTGATAGATACAGTATAGCTGAGTGTGATAGATACAGCAGAGTTGAGTGTGATAGATACAGCAGAGCTGAGTGTGATAGATACAGCAGAGCTGAGTGTGACACAGCAGAGCTGAGTGTGATAGATACAGCAGAGCTGAGTGTGATAGATACAGCAGAGCCGAGTGTGATAGATACAGCAGAGCTGAGTGTGATACAGCAGAGCTGAGTGTGATACAGCAGAGCTGAGTGTGATAGATACAGCAGAGCTGAGTGTGATACAGCAGAGCTGAGTGTGATAGATATAGCAGAGCTGAGTGTTTTAGATACAGTAGAGCTGAGTGTGAGGGATACAGTAGAGCCGAGTGTGATAGATACAGCAGAGCTGAGTGTGATACAGCAGAGCTGAGTGTGATAGATGCAGTAGAGCTGAGTGTGATAGATACAGCAGAGCTGAGTGTGATAGATACAGCAGAGCTGAGTGTTTTAGATAAAGTAGAGCTGAGTGTGATAGATGCAGTAGAGCGGAGTGTGATACAGCAGAGGTGAGTGTGATAGATACAGTAGAGCTGAGTGTGATAGATACAGCAGAGCTGAGTGTGATAGATACAGCAGAGCTGAGTGTGATAGATACAGGAGAGCTGAGTGTTTCAGATACAGCAGAGCTGAGTGTCATAGATACAGCAGAGCTGAGTGTGATAGATACAGCAGAGCTGAGTGTGATAGATACAGCAGAGCTGAGTGTTTTAGATAAAGTAGAGCTGAGTGTGATAGATGCAGTAGAGCTGAGTGTGATACTGCAGAGCTGAGTGTTTTAGGTACAGTAGAGCTGAGTGTGATACAGTAGAGCTGAGTGTGATAGATACAGCAGATCTGAGTGTGATAGATACAGCAAAGCTGAGTGTGATAGATACAGCACAGCTGATTGTTTTAGATAAAGTAGAGCTGAGTGTGATAGATACAGCACAGCTGAGTGTGATAGATTCAGAAGAGCTGAGTGTCATAGATGCAGTAGAGCTGAGTGTGATAGATTCAGAAGAGCTGAGTGTGATAGATGCAGTAGAGCTGAGTGTGATACAGCAGAGCTGAGTGTGATAGATACAGCAGAGCTGAGTGTGATAGATTCAGAAGAGCTGAGTGTGATAGATGCAGTAGAGCTGAGTGTGATACAGCAGAGCTGAGTGTGATAGATACAGCAGAGCTGAGTGTGATAGATTCAGAAGAGCCGAGTGTGATAGATGCAGTAGAGCTGAGTGTGATACAGCAGAGCTGAGTGTGATAGATACAGCAGAGCTGAGTGTGATAGATTCAGAAGAGCTGAGTGTGATAGATGCAGTAGAGGTGAGTGTGATACAGCAGAGCTGAGTGTGATAGATACAGCAGAGCTGAGTGTGATAGATACAGTAGAGGTGAGTGTGATACAGCAGAGCTGAGTGTGATAGATACAGCAGAGCAGAGTGTGATAGATACAGTAGAGCTGAGTGTGAGATACAGCAGAGCTGAGTGTGATATATACAGCAGGGCTGAGTGTGATAGATACAGCAGAGCTGAGTGTGATAGATACAGCAGAGCTGAGTGTGATAGATACAGCAGAGCTGAGTGTTTTAGATAAAGTACAGCTGAGTGTGATATACAGCAGAGCTGAGTGTGATAGATACAGTATAGCTGAGTGTGATAGATACAGCAGAGTTGAGTGTGATAGAAACAGCAGAGCTGAGTGTGATAGATACAGCAGAGCTCAGTGTGACACAGCAGAGCTGAGTGTGATAGATACAGCAGAGCTGAGTGTGATAGATACAGCAGAGCCGAGTGTGATAGATACAGCAGAGCTGAGTGAGATACAGCAGAGCTGAGTGTGATACAGCAGAGCTGAGTGTGATACAGCAGAGCTGAGTGTGATAGATACAGCAGAGCTGAGTGTGATACAGCAGAGCTGAGTGTGATACAGCAGAGCTGAGTGTGATAGATACAGCAGAGCTGAGTGTGATAGATACAGCAGAGCTGAGTGTGATACAGCAGAGCTGAGTGTGATACAGCAGAGCTGAGTGTGATAGATACAGCAGAGCTGAGTGTGATACAGCAGAGCTGAGTGTCATAGATGCAGTAGAGCTGAGTGTGATACAGCAGAGCTGAGTGTGATAGATACAGCAGAGCTGAGTGTGATAGATACAGCAGAGTTGAGTGTGATAGATACAGCAGAGCTGAGTGTGATAGATACAGCAGAGCTGAGTGTGACACAGCAGAGCTGAGTGTGATAGATACAGCAGAGCTGAGTGTGATAGATAAAGCAGAGCCGAGTGTGATAGATACAGCAGAGCTGAGTGTGATACAGCAGCGCTGAGTGTGATACAGCAGAGCTGAGTGTGATAGATACAGCAGAGCTGAGTGTGATACAGCAGAGCTGAGTGTGATACAGCAGAGCTGAGTGTGATAGATACAGCAGAGCTGAGTGTGATAGATACAGCAGAGCTGAGTGTGATACAGCAGAGCTGAGTGTGATACAGCAGAGCTGAGTGTGATAGATACAGCAGAGCTGAGTGTGATACAGCAGAGCTGAGTGTCATAGATGCAGTAGAGCTGAGTGTGATACAGCAGAGCTGAGTGTGATAGATACAGCAGAGCTGAGTGTGATACAGCAGAGCTGAGTGTGATACAGCAGAGCTGAGTGTGATAGATACAGCAGAGCTGAGTGTGATAGATACAGCAGAGCTGAGTGTGATACAGCAGAGCTGAGTGTGATAGATGCAGTAGAGCTGAGTGTGATAGATACAGCAGAGCTGAGTGTGATAGATACAGCAGAGCTGAGTGTGATAGATACAGCAGAGCTGAGTGCGATAGATACAGCAGAGCTGAGTGTGATAGATACAGCAAAGCTGAGTGGGATAGATACAGTAGAGCTGAGTGTGATAGATACAGCAGATCTGAGTGTGATAGATACAGCACAGCTGAGTGTTTTAGATATAGAGCTGAGAGTGATAGATACAGCAGAGCTGAGTGTGATACAGCAGAGCTGAGTGTGATAGATGCAGTAGAGCTGAGTGTGATACAGCAGAGCTCAGTGTGATAGATACAGCAGAGCTGAGTGTGATAGATACAGGAGAGCTGAGAGTTTCAGATACAGTAGAGCTGAGTGTGATAGATACAGCAGAGCTGCTGAGTGTGATAGATACAGCAAAGCTGAGTGTTTTAGATAAAGTAGAGCTGAGTGTGTTAGATGCAGTAGAGCTGATTGTGATACAGCAGAGCTGAGTGTTTTAGATACAGTAGAGCTGAGTGTGATAGATACAGTAGAGCTGAGTGTGATAGATACAGCATATCTGAGTGTGATAGATACTGCAGATCTGAGTGTGATAGATGCAGCAAAGCTGAGTGTGATAGATACAGCAGAGCGGAGTGTGATAGATACAGTAGAGGTGAGTGTGATAGATACAGCAGAGCTGAGTGTTTTAGATATAGAGCTGAGTGTGATAGATACAGCAGAGCTGAGTGTGATACAGCAGAGCTGAGTGTGATAGATACAGCAGAGCTGAGTGTGATAGATACAGTATAGCTGAGTGTGATAGATACAGCAGAGTTGAGTGTGATAGATACAGCAGAGCTGAGTGTGATAGATACAGCAGAGCTGAGTGTGACACAGCAGAGCTGAGTGTGATAGATACAGCAGAGCTGAGTGTGATAGATACAGCAGAGCCGAGTGTGATAGATACAGCAGAGCTGAGTGTGATACAGCAGAGCTGAGTGTGATACAGCAGAGCTGAGTGTGATAGATACAGCAGAGCTGAGTGTGATACAGCAGAGCTGAGTGTGATAGATATAGCAGAGCTGAGTGTTTTAGATACAGTAGAGCTGAGTGTGAGGGATACAGTAGAGCCGAGTGTGATAGATACAGCAGAGCTGAGTGTGATACAGCAGAGCTGAGTGTGATAGATGCAGTAGAGCTGAGTGTGATAGATACAGCAGAGCTGAGTGTGATAGATACAGCAGAGCTGAGTGTTTTAGATAAAGTAGAGCTGAGTGTGATAGATGCAGTAGAGCGGAGTGTGATACAGCAGAGGTGAGTGTGATAGATACAGTAGAGCTGAGTGTGATAGATACAGCAGAGCTGAGTGTGATAGATACAGCAGAGCTGAGTGTGATAGATACAGGAGAGCTGAGTGTTTCAGATACAGCAGAGCTGAGTGTCATAGATACAGCAGAGCTGAGTGTGATAGATACAGCAGAGCTGAGTGTGATAGATACAGCAGAGCTGAGTGTTTTAGATAAAGTAGAGCTGAGTGTGATAGATGCAGTAGAGCTGAGTGTGATACTGCAGAGCTGAGTGTTTTAGGTACAGTAGAGCTGAGTGTGATACAGTAGAGCTGAGTGTGATAGATACAGCAGATCTGAGTGTGATAGATACAGCAAAGCTGAGTGTGATAGATACAGCACAGCTGATTGTTTTAGATAAAGTAGAGCTGAGTGTGATAGATACAGCACAGCTGAGTGTGATAGATTCAGAAGAGCTGAGTGTCATAGATGCAGTAGAGCTGAGTGTGATAGATTCAGAAGAGCTGAGTGTGATAGATGCAGTAGAGCTGAGTGTGATACAGCAGAGCTGAGTGTGATAGATACAGCAGAGCTGAGTGTGATAGATTCAGAAGAGCTGAGTGTGATAGATGCAGTAGAGCTGAGTGTGATACAGCAGAGCTGAGTGTGATAGATACAGCAGAGCTGAGTGTGATAGATTCAGAAGAGCCGAGTGTGATAGATGCAGTAGAGCTGAGTGTGATACAGCAGAGCTGAGTGTGATAGATACAGCAGAGCTGAGTGTGATAGATTCAGAAGAGCTGAGTGTGATAGATGCAGTAGAGGTGAGTGTGATACAGCAGAGCTGAGTGTGATAGATACAGCAGAGCTGAGTGTGATAGATACAGTAGAGGTGAGTGTGATACAGCAGAGCTGAGTGTGATAGATACAGCAGAGCAGAGTGTGATAGATACAGTAGAGCTGAGTGTGAGATACAGCAGAGCTGAGTGTGATATATACAGCAGGGCTGAGTGTGATAGATACAGCAGAGCTGAGTGTGATAGATACAGCAGAGCTGAGTGTGATAGATACAGCAGAGCTGAGTGTTTTAGATAAAGTACAGCTGAGTGTGATATACAGCAGAGCTGAGTGTGATAGATACAGTATAGCTGAGTGTGATAGATACAGCAGAGTTGAGTGTGATAGATACAGCAGAGCTGAGTGTGATAGATACAGCAGAGCTCAGTGTGACACAGCAGAGCTGAGTGTGATAGATACAGCAGAGCTGAGTGTGATAGATACAGCAGAGCCGAGTGTGATAGATACAGCAGAGCTGAGTGAGATACAGCAGAGCTGAGTGTGATACAGCAGAGCTGAGTGTGATACAGCAGAGCTGAGTGTGATAGATACAGCAGAGCTGAGTGTGATACAGCAGAGCTGAGTGTGATACAGCAGAGCTGAGTGTGATAGATACAGCAGAGCTGAGTGTGATAGATACAGCAGAGCTGAGTGTGATACAGCAGAGCTGAGTGTGATACAGCAGAGCTGAGTGTGATAGATACAGCAGAGCTGAGTGTGATACAGCAGAGCTGAGTGTCATAGATGCAGTAGAGCTGAGTGTGATACAGCAGAGCTGAGTGTGATAGATACAGCAGAGCTGAGTGTGATAGATACAGCAGAGTTGAGTGTGATAGATACAGCAGAGCTGAGTGTGATAGATACAGCAGAGCTGAGTGTGACACAGCAGAGCTGAGTGTGATAGATACAGCAGAGCTGAGTGTGATAGATAAAGCAGAGCCGAGTGTGATAGATACAGCAGAGCTGAGTGTGATACAGCAGCGCTGAGTGTGATACAGCAGAGCTGAGTGTGATAGATACAGCAGAGCTGAGTGTGATACAGCAGAGCTGAGTGTGATACAGCAGAGCTGAGTGTGATAGATACAGCAGAGCTGAGTGTGATAGATACAGCAGAGCTGAGTGTGATACAGCAGAGCTGAGTGTGATACAGCAGAGCTGAGTGTGATAGATACAGCAGAGCTGAGTGTGATACAGCAGAGCTGAGTGTCATAGATGCAGTAGAGCTGAGTGTGATACAGCAGAGCTGAGTGTGATAGATACAGCAGAGCTGAGTGTGATACAGCAGAGCTGAGTGTGATACAGCAGAGCTGAGTGTGATAGATACAGCAGAGCTGAGTGTGATAGATACAGCAGAGCTGAGTGTGATACAGCAGAGCTGAGTGTGATACAGCAGAGCTGAGTGTGATAGATGCAGTAGAGCTGAGTGTGATACAGCAGAGCTGAGTGTGATAGATACAGCAGAGCTGAGTGTGATAGATTCAGAAGAGCTGAGTGTGATAGATGCAGTAGAGGTGAGTGTGATACAGCAGAGCTGAGTGTGATAGATACAGCAGAGCTGAGTGTGATAGATACAGTAGAGGTGAGTGTGATACAGCAGAGCTGAGTGTGATAGATACAGCAGAGCAGAGTGTGATAGATACAGTAGAGCTGAGTGTGAGATACAGCAGAGCTGAGTGTGATATATACAGCAGGGCTGAGTGTGATAGATACAGCAGAGCTGAGTGTGATAGATACAGCAGAGCTGAGTGTGATAGATACAGCAGAGCTGAGTGTTTTAGATAAAGTACAGCTGAGTGTGATATACAGCAGAGCTGAGTGTGATAGATACAGCAGAGCTGAGTGTGATAGATACAGTATAGCTGAGTGTGATAGATACAGCAGAGTTGAGTATGATAGATACAGCAGAGCTGAGTGTGATAGATACAGCAGAGCTGAGTGTGATAGATACAGCAGAGCTGAGTGTGACACAGCAGAGCTGAGTGTGATAGATACAGCAGAGCTGAGTGTGATAGATACAGCAGAGCTGAGTGTGATAGATACAGCAGAGCTGAGTGTGATACAGCAGAGCTGAGTGTGATACAGCAGAGCTGAGTGTGATAGATACAGCAGAGCTGAGTGTGATACAGCAGAGCTGAGTGTGATAGATATAGCAGAGCTGAGTGTTTTAGATACAGTAGAGTTGAGTGTGAGGGATACAGTAGAGCCGAGTGTGATAGATACAGCAGAGCTGAGTGTGATACAGCAGAGCTGAGTGTGATAGATGCAGTAGAGCTGAGTGTGATAGATACAGCAGAGCTGAGTGTGATAGATACAGCAGAGCTGAGTGTTTTAGATAAAGTAGAGCTGAGTGTGATAGATGCAGTAGAGCGGAGTGTGATACAGCAGAGGTGAGTGTGATAGATACAGTAGAGCTGAGTGTGATAGATACAGCAGAGCTGAGTGTGATAGATACAGCAGAGCTGAGTGTGATAGATACAGGAGAGCTGAGTGTTTCAGATACAGCAGAGCTGAGTGTCATAGATACAGCAGAGCTGAGTGTGATAGATACAGCAGAGCTGAGTGTGATAGATACAGCAGAGCTGAGTGTTTTAGATAAAGTAGAGCTGAGTGTGATAGATGCAGTAGAGCTGAGTGTGATACTGCAGAGCTGAGTGTTTTAGGTACAGTAGAGCTGAGTGTGATACAGTAGAGCTGAGTGTGATAGATACAGCAGATCTGAGTGTGATAGATACAGCAAAGCTGAGTGTGATAGATACAGCACAGCTGATTGTTTTAGATAAAGTAGAGCTGAGTGTGATAGATACAGCACAGCTGAGTGTGATAGATTCAGAAGAGCTGAGTGTCATAGATGCAGTAGAGCTGAGTGTGATAGATTCAGAAGAGCTGAGTGTGATAGATGCAGTAGAGCTGAGTGTGATACAGCAGAGCTGAGTGTGATAGATACAGCAGAGCTGAGTGTGATAGATTCAGAAGAGCTGAGTGTGATAGATGCAGTAGAGCTGAGTGTGATACAGCAGAGCTGAGTGTGATAGATACAGCAGAGCTGAGTGTGATAGATTCAGAAGAGCCGAGTGTGATAGATGCAGTAGAGCTGAGTGTGATACAGCAGAGCTGAGTGTGATAGATACAGCAGAGCTGAGTGTGATAGATTCAGAAGAGCTGAGTGTGATAGATGCAGTAGAGGTGAGTGTGATACAGCAGAGCTGAGTGTGATAGATACAGCAGAGCCGAGTGTGATAGATACAGCAGAGCTGAGTGTGATACAGCAGAGCTGAGTGTGATACAGCAGAGCTGAGTGTGATAGATACAGCAGAGCTGAGTGTGATACAGCAGAGCTGAGTGTGATACAGCAGAGCTGAGTGTGATAGATACAGCAGAGCTGAGTGTGATACAGTAGAGCTGAGTGTGATACAGCAGAGCTGAGTGTGATACAGCAGAGCTGAGTGTGATAGATACAGCAGAGCTGAGTGTGATACAGCAGAGCTGAGTGTCATAGATGCAGTAGAGCTGAGTGTGATACAGCAGAGCTGAGTGTGATAGATACAGCAGAGCTGAGTGTGATACAGCAGAGCTGAGTGTGATACAGCAGAGCTGAGTGTGATAGATACAGCAGAGCTGAGTGTGATACAGCAGAGCTGAGTGTGATACAGCAGAGCTGAGTGTGATAGATACAGCAGAGCTGAGTGTGATAGATGCAGTAGAGCTGAGTGTGATACAGCAGAGCTGAGTGTGATTGATACAGCAGAGCTGAGTGTGATAGATTCAGAAGAGCTGAGTGTGATAGATGCAGTAGAGGTGAGTGTGATACTGCAGAGCTGAGTGTGATAGATACAGCAGAGCTGAGTGTGATAGATACAGTAGAGGTGAGTGTGATACAGCAGAGCTGAGTGTGATAGATACAGCAGAGCAGAGTGTGATAGATACAGTAGAGCTGAGTGTGAGATACAGCAGAGCTGAGTGTGATATATACAGCAGGGCTGAGTGTGATAGATACAGCAGAGCTGAGTGTGATAGATACAGCAGAGCTGAGTGTGATAGATACAGCAGAGCTGAGTGTTTTAGATAAAGTACAGCTAAGTGTGATATACAGCAGAGCTGAGTGTGATAGATACAGCAGAGCTGAGTGTGATAGATACAGTATAGCTGAGTGTGATAGATACAGCAGAGTTGAGTGTGATAGATACAGCAGAGCTGAGTGTGATAGATACAGCAGAGCTGAGTGTGACACAGCAGAGCTGAGTGTGATAGATACAGCAGAGCTGAGTGTGATAGATACAGCAGAGCCGAGTGTGATAGATACAGCAGAGCTGAGTGTGATACAGCAGAGCTGAGTGTGATACAGCAGAGCTGAGTGTGATACAGCAGAGCTGAGTGTGATAGATACAGCAGAGCTGAGTGTGATACAGCAGAGCTGAGTGTGATACAGCAGAGCTGAGTGTGATAGATACAGCAGAGCTGAGTGTGATACAGCAGAGCTGAGTGTGATACAGCAGAGCTGAGTGTGATACAGCAGAGCTGAGTGTGATAGATACAGCAGAGCTGAGTGTGATACAGCAGAGCTGAGTGTCATAGATGCAGTATAGCTGAGTGTGATACAGCAGAGCTGAGTGTGATAGATACAGCAGAGCTGAGTGTGATACAGCAGAGCTGAGTGTCATAGATGCAGTAGAGCTGAGTGTGATACAGCAGAGCTGAGTGTGATACAGCAGAGCTGAGTGTGATACAGCAGAGCTGAGTGTGATAGATACAGCAGAGCTGAGTGTGATAGATACAGCAGAGCTGAGTGTGATACAGCAGAGCTGAGTGTGATACAGCAGAGCTGAGTGTGATAGATACAGCAGAGCTGAGTGTGATACAGCAGAGCTGAGTGTGATAGATGCAGTAGAGCTGAGTGTGATACAGCAGAGCTGAGTGTGATAGATACAGCAGAGCTGAGTGTGATAGATTCAGAAGAGCTGAGTGTGATAGATGCAGTAGAGGTGAGTGTGATACAGCAGAGCTGAGTGTGATAGATACAGCAGAGCTGAGTGTGATAGATACAGTAGAGGTGAGTGTGATACAGCAGAGCTGAGTGTGATAGATACAGCAGAGCAGAGTGTGATAGATACAGTAGAGCTGAGTGTGAGATACAGCAGAGCTGAGTGTGATATATACAGCAGGGCTGAGTGTGATAGATACAGCAGAGCTGAGTGTGATAGATACAGCAGTGCTGAGTGTGATAGATACAGCAGAGCTGAGTGTGATAGATACAGCAGAGCTGAGTGTTTTAGATAAAGTACAGCTGAGTGTGATATACAGCAGAGCTGAGTGTGATAGATACAGCAGAGCTGAGTGTGATAGATACAGTATAGCTGAGTGTGATAGATACAGCAGAGTTGAGTGTGATAGATACAGCAGAGCTGAGTGTGATAGATACAGCAGAGCTGAGTGTGACACAGCAGAGCTGAGTGTGATAGATACAGCAGAGCTGAGTGTGATAGATACAGCAGAGCCGAGTGTGATAGATACAGCAGAGCTGAGTGTGATACAGCAGAGCTGAGTGTGATACAGCAGAGCTGAGTGTGATAGATACAGCAGAGCTGAGTGTGATACAGCAGAGCTGAGTGTGATAGATACAGCAGAGCTGAGTGTGATACAGCAGAGCTGAGTGTGATACAGCAGAGCTGAGTGTGATACAGCAGAGCTGAGTGTGATAGATACAGCAGAGCTGAGTGTGATACAGCAGAGCTGAGTGTCATAGATGCAGTAGAGCTGAGTGTGATACAGCAGAGCTGAGTGTGATAGATACAGCAGAGCCGAGTGTGATAGATACAGCAGAGCTGAGTGTGATACAGCAGAGCTGAGTGTGATACAGCAGAGCTGAGTGTGATAGATACAGCAGAGCTGAGTGTGATACAGCAGAGCTGAGTGTGATAGATACAGCAGAGCTGAGTGTGATACAGCAGAGCTGAGTGTGATACAGCAGAGCTGAGTGTGATACAGCAGAGCTGAGTGTGATAGATACAGCAGAGCTGAGTGTGATACAGCAGAGCTGAGTGTCATAGATGCAGTAGAGCTGAGTGTGATACAGCAGAGCTGAGTGTGATAGATACAGCAGAGCTGAGTGTGATACAGCAGAGCTGAGTGTCATAGATGCAGTAGAGCTGAGTGTGATACAGCAGAGCTGAGTGTGATAGATACAGCAGAGCTGAGTGTGATACAGCAGAGCTGAGTGTGATAGATACAGCAGAGCTGAGTGTGATAGATACAGCAGAGCTGAGTGTGATACAGCAGAGCTGAGTGTGATACAGCAGAGCTGAGTGTGACAGATACAGCAGAGCTGAGTGTGAAAGATACAGCAGAGCTGAGTGTGATAGATACAGCAGAGCTGAGTGTGATAGATACAGGAGAGCTGAGTGTTTCAGATACAGTAGAGCTGAGTGTGATAGATACAGCAGAGCTGAGTGTGATAGATACAGCAGAGCTGAGTGTTTTAGATAAAGTAGAGCTGAGTGTGATAGATGCAGTAGAGCTGAGTGTGATACAGCAGAGCTGAGTGTTTTAGATACAGTAGAGCAGAGTGTGATAGATACAGCACATCTGAGTGTGATAGATACAGCACATCTGAGTGTGATAGATACAGCAGGGCTGAGTGTGATAGATACAGTAGAGCTGAGTGTGATAGATACAGCAGAGCTGAGTGTGATAAATGCAGTAGAGCTGAGTGTGATTCAGCAGAGCTGAGTGTGATAGATACAGCAGAGCTGAGTTTGATAGATACAGCAGAGCTGAGTGTAATAGATACAGCAGAGCTGAGTGTGATAGATACAGTAGAGCTGAGTGTGATAGATATGGCAGAGCTGACTGTTTTAGATACAGTAGAGCTGAGTGTGAGGGATACAGTAGAGCCGAGTGTGATAGATACAGCAGAGCTGAGTGTGATACAGCAGAGCTGAGTGTGATAGATGCAGTAGAGCTGAGTGTGATAGATACAGCAGAGCTGAGTGTGATAGATACAGCAGATCTGAGTGTGATAGATACAGCAGAGCTGAGTGTGATAGATACAGCAGAGCTGAGTGCGAGATACAGCAGAGCTGAGTGTGATAGATACAGCAAAGCTGAGTGTGATAGATACAGCAGAGCTGAGTGGGATAGATACAGTAGAGCTGAGTGTGATAGATACAGCAGATCTGAGTGTGATAGATACAGCACAGCTGAGTGTTTTAGATATAGAGCTGAGAGTGATAGATACAGCAGAGCTGAGTGTGATACAGCAGAGCTGAGTGTGTTAGATGCAGTAGAGCTGATTGTGATACAGCAGAGCTGAGTGTTTTAGATACAGTAGAGCTGAGTGTGATAGATACAGTAGAGCTGAGTGTGATAGATACAGCAGATCTGAGTGTGATAGATACAGCAGAGCTGAGTGTGATAGATACAGCAGAGCTGAGTTTGATAGATACAGCAGAGCGGAGTGTAATAGATACAGTAGAGCTGAGTGTGATAGATACAGTAGAGCTGAGTGTGATAGATATAGCAGAGCTGACTGTTTTAGATACAGTAGAGCTGAGTGTGAGGGATACAGTAGAGCCGAGTGTGATAGATACAGCAGAGCTGAGTGTGATACAGCAGAGCTGAGTGTGATAGATGCAGTAGAGCTGAGTGTGATAGATACAGCAGAGCTGAGTGTGATAGATACAGCAGAGCTGAGTGTGATAGATACAGCAGAGCTGAGTGCGATAGATACAGCAGAGCTGAGTGTGATAGATACAGCAAAGCTGAGTGGGATAGATACAGTAGAGCTGAGTGTGATAGATACAGCAGATCTGAGTGTGATAGATACAGCACAGCTGAGTGTTTTAGATATAGAGCTGAGAGTGATAGATACAGCAGAGCTGAGTGTGATACAGCAGAGCTGAGTGTGATAGATGCAGTAGAGCTGAGTGTGATACAGCAGAGCTCAGTGTGATAGATACAGCAGAGCTGAGTGTGATAGATACAGGAGAGCTGAGAGTTTCAGATACAGTAGAGCTGAGTGTGATAGATACAGCAGAGCTGCTGAGTGTGATAGATACAGCAAAGCTGAGTGTTTTAGATAAAGTAGAGCTGAGTGTGTTAGATGCAGTAGAGCTGATTGTGATACAGCAGAGCTGAGTGTTTTAGATACAGTAGAGCTGAGTGTGATAGATACAGTAGAGCTGAGTGTGATAGATACAGCATATCTGAGTGTGATAGATACTGCAGATCTGAGTGTGATAGATGCAGCAAAGCTGAGTGTGATAGATACAGCAGAGCGGAGTGTGATAGATACAGTAGAGGTGAGTGTGATAGATACAGCAGAGCTGAGTGTTTTAGATATAGAGCTGAGTGTGATAGATACAGCAGAGCTGAGTGTGATACAGCAGAGCTGAGTGTGATAGATACAGCAGAGCTGAGTGTGATAGATACAGTATAGCTGAGTGTGATAGATACAGCAGAGTTGAGTGTGATAGATACAGCAGAGCTGAGTGTGATAGATACAGCAGAGCTGAGTGTGACACAGCAGAGCTGAGTGTGATAGATACAGCAGAGCTGAGTGTGATAGATACAGCAGAGCCGAGTGTGATAGATACAGCAGAGCTGAGTGTGATACAGCAGAGCTGAGTGTGATACAGCAGAGCTGAGTGTGATAGATACAGCAGAGCTGAGTGTGATACAGCAGAGCTGAGTGTGATAGATATAGCAGAGCTGAGTGTTTTAGATACAGTAGAGCTGAGTGTGAGGGATACAGTAGAGCCGAGTGTGATAGATACAGCAGAGCTGAGTGTGATACAGCAGAGCTGAGTGTGATAGATGCAGTAGAGCTGAGTGTGATAGATACAGCAGAGCTGAGTGTGATAGATACAGCAGAGCTGAGTGTTTTAGATAAAGTAGAGCTGAGTGTGATAGATGCAGTAGAGCGGAGTGTGATACAGCAGAGGTGAGTGTGATAGATACAGTAGAGCTGAGTGTGATAGATACAGCAGAGCTGAGTGTGATAGATGCAGTAGAGCTGAGTGTGATACAGCAGAGCTAAGTGACAGATGCAGCATAGCTGGTTTTGAGTGATGTAGCAGTTTTGAGTGATGTAGCAGAGCTGTGTCCCCGGTGCAGGATCCCCCCTACATTTCTAGGTCAGACACGTGGATACTGAGTGCCTGTCCCTGTGGTACTCGGCTCATCAGCTGCTCAGCCGCCCTGTGACGTGTTATCTCGGCTGTTTCCTGAGGGGACGTGTATTATTACTATGATTTGGGGGCAGCGGCTGAGCTGCAGTGTCCGGCACACACGGGGTTAAGCAGCGGGCGATGGTTTTTTTCATGAGCCGCCTGCTCGGGAGCCGCAGCCCGGGGAGAGGAGCGGTGTAGTGCGCTGATGTCTGCGTCTCCGGCCTCTCTGGCGAGGCGAAGCTCTGAAGCGACGCGCGGCTAATGCGGAGAGACACATCCGGGGATCCCGCGTCACTGGTGACCCGGCTCTGTGCGCTGACCGTGAGCTGAACCCTCCGCCGCCTGCGCCTGCGCATTCTGTGCTCCGCGGCTGCCGCCGTCTGTTCTGACAGCGGCTCAGTGCTGGGTCCTGTACACACGGGGGCGGCCTGCCTGCGGCTTCTCTGCCTGCCTGCGGCTTCTCTGCCCGCCTGCGGCATCTCTGCCCGCGGGGCTGCGGATCGTAGTAGAGCTGACCTCTCACTGTGCGGCGCTGTGTGAACATGGACAGATACAGAGAAGTGACGGAGAGCAGAAAACCGCAGACTCCAGGCGGGTGCTGAAGTGCTCACACCCCGTGCCCTGTGCCCAGTCTCCTGCACCCACAGTGTCTTCCTGGGATTGTGTGTGACGGTGACAGGACGCAGCGAGTGGCTGTGGTGTGTGATCGGGGCGGCATTCAGGGTGATCGGGGCCTACGGCCGGGTCACATTGCGTTAACATGGGGGCGCATGGACATGCGTTGTGCTGCGTTTAGCGCCGCATGGCCGCAAGCGTTGGACGCAAGAAACGCATCAAGTTGCATTTTTTTTGCGTCCAACTTGCGGCCCAAAACGACGCATGCGGCGCAAAACGCAGCGTTTTAGCGTGCGTTTTGCCGCGTTTTTGTTTGCGTTGTGCGCTGCGGCGCCGACGCTGCGGCGCACAACGCAAATGTGAACGTAGCCTTACACGACTGCGCCACACAAGTGCCATTACAGATCGCGTTATATTAGTGCAGATGCTCCACCTGTGCGAGCGGTGACCCCGAAATGCTGCAGACCGGGTCCGTCACAGAATGACGGCACACATCGCTGACGCATGCCGAGTATGACGTGTTAGCGATGCGCTACATGATGGCCGTCAGTGGGTGCGCTAACGTATCCGTAACATAGAGTTAGTGCCGCGACGTAACGGATGCCGTCAGCGCATTGCCATTAACACAATGTGAACCCGGCCTTAGGCTCCTCGCTCGTTCTCAAATTTAAATGAGCTTTATTGGCAGTACTAAGTACATGTTAGCACTGCCAAAGCATATGGTGAAGAGGGGGATGTGGGGTAGGGAGCCATATAGAGGTCCAGGATATGTCAGGCTCCTTTCAGAGGATAGGGACGTGTCCAGGGGGGTATAGGATTCCATAACATATCAGGCTCTTTAGTCGGGGGATAGGGACATGTCCAGGGTGGGGTACAGGAGTCCATGACATATCAGGCTCTTTAGTCAGGGGATAGGGGACGTGTCTATGGTAGGGTATAGGAGTCCATGACATATCTGGCTATTTAGTCGGGGGATAGGGACATGTCCAGGGTGGGGTATGGGAGTCCATGACATATCAGGCTCTTTAGTCAGGGGATAGGGGACGTGTCTATGGTAGGGTATAGGAGTCCATGACATATCTGGCTATTTAGTCGGGGGATAGGGACATGTCCAGGGTGGGGTATGGGAGTCCATGACATATCAGGCTCTTTAGTCGGGGGATAGGGACATGTCCAGGGTGGGGTATGGGAGTCCATAACATATCAGGCTCTTTAGTCGGGGGATAGGGACATGTCCAGTGTTGGGGTACAGGAGTCCATGACATATCAGACTCCTCTTAGTCTGTGGCAGGCACTGACATGTTCCGCTGCTATGGCCGCTGCACTTTCCTCTTCCCCCAGTATTATCGGCAGTTTCTCTTCCTCCTCCATGGAGGTGAAGTCTGGGAGGAGATCAGACAGTCTCTTGAAGTGAGTGTCCCTCACTGCGGAGTATTTGGGGCACCTCAGCAGGAAGTGGGCCTCGTCCTCCACGGCCTCCTGGGGAAGCTGCTGGCAGAGTCTGCTCTCTCGGGGCTTGTAGTTCTGTCGATGCCGCCTGGATTCGATGAGTAGGCTGTGGGCGCTCAGTCTGTACCGGCTCAGGATCTGTCGCTATTTGGGCTTTTCTAGTTTCTCTAGTTATGGGGCCACTTTGTACTCCCTCTGTAGATTCTGGTATATTGTCAGTTTCTTGGATTTGTTTATGTCGTTCCTCCAGATGCTGAGATATTCCTCTTTGACTTTGTGTACCGCCTCTGGATTTCACCTTTTGTCAGGCCATGGAGGTTGATGGCTTGGTCAGACTGGCTTTGGGTACTTTTTGTTGGGAGGCTTCCTGAGGCTTCCTGGGGCTGCTACTTTGTAGATGAGCCTTGAATGACAGTGCCTTCTTCTTTATTGCGAGGTGTAGTGGGAATCTGCCCAGCTCTGCTCAGCAGGCTCTGTTTGATGTACTCCTATGGACTTGGAGAAGATGCTGCAGAACTCTGGGTGGAATATTTCTGTCGGCCCAGCGTCCCACTTTGACCAGTTTGGGTATGAGACTGGGCCCCAGACCTCACTGTCGTATAGAAGGATTGGGGCAATGATGGAGTCAAAGATTTTTAGCCAGACGGTTACTGGTGCCTTGACATGGTATAGATGCCTTCTGATGGCATAGAAGGCTTTGGATGCCTTGTCTTTTAGTAACTCTATGGCTAGCTTGAAGCTCCCTGACTGGCTGAGTTCTAGTTCTAGGCCCAGGTAGGTGGACCTGTTGGTTTCTGTAAATGTACGGTTGTCTACAGGTAGGATGGCCAGTGGGTTTCTGCTTTCGTTTCTGGAACACCATGATATTAGTTTTCTTCTGGTTGATTGGCAGTGCCCATGTGCTGCTGAAGGTCTGTAGGATTTTCAGATGATCTTGGAGGCCTTTCTCAGTTGGTGATAACAACACAAGGTCATCCGCATACAGCAGAAATTTCACCTGGGTGTCATGGAGGGTGAGTCCTGGTGCTGAGGAGGTCTAGGGCCACCGCCAGCTTATTGATGTAGATGTTAAAGAGCGTTGGACTGAGGCTGCAGACCTGTAGCCCTGTCTCACTCCTCCTTCCGTTGACCTTCACACTGCAACTGTTCTCAGTGTCAGAGCTTTGGATGACGTCATATGTTTTGCCTCCTATTCCGCTCCCCAGTTTTAGGAATAGTCGTGGGTGCCACACTGAGTCGAAGGCCTTCTTGAAGTCCACAAAACAAGCGTATGTGTTCCCGTTCTTTATACTGTGGACGTGGCTCTTGATGAGGCTGTGCAGAGTGTAGATGTGGTCAGTGGTGCGGTGGTTCGGCATGAACCCTGCTTGGCTCTTTCTGAGGACGTCGTGCTCGGTGAGGAAGGTGAGGATCCTCTTGTTCAGGATGCAGTTGAAGAGTTTACCCAGGTTGCGGCTGACACATATCCCCGGTAGTTTGCTGGGTCGTACTTGTCCCCATTTTTGTGTATAGGGGTTATGAGGCCTTTGTTCCAGTTTTTGGGGAAGCAGCCTGCCTGCAGTACAATATTAAATAGTTTTGTTATCGCAGCCTGGATGTCTGGAGGGCTGTATTTCAGCATTTCTGGGAGGATCCCATCTGGACCGCTCGCTTTTTTACCTTTTATCTGTGTGATCTTTCTGTTATTTCTGACAGTGTGATTGGTGTATCCAGAAGATTTTGGAAATCTTTGAACTTTTCCTCCACATCTTTCACTTTTTTCACAAGCTCTTTTTGTGCCGGGTTCAGGTCTTTACTTGGGATGTCATTGTAAAGGTCCTTGAAGTACTGGAGCCAGATGTTGCCGCTCTGGATGTGGAGGCTGTTGCTTTTCTGGTTGGATCCGAGGTGATTCCACAGTTCCCAAAATTTGATGTCTTCAAGGGCATCTTGGAGTTGGAGGAGTTTGGTGGACATGTGGCTTTGTTTTTTCTTTCTGAGGATGGCTTTGTAAGTTCGTTATACGGTGTGGTAGGCTTCTCTCAGAGTCGGGTTGTTTGGGGTTCTCTGTGTGTTTGGTTTGGTGTTCTCTGTGTGTTTTTTATTTGAGGCCATGCTTAGGGCCTTATGTATGGTCCTGCATTCTTTGTCAAACCAGTTGTTGGGATGTTGTTTACTCGGCCTCTTGTTGATGCTTCTTTTCAGGTCGGACATTTCTGCCACGGCATAGAGAATGTCGTTAAGGTCTCTTACCGCTAGGTGTACTCCTTCTGGGTTCAGTTCATACAAGTTATTATGGAAGCGTTGGAGCTTTTCCTTGATCTCTGGTCTGTTAATGGCATCTTTATATTTTGGGGCCGACATCGTGGACTATTTGAAGGATGGTGGCAAGCTAAAGAGGCCGGTTTTTTGCGGGGTTTGTGAGGGTGATTTCTTTGTGGATTTGATGTATAGGAGCAGTTGGTTGTGGTCTGACAGATGTGTTTGTGGGGTGACTATAAGGGCGCCAATATTTGTGGGGTCCATATCTGTGATGGCATAGTCAATCACACTGCTGCCCACATGGAAGTTTAGGGTATGTCTTTCCAGTGAGTCTCCCTTGGTGCTGCCATTGAGGATACGAAGTCTAAGGCTTCGGCATACGTTCAACAGTGTTCTGCCGCTTTTATTAACTGTGCAGTAGTAGCTGTTCCTGTCGGTGTGCACTGGGTTGTCTTTCTCCCTCTTTCTCTCTCTTTCCTCTCTCTTTCTCTCTTTTTCTCCCTCTCTCTTTTACTCTCCTCTCTCTTTCTCTTTTCTCTTTCTCTCTCTCTCTCTCTTTCTCTCCCTCTCTCTTTTTCTCTCTTTCTCTCTTTCTCACTTTCTCTTTCTTTATCTTTATCTCTCTTTCTCTCCCTCTCTCTTTCTCTCTCTCTCTCTTTCCTGTACGTTGATCACTCGTATATTGGTCTCTTTCCCACACTTCGGTCTCTTTCCTGTATGGCGGTATTTTTCCCATATGTCGGTCTCTTTCCTGTACGCTGATCACCTGTATAGTGGTCTCTTTCCCATACTCTGGTCTCTTTTATGTATGGTGGTATTTTTCCCGCATGGCGGTCTCCTTCCTGTATGGCGGTCTCCTTCCTGTATGGCGGTCTCCTTCCCATACGTCAGTTACTTTCATACACAGCAGTTTTTTTCCCGTACAGCAGTCTCTTTACCATATTGCGGTCTCTCTCCTGCCTGGTTATTGTGGCCTGGTGACTAGTAGACAAGCACAGATGAGCCATGTGTATGTTGGGCCAGGTCTCCAGAGAGGGGCGCAGTCTCCTGGAAGTAGGGCAGATCATTAGATTCTGGCGCTCGGTCATGTGGGTTAATGAGATACAAGACATGGAGAGGATTTCGGCTCGGTGTTATGGGTCAGGGATTTGCTCGGGGAGGATCAGACTCTCAAATCTCCGCCTGGCAGCAGGAGCGCACAGAGACCTAATTCCTCTCCCCCCGCGCCCCTCAGTCTCTGGACTTAAGTCTTAATTGTGCTATTATGTATCATTATTTCCAGTAAAATGATGACGGGATCGGACGAGACGTAGATTGGAGCGGCTCTGCTGCCATTGTTGGCGGAGGTGTGATGTGACGACGAGTCATGTCCAATCATCTTCTGTAGAAGACGTCTAATAAGGAGGGCGAAGGAGGATTAGAGGAGGCTACAGCTACAATGGGGCCAACGAAGAGGGAAGACCCCATCGCATTACCTAGAGCCACCATTGCCCATCAAGCCACAGGGTTCCCATTCACCACTGGTGGAGCCATATTGATGGAAAGGAAAGGAAAAAGTAGAATGAGGCAATATGGACCCTCTAATAGGGGTCTAATACTGGGGCAGAGGAGCCGCCCATGATTGGAGAACACTCAATCTCAACATTTATTGAGCAAATCACAAGCATTCAGGGAGCTGAGAGAGGAAACCAAACGCGAGGGGCCAGAATCAAAGGATAAGTAGTAAATGTAAGAATCAGAACCACAGAACAAAGTCATGGAAAGCCTGGTCTGAATCCTGGGTTGGCAGGCAGAGTATAGACCAAAGTGGAAGGTCAAACAATCCCAGACGAAAACAAGACCAGGAGGTAATCCAGAAGAGGCGTCAAGTATTAGCCGCGTCAGAACACAAAATAATCCAAAAGAGGGCACCAGCCAATATCCAAACATACGATAACCGGCATGGATAACTCAAATACGACCGCTGGGCCAAAGGGGGCCACCAACAAACTCTTACTCTACTGGTCAGTCCCCAAGGTAGGCCAATCAAAATGGAGAATGTGCAACTCAACTGGAAAAGATAACCACCAGTACCATGCATACGTCGCCTGTTACTTGTCTGTGCCGCCAAGAAGAATAGAGGAATGGCTCCTGGAAGAAAACAACAGCACCAGTGTAGAGTGGAACAAGTATGTTACTATGAAACTTTCTAATATTTTCAATTTGGAAACTGATTTAAGGAGATAACATTATTGAATCATTATCATAATCAAGAGAGTAGTCCGCCAAGCTATGTGCAAGAATATAACTACTATAATACTGCCCCCTATGTACAAGAATATAACTACTATAATACTGCCCCTATGTACAAGAATATAACTACTATAATACTGTCCGTATGTACAAGAATATAACTACTATAATACTGCCCCTATGTACAAGAATATAACTACTATAATACTGCCCCTATGTGCAAGAATATAACTACTATAATACTGCCCCCTATGTACAAGAATATAACTACTATAATACTGCTCCTATGTACAAGAATATAACTACTATAATACTGCTCCTATGTACAAGAATATAACTACTATAATACTGCCCCTATGTACAAGAATATAACTACTATAATACTGCCCCTATGTACAAGAATATAACTACTATAATACTGCCCCCATGTACAATAATATAACTACTATAATACTGCCCCTATGTGCAAGAATATAACTACTATAATACTGCCCCTATGTACAAGAATATAACTACTATGATACTGCCCCTATGTACAAGAATATAACTACTATAATACTGCTCCTATGTACAATAATATAACTACTATAATACTGCCCCTATGTGCAAGAATATAACTACTATAATACTGCCCCTATGTACAAGAATATAACTACTATGATACTGCCCCTATGTACAAGAATATAACTACTATAATACTGCTCCTATGTACAAGAATATAACTACTATAATACTGCCTCCTATGTACAAGAATATAACTACTATAATACTGCCCTCTATGTACAAGAATATAACTACTATAATACTGCTCCTATGTACAAGAATATAACTACTATAATACTGCTCCTATGTACAAGAATATAATTACTATAATACTGCTCCTATGTACAAGAATATAACTAATATAATACTGCCTCCTATGTACAAGAATATAACTACTATAATACTGCCTCCTATGTACAAGAATATAACTACTATAATACTGCCTCCTATGTACAAGAATATAACTATAATACTGCCTCCTATGTACAATAATATAACTACTATAATACTGCCCCTATGTGCAAGAATATAACTACTATAATACTGCCCCTATGTACAATAATATAACTACTATAATACTGCCCCTATGTACAAGAATATAACTACTATAATACTGCCCCCATGTACAATAATATAACTACTATAATACTGCCCCTATGTGCAAGAACATAACTACTATAATACTGCCCCTATGTACAAGAATATAACTACTATGATACTGCCCCTATGTACAAGAATATAACTACTATAATACTGCTCCTATGTACAATAATATAACTACTATAATACTGCCCCTATGTGCAAGAATATAACTACTATAATACTGCCCCTATGTACAAGAATATAACTACTATGATACTGCCCCTATGTACAAGAATAGAACTACTATAATACTGCTCCTATGTACAAGAATATAACTACTATAATACTGCCTCCTATGTACAAGAATATAACTACTATAATACTGCCCTCTATGTACAAGAATATAACTACTATAATACTGCTCCTATGTACAAGAATATAACTACTATAATACTGCCCCTATGTGCAAGAATATAACTACTATAATACTGCTCCTATGTACAAGAATATAATTACTATAATACTGCTCCTATGTACAAGAATATAACTACTATAATACTGCCTCCTATGTACAAGAATATAACTACTATAATACTGCATCCTATGTACAAGAATATAACTACTATAATACTGCCCCTATGTACAATAATATAACTACTATAATACTGCCCCTATGTGCAAGAATATAACTACTATAATACTGCCCCTATGTACAATAATATAACTACTATAATACTGCCCCTATGTACAAGAATATAACTACTATAATACTGCCCCCATGTACAATAATATAACTACTATAATACTGCCCCTATGTGCAAGAATATAACTACTATAATACTGCCCCTATGTACAAGAATATAACTACTATGATACTGCCCCTATGTACAAGAATATAACTACTATAATACTGCTCCTATGTACAATAATATAACTACTATAATACTGCCCCTATGTGCAAGAATATAACTACTATAATACTGCCTCCTATGTACAAGAATATAACTACTATAATACTGCCTCCTATGTACAAGAATATAACTATAACACTGCCTCCTATGTACAATAATATAACTACTATAATACTGCCCCTATGTGCAAGAATATAACTACTATAATACTGCCCCTATGTACAATAATATAACTACTATAATACTGCCCCTATGTACAAGAATATAACTACTATAATACTGCCCCCATGTACAATAATATAACTACTATAATACTGCCCCTATGTGCAAGAACATAACTACTATAATACTGCCCCTATGTACAAGAATATAACTACTATGATACTGCCCCTATGTACAAGAATATAACTACTATAATACTGCTCCTATGTACAATAATATAACTACTATAATACTGCCCCTATGTGCAAGAATATAACAACTATAATACTGCCCCTATGTACAAGAATATAACTACTATGATACTGCCCCTATGTACAAGAATAGAACTACTATAATACTGCTCCTATGTACAAGAATATAACTACTATAATACTGCCTCCTATGTACAAGAATATAACTACTATAATACTGCCCTCTATGTACAAGAATATAACTACTATAATACTGCTCCTATGTACAAGAATATAACTACTATAATACTGCCCCTATGTACAAGAATATAACTACTATAATACTGCTCCTATGTACAAGAATATAATTACTATAATACTGCTCCTATGTACAAGAATATAACTACTATAATACTGCCTCCTATGTACAAGAATATAACTACTATAATACTGCATCCTATGTACAAGAATATAACTACTATAATACTGCCTCTATGTACAATAATATAACTACTATAATACTGCCCCTATGTGCAAGAATATAACTACTATAATACTGCCCCTATGTACAATAATATAACTACTATAATACTGCCCCTATGTACAAGAATATAACTACTATAATACTGCCCCCATGTACAATAATATAACTACTATAATACTGCCCCTATGTGCAAGAATATAACTACTATAATACTGCCCCTATGTACAAGAATATAACTACTATGATACTGCCCCTATGTACAAGAATATAACTACTATAATACTGCTCCTATGTACAATAATATAACTACTATAATACTGCCCCTATGTGCAAGAATATAACTACTATAATACTGCCCCTATGTACAAGAATATAACTACTATGATACTGCCCCTATTTACAAGAATATAACTACTATAATACTGCTCCTATGTACAAGAATATAACTACTATAATACTGCCTCCTATGTACAAGAATATAACTACTATAATACTGCCCTCTATGTACAAGAATATAACTACTATAATACTGCTCCTATGTACAAGAATATAACTACTATAATACTGCCCCTATGTACAAGAATATAACTACTATAATACTGCTCCTATGTACAAGAATATAATTACTATAATACTGCTCCTATGTACAAGAATATAACTACTATAATACTGCCTCCTATGTACAAGAATATAACTACTATAATACTGCCTCCTATGTACAAGAATATAACTACTATAATACTGCCTCCTATGTACAAGAATATAACTACTATAATACTGCCTCCTATGTACAATAATATAACTACTATAATACTGCCCCTATGTGCAAGAATATAACTACTATAATACTGCCCCTATGTACAATAATATAACTACTATAATACTGCCCCTATGTACAAGAATATAACTACTATAATACTGCCCCCATGTACAATAATATAACTACTATAATACTGCCCCTATGTGCAAGAATATAACTACTATAATACTGCCCCTATGTACAAGAATATAACTACTATGATACTGCCCCTATGTACAAGAATATAACTACTATAATACTGCTCCTATGTACAAGAATATAACTACTATGATACTGCCCCTATGTACAAGAATATAACTACTATGATACTGCCCCTATGTACAAGAATATAACTACTATAATACTGCTCCTATGTACAAGAATATAACTACTATAATACTGCCTCCTATGTACAAGAATATAACTACTATAATACTGTCCTCTATGTACAAGAATATAACTACTATAATACTGCTCCTATGTGCAAGAATATAACTACTATAATACTGCCCCTATGTACAAGAATATAACTACTATAATACTGCTCCTATGTGCAAGAATATAACTACTATAATACTGCCCCTATGTACAAGAATATAACTACTATAATACTGCCCCCTATGTACAAGAATATAATTACTATAATACTGCCCCCTATGTACAAGAATATAACTACTATAATACTGCTCCTATGTACAAGAATATAACTACTATAATACTACCCCTATATACAAGAGTATAACTACTATAATACTGCTCCTATGTACAAGAATATAACTACTATAATACTGCTCCTATGTACAAGAATATAGCTACTATAATACTGCTCCTATGTACAAGAATATAACTACTATAATACTGTTCCCTATGTACAAGAATATAACTACTATAATACTGCCCCTATGTACAAGAATATAACTACTATAATACTGCTCCCTATGTACAAGAATATAACTACTATAATACTGCTCCTATGTACAAGAATATAGCTACTATAATACTGCTCCTATGTACAAGAATATAACTACTATAATACTACCCCTATATACAAGAATATAACTACTATAATACTGCTCCTATGTACAAGAATATAACTACTATAATACTGCTCCTATGTACAAGAATATAGCTACTATAATACTGCTCCTATGTACAAGAATATAACTACTATAATACTGCTCCCTATGTACAAGAATATAACTACTATAATACTGCTCCTATGTACAAGAATATAACTACTATAATACTGCTCCTATGTACAAGAATATAGCTACTATAATACTGCTCCTATGTACAAGAATATAGCTACTATAATACTGCTCCTATGTACAAGAATATAACTACTATAATACTGCTCCCTATGTACAAGAATATAACTACTATAATACTGCCCCTATGTACAAGAATGTAACTACTATAATACTGCTCCTATGTACAAGAATATAACTACTATAATACTGCCCCTATGTACAAGAATATAACTACTATAATACTGCCCCTATGTACAAGAATATAACTACTATAATACTGCTCCTATGTACAAGAATATAACTACTATAATACTGCTCCTATGTACAAGAATATAACTACTATAATACTGCCCCTATGTACAAGAATATAACTACTATAATACTGCCCCTATGTACAAGAATATAACTACTATAATACTGCTCCTATGTACAAGAATATAACTACTATAATACTGCTTCTTTGTACAAGAATATAACTACTATAATACTGCTCCTATGTACAAGAATATAACTACTATAATGCTGCTCCTATGTACAAGAATATAACTACTATAATACTGCCCCTATGTACAAGAATATAACTACTATAATACTGCCCCTATGTACAAGAATATATCTACTATAATACTGTCCTCTATGTAACCTGTATAGAGAAGCTGTTATGAATGAAATCATTTTTCAAAAAGTGAACTCAGAACAATCTATTGATTTTTTTTTCTAATAACGGTAACTTTGGTTGAAATATAAAACAAGTTCAGTCTCCTTTAAGACTCGGTGGTTGTGGAATGAGTGTACGGCCTTCAGTCTTGGGTTCATACACGTTCTCCTACTGAACTGTGCCCGCTCTATGCCGGCAGACGTGATCCTTCATGATATGATTGGAGTTCGGCTCCTGCACCCCGGGGTAGTCAGTCGCGGCTTTCTGCCACATAGAATGCCAGCTGGATTTGTACAAACATTAATTTGCTCATAGTAAGTTAAATCCTGACAAATACAGAGCCATCACCCTTCATTAAACCATGTATATCACATCAGCGGGCAAACTGTTAACCTCTTCTCGGTCACTGGAGGCTGCAGAAAACTGCACTTTGCTACCGGATGCAACTTCCATTTGCGCTGTTCATTTAGTATGAAGAAAAAAGTGTCTCATGGCAAGTCCTCACAGTCACAAGTATAAAATGTTTCTCCAAGAGGCGACAATAGCCGTCAAGCTTTGCAAAAAATATTTCATTCGAAAAGTGGAAAAATTTGCTTCTTTCTTTGCACGTTTCAGATCAAGGTGATCCGTCTTTGGTCACGACATGTTTTTTTTGCACCAATAATTTTGGCCAAAATTTCAGTACATCGAGTTAAATAAATGAGTATACAGTACCACTTTTTAGACAAATTGAGCCAAAATTCTGATATCTTTGGAATTGGAAATCTCGCTGCTTTCTGCTACCCAACTATAAAAAGAAAAAAAGCCTGAACATGCCATGCAAAACAGTGCAGAAGCATGAGGTTCATTACATCCCTCACCCTGAATTATTTGTTAACACTTCAAGCCTGAAGGAACCCGTGACCACCATTCCCCAATGGTCTATTATGAGTACTGGTTCCATGATCTGTTTTACTTTATGCCTGAACTTGAGGACCAAATTCCATCTTAGTTTGTAATGTATGACACCAAATCCTGAAAAAGATCCTCATGAGGGAAAAGGTGCGAGGATACGTGATCTTTTTAACTTTATACCTGAACTTGAGGACCAAATGCCATCTTAATTTGTAATGTAGCACACCACATCCTGAAAAAGATCCTCGTGATGGAAAAGATGCAAGGTTCCATGATCTTTTTAACTTTATGCCTGAACTTGGGGACCAAATTCCATCTTAGTTTGTAATGTAGGACACCACATCCTGAAAAAGATCCTCAAGATGGACAAGATGCAAAGAAAAGTTATCCATGGTGGTCCTATTATAGGAGCTTAGGCATAGGCGAGGTTGAAATTAAGGCTTGTGCTTCCCCATCTTCATGTTACTCTCAGATGCACCCTTCAGGTGGCCCTAGATTGCCTTCAATAGTAATTTAGCCATCTGCGTATAGCCAGGTCCACATCTATGGTCCATGTGCTGCATCTCAATGGCCGCCACCTGAACCACTGATAAGAACATATAATACTAGCGATTTATACAGTATATTTCAGCCATATAGCGGCCTGTAGACACAGTAATTATATGGCCAACGGCAATCTTCACAACATCGTATGCACATGTATGATCAACCAAGGGTGCAATTATTCTCAGTGTGGAGAGGGAAGATAGCCACTGCCCGAAATCTCTGGTGGTGGATTATCTCCCACAAGAACATGTCATGGTGAAGAAGAATTGGGCATGTTGGATCACCATCGTCTTTACGGCACCATCTGGGGAAGTTGGTCAACCCGTATTGCCGACATCAAAGTACTTACGGAAACTTAATGCGTATGGTCATCTTTAGGAAAGGCTACCGTTGTGTGATCTGTTGAAGCCTGACCAATGGTCCTGACTTATTTCCCTGAGCTCCGTATTGATGACACTATATCCAGTACCATACATCACACAGACAAGCGGAGCAGGACTGGTTACCATTGGTGGTGTGTTGTGAATTAGACCTTTTGGCTCCCTCTTGTGGTCACTAGTGGTATGACTCTGGGATTGTCTTTTTTCTTTTGGCACTCACCTGGGTCGTTAGTCCAGGGGTGTCGCTATATTAACTTCCTGGATCCTTAGTCCAGTGCCTGGCATCGTTGTAATCAGATCCTTCTGTTGCTCCTGTCTGCTGGTCCTGGCTCTTGCAAAATTAAGCTAAGTCTTGCTTCTTGTTTTTTGAGTTACTTGCTTTGCTACTATTTTTGTCCAGCTTGAACTAAATGTGATTTCTGACCTTGCTGGAAGCTCTAGGGGGCTGGTGTTCTCCCCCCGGCCATTAGACGGTTCGGGGGTTCTTGAATATCCAGCGTGGATATTTTAATAGGGTTTTTGCTGACCATATAAGTCATCTTACTATATTCTGCTATTAGCTAGTGGGCCTCTCTTTGCTAAATACCTAGCTCATTCTTATGTTTGTCTTTTCCTCTTACCTCACCGTTATTATTTGTTGGGGGCTTGTATCCAACTTTTGGGGTCTTTTCTCTGGAGGCAAGAAAGGTCTTTCTTTTCCCTTCTAGGGTTAGTTAGTTCTCCGGCTGGCGCGAGACGTCTAGAACCAACGTAGGCACGTTCCCCAGCTACTTCTATTTGTGGTGCTAGGATTAGATATATGGTCAGCCCAGTTACCACTGCCCTATGAGCTGGTTTTTTGTGTTTGCAGACTTGGTATTGATTCCCGAGACCCTCTGCCATTGGGGTCATAACAGTGGTGTCCCATTAGACTGACATTTGGATGACAGATTGTAGGATTTTTATACTCCACATACAGGATAGGGCCATGAACGACTTTTTCTCTTTGAGTTGCCTTGTGAAAAAAAGAACATATCCAGTGCCGTGACTTGGGGCATCACTTGGCCAAGTAAAGAAGCATTGTCATCACGTGTATGGCTCTGAACTTATCAGAAGTCTGCAGAACTTTTCCAAAGACAGCGGTGACGGCGGTGAAAATATTCAGCCTGGAGACTGGCGGAAATTTAGTATTCATCCTCGATCTAACGCAACCTGACATGCAAGTTGCATTTGGTACCTCACACATAAGTGATCTGAACTGCCTGCTATTTTAGTTGATGATAATTTGGTCTGTGTTTGGCTACGGTTCATGGTTCGGTCAGCTTTTCCTGATACTATATTCCCGTTAGTTGCAGTAAAGGTTTTGCTGTCAGCTCCTCTTAGCGTTGATGTGCTCATGAACTGTGAATGCACTGCAGCTTGGGACTGGTCCGCGTGAACTGCTGAGATCTCTCCAATTGCTAAGGGACTGGAGGAGAAGAAGGAGGGGGTCAAAGAGAGGGGAAGACAGGACGCAGCAGGGATGGCGGGGTCTTATTCGCTCCTTCCTTCAAGCAACAACAAATGAACGAGAGAAATCAGTTCTTGAGATAATATACCAAATGACAGACTGTAATTACAAGGAAAAGATTTCAGATGGGGCATAAGGGAGGTACTCGGAAGAAAAAGATCTGATGTCCAGATCGTACCCGTACCTGCCATGATCGTTATAGAATTGTGCACAAAATTTCCAAGGCCGGCGCTATAAAGAAAGTATTGCAACTATTTAGGGCTGGACGTAGATCAAAAGGCAGACCGGGACTTTGATATCGGTGGCATATCCTTGGAATAGGCGAGCAATACGAGTTCAGAAGGATCCGGCGCCATCATTGACCAGCTCGTTAACTGAGACTAGGGATTCCAGAAAGTGCTGCTTTTCCTTCCTTATCATGCTTTGCGCAATATGTTCTGTACTCAAGAAAATTGGACGGAGTCGCGATACTAGGCAAAGTGGCTACCAAATGTGCGAAGCTCGGCCTAGTAAGCAATGAAGGAGACCGAGAGATTGTACGTAAGTTGTCGGGGAATAGATCTTTACGGATATAAAATAAATGACCTATTGTAAAGTTCTCCTATTCTACAATCGTATCCTCAATATCAAAGCTCGGGAAAGTGTGACCTTAAGATATGAATGGCATACCAGGTGCCCATCATGATGCTTTATTTGCTGTTGATCATCACATAGAAGATGGCACCAAAAAGAGATTACAGAATGGCAAAATCCATCCACAGTCCACATCTGGAAGATTAAAGTCAAGGAAGCCAACACTTTATACTATCCTTTTCTCCAACACATTATTAATTATAAATGCAGGTTCCATGTTCATGATATTCCTTCACTTTCCAGTGAGTTTTAAGTGAAGTCCCAATATTGAGGACCTATCTAATTGGGAACTTGTTTCAATCACAATAATTGTATGATGCAAAAAAGTAAATAATGGATTTAATAAGAGATCTTGGTGCAGTGTAGTCCTCTGTAGTGGCCAAAAGAGCACAACGGGGAAAGGTAAATGCGTACAGTGGGAGATGGTTTGTGCATTCACCCACAGAAAGACAAGTTTGCGTTTTATGTGGACTTTCTTCATAGTCTATGCCCCTGACTCAAGTCCTTCATCCTAGCTAGCGCCCGTTATGTACCCAGGTCAGTTTCTCGCTTGTTAGTGAACTTCTCCTCTTGAACTCGGCCATGTCTCATGGTTTGGTGGAGAGCTAATAAACGTTGCTCCAAGTACATCGCTAGTTACTATGATGACAAAACCATTCACACTTCAGAGGCAGTGACATTACTGAATTATCACCAGACCCTCGGGGTAAACAGAAACCTGCTACCATGGGGGTCATCTTTATGGGTGACTGGAACTCTTCTGACACGGTCATATTGACATTTCCACCATGTCAAAGAACTGTGCAACGTAAAAAAAAAAGGTCATGTGGAGGTCTACAAAGACATAGCTACTCATGTATACATATGACCGCTTTTCTTACGTTACACAGTTCTTCACCCCTTTCAGTGTACATATGTATATACGGTGAGTTGTATATACAGTATACACTATATACACTCATCAGCATTGAAATTGTAATACCAAGAAGGAAAATTCATGGAGTTATGGAAATCACAGGATGGACATGCTACTGATCTGCAAATGATGGAAAAATGGAAGCAAAGAATTCGAAACCTCTGGATTTGTTGACAAATGAGACTGAGCACCATGTGCAGAAATCTCGGCACCTCTGTCCTTGGCTGCAATCAGTGAGGTTATTAATGGTCATCTGAGGAAGGTTCTGCTACTGAATGCATTTGGGCAAATCATCAAGATCCTCTGTTGGCAGCTCCCTTGTAATCACGACCAATGATGTCCCAGATGTGCTGGATGAGAGACAACCCCGGAGACAGTGCAGCCATGGTAGCATATTTTGTGCCATGTAGGCTGCTCACAGCAGCACCAGCAACATGCGGTCTGGTGATTTCGTGTTTGAACACTGGTCCTGGGACACTTTGGAGAAATGGATGCATCACTGGTTTCATGACCAAATAAAAGTAACACCGAGCTGTTACTGCACCTGGAATGAAGACTAGATGGGTCCATCTGCCGTATATTATGCCTCACACATCATAATCCCAGGAGTAGGATCCCTTGTGACGTTCCCTCGTGAAGGCCTCTTCATGGCGCTGCACATGATTAAAAGAATGGCACATAGTGATCGATTGTGTGGAATTCAAAAAGTCACATACCAAGCCTAAGGCATCAACCAGTGTCTACACAAACCATTAGAATATGTTTGCACGACATGGGGCTACAAGACACGACCATTTTCATGTGTTTATTGACCTCAAGCCACCACTCTTAAGGGCTGTCTTGGAGCTGAGCAAGACAGGAATGGAGGCCGATCCCCGTATCTCACTTTCTATCCTGGTTGCAATGATCATTGGAAAATTGTATGGAGACCACAAGGTTAGTGGCATAACAAAGCCTTTAAGAGGGAACATAAAAGAGTCTAAGGAGCCATGTGTCAACATGACAATGCCAGGCTCATGTTGCTCGTACTACTGTGAGCAGCCTGCATTGCTTAACTGCTATGATGGACTGCAAATTCTCCAGACTTGTCTCCCATCGTTAACAGATGGGGTACAGGATAATGACTGTTGTGGATTCTGTTTTTGGGCTCCCTCTGGTGGTTACAACTGGTACTGGGTGACTTTGGTGGGTTGCGGTCTCTGGTTTCCACCTGTCCATCAGTGGCTGGGTGTTTCC
The DNA here is from genome assembly GCF_051348905.1 of Ranitomeya variabilis. Taxonomy (NCBI): domain Eukaryota; kingdom Metazoa; phylum Chordata; class Amphibia; order Anura; family Dendrobatidae; genus Ranitomeya; species Ranitomeya variabilis. The sequence goes on from NC_135232.1 coordinate 1,150,610,937, forward strand.
TATTTAACCTGGCTTTCCTGTCATTCCCTTGCCGGCTATCAATGTATCAGTGTGTCTCTGTTACCTGCTCCTAGGCCTTCAAGACAAGCTAAGTCTGTATTTCCCTGTTTCATGATTGCTTTCATGTTTTTTAGTCCAGCTTGCAGATATGTAATTCTCTGCTGCTGGTTGCTCTAGTGGGCTGAAATTACCACTCATGTACCATGAGTTGGCACATGAGTTTAAGTAATTTCAGGATGGTATTTTGAAGGGTTTTTCAGCTGACCGCGCAGTTCACCTTTTGTATCCTCTGCTATCTAGCTTAAGCGGGCCTCATTTTGCTGAATCTGTTTTCATAACTACGTTTGTGCCTTCCTCTCATTTCACCGTCATTATATGTGGGAGGCTGCTATCTCTGTGGGAATATTTCTCTGGAGGCAAGTGAGGTCTGTTATTCTTCTGATAGGGGAAGCTAGATCTCCGGCTGGCGCGAGACGTCTAGGGGCCCCCCAGGAACGTCCCCCGGCTACTGTTAGTTGAGTGTTGAGGTTCAGGATCGCGGTCAGCTCAGGTTCCATCACCCTAGAGCTCGTCCTGTTTTTGCCCGTGTTATGTTGACAAATTCCCTGCCATTGGGAATCATGACAGTATAGCCGGCCCACAAAGTGTTAATTGTTTGGGCTGAAGCAGGAGAAAAAGAAGTGTTGAAGGGAAATTTTTTTTTTTTTTTTTTCCCCTCAGAGTTTTGCTGCCTAGCCCTTAATTGCTGTCTAGCTGCTTCTTACCTCCTCTTAACCCTTGAATGGCTCTGACCTTAGCTGTTTATCATGGATGTCCAGAGTTTGGCTTCCAGCCTGAATAATCTTGCTGTAAAAGTTCAAAATATACAGGATTTTGTTGTTCACACTCCTATGTCTGAACCTAGAATTCCTATTCCAGAGTTTTTTTCTGGAGATAGATCTACCTTCCTGAATTTCAGGAACAATTGCAAATTGTTTCTTTCTTTGAAATCTCGCTCCTCTGGAGACCCTGCTCAGCAGGTTAAGATTGTAATATCTTTCCTGCGGGGCGACCCTCAGAATTGGGCATTTGCATTGGCACCAGGGGATCCTGCATTGCTCAGTGTGGATGCGTTTTTTCTGGCACTGGGATTGCTCTATGAGGAACCTAACCTGGAGATTCAGGCTGAAAAGGCTTTATTAGCCCTCTCTCAGGGGCATGATGAAGCGGAAGTATATTGTCAAAAATTTCGGAAATGGTCGGTGCTTACTCAGTGGAATGAGTGCGCCCTGGCTGCAAACTTCAGAGATGGTCTTTCTGAGGCTGTTAGGGATGTTATGGTGGGGTTTCCTGCGCCTACTGGTCTGAATGAGTCTATGATTATGGCCATTCAGATTGATCGGCGTTTACGGGAGCGCAAACCTGTGCACCAGTTGGCGGTGTCTTCTGAACAGGCACCTGAGACTATGCAATGTGATAGAATTCAGTCCAGAAGTGAACGGCAAAATTATAGGCGGAAAAATGGATTGTGTTTTTATTGTGGTGATTCAGCTCATGTTATATCAGCATGCTCTAAACGCACAAAAAAGGTTGATAAATCTTTTGCCATTAGTACTCTGCAGTCTAAGTTCATTTTGTCTGTAACTCTGATTTGTTCACTGTCATCCATTTCCGTCGATGCCTATGTGGATTCGGGCGCTGCCCTGAGTCTTATGGATTGGTCTTTTGCCAAACGCTGCGGTTTTAGTCTGGAGCCTCTGGAAGTTCCTATTCCTTTGAAGGGAATTGACTCTACACCATTGGCTATGAATAAACCGCAGTACTGGACACAAGTGACCATGCGCATGACTCCCGTTCATCAGGAGGTGATTCGCTTCCTTGTACTGTATAATTTACATGATGTACTAGTGCTTGGTCTGCCATGGTTACAAACTCATAATCCAGTCCTGCATTGGAAAACAATGTCTGTGTTAAGCTGGGGATGTCAGGGGGTTCATGATGATGCACCTCTGATTTCAATTGCTTCATCTACTCCTTCTGAGGTCCCTGCGTTTTTGTCTGACTATCGGGATGTTTTTGAGGAGCCTAAGCTCAATTCGCTCCCTCCTCATAGGGATTGTGACTGTGCTATAGAATTAATTCCTGGCAGTAAGTTCCCTAAGGGTCGTTTATTTAATCTGTCAGTGCCAGAGCATACTGCTATGCGGAATTATGTTAAGGAGTCCTTGGAAAAGGGACATATTCGTCCATCTTCGTCCCCTCTGGGAGCAGGTTTTTTTTTCGTGGCTAAAAAAGATGGTTCCCTGAGGCCTTGTATAGATTATCGCCTTCTGAATAAGATTACAGTCAAATATCAGTATCCATTGCCATTATTGACTGATTTGTTTGCTCGCATTAAGGGGGCTAGGTGGTTCACTAAGATAGATCTTCGCGGTGCGTATAATCTTGTGCGGATAAAGCAGGGTGATGAGTGGAAAACCGCATTTAATACGCCTGAGGGCCATTTTGAGTATTTGGTAATGCCTTTTGGACTTTCTAATGCTCCTTCAGTCTTTCAGTCCTTTATGCACAATATTTTCCGTGAATATCTGGATAAGTTTATGATTGTGTATTTGGATGATATTTTGGTGTTTTCTAATGACTGGGAGTCTCATGTTCTACAGGTCAGGAAGGTGTTTCAAGTTCTGCGGGCCAATTCTCTGTTTGTGAAGGGCTCAAAGTGTCTCTTCGGAGTCCAGAAGATTTCTTTTTTGGGGTACATTTTTTCTCCTTCTACTATTGAGATGGATCCCGTCAAGGTTCAGGCGATTTGTGACTGGACACAACCTACATCTGTTAAGAGTCTTCAGAAGTTCTTGGGTTTTGCTAATTTTTATCGTCGGTTCATTTCTAACTTTTCCAGTGTTGTTAAACCTTTGACTGATTTGACTAAAAAGGGTGCTGATGTTGCTAATTGGTCTCCTGCGGCTGTGGAGGCCTTTCAGGAACTTAAGCGCCGGTTTTCTTCTGCTCCTGTGTTATGTCAACCAGATGTTTCACTTCCTTTTCAGGTTGAGGTTGATGCTTCCGAGATTGGAGCGGGGGCGGTTTTGTCACAGAGAAGTTCCGATGGCTCGGTGATGAAGCCATGTGCGTTCTTTTCTAGAAAATTCTCGCCCGCCGAGCGCAATTATGATGTGGGTAATCGGGAGCTTTTGGCCATGAAGTGGGCATTTGAGGAGTGGCGTCATTGGCTTGAGGGTGCTAGACATCGTGTGGTGGTCTTGACTGATCACAAAAATCTGATTTACCTTGAGTCTGCCAGGCGTTTGAATCCTAGACAGGCTCGTTGGTCGTTGTTTTTTTCTCGTTTCAATTTTGTGGTTTCATACTTGCCAGGTTCAAAGAATGTGAAGGCAGATGCTCTTTCCAGGAGTTTTGTGCCTGACTCTCCTGGAGACTCTGGGCCTACTGGCATCCTTAGGGATGGGGTAATATTGTCCGCCGTCTCCCCAGACTTGCGACGTGCATTGCAGGAGTTTCAGGCGGATAAACCTGATCGGTGTCCACCAGAAAGACTGTTTGTTCCGGATGATTGGACCAGTAGAGTCATCTCCGAGGTCCATTCTTCTGTGTTGGCTGGTCATCCTGGAATATTTGGTACTAGAGACTTGGTGGCCAGGTCTTTTTGGTGGCCTTCCTTGTCAAGGGATGTGCGCACCTTTGTGCAGTCTTGTGAAGTGTGTGCTCGGGCTAAGCCTTGCTGTTCTCGGGCCAGTGGGTTGTTGTTATCCTTGCCTATTCCGAAGAGGCCTTGGATGCACATTTCCATGGATTTTATTTCAGATCTCCCTGTCTCACAGAAAATGTCCGTTATCTGGGTTGTGTGTGACCGCTTTTCTAAGATGGTTCATTTGGTACCCTTGCCTAAGTTGCCTTCCTCCTCTGAGTTGGTCCCTTTGTTTTTTCAGAACGTGGTTCGTTTGCATGGGATTCCAGAGAATATCGTTTCGGACAGGGGATCCCAGTTTGTGTCTAGATTTTGGCGGACGTTTTGTGCTAAGATGGGCATTAATTTGTCTTTCTCGTCTGCATTCCATCCTCAGACGAATGGCCAGACGGAGCGAACTAATCAGACCTTGGAAACTTATTTAAGGTGTTTTGTTTCTGCTGATCAAGATGACTGGGTTGCCTTTTTGCCACTGGCCGAATTTGCCCTTAATAATCGGGCTAGTTCTGCTACTTTGGTTTCTCCTTTCTTTTGTAATTCGGGGTTTCATCCTCGTTTTTCCTCTGGTCAGGTGGAGCCTTCGGATTGTCCTGGAGTGGACGTGGTGGTGGATAGGCTACATCAGATTTGGAATCAGGTGGTGGACAATTTGAAGTTGTCTCAGGAGAAGGCTCAGCAGTTTGCTAATCGTCGTCGCCGCGTGGGTCCCCGACTTCGTGTTGGGGACTTGGTGTGGTTGTCTTCTCGTTTTGTCCCTATGAGGGTCTCTTCTCCCAAGTTTAAGCCTCGGTTCATCGGTCCTTATAAGGTCTTGGAGATTCTTGGCCCTGTGGCTTTTCGTTTGGATCTCCCAGCATCGTTTGCTATTCATAATGTGTTCCATCGGTCGTTATTGCGGAGGTATGAGGTGCCCGTTGTTCCTTCGGTTGAGCCTCCTGCTCCGGTGCTGGTGGAGGGAGAATTGGAGTATGTTGTTGAGAAGATCTTGGATTCTCGTGTTTCCAGACGTAAACTCCAGCATTTGGTTAAGTGGAAGGGTTATGGTCAGGAGGATAATTCCTGGGTGGTCGCCTCTGATGTTCATGCGACTGATTTGGTCCGCGCCTTCCATAGAGCTCATCCTGATCGCCCTGGGGGTTCTCGTGAGGGTTCGGTGACCCCTCCTCAAGGGGGGGTACTGTTGTGGATTCTGTTTTTGGGCTCCCTCTGGTGGTTACAACTGGTACTGGGTGACTTTGGTGGGCTGCGGTCTCTGGTTTCCACCTGTCCATCAGTGGCTGGGTGTTTCCTATTTAACCTGGCTTTCCTGTCATTCCCTTGCCGGCTATCAATGTATCAGTGTGTGTCTCTGTTACCTGCTCCTAGGCCTTCAAGACAAGCTAAGTCTGTATTTCCCTGTTTCATGATTGCTTTCATGTTTTTTAGTCCAGCTTGCAGATATGTAATTCTCTGCTGCTGGTTGCTCTAGTGGGCTGAAATTACCACTCATGTACCATGAGTTGGCACATGAGTTTAAGTAATTTCAGGATAATAATAATAATAATCTTTATTTATATAGCGCCAACATATTCCGCAGCGCTTTACAGTTTAACAGTTTCAAACACAACAGTCATAGGTAACAATGTTAACAATACAGCAATAAAGCAAAATAAGACGACCCTGCTCGTGAGAGCTTACAATCTACAAGGTTGGTATTTTGAAGGGTTTTTCAGCTGACCGCGCAGTTCACCTTTTGTATCCTCTGCTATCTAGCTTTAGCGGGCCTCATTTTGCTGAATCTGTTTTCATAACTACGTTTGTGCCTTCCTCTCATTTCACCGTCATTATATGTGGGAGGCTGCTATCTCTGTGGGAATATTTCTCTGGAGGCAAGATAGGTCTGTTATTCTTCTGATAGGGGAAGCTAGATCTCCGGCTGGCGCGAGACGTCTAGGGGCCCCCCAGGAACGTCCCCCGGCTACTGTTAGTTGAGTGTTGAGGTTCAGGATCGCGGTCAGCTCAGGTTCCATCGCCCTAGAGCTCGTCCTGTTTTTGCCCGTGTTATGTTGACAAATTCCCTGCCATTGGGAATCATGACAAATGACACTGACACTGGGGGTACAGGATAATGACACTCGGGGTACAAGATAATGACACTGACACTCGGGGTACAGGATAATGACACTGACACTGGGGTACAGGATAATGACACTGACACTGGGGGTACAGGATAATGACACTGACACTGGGGGTACAGGATAATAACACTGACACTGGGGGTACAGGATAATGACACTGACACTGGGGGTGCAGGATAATGACACTGACACTGGGGGTACAGGATAATGACACTGACACTCGGAGTACAGGATAATGACACTGACACTGGGAATACAGGATGATGACACTGACACTGGGGGTACAGGATAATGACACTGACACTGGGGGTACAGGATAATGACACTGACACTCGGGGTACAGGATAATGACACTGACACTCGGGGTACAGGATAATGACACTGACACTGGGGGTACATGATAATGACACTGACACTGGGGGTACAGGATAATGACGCTGACTCTCGGGGTACAGGATAATGACACTGACACTCGAGGTACAGGATAATGACACTGACACTGGGGGTACAGGATAATGACGCTGACACTCGAGGTACAGGATAATGACACTGACACTGGGGGTACATGATAATGACACTGACACTGGGGGTACAGGATAATGACACTGACACTCGGGGTACAGGATAATGACGCTGACACTTGGGGTACAGGATAATGACACTGACACTCGGGGTACAGGATAATGACACTGGGGGTACAGGATAATGACACTGACACTGGGGGTACAGGATAATGACACTGACACTGGGGGTACAGGATAATGACGCTGACACTCGGGGTACAGGATAATGACACTGACACTGGGGGTACAGGATAATGACACTGACACTGGGGGTACAGGATAATGACACTGACAATGGGGGTACAGGATAATGACACTGACACGGGGGGTACAGGATAATGACACTGACACTGGGGGTACAGGATAATGACACTGGGGGTACAGGATGATGACACTGACACTGGGGGTACAGGATAATGACACTGGCACTCGGGGTACAGGATGATGACACTGACACTGGGGGTACAGGATAATGACGCTGACACTGGGGGTACAGGATAATGACACTCGGGGTACAGGATGATGACACTGACACTGGGGGTACAGGATAATGACACTGACACTGGGGGTACAGGATAATGACACTGACACTGGGGGTACAGGATAATGACACTGACACTGGGGGTACAGGATAATGACACTGGGGGTACAGGATAATGACACTGACACTGGGGGTACAGGATAATGACACTGACACTGGGGGTACAGGATAATGACGCTGACACTCGGGGTACAGGATAATGACACTGACACTGGGGGTACAGGATAATGACACTGACACTGGGGGTACAGGATAATGACACTGACAATGGGGGTACAGGATAATGACACTGACACGGGGGGTACAGGATAATGACACTGACACTGGGGGTACAGGATAATGACACTGGGGGTACAGGATGATGACACTGACACTGGGGGTACAGGATAATGACACTGGCACTCGGGGTACAGGATGATGACACTGACACTGGGGGTACAGGATAATGACGCTGACACTGGGGGTACAGGATAATGACACTCGGGGTACAGGATGATGACACTGACACTGGGGGTACAGGATAATGACACTGACACTGGGGGTACAGGATAATGACACTGACACTCGGGGTACAGGATAATGACACTGACACTGGGGGTACAGGATAATGACGCTGACACTCGGGGTACAGGATGATGACACTGACACTGGGGGTACAGGATAATGACACTGACACTGGGGGTACAGGATAATGACACTGACACGGGGGGTACAGGATAATGACACTCGGGGTACAGGATAATGACACTGACACTCGGGGTACAGGATGATGACACTGACACTGGGGGTACAGGATAATGACGCTGACACTGGGGGTACAGGATAATGACACTCGGGGTACAGGATGATGACACTGACACTGGGGGTACAGGATAATGACACTCGGGGTACAGGATGATGACACTGACACTGGGGGTACAGGATAATGACACTGACAATGGGGGTACAGGATAATGACACTGACACGGGGGGTACAGGATAATGACACTGACACTGGGGGTACAGGATAATGACACTGACACTGGGGGTACAGGATAATGGCACTGACACTGGGGGTACAGGATAATGGCACTGACACTGGGGGTACAGGATAATGACACTGACACTGGGGGTACAGGATAATGACGCTGACACTGGGGGTACAGGATGATGACACTGACACTGGGGGTACAGGATAATGGCACTGACACTGGGGGTACAGGATAATGACACTGACACTGGGGGTACAGGATAATGACACTGACACTGGGGGTACAGGATAGTGACACTGACACTGGGGGTACAGGATAATGACACTGACACTGGGGGTACAGGATAATGACACTGGCACTCGGGGTACAGGATAATGACACTGACACTGGGGGTACAGGATAATGACACTGACACTGGGGGTACAGGATAATGGCACTGACACTGGGGGTACAGGATAATGACACTGACACTGGGGGTACAGGATAATGACACTCGGGGTACAGGATAATGACACTGACACTGGGGGTACAGGATAATGACACTGACACTGGGGGTACAGGATTATGACGCTGACACTGGGGGTACAGGATAATGACACTGACACTGGGGGTACAGGATAATGACACTGACACTGGGGGTACAGGATTATGACGCTGACACTGGGGGTACAGGATAATGACACTGACACTCGGGGTACAGGATAATGACACTGACACTGGGGGTACAGGATTATGACGCTGACACTGGGGGTACAGGATTATGACGCTGACACTCGGGGTACAGGATGATGACACTGACACTGGGGGTGCAGGATAATGACACTGACACTGGGGGTACAGGACAATGACACTGACACTCGGGGTACAAGATAATGACACTGACACTCGGGGTACAGGATAATGACACTGACACTGGGGTACAGGATAATGACACTGACACTGGGGGTACAGGATAATGACACTGACACTCGGGGTACAGGATGATGACACTGACACTGGGGGTGCAGGATAATGACACTGACACTGGGGGTACAGGATAATGACACTGACACTGGGGGTACAGGACAATGACACTGACACTCGGGGTACAAGATAATGACACTGACACTCGGGGTACAGGATAATGACACTGACACTGGGGTACAGGATTATGACGCTGACACTGGGGGTACAGGATAATGACACTGACACTGGGATACAGGATAATGACGCTGACACTCGGGGTACAGGATAATGACACTCGGGGTACAGGATGATGACACTGACACTGGGGGTACAGGATAATGACACTCGGGGTACAGGATAATGATACTGACACTGGGGGTACAGGATAATGACACTGACACTGGGGGTACAGGATAATGACACTGACACTGGGGGTACAGGATTATGACGCTGACATTGGGGGTACAGGATAATGACACTGACACTGGGATACAGGATAATGACGCTGACACTCGGGGTACAGGATAATGACACTCGGGGTACAGGATGATGACACTGACACTGGGGGTACAGGATAATGACACTGACACTGGGGGTACAGGATAATGACACTCGGGGTACAGGATAATGACACTGACACTGGGGGTACAGGATAATGACACTGACACTCGGGGTACAGGATAATGACACTGGGGGTACAGGATAATGACACTGACACTGGGGGTACAGGATAATGACACTGACACTGGGGGTACAGGATAATGACACTGACACTGGGGGTACAGGATAATGACACTGACACTCGGGGTACAGGATAATGACACTGGGGGTACAGGGTAATGACACTGACACTGGGGGTACAGGATAATGACACTGACACTGGGGGTACAGGATAATGACACTGACACTGGGGGTACAGGATAATGACGCTGACACTCGGGGTACAGGATAATGACGCTGACACTGGGGGTACAGGATAATGACACTGACACTCGGGGTACAGGATAGTGACACTGACACTCGGGGTACAGGATAATGACACTGACACTGGGGGTACAGGATAATGACACTGACACTCGGGGTACAGGATAATGACACTGACACTGGGGGTGCAGGATAATGACACTGACACTGGGGTACAGGATAATGACGCTGACACTCGGGGTACAGGATAATGACACTGACACTCGGGGTACAGGATAATGACGCTGACACTGGGGGTACAGGATAATGACACTGACACTGGGGGTACAGGATAATGACACTGACACTGGGGGTACAGGATGATGACACTGACACTGGGGGTACAGGATAATGACACTGACACTGGGGTACAGGATAATGACACTGACACTGGGGGTACAGGATAATGACACTGACACTCGGGGTACAGGATAGTGACACTGACACTCGGGGTACAGGATAATGACACTGACACTGGGGGTACAGGATAATGACACTGACACTCGGGGTACAGGATAATGACACTGACACTGGGGGTGCAGGATAATGACACTGACACTGGGGTACAGGATAATGACGCTGACACTCGGGGTACAGGATAATGACACTGACACTCGGGGTACAGGATAATGACGCTGACACTGGGGGTACAGGATAATGACACTGACACTGGGGGTACAGGATAATGACACTGACACTGGGGGTACAGGATGATGACACTGACACTGGGGGTACAGGATAATGACGCTGACACTGGGGGTACAGGATAATGACACTGACACTCGGGGTACAGGATAGTGACACTGACACTCGGGGTACAGGATAATGACACTGACACTGGGGGTACAGGATAATGACACTGACACTCGGGGTACAGGATAATGACACTGACACTGGGGTACAGGATACTGACACTGGGGTACAGATATACGGTATAATATTATTAGGAGTACAGGACACAGCGCAGCAGATGAGTTTCGGTGTCCCTGTATAACACTTTACGCCGTGGGATTATTCTGCGTGGAAAAGCAGATGTTTTCCTTGTCCCTGCGATAAGCGGCGCTGTGCCCCCGCGCTCCGCGGTCTCAGCCTGTACAGACGGTATTAGCACTCAGGGGTCAGCGCTATGTCTGTGCATTACAGATTCTGGGGGGACACATCTGTGGTGTCTGATGACGGGACAGCTGTGGATGACAAACACACTTAATCCAGCCTGACATGTGTGAGGAGGCTGCAGCCATATTGTCTCCCCACATCCTCATATTGGTGTGATGGGATGAGGAAATGGGACTTAAAGGTAAATTACACCAGACAGACACAAATAAACAGATAAAACAGAGATAAACATAAAGATAGTGATAATGAGAGTGAGCCGTACCAAATGTAGAAATATTTACACTGTAAATAAAAACATACTATAATAAATGTTAGATTTTTAGATACGTTTTCTACCCCTAACTTGGTGTAGACTTAGAGCTGTTTCCAAAACGGATAGGATCAGGTCTAGGGCAATAAAATAGTTACATAAAATGTAATAAAAATAAATAAAAAGTAAAAATGTCTATTAAAACATTGTCATCTTTTATTTTTACATTTATGTCATATTTCAACAAAAAGCAGGAAACAAACAGGATGAAAAGGCAAACTATATTTTCTTAAAACACAATACTTGTGCTTAGGGTCAATAATGCTGCGATAGAGGCCACAAAACACTTGCCTTGCCCCGGGCACTGGTAGGCCATTTTGCACCATCAGTTGGTCAATCTACATCACCAATTGGCCCTTCTACATGACCGGTTATTCTACCACCGGTTATCTATTCTACACCACTGGTTATCCATTCTACACCACCGGTTGGCCATTCTACACTATCAGTTGGCCATTCTACACCACCGGTTGGCCATTCTACACCACCAGTTATCTATTCTACACCACTGGTTATCCATTCTACACCACCGGTTGGCCATTCTACACTATCAGTTGGCCATTCTACACCACCGGTTGGCCGTTCTACACTATCAGTTGGCCATTCTACACCACCAGTTGGCCATTCTACACCACCAGTTATCTATTCTACACCACTGGTTATCCATTCTATACCACCGGTTGGCCATTGTACACCACCGGTTATCTATTTGACACCACCAGTTGGCCATTCTACACCACCAGTTGGTCGTTCTACACCACCGGTTGGCCATTCTACATGAGCGGTTATCTATTCTACCACAAGTTATCCATTCTACACCACTGGTTATCCTTTCTACACCACCGGTTGGCCATTCTACACCACCGGTTGGCCATTGCACACCACCAGCTATCTATATGACACCATCAGTTGGCCATTGTACACCACCGGTTATCTATTTGACACCACCAGTTGGTCGTTCTACACCACCGGTTGGCCATTCTACATGAGCGGTTATCTATTCTACCACAAGTTATCCATTCTACACCACTAGTTGGCCATTCCACACCACCGGTTGGCCATTCTACACCACTGATTATCCATTCTACACCAACGGTTGGCCATTCTACACCACCAGTTATCTATTCTACACCACTGGTTATCCATTCTACACCACTGGTTATCCATTCTACACCACTGGTTATCCATTCTACACCACCAGTTCGCCCTTCTACACCACCGGTTGGACATTCTACATGACCGGTTATCTATTCTACCACAAGTTATCCATTCTACAATACCGGTTGGCCATTCTACACCACTGGTTGGCCATTCTACACCACCGGTTGGCCATTTTACACCACTGGTTATCCATTCTACGCCACTGGTTATCCATTCTACACCACTGGTTATCCTTTCTACACCACCGGTTGGCCATTCTACACCACCGGTTGGCCATTCTACACCACCGGTTGGCCATTCTACACCACCAGTTATCTATTCTACACCACTGGTTATCCATTCTACACCACTGGTTATCCATTCTACACTACCAGTTGGCCATTCTACACCACCAGTTATCTATTCTACACCACTGGTTATCCATTCTACACCACCGGTTGGCCATTGTGCACCACCAGCTATCTATTTGACATCATCAGTTGGCCATTCTACAACACCGGTTATCTATTCTACACCACTGGTTATCCATTCTACACCACTTGTTATCCATTCTACACTACCAGTTGGCCATTCTACACCACCAGTTATCTATTCTACACCACTGGTTATCCATTCTACACCACCGGTTGGCCATTCTACACCACCAGTTATCTATTCTACACCACTGGTTATCCATTCTACACCACTGGTTATCCATTCTACACTACCAGTTGGCCAGTCTACACCACCAGTTATCTATTCTACACCACTGGTTATCCATTCTACACCACCGGTTGGCCATTGTGCACCACCAGCTATCTATTTGACATCATCAGTTGGCCATTCTACACCACCGGTTATCTATTCTACATCACTGGTTATCCATTCTACACCACTTGTTATCCATTCTACACTACCAGTTGGCCATTCTACACCACCAGTTATCTATTCTACACCACTGGTTATCCATTCTACACCACCAGTTGGCCATTCTACACCACCGGTTGAAATGTAAATACTGCCACTAACTGCTACAATGTATCCAATATAGAAACCATACAGCAACTGTCAATACAAAGCCTGATATATCAGACATCAATGCAACTACATGACATCAATTTTACTAAATACTACAAAATGAGGTTTTCCCTGTAAAGGATGCAGGAATGATATAAGGTGCGGGATCTCCACTGCTTCTCATCATCAGATACATGTCGACTTTTGACTTAGAACCATGCAATTTAGAATTTTCCATCTAATGATCTTTGTCATTTTATGTTTTACCCGACAACGTTCTCCACGCTAGTATAAAACCCTCAGCAGCCTCCGAGCCTCAGACTGAAGTGACCTAAATGGATTCCCAGTTGAGAGTTTTAGGATCATTCTAAGGGTGAATAATTCATGGAGCTTAGCCGAGTTCAGAGCACTTAAAATTAACCCTGCGAGAGCGGCGAGCCGGAAAGAACAGGTCTTGAGGCTGCAGAAACATATGGATGAAGGAGGTAACAGATTGGACCTCCATGTTTTCAAATTTCTTATGTAGATGATATATGTATGCAGCTCTATTATAAATATATGAAGCCAATAATAAAATCTTCCTATGACCATAGTTGTCAACTTCCGATGGGCAGGTATGTGTGAAGCATAACAGCTAAAGAGGGGTCCAGGATTATGTTCCTTCCTCAGAATCTGCTGTCCATGTCAGAGCAATGTAAGTTCGACTCCTTGCACCTCTAAATATAAACTGATTAAGCCCAATTTCTGTTTTCGGTTTCAGGATTTTCACACTTTACTCAGTAACATTTCTTGTGTAACGCCCGGCATAAAGAACAAAAGCAATAGGTTTTACAGAGTCCATAAATAGTATAGCTATTTTCAAAATTTTACCCCACACTTCCCCCAGTCCCCCAGACTCTATTATTGGGTGTCTCGGGACCAGAGGCTTCTCTGTCCCTAACGCTATGGGCCCCCTAGCTTGCACTGTTCCCCGGATTACTTCTGATGGTGAAGACGCCAGGGCCACTTACCTTGCCTTAGCTACTGAATTTGCCCTCAATCTGTACCCTTCCCCTACCCAGAGAAACGGGGAGTAGTAGTGTATTGTAATACACCAGCCAGACTAACAAGGTCACACGAACAGGGTTAAAGGAAAATACCAATCATACAAATATACACACATAAACAACAGAGGTAAACATCAAGGAGTGGAGGATGGGGAAAAAGCAAGGTAGGAGCAGGAAGGGAATTAGCATACAACCAAAACCTAGCAACAGTCTCGGATAAATCCACCAAACACCTTCTCAAACAACAGCAAACCACCATCTCCAAACCATGAAGCATGAAGCTAACTCTGGCAATGAGTGCTTGCAAGGACCCAGATATTATAAAGGAGAGGGGAGTGGCCAACAGTGAACAGCTGAAAGCCTTAATGCAGGAAAGTTTTCAAGAGCTCTCAACTGAGCAGATTAACCCCTACACTGCTAAAAAAAACCCGCCATCGTTTAATATAAAAGTGCGTCTAAACAGTGTAGGAGTAGGAGAACTCAGACGCTGGGGTCTTCCGGCTCCTCTCTATTCTAGTAAATCCATGACATTTGTATGGTTTTTTTTTAGCAAAATATGCACATGTTCTGTTGCAATAAATCAATAAAAAAAAATCAATGCAAATAGCTCAAGACAACCAATATAGCAAGTGGTTTCTCCAAAATCAGATCAAAATGGCACTTTTACTGACTCTGCAGTCTCAGAATTATTCTCCCCTTCATTAATAGCATCGTTAGTGCTTAGTAGAGCCCCTCTAATTGTTGTGAAGTGCAGCCCTTCTGGCTGTTAAGATCTTCTGTCCCTCTGATTGTTATGGTTCAATGAGGGCATCTCCAAGCCCCTGCTATTCTTCACTTTAGGTATCACCGAGCCAACGCCATGCTTCACTGTAGATATCACTGAGCACACACCTTGTGCACCGTAGATATCATCAAGCCACTGCCATGTTTAACTGTAGCCATCACTGAGCCCTCACCATGATTAAAAGTAGGCATCGAGCCTCTGCCATGCTTCACTGTAGTCATCACAGAGCCACCGCCATGCTTCACTGTAGATATCACCAAGTACAAACCTTGTGCACTATAGACATCATCAAACCACTGCCATATTTCACTGTAGGCATTACCGAGCCCTCTATGCTTCACTATAGCCATTACCAAGACTCTGCCATGCTTCACTTTAGGTGTCATGAAGCTATGTCTTGCTTCACTGTAGAAAATGCTTATCCCCTGCTTTACTTCACTGTAGGCATCAACAAGCCATGTCTTGCTTCACTGTAGATATCATTGAGCTACCACCATGTTTCACTGTAGACATCACTAAGCCACCACCATGATTCAAGGTAAGCATTGTGAGCCACAACCATGCTTTGCTGTAGGCATCACCAAGCCCTTGTCACACTTCACTGTAGGCATCAACGAGCCACTGCCATGCTTTACTGTAGGAATCACTGCGCCACTCCCTGGCTTCACTGTATACATAAACAAGCCCCCATCATGCTTTACTGTAGGCATCACCAAGCCAATGCCGTGATTTACTGTAGGCATTACGAATCCCCCGCCATTCTTCACTGCAGATGTCACTGAGCCCCTGATATGCTTCACTGTAGATATTATCATTTTGCATCCTTTTGCTTGCTTATATGAAGCAGTGATCTCTTTTTGTAACCTTTTGGACCACCTTTTTGGTAACACATAAATAATAGCAAACTGTAGGACATAATGTTGTGAATTCTGCTCTTGGGTTCCCTGTTATGACCTGGTGGTTAAGGAGCAACACTGATATGACCTGGTGGTTAAAAGGCAACATGGGACGAGCTCTGAGGAGGTGGTATCTTTACTGACCGCAGTTCCTAATCCTAAAACCAACACTAGTAATAGCCATGGGATGTTCCTGACTCTCCCTAGACACCTCGTCACAGCCTAAAGGTACCTTCACACGAAGCGACGCTGCAGCGATAGCGACAACGATGCCGATCGCTGCAGCGTCGCTGTTTGATCGCTGGGGAGCTGTCACACAGACCGCTCTCCAGCGACCAACGATGCCGAGGTCCCCGGGTAACCAGGGTAAACATCGGGTTGCTAAGCGCAGGGCCGCGCTTAGTAACCCAATGTTTACCCTGGTTACCAGCGTAAAAGTAAAAAAACCAAACAGTACATACTTACATTCGCGTCCCCCGGCATCTGCTTCCTGACACTGACTGAGCTCCGGCCCTAACAGCAGAGCGGTGACGTCACCGCTGTGCTTTCACTTTCACTTTAGGGCCGGCGCTCAGTAAGTGTCAGGAAGCAGACGCTGGGGGACGCGCAGGTGAGCATGTACTGTTTGTTTTTTTTACTTTTACGCTGGTAACCAGGGTAAACATCGGGTTACTAAGCGCGGCCCGGCATAAAGAACAAAAGCAATAGGTTTTACAGAGTCCATAAATAGTATAGCTATTTTCAAAATTTTACCCCACACTTCCCCCAGTCCCCCAGACTCTATTGTTGGGTGTCTCGGGACCAGAGGCTTCTCTGTCCCTAACGCTATGGGCCCCCTAGCTTGCACTGTTCCCCGGATTACTTCTGATGGTGAAGACGCCAGGGCCACTTACCTTGCCTTAGCTACTGAATTTGCCCTCAGTCTGTACCCTTCCCCTACCCAGAGAAACGGGGAGTAGTAGTGTATTGTAATACACCAACCAGACTAACAAGGTCACACGAACAGGGTTAAAGGAAAATACCAATCATACAAATATACACACATAAACAACAGAGGTAAACATCAAGGAGTGGAGCATGGGGAAAAAGCAAGGTAGGAGCAGGAAGGGAATTAGCATACAACCAAAACCTAGCAACAGTCTCGGATAAATCCACCAAACACCTTCTCAAACAACAGCAAACCACCATCTCCAAACCATGAAGCATGAAGCTAACTCTGGCAATGAGTGCTTGCAAGGACCCAGATATTATAAAGGAGAGGGGAGTGGCCAACAGTGAACAGCTGAAAGCCTTAATGCAGGAAAGTTTTCAAGAGCTCTCAACTGAGCAGATTAACCCCTACACTGCTAAAAAAAAAAACGCCATCGTTTAATATAAAAGTGCGTCTAAACAGTGTAGGAGTAGGAGAACTCAGACGCTGGGGTCTTCCGGCTCCTCTCTATTCTAGTAAATCCATGACATTTGTATGGTTTTTTTTTAGCAAAATATGCAC
Organism: Ranitomeya variabilis; assembly: GCF_051348905.1. Lineage (NCBI taxonomy): Eukaryota > Metazoa > Chordata > Amphibia > Anura > Dendrobatidae > Ranitomeya > Ranitomeya variabilis. The sequence goes on from NC_135232.1 coordinate 1,150,628,526, forward strand.
ATGTTCTGTTGCAATAAATCAATAAAAAAAAATCAATGCAAATAGCTCAAGACAACCAATATAGCAAGTGGTTTCTCCAAAATCAGATCAAAATGGCACTTTTACTGACTCTGCAGTCTCAGAATTATTCTCCCCTTCATTAATAGCATCGTTAGTGCTTAGTAGAGCCCCTCTAATTGTTGTGAAGTGCAGCCCTTCTGGCTGTTAAGATTTTCTGTCCCTCTGATTGTTATGGTTCAATGAGGGCATCTCCAAGCCCCTGCTATTCTTCACTTTAGGTATCACCGAGCCAACGCCATGCTTCACTGTAGATATCACTGAGCACACACCTTGTGCACCGTAGATATCATCAAGCCACTGCCATGTTTAACTGTAGCCATCACTGAGCCCTAACCATGATTCAAAGTAGGCATCGAGCCTCTGCCATGCTTCACTGTAGTCATCACAGAGCCACCGCCATGCTTCACTGTAGATATCACCAAGTACAAACCTTGTGCACTATAGACATCATCAAACCACTGCCATATTTCACTGTAGGCATCACCGAGCCCTCTATGCTTCACTATAGCCATTACCAAGACTCTGCCATGCTTCACTGTAGGTGTCATGAAGCTATGTCTTGCTTCACTGTAGAAAATGCTTATCCCCTGCTTTACTTCACTGTAGGCATCAACAAGCCATGTCTTGCTTCACTGTAGATATCATTGAGCTACCACCATGTTTCACTGTAGACATCACTAAGCCACCACCATGATTCAAGGTAAGCATTGTGAGCCACAACCATGCTTTGCTGTAGGCATCACCAAGCCCTTGTCACACTTCACTGTAGGCATCAACGAGCCACTGCCATGCTTTACTGTAGGAATCACTGAGCCACTCCCTGGCTTCACTGTATACATAAACAAGCCCCCATCATGCTTTACTGTAGGCATCACCAAGCCAATGCCGTGATTTACTGTAGGCATTACGAATCCCCCGCCATTCTTCACTGCAGATGTCACTGAGCCTCTGATATGCTTCACTGTAGATATTATCATTTTGTATCCTTTTGCTTGCTTATATGAAGCAGTGATCTCTTTTTGTAACCTTTTGGACCACCTTTTTGGTAACACATAAATAATAGCAAACTGTAGGACATAATGTTGTGAATTCTGCTCTTGGGTTCCCTGTTATGACCTGGTGGTTAAGGAGCAACACTGATATGACCTGGTGGTTAAAAGGCAACATGGGACGAGCTCTGAGGAGGTGGTATCTTTACTGACCGCAGTTCCTAATCCTAAAACCAACACTAGTAATAGCCATGGGATGTTCCTGACTCTCCCTAGACACCTCGTCACAGCCTAAAGGTACCTTCACACGAAGCGACGCTGCAGCGATAGCGACAACGATGCCGATCGCTGCAGCGACGCTGTTTGATCGCTGGGGAGCTGTCACACAGACCGCTCTCCAGCGACCAACGATGCCGAGGTCCCCGGGTAACCAGGGTAAACATCGGGTTGCTAAGCGCAGGGCCGCGCTTAGTAACCCGATGTTTTCCCTGGTTACCAGCGTAAAAGTAAAAAAAACAAACAGTACATACTTACATTCGCGTCCCCCGGCATCTGCTTCCTGACACTGACTGAGCTCCGGCCCTAACAGCAGAGCGGTGACGTCACCGCTGTGCTTTCACTTTCACTTTAGGGCCGGCGCTCAGTAAGTGTCAGGAAGCAGACGCTGGGGGACGCGCAGGTGAGCATGTACTGTTTGTTTTTTTTACTTTTACGCTGGTAACCAGGGTAAACATCGGGTTACTAAGCGCGGCCCTGCGCTTAGTAACCCGATGTTTACCCTGGTTACCAGTGTAAAACATCGCTGGTATCGTTGCTTTTGCTTTCAAACACAACGATACACAGCGATCGGACGACCAAATAAAGTTCTGGACTTTATTCAGCGACCAGCGACATCACAGCAGGATCCTGATCGCTGCTGCGTGTCAAACTAAACGATATCGCTAGCGAGGACGCTGCAACGTCACGGATCGCTAGCGATATCGTTACAAAGTCGTTTCGTGTGAAGGTACCTTAAGAACTAACTACCCCTAAAGATGGAAATAGAAAGCTATCTTGCCTCAGACAAAACCCCAAAAGGAAAGATAGCCCCCCACAAATATTGACTGTGAGTGGAGAGGGAAATAACGTACACAGAAATGAAATCAGATTTTAGCAAAGGAGGCCAATACTAATCTAGATAGACAGAATAGAAAAGGATACTGTGCGGTCAGTATTAAAAACTAAAAATCCACGCAGAGATTACAAAAATGATCTCCACACCGACTCACAGTGTGGAGGGGCAAATCTGCTTCCCCAGAGCTTCCAGCTAGCTTGAATATATCATAATGACAAGCTGGACAAAAAGAAACATAACATAAGCTGAGCAATAAAGTCCACAGCAAATGGACAACCAAAGAACTAGCAAGAACTTATCTTTTGCTGAAATGGACAGGCCATAAGAGAAATCCAAGGAGAGATCTGAATCCAACCCAGAACATTGACAGCTGGCATGAACTAAAGCCCAGAGCCAGGTTAAATAGCAAATCCAGGAAAGACGATTAGTGAAGGCAGCTGCTACAGCTAACCTCACGGAGCAGTAGTTCCACTCGAAACCACCAGAGGGGGCCCAAGGGCAGAACTCACAAAAGTACCATTCACAACCACAGGAGGGAGCCCCAGAACGGAATTCACAACAGTTCCCCCCGGTGGTTGTTAGTGGCAATGCAGTTGTCCCTGGCTTGTAATTCTGCTCAGGTGTCCCTGCTTATTGCTTTCTCACTGGGGATTTAGGTGTGCAGGATCCATTAGTCCTTGCCAGTTGTCCATTGTTCTTGGAGGGTTCACATCTCTGTCTGGTTCCTCCTGCTCTGCTGCCCAATTCAGCAAAGATAAGTTCTGGTTTTTGTTTCTGCAGCCCACATGCTGTGGGCCTTACCGTTCAGTGCTTTTCAATGTTTTGTCTTGTCCAGCTTGGTCTGTGTAAAGGTTTATTCAGTCAAGTTGGATTCTCTGGAGATGCAGATATACCTTCCATATCTTTAGTTAGATGTGGAGTTGTTGTATTTTCTGCTGTGGATATTTTCTAGTGTTTTAATACTGACCGCATAGTATTCTGTCCTATCCTTTTCTATTAAGCTAGAGTGGCCTCCTTTGCTAAATCCTGTTTTCAGTCTGCGTATGTTTTTCCTCTCCTCTCACAGTCAATATTTGTGGGGGGCTGTCTATCCTTTGGGGATTTTCTCTGAGGCAAGATAGTATTCCCTTTTCTATCTATAGGGGTATTTAGTCCTCCGGCTGTGTCGAGGTGTCTAGGATTGTTAGGTACATCCCACGGCTACTTCTAGTTGCGGTGTTAAGTTCAGGGTTTGGGGTCAGTACAGGTTCCACCTTCTCCAGAGAAAGTCTCATGCTTCTCCAAGGTCACCGGATCATAACAGTACAACTGGCCAATAATGAGTTAAATGCATCTCAGAAGAAGGGAAGGAAGGTGTTGAGCCATTTTTTTTTCTGTAGTCTGCTTTTTCTTGCCTTCCCTCTTTACCTCTGCGTGACCAAGGAGTTTTTTGCTAGCATGGATGTTCAGGGATTAGCTTCTCATGTAGACCAGCTTGCTGCTAGGGTGCAGGGTATTTCAGATTATATTGTTCAGACTCCGGTTTTGGAGCCTAAGATTCCTACTCCTGATTTGTTTTTTGGTGACAGGTCTAAATTTTTGAGTTTTAAAAACAATTGTAAACTGTTTTTTGCTCTAAAACCTCGATCCTCTGGTGATTCCATTCAGCAGGTTAAAATTATCATCTCCCTGCTGCGTGGCGATCCTCAGGATTGGGCATTTTCCCTGGAATCGGTGAATCCGGCCTTGCTTAATATTGACGCCTTTTTTCAGGCTCTAGGATTATTATATGATGAACCAAATTCTGTGGATCAAGCAGAGAAGACCTTGTTGGCCCTGTCTCAGGGTCAAGAAGCGGCAGAATTGTACCGTCAGAAATTTAGAAAATGGTCTGTGTTGACTAAATGGAATGATTATGCTTTGGCGGCAATTTTCAGAAAGGGTCTTTCTGAATCCGTTAAAGATGTGATGGTGGGGTTTCCCACGCCTGTCGATCTGAGTGACTTTATGTCTCTGGCCATTCAGACTGATCGGCGCTTGCGGGAGCGCAGATCTGTGCGCGCTGTGGCATTGTCCTCAGAGCAGATGCCTGAGCCAATGCAGTGTGATAGGATTCTGTCTAAAATGGAACAGCAAGGATTCAGACGTCAAAATAGGTTGTGTTTTTATTGTGGCAATGCTTCTCATGTCATTTCGCTCTGTCCTAAACGTACAAAGAGGATTGCTAGTTCATTTACCATCAGTACTGTACAACCTAAATTTCTGTTATCTGTGTCCTTGATCTGCTCATTATCATCAGTTTCTGTCATGGCGTTTGTGGATTCAGGCGCCGCTCTGAACCTAATGGACTTTGAGTTTGCCAGGCGTTGTGGTTTTTCCTTGCAGTCTTTGCAGAACCCTATTCCTTTAAGGGGCATTGATGCTACACCCTTGGCTAAAAATAAGCTTCAGTTTTTGACACAGGTGACCATGTGCATGGCGCCAGCCCATCAGGAAGATTGTCAATTTCTGGTGTTGCATAATTTGCATGATGCTATCGTGCTGGGTTTTCCGTGGTTGCAGGTACATAATCCTGTGTTGGATTGGAAGTCTATGTCTGTGATTAGTTGGGGTTGTCAGGGGGTTCATAATAACGTCCCTTTGATGTCAATCTCCTCTTCTTCCTCTTCTGAAATTCCAGAGTTTTTGTCTGATTTTCAGGATGTATTCGATGAGCCCAAGTCCAGTGCCCTTCCACCGCATAGGGACTGTGATTGTGCTATTGACTTGATTCCAGGCTGTAAGTTCCCTAAGGGCCGACTTTTCAATCTATCTGTGCCTGAACATGCCGCCATGCGGAGTTATGTTAAGGAGTCTTTGGAGAAAGGGCATATTCGGCCATCTTCTTCACCGTTGGGAGTGGGATTTTTTTTGTTGCTAAGAAGGATGGTTCCCTGAGACCCTGTATTGATTATCGCCTCTTGAACAAGATCACGGTCAAGTTTCAATACCCTTTGCCTCTGCTTTCCGATTTGTTTGCTAGGATTAAGGGGGCTAGTTGGTTTACGAAGATTGACCTTCGGGGGGCGTATAATCTTGTTCATATTAAGCAGGGCGATGAATGGAAAACTGCGTTTAATACGCCCGAGGGTCATTTTGAATACCTTGTGATGCCATTCGGGCTCTCTAATGCTCCTTCTGTTTTTCAGTCCTTCACGCACGATATCTTCCGGACTTATCTTGATAAATTCATGATTGTATATTTGGATGACATTCTAAATTTTTCCGATGATTGGGAGTCTCATGTGAAACAGGTCAGGATGGTATTTCAAATCCTTCATGATAATGCTTTGTTCGTGAAGGGGTCTAAGTGTCTCTTTGGAGTTCAGAAGGTTTCTTTTTTGGGCTTCATTTTTTCTCCCTCATCTATAGAGATGGATCCTGTTAAGGTTCAGGCCATTCATGATTGGATTCAACCCACATCCGTGAAGAGCTTTCAGAAATTTTTGGGCTTTGCTAATTTTTATCGCCGTTTCATTGCTAACTTCTCCAGTGTTGTTAAACCCTTGACCAATTTGACGAAGAATGGCGCTGATGTGACAAATTGGTCCTCTGCGGCTGTTTCTGCCTTTCAGGAGCTTAAGCGCCGATTTACTTCTGCCCCGGTGTTGCGTCAACCGGATGTTTCTCTTCCGTTTCAGGTTGAGGTTGACGCTTCTGAGATTGGGGCAGGGGCCGTTTTGTCTCAGAGGGATTCTGTGGGTTCCTTGTTGAAACTGTGTGCCTTCTTTTCCCGTAAGTTTTCGCCTGCTGAACGCAATTATGATGTCGGCAATCGGGAGTTGTTGGCTATGAAGTGGGCATTTGAGGAGTGGCGACATTGGCTTGAGGGAGCTAAGCACCGTATTGTGGTCTTGACCGATCATAAGAATCTGATTTACCTCGAGTCTGCCAGACGGCTGAATCCTAGGCAGGCTCGATGGTCCTTGTTTTTTTCTCGTTTTTATTTCTTGGTCTCGTATCTTCCGGGTTCTAAGAATATTAAGGCTGATGCCCTCTCCAGGAGTTTTTTGCCTGATTCTCCTGGGATCCTTGAACCGGTCTGCATTTTGAAAGAAGGGGTGGTCCTTTCTGCTATTTCCCCTGATTTACGACGGGTTCTTCAGGAATTCCAGGCTGACAAACCTGACCGCTGTCCAGTGGGGAAACTGTTTGTTCCTGATAGATGGACTAGTAGAGTGATTTCTGAGGTTCATTGCTCTGTGTTGGCTGGCCATCCTGGTATTTTTGGTACCAGAGACTTGGTTGGTAGGTCCTTTTGGTGGCCTTCTTTGTCACGTGATGTGCGTTCTTTTGTGCAGTCCTGTGGGACTTGTGCGCGGGCCAAGCCTTGTTGTTCCCGTGCTAGTGGGTTGCTTTTGCCATTGCCGGTTCCTGAGAGGCCCTGGACGCATATTTCTATGGATTTCATTTCTGATCTTCCTGTTTCCCAGAAGATGTCGGTTATCTGGGTTGTTTGTGATCGGTTTTCTAAGATGGTTCATTTGGTGCCTTTGCCTAAATTGCCTTCCTCTTCGGATTTGGTTCCGTTGTTTTTCCAGCATGTGGTTCGTTTGCATGGCATTCCGGAGAATATTGTGTCCGACAGAGGTTCCCAGTTTGTTTCTAGGTTTTGGCGGGTTTTTTGCGCTAGGCTGGGCATTGATTTGTCTTTTTCTTCCGCATTCCATCCTCAGACAAATGGCCAGACCGAGCGAACTAATCAGACTTTGGAGGCTTATTTGAGATGCTTTGTGTCTGCTGATCAGGATGATTGGGTGGCCTTTTTGCCATTGGCCGAGTTTGCCCTTAATAATCGGGCTAGTTCGGCTACTTTGGTTTCGCCTTTTTTTTGTAATTCTGGTTTTCATCCTCGTTTTTCTTCTGGGCAGGTTGAGCCTTCGGACTGTCCTGGTGTGGATTCTGTGTTTGACAGGTTGCAGCAGATTTGGACTCATGTGGTAGACAATTTGGTGTTGTCTCAGGAGAAGGCTCAACGTTTCGCTAACCGTCGTCGGGGTGTTGGTTCCCGGCTTCGTGTTGGGGATCTGGTCTGGTTGTCATCCCGTCATGTTCCTATGAAGGTTTCTTCCCCTAAGTTTAAGCCTCAGTTTATTGGTCCTTACAGGATTTCTGAGATTATTAATCCGGTGTCTTTTCGATTGGCCCTTCTGGCCTCTTTTGCTATCCATAATGTCTTCCATAGATCCTTGTTGCGGAAATATGTGGTGCCCGTTGTTCCTTCGGCTGATCCTCCGGCCCCTGTGTTGGTTGATGGGGAGTTGGAGTATGTGGTTGAGAAGATTTTGGATTCTCCCTTTTCGAGGCGGAAGCTTCAGTACCTTGTCAAATGGAAGGGTTATGGCCAGGAGGATAATTCTTGGGTTTTTGCTTCTGATGTCCATGCTGCTGATTTGGTCCATGCCTTTCATCTGGCTCGTCCTGATCGGCCTGGGGGCTCTGGTGAGGGTTCGGTGACCCCTCCTCAAGGGGGGGGTACTGTTGTGAATTCTGCTCTTGGGTTCCCCCCGGTGGTTGTTGGTGGTAATGCAGTTGTCCCTGGCTTGTAATTCTGCTCAGGTGTCCCTGCTTATTGCTTTCTCACTGGGGATTTAGGTGTGCAGGATCCATTAGTCCTTGCCAGTTGTCCATTGTTCTTGGAGGGTTCACATCTCTGTCTGGTTCCTCCTGCTCTGCTGCCCAATTCAGCAAAGATAAGTTCTGGTTTTTGTTTCTGCAGCCCACATGCTGTGGGTCTTTCCGTTCAGTGCTTTTCAATGTTTTGTCTTGTCCAGCTTGGTCTGTGTAAAGGTTTATTCAGTCAAGTTGGATTCTCTGGAGATGCAGATATACCTTCCATATCTTTAGTTAGATGTGGAGTTGTTGTATTTTCTGCTGTGGATATTTTCTAGTGTTTTAATACTGACCGCATAGTATTCTGTCCTATCCTTTTCTATTAAGCTAGAGTGGCCTCCTTTGCTAAATCCTGTTTTCAGTCTGTGTATGTTTTTCCTCTCCTCTCACAGTCAATATTTGTGGGGGGCTGTCTATCCTTTGGGGATTTTTCTCTGAGGCAAGATAGTATTCCCTTTTCTATCTATAGGGGTATTTAGTCCTCCGGCTGTGTCGAGGTGTCTAGGATTGTTAGGTACATCCCACGGCTACTTCTAGTTGCGGTTTTAAGTTCAGGGTTTGCAGTCAGTACAGGTTCCACCTTCTCCAGAGAAAGTCTCATGCTTCTCCAAGGTCACCGGATCATAACAGTACAACTGGCCAATAATGAGTTAAATGCATCTCAGAAGAAGGGAAGGAAGGTGTTGAGCCATTTTTTTTTCTGTAGTCTGCTTTGTCTTGCCTTCCCTCTTTACCTCTGCGTGACCGAGGAGTTTTTTGCTAGCATGGATGTTCAGGGATTAGCTTTTCGTGTAGACCAGCTTGCTGCTAGGGTGCAGGGTATTTCAGATTATATTGTTCAGACTCCGGTTTTGGAGCCTAAGATTCCTACTCCTGATTTGTTTTTTGGTGACAGGTCTAAATTTTTGAGTTTTAAAAACAATTGTAAACTGTTTTTTGCTCTAAAACCTCGATCCTCTGGTGATTCCATTCAGCAGGTTAAAATTATCATCTCCCTGCTGCGTGGCGATCCTCAGGATTGGGCATTTTCCCGGAATCGGGGAATCCGGCCTTGCTTAATATTGACGCCTTTTTTCAGGCTCTAGGATTATTATATGATGAACCAAATTCTGTGGATCAAGCGGTGAAGACCTTGTTGGCCCTGTCTCAGGGTCAAGAAGAGGCAGAATTGTACTGTCAGAAATTTAGAAAATGGTCTGTGTTGACTACATGGAATGATTATGCTTTGGCGGCAATTTTCAGAAAGGGTCTTTCTGAATCCGTTAAAGATGTGATGGTGGGGTTTCCCACGCCTGTCGATCTGAGTGACTCTATGTCTCTGGCCATTCAGATTGATCGGCGCTTGCGGGAGCGCAGATCTGTGTGCGCTGTGGCGTTGTCCTCAGAGCAGATGCCTGAGCCAATGCAGTGTGATAGGATTCTGTCTAAAACGGAACAGCAAGGATTCAGACGTCAAAATAGGTTGTGTTTTTATTGTGGTGATGCTTCTCATGTCATTTCGCTCTGTCCTAAACGTACAAAGAGGATTGCTAGTTCATTTACCATCAGTACTGTATAACCTAAATTTCTGTTATCTGTGTCCTTGATCTGCTCATTATCATCAGTTTCTGTCATGGCGTTTGTGGATTCAGGTGCCGCTCTGAACCTATTGGACTTTGAGTTTGCCAGGCGTTGTGGTTTTTCCTTGCAGTCTTTGCAGAACCCTATTCCTTTAAGGGGCATTGATGCTACACCCTTGGCTAAAAATAAGCCTCAGTTTTTGACACAGGTGACAATGCGCATGGCGCCAGCCCATCAGGAAGATTGTCAATTTCTGGTGTTGCATAATTTGCATGATGCTATCGTGCTGGGTTTTCCATGGTTGCAGGTACACAATCCTGTGTTGGATTGGAAGTCTATGTCTGTGATTAGTTGGGGTTGTCAGGGGGTTCATAATGATGTCCCTTTGATGTCAATCTCCTCTTCTTCCTCTTCTGAAATTCCAGAGTTTTTGTCTGATTTTCAAAATGTATTCGATGAGCCCAAGTCCAGTGCCCTTCCACCGCATAGGGACTGTGATTGTGCTATTGACTTGATTCCAGGCTGTAAGTTTCCTAAGGGCCAACTTTTCAATCTATCTGTGCCTGAACATGCCGCCATGCGGAGTTATGTTAAGGAGTCTTTGGAGAAAGGGTATATTCAGCCATCTTCTTCACCGTTGGGAGCGGGATTTTTTTTGCTGCTAAGAAGGATGGCTCCTTGAGACCCTGTATTGATTATCGCCTCTTGAACAAGATCACGGTCAAGTTTCAATACCCTTTGCCTCTGCTTTCCGATTTGTTTGCTAGGATTAAGGGGGCTAGTTGGTTTACGAAGATTGACCTTCGGGGGGCGTATAATCTTGTTCGTATTAAGCAGGGCGATGAATGGAAAACTTTGTTTAATACGCCCGAGGGTCATTTTGAATACCTTGTGATGCCATTCGGGCTCTCTAATGCTCCTTCTGTTTTTCAGTCCTTCATGCACGTGGATTCTGTGGTTGACAGGTTGCAGCAGATTTGGACTCATGTGGTAGACAATTTGGTGTTGTCTCAGGAGAAGGCTCAACGTTTCGCTAACCGTCGTCGGGGTGTTGGTTCCTGGCTTCGTGTTGGGGATCTGGTCTGGTTGTCATCCCATCATGTTCCTATGAAGGTTTCTTCCCCTAAGTTTAAGCCTCGGTTTATTGGTCCTTACAGGATTTCTGAGATTATTAATCCGGTGTCTTTTCGATTGGCCCTTCCGGCCTCTTTTGCTATCCATAATGTCTTCCATAGATCCTTGTTGCGGAAATATGTGGTGCCCGTTGTTCCTTCGGCTGATCCTCCGGCCCCTGTGTTGGTTGATGGGGAGTTGGAGTATGTGGTTGAGAAGATTTTGGATTCTCGCTTTTCGAGGCGGAAGCTTCAGTACCTTGTCAAATGGAAGGGTTATGGCCAGGAGGATAATTCTTGGGTTTTTGCTTCTGATGTCCATGCTGCTGATTTGGTCCGTGCCTTTCATCTGGCTCGTCCTGATCGGCCTGGGGGCTCTGGTGAGGGTTCGGTGACCCCTCCTCAAGGGGGGGGGGGGTACTGTTGTGAATTCTGCTCCTGGGTTCCCCCCGGTGGTTGTTGGTGGTAATGCAGTTATCCCTGGCTTGTAATTCTGCTCAGGTGTCCCTGCTTATTGCTTTCTCACTGGGGATTTAGGTGTGCAGGATCCATTAGTCCTTGCCAGTTGTCCATTGTTCTTGGAGGGTTCACATCTCTGTCTGGTTCCTCCTGCTCTGCTGCCCAATTCAGCAAAGATAAGTTCTGGTTTTTGTTTCTGCAGCCCATATGCTGTGGGCCTTACAGTTCAGTGCTTTTCAATGTTTTGTCTTGTCCAGCTTGGTCTGTGTAAAGGTTTATTCAGTCAAGTTGGATTCTCTGGAGATGCAGATATACCTTCCATATCTTTAGTTAGATGTGGAGTTGTTGTATTTTCTGCTGGGGATATTTTCTAGTGTTTTAATACTGACCGCATAGTATTCTGTCCTATCCTTTTCTATTAAGCTAGAGTGGCCTCCTTTGCTAAATCCTGTTTTCAGTCTGCGTATGTTTTTCCTCTCCTCTCACAGTCAATATTTGTGGGGGGCTGTCTATCCTTTGGGGATTTTCTCTGAGGCAAGATAGTATTCCCTTTTCTATCTATAGGGGTATTTAGTCCTCCGGCTGTGTCGAGGTGTCTAGGATTGTTAGGTACATCCCACGGCTACTTCTAGTTGCGGTGTTAAGTTCAGGGTTTGCGGTCAGTACAGGTTCCACCTTCTCCAGAGAAAGTCTCATGCTTCTCCAAGGTCACCGGATCATAACAGACATTGAACACAAGGATTGGGCTGAGATGACTAAGGAACGCTGCCACAAGCTGTTGTCTGGCTATACATCATGTCTGCAGCAAATCATAACATCCAGAGAGGCAGCAGGTCACAGCAGCCAGAGAGGCAGCAGGTCACAGCAGCCCGAGAGGCAGCAGGTCACAACAGCCAGAGAGGCAGCAGGTCACAACAGCCAGAGGGGCAGCAAGTCACAACAGCCCGAGAGGCAGCAGGTCACAACAGCCAGAGAGGCAGCAGGTCACAACAGCCAGAGGGGCAGCAGGTCACAGCAGCCAGAGAGGCAGCAGGTCACAACAGCCCGAGAGGCAGCAGGTCACAACAGCCAGAGGGGCAGCAGGTCACAACAGCCAGAGAGCCAGCAGGTCACAACAGCCCAAGAGGCAGCAGGTCACAACAGCCAGAGGGGCAGCAGGTCACAACAGCCAGAGAGGCTATGCTAAGTACCAAAGACCCTTGTGATGAAGAGGATTGTTTCTGAGACTGCAGTAGTCAGAAAAAGTGTCATTTTGCAATAAATTTACAGACACCAAATTTAGATGTAAAAAGGTAAACACCAAACAGAACCAAAAATGAATTCTGCAGTAACTATATATAGCAATTAAATTAGAAAGAGCCCCATGTAGAAAACAAGCATTCACGTGATGTATCTGATCAGATAAAAAAATGTAACTGTGCAGCAATGAAGGGGACTGACGCTGTGCAGAATTAATTAAAAGTTAGAATTTTAAATGGTGCAGTTACACTGATGGCCACCAGAGGTCACTAATCCTTTCATTGATTTCAACTGCTGAAATACTCCAAGGGAGCACAAGTGTATATTATATACTGTGTATTGTGCAAGGTTCGCAGCGTTTATTCCATCCACACAGCCGCGCATAGATCTACGTCAATGGAGAAGCACCAGCTCTGCACATCCAGCACTTCTGGTCTCGGCTGCCAGTGAGAAGACAATAGAGGCTGTTTCTACCAAGGAGAAATCATAGGCTGTCATGTGCATCATAGGTTCTATTTTAGGGCATATTTTGCCTTTGTATTGTTAAGGGTTTTATCCGCAGTGTGAAAAGTCACCCAATACTACTGGTTTAAGTTGGTTCATTCTGGCAGTTTGTGTTGAAAATAGTTAAACTTAATTTTTAGCTTATTTTTTAGAGGGATTTTCCCCAACCCAAGAGTATTTGTCCAGGCAATTATGGGCTCACCTGATCAGGAGGATTTTCTAATTCACATCCAGTTTAAGCAGCATGGATCAGAGGCACTGATGCAGCGGAACCGGAATAGCGAGCATGAAAGGTGGATCAGCAGAGGTGAAAGTATTCGATGCAGTAGAGGCAATGTTCCGACAGCACACAGGAATAGCAGAGTTCAGCAGGCAGTCAGGCACCATTTTCCTGGAATTTGGGAAGCACACTGGAATAGCAGAGCTGAGTAGGCAGTCTGCCACATTCTTGAAGGTATGCAGAAAGCACACATGAATGGTAGAGTCGAAAATGAAATCAGGCACTTTTTTTTTACTGAAGTACATGTAGCACACAGAAAGAGCAGAGGTAATAAGACAATTAGGCATTTTGTTGCACAAGTGCTGAGTCACTTTTCACGGAAAAGCCGTGAGCAGGGATAGTCAAGGAGTCTGATGTCAAAAGCCAGGAGGGTACATCATAACAGAGGAAAAAGGCTAAGGCGTAGTCAGGTAACGGTCTGAGGTCAAAATACCAGGACGATAGCAGATCAGAACAATGGGGTTAAATAGACGAATGGTCAGAATGAGGTCTAAGGTCAGGCAACAAAAGATCAACAAGCAGAACACAAGGCACAGAGAGACAAACTACACTTAGCCGAATGTACGTCTGGCAGAGGTCTGGGACTAACAGCCCAGCTAAGTAGGAGAGCAATCACTTGGAAAAATGAAAATCTGTAGAAAGTCAGCACCTCCTAGTCTTACATTGGACACCTGAACTGTCTGTCAAAATACTGACAGCTTCAGCACACCCCTGCACCAGACTGGACACAGAGCTGTCAATCAAAGTCCTGACAGCTTCAGCACACCCCTGCACCAGACTGGAAGCAGAGCTGTCAGTCAAAGTACCGACAGCTTCAGCACACCCCTGCATCAGACTGGACACAGCTGTCAATCAAAGTACCGACAGCTTCAGCATGCCCCTGCGCCAGTCTGGACACAGAGCTGTCAATCAAAGTCCTGACAGCTTCAGCACACCCCTGCACCAGACTGGAAGCAGAGCTGTCAGTCAAAGTACCGACAGCTTCAGCACACCCCTGCACCAGACTGGACACATAGCTGTCAATCAAAGTACCGACAGCTTCAGCACACCCCTGCATCAGACTGGAAACAGCTGTCAATCAAAGTACTGACAGCTTCCTCACACCCCTGCACCAGACTGGACACAGAGCTGTCTATGAAAGTACTGACAGCTTCAGCACACCCCTGCGCCAGTCTGGACACAGCTGTCAATCAAAGTACTAACAGCTTCAATACGCCCCTGCGATAGACTGGACACAGAGCTGTCAATCAAAGTACTGACAGCTTCAGCACGCCCCTGCATCAGACTGGACACAGAGCTGTCAATCAAAGTACTAACAGCTTCAGCACGCCCCTGCATCAGACTGGACACATAGCTGTCAATCAAAGTACTGACAGCTTCAGCACGCCCCTGCACCAGTCTAGACACATAGCTGTCAATCAAAGTACTGACAGCTTCAGCACGCCCCTGCACCAGACTGGACACAGAATACTAAATGTCCACAAACTATAATTCGCCCAAAAAGGACACTCCAATGAAATAACAACAAAAAATATCCATACGGGTGCATTTGCCCCTGGATAATGAGTGATGTGGGCAGATGAATTTTATAAAAGTTATATTTTATTAGAATAATATTAAAAAAAGACCAAAACAATAAACAGGGCTAAAAAAACCTCCATAGGGAAGGACAAATGTTACAGACACTGAATGGTACAATACAATAGTGTATAAGGCCTGATAGTAAAGGAGGCTATTACTATATCTATATAAATGTATGTATTTTAATAAATGAAAAAGTGGCATATAGTTTTAATAATATAAAGAACCGGCCGATATAAGATAACCATACTTATATAAATAAATATAATGAAAGAAAAGTATAATCCGCCAAGTTCTATAGCACGCCTATAGCCAATCTTCCTGTGTAGCTATATGAAAATATGATTATATACAATAGACAATCATAGCAAACACGTATAGTAAAATGCAAATGCGGCAATACACTAAATGTTAATAGCCATATGCTACAAAAAACAGGTATACCATCATAAGGTGCTGATAGCCTATACTGTATATTGATATAAAATATGCAATTATACCAAGAGGTAACAATCCGGTATAAAAAGTGCAAAAGGTACAATAAAGTACCGATAATGCTAATACAATTCCGGTGTATATAACCCATCTATCATACTTGCAAATACCAGTGCCTGTAAAATAATCCCATTATAGTACCAAGGTCTTACCGCCAGAAGGTGTGCTGCAAGACCGTGCCTGGTGTCCTTCCCTCCCACCCGACGGGCGCCGTTTCGCTGCTCGCTTCTTCCGGGGCGTGTACGGAGAGGGGTACCAACGCTATGTAAATAGGCCGTACGTGATTGTGATAGGAGAAATCTCCAAGCTTAGTGGCGCATGCGTCAGGCCTTATCATCCCCGTCAGAATGAAAAGGTGGCTTCCGGGAGATGCCTGTTGGAACGCAGTGGAGCGCACTGCGTGTTCACATTATAGGCACACCGGAAGTCGCGGGGAGTGTGACCCAGCTCATGCGCACATCGGAGAAGAAGAACTAACAATTGTAAACAGAGCTGTCAATCAAAGTACTGACAGCTTCAGCACACCCCTGCACCAGACTGGACACATAGCTGTCAATCAAAGTACTGACAGCTTCAGCACACCCCTGCACCAGACTGGACACATAGCTGTCAATCAAAGTACTGACAGCTTCAGCACGCCCCTGCACCAACCTGGACACAAAGCTGTCAATCAAAGTACTGACAGCTTCAGCACACCCCTGCGCCAGACTGGACACAGAGCCATCAATCAAAGTACTGACAGCTTCAGCACACCCCTGCACCAGGCTGGATACAGAGCTGTCAATCAAAGTACTGACAGCTTCTGCACGCCCCTGCACCAGACTGGACACAGAGCTGTCAATCAAAGTGATGACAGCTTCAGCATGCCCCTGCACCAGACTGGACACAGAGCTGTCAATCAAAGTGATGACAGCTTCAGCATGCCCCTGCACCAGACTGGACACAGCTGTCAATCAAAGTGCTGACAGCTTCAGCACACCCCTGCGCCAGACTGGACACAGAGCTGTCAATCAAAGTGATGACAGCTTCAGCATGCCCCTGCACCAGACTGGACACAGAGCTGTCAATCAAAGTGATGACAGCTTCAGCATGCCCCTGCACCAGACTGGACACAGCTGTCAATCAAAGTGCTGACAGCTTCAGCACACCCCTGCGCCAGACTGGACACAGAGCTGTCAATCAAAGTGATGACAGCTTCAGCATGCCCCTGCATCAGACTGGACACAGAGCTGTCAATCAGAGTACTGACAGCTTCAGCACACCCCTGTACCAGACTGGACACAGCTGTCAATCAAAGTACTGACAGCTTCAGCACGCACCTGCATCAGACTAGACACATAGCTGTCAATCAAAGTACTGACAGCTTCAGCATGCCCCGGCGCCATACTGGAAACAGAGCTGTTCAATCAAAGTACTGACAGCTTCAGCACACCCCTGCGATAGACTGGACACATAGCTGTCAATCAAAGTACTGACAGCTTCAGCATGCCCCGGTGCCAGACTGGAAACAGAGCTGTTCAATCAAAGTACTGACAGCTTCAGCACACCCCTGCACCAGACTGGACACATAGCTGTCAATCAAAGTACTGACAGCTTCAGCACGCCCCTGCACCAACCTGGACACAAAGCTGTCAATTAAAGTACTGACAGCTTCAGCACACCCTTGCACCAGGCTGGACACATAGATGTCAATCAAAGTACTGACAACTTCAGCACGCCCCTGCACCAACCTGGACACAAAGCTGTCAATCAAAGTACTGACAGCTTCAGCACGCCCCTGCGCCAGACTGGACACAGAGCCATCAATCAAAGTACTGACAGCTTCAGCACACCCCTGCACCAGGCTGGATACAGAGCTGTCAATCAAAGTACTGACAGCTTCAGCACATCCCTGCACCAGACTGGACACAGAGCTGTCAATCAAAGTACTGACAGCTTCAGCACATCCCTGCACCAGACTGGACACAGAGCTGTCAATCAAAGTACTGACAGCTTCAGTACACCCCTGCACCAGACTAGACACAGAGCTGTCAATCAAAGTACTGACAGCTTCAGCACACCCCTGCACCAGACTGGCCACAGATGTCAATCAAAGTACTGAAAGCTTCAGCACGCACCTGCATCAGACTGGACACATAGCTGTCAATCAAAGTACTGACAGCTTCAGCGTGCCCCGGTGCCAGACTGGAAACAGAACTGTTCAATCAAAGTACTGACAGCTTCAGCACACCCCTGCGATAGACTGGACACATAGCTGTCAATCAAAGTACTGACAGCTCCAGCACGCCCCTGCACCAACCTGGACACAAAGCTGTCAATCAAAGTACTGACAGCTTCAGCATGCCCCGGTGCCAGACTGGAAACAGAGCTGTTCAATCAAAGTACTGACAGCTTCAGCACACCCCTGCACCAGACTGGACACATAGCTGTCAATCAAAGTACTGACAGCTTCAGCACGCCCCTGCACCAACCTGGACACAAAGCTGTCAATTAAAGTACTGACAGCTTCAGCACACCCTTGCACCAGGCTGGACACATAGATGTCAATCAAAGTACTGACAACTTCAGCACGCCCCTGCACCAACCTGGACACAAAGCTGTCAATCAAAGTACTGACAGCTTCAGCACGCCCCTGCTCCAGACTGGACACAGAGCCATCAATCAAAGTACTGACAGCTTCAGCACACCCCTGCGCCAGACTGGACACAGAGCCATCAATCAAAGTACTGACAGCTTCAGCACACCCCTGCACCAGGCTGGATACAGAGCTGTCAATCAAAGTACTGACAGCTTCTGCACGCCCCTGCACCAGACTGGACACAGCTGTCAATCAAAGTGATGACAGCTACAGCATGCCCCTGCACCAGACTGGACACAGAGCTGTCAATCAAAGTGATGACAGCTTCAGCATGCCCCTGCACCAGACTGGACACAGCTGTCAATCAAAGTGCTGACAGCTTCAGCACACCCCTGCGCCAGACTGGACACAGAGCTGTCAATCAAAGTGATGACAGCTTCAGCATGCCCCTGCACCAGACTGGACACAGAGCTGTCAATCAAAGTGATGACAGCTTCAGCATGCCCCTGCACCAGACTGGACACAGCTGTCAATCAAAGTACTGACAGCTTCAGCACGCACCTGCATCAGACTAGACACAGAGCTGTCAATCAAAGTACTGACAGCTTCAGCATGCCCCGGCGCCATACTGGAAACAGAGCTGTTCAATCAAAGTACTGACAACTTCAGCACGCCCCTGCACCAACCTGGACACAAAGCTGTCAATCAAAGTACTGACAGCTTCAGCACGCCCCTGCGCCAGACTGGACACAGAGCCATCAATCAAAGTACTGACAGCTTCAGCACACCCCTGCACCAGGCTGGATACAGAGCTGTCAATCAAAGTACTGACAGCTTCAGCACATCCCTGCACCAGACTGGACACAGAGCTGTCAATCAAAGTACTGACAGCTTCAGCACATCCCTGCACCAGACTGGACACAGAGCTGTCAATCAAAGTACTGACAGCTTCAGTACACCCCTGCACCAGACTAGACACAGAGCTGTCAATCAAAGTACTGACAGCTTCAGCACACCCCTGCACCAGACTGGCCACAGATGTCAATCAAAGTACTGACAGCTTCAGCATGCACCTGCATCAGACTGGACACATAGCTGTCAATCAAAGTACTGACAGCTTCAGCATGCCCCTGCACCAGACTGGACACAGAGCTGTCAATCAAAGTGATGACAGCTTCAGCATGCCCCTGCACCAGACTGGACACAGCTGTCAATCAAAGTGCTGACAGCTTCAGCACACCCCTGCGCCAGACTGGACACAGAGCTGTCAATCAAAGTGATGACAGCTTCAGCATGCCCCTGCACCAGACTGGACACAGAGCTGTCAATGAAAGTGATGACAGCTTCAGCATGCCCCTGCACCAGACTGGACACAGCTGTCAATCAAAGTACTGACAGCTTCAGCACGCACCTGCATCAGACTAGACACAGAGCTGTCAATCAAAGTACTGACAGCTTCAGCATGCCCCGGCGCCATACTGGAAACAGAGCTGTTCAATCAAAGTACTGACAACTTCAGCACGCCCCTGCACCAACCTGGACACAAAGCTGTCAATCAAAGTACTGACAGCTTCAGCACGCCCCTGCGCCAGACTGGACACAGAGCCATCAATCAAAGTACTGACAGCTTCAGCACACCCCTGCACCAGGCTGGATACAGAGCTGTCAATCAAAGTACTGACAGCTTCAGCACATCCCTGCACCAGACTGGACACAGAGCTGTCAATCAAAGTACTGACAGCTTCAGCACATCCCTGCACCAGACTGGACACAGAGCTGTCAATCAAAGTACTGACAGCTTCAGTACACCCCTGCACCAGACTAGACACAGAGCTGTCAATCAAAGTACTGACAGCTTCAGCACACCCCTGCACCAGACTGGCCACAGATGTCAATCAAAGTACTGACAGCTTCAGCATGCACCTGCATCAGACTGGACACATAGCTGTCAATCAAAGTCCTGACAGCTTCAGCATGCCCCGGTGCCAGACTGGAAACAGAGCTGTTCAATCAAAGTACTGACAGCTTCAGCACACCCCTGCGATAGACTGGACACATAGCTGTCAATCAAAGTACTGACAGCTTCAGCATGCCCCTGCACCAGACTGGACACATAGCTGTCAATCAAAGTACTGACAGCTTCAGCACACCCCTGCACCAACCTGGACACAAAGCTGTCAATCAAAGTACTGACAGCTTCAGCACACCCCTGCACCAGGCTGGACACATAGCTGTCAATCAAAGTACTGACAGCTTCAGCATGCCCCGGTGCCAGACTGGACACAGCCATCAATCAAAGTACTGACAGCTTCAGCACACCCCTGCACCAGGCTGGATACAGAGCTGTCAATCAAAGTACTGACAGCTTCAGCACGCCCCTGCACCAGACTGGAAACAGCTGTCAATCAAAGTGCTGACAGCTTCAGCACACCCCTGCGCCAGACTGGACACAGAGCTGTCAATCAAAGTGATGACAGCTTCAGCATGCCCCTGCATCAGACTGGACACAGAACTGTCAATCAGAGTACTGACAGCTTCAGCACACCCCTGCAATAGACTGGACACAGCTGTCAATCAAAGTACTGACAGCTTCAGCATGCCCTGCATCAGACTGGACACAGAACTGTCAATCAGAGTACTAACAGCTTCAGCACACCCCTGCACCAGTCTGGACACAGCTGTCAATCAAAGTAATGACAGCTTCAGCATGCCCCTGCATCAGACTGGACACAGCTGTCAATCAGAGTACTGACAGCTTCAGCACACCCCTGCACCAGACTGGACACAGCTTTCAATCAAAGTACTGACAGCCTCAGCACGCCTCTGTACTGGATTGCATGGCCGAGCTGTCAGTAACTGCATTCCAGACACACTGAAGGGTGGAATCTTGACTGTACACCCTCTTTTAGGGGGGACCACTGGACCCCCAAGTATCCCAGGGAATTTTAGATGGAAGGCCATGACTAACCTCTCGAACTGGGACCCAGGATCTCATCTGTCAATATCTTCTCTAGTGGATGAGGTATTGGAGGTAATTCAGACCCTATTAGAATCGACAACCCTCTGAATCCCATACTCCAAGTTGCCATTGATAGAAACCAGAGCAAGTGGGGATGACAATGTCGAAGGGACAAACTTTAATTGGGATTTATGCAACATGTTAGGTATGTGAAGGGATGGAGGAAGCTTTAATCTAAATGCCACCGAATTGACCACTTCTAGGATCTCATATGAACCAATAAACTTTCTATCCAACTTCATCGACAGCACTTTAAGTTTAATATTCCTACACTCCCTGACAGAAGTTATGTCGCTTATCCATGTTATTTAAATAAAAGCTTATAAACCAATGTTAAATTAATCCATTGGTTGTATAAATTATTCTTTTGAAAGCTGAAACCCTCTGAAATGTGGTTTAGGTTAAGAAAATAAATTGGCGTCAATGCAGAAATATTGATCAGTTAATGGACACAGAATGGTCAGATTTTGGCAAGACAAAAGTTTTGTGGCCCACAGAAAGTAATGTGATATTCAAACAAATAATTAACTTAAAATGCAAATATATCTTGCATAACATTAGTGAATGAAGTTGTGGTGCTATTAGAGTCATATTTAGTATTTTGTGTGACTTCCATGAGCTTGAAGGACTGCATCCATGCGGTTCAACGATTCATACAATTTATTAATGAAGGCATCAGGAATAGCAAAGAATGTAGTCTTACATGCCTCCCAGAGTTCATCTAGATTCTTTGGTTTTGTCTTCCAAGCTTCCTCTTTCATTCTACCCCAAACATGATCAGTGATGTTCATGTCTGGTGACTGGGCTGGCCAGTCCTTGAGCTCCTTGATCTTTTTTGCCTGGAGGAACTTTGTTGTAGAGATGGATGTATGAGATGGAGCACCATCCTGCTGCAGAATTTGACCCCTTTTATGATTTGGAATATAAGAGGTAGCTAATACTTCTTGATATTTTAGGCTATTGATATTGCCTTCCACCTTGCAAATGTTTTGCACACCCCCATACTGAATGTAACCGCAGACCATGATCTTTTCACCACTGTTATGGTTTCCAATGGCAAGGAAACATCAGAAGCATAGAATAAACGTACAAGCTCTCGGGTGATGGAAACTAGAGCTGACCGCGATGCTAAACCTACACACCACACTAGAAGTAGCCAGGGGGCATTCCTGCGTTGTCTCTAGATGCCGCGCGCCAGCCGGAGAACTAACTACCCCTGGTAGAAGAAAACACAGTCCTGGCTTGCCTCCAGAGAATGTCCCCACAGGAGATAGCAGCCCCCCACATATAATAACGGTGAGAGCAGATGAAAAGACACACGTAGTATGAAAGCAGATTTAGCACAGAGAGGCCCGCTAACTAAATAGCAGAAAGATACAACAGAGGACTTCGCGGTCAGCTGCAAAACCCTTCAAAACACCATCCTGAAATTACCTTAACTCATGTGACAACTCATGCCACTGGAGTGGTAATTTCAGCCCAACAAGAGCTTCCAGCTGCAGAGATTCACATAAGTGCAAACTGGACAAAACATACAAAAATAGACTTAAGGACTAAAGTGTCCAACTTAGCTGAGCAGAAAACTGGGAGCAGGAACATGCAACAGAATCACTCTGGATACATTGGTGGCCAGCATTAGAATGACTGAGGAGCAAGGTTAAATAGGAACTCCCACATCCTGATAGGAACAGGTGAACTGAGAAGGCAAAGCTTGCAGGACACCAGTACCACAAGAGACCACCGGGGGAGCCCACGAACCGAATCACAACAGTACCCCCCCCTTAAGGAGGGGGCACCGAACCCTCACAAGAACCACCAGGGCGATCTGGATGAGCCCTATGAAAGGCACGGACCAAATCAGAAGCATGAACATCAGAAGCTGTAACCCAAGAATTATCCTCTTGACCGTAGCCCTTCCATTTCACCAGATATTGAAGTCTCCGTCTGGAAACACGGGAGTCCAAGATTTTCTCCACCACGTACTCCAATTCACCCTCAACCAGCACAGGAGCAGGAGGCTCAACAGAAGGCACAAGTGGTACCTCATACCTCCGCAATAATGACCGATGGAAGACATTATGGATAGCAAAGGATGCTGGGAGGTCCAAACGAAAAGACACAGGGTTAAGAATTTCCAAAATCTTATAAGGACCGATGAACCGAGGCTTAAACTTAGGAGAAGAGACCCTCATAGGGACAAAACGGGAGGACAACCACACCAAGTCCCCAACACGAAGACGAGGACCAACACGACGATGGCGATTAGCAAAACATTGAGTCTTCTCCTGGGACAACTCCAAATTGTCCACCACCTGCCCCCAAATACGATGCAACCTATCCACCATGGTATCCACTCCAGGACAATCCGAAGACTCCACCTGACCAGATGAAAAACGAGGATGGAACCCTGAATTGCAAAAGAAAGGGGAGACCAAAGTGGCAGAACTGGCCCGATTATTAAGGGCAAACTCAGCCAACGGCAAAAAGGAGACCCAGTCATCCTGATCAGCAGACACGAAACACCTCAAATAAGTCTCCAAGGTCTGATTAGTACGTTCCGTCTGGCCATTTGTCTGGGGATGAAATGCAGACGAAAAAGACAAATCAATGCCCATCCTGGCACAAAACGCCCGCCAAAATTTGGACACAATCTGGGATCCCCTGTCGGAAACGATATTCTCCGGAATACCATGCAGCCGAACCACATTCTGAAAAAACAGGGGCACCAACTCAGATGAGGAAGGCAGCTTGGGCAAGGGCACCAAATGAACCATCTTAGAAAAGCGGTCACACACCACCCAAATGACGGACATCTTCTGAGAAACAGGGAGATCAGAAATAAAATCCATAGAGATGTGTGTCCAAGGCCTCTTAGGAACAGGCAAGGGCAACAACAACCCACTAGCCTGAGAACAACAAGGCTTGGCCCGAGCACAAACATCTGTCATGATCTCCATGGCCAGAGAACTAGCATAAGCCTCTATAGGAACAAGCTCTTGGAAGATGTAACTGTACTGACCATGAACTAAACCTACCGCATCATCTAGAAGTAGCCAGGTAGCATGTCCTACTTTTTATCCCTATATGCCCAGCGCCGGCCGGAGAACTAAATAATGCTAGCAGAGGGAAATATAAGACCTGACTCACCTCTAGAGAAATGCCCAAAAGGAGACAGAAGCCCCCCACATATATTGGCGGTGATATGAGATGAAACAACAAACGCAGCAGGAAAATAGTTTTAGCAAATTTGAGGTCCGCTTTCTAGATAGCAGAAGACAGAAAGCATACTTTCATGGTCAGTAGAAAACCCTAACAAAACACATCCAGAAATTACTTTAGGACTCTGGCATTAACTCATAATACCAGAGTGGCAATT
Source organism: Ranitomeya variabilis (assembly GCF_051348905.1). Lineage (NCBI taxonomy): Eukaryota > Metazoa > Chordata > Amphibia > Anura > Dendrobatidae > Ranitomeya > Ranitomeya variabilis. The sequence continues at coordinate 1,150,652,523 of NC_135232.1, forward strand.
CCTGATCAACAAGAGCTTTCCAGACACAGTAACGAAACTGCAGCTGTGAACTGGAACCAAAATACAAAAACAAAACATGGACGAATGTCCAACTTATCTAGTAGATGTCTGGGAGCAGGAACAAGCACAGAGAGGCTTCTGATAACATTGTTGACCGGCAAGCATCTAACAGAGAAGCCAGGTTATATAGCGACACCCAGATCTAATCAGAACAGGTGAACAGGGAAGATGATGTCACAAGTTCAATTCCACCAGTAGCCACCGGGGGAGCCCAGAATCCAAATTCACAACAGTACCCCCCCCTCAAGGAGGGGGCACCGAACCCTCACCAGAACCACCAGGGCGATCAGGATGGGCCCTATGAAAGGCACGAACCAGATCAGAGGCATGAACATCAGATGCAGTGACCCAAGAATTATCCTCCTGGCCGTATCCCTTCCACTTGACCAGATACTGGAGTCTCCGTCTGGAAACACGGGAGTCTAGGATTTTTTCCACAACGTACTCCAACTCACCCTCAACCAACACCGGAGCAGGAGGCTCAACGGAAGGCACAACCGGTGCCTCATACCTGCGCAATAACGACCGATGAAAAACGTTATGAATAGAAAAGGATGCAGGGAGGTCCAAACGGAAGGAAACAGGGTTAAGAATCTCCAATATTTTATACGGACCGATGAACCGAGGCTTAAACTTAGGAGATGAGACCCTCATAGGGACAAAACGAGAAGACAACCACACCAAATCTCCAACACAAAGCCGAGGACCAACACGACGGTGACGGTTGGCAAAAAGCTGAGTCTTCTCCTGGGACAACTTTAAATTGTCCATCACCTGCCCCCAGATATGATGCAATCTCTCCACCACCGCATCCACTCCAGGACAATCCGAGGATTCCATCTGACCGGAGGAAAATCGAGGATGGAACCCCGAATTACAGAAAAACGGAGAAACCAAGGTGGCAGAGCTGGCCCGATTATTGAGGGCGAACTCCGCCAATGGCAAAAAAGCAACCCAATCATCCTGGTCAGCAGACACAAAACACCTCAGATATGTCTCCAGGGTCTGATTAGTCCGCTCGGTCTGGCCATTAGTCTGAGGGTGAAAAGCAGACGAAAAAGACAAATCTATGCCCATCCTAGCACAAAATGCCCGCCAAAATCTAGACACAAATTGGGTTCCTCTGTCAGAAACGATATTCTCAGGAATACCATGCAAACGAACAACATTTTGAAAAAACAGGGGCACCAACTCGGAAGAAGAAGGCAATTTGGGCAGGGGAACCAAATGAACCATCTTAGAAAAACGGTCACACACCACCCAGATGACAGACATCTTCTGAGAAACAGGCAGATCTGAAATAAAATCCATCGAGATGTGTGTCCAAGGCCTCTTAGGAATAGGCAAGGGCAACAATAATCCACTAGCCCGAGAACAACAAGGCTTGGCCCGAGCACAAACGTCACAAGACTGCACAAAGCCTCGCACATCTCGTGACAGGGAAGGCCACCAGAAGGATCTTGCCACCAAATCCCTGGTACCAAAAATTCCAGGATGACCTGCCAACGCAGAAGAATGCACCTCAGAGATGACTTTACTGGTCCAATCATCAGGAACAAACAGCCTATCAGGCGGACAACGATCCGGTCTATCCGCCTGAAACTCCTGCAAGGCCCGCCGCAGGTCTGGAGAAACAGCTGACAAGATAACTCCCTCCTTAAGAATACCTGTGGGGTCAGAGTTGCCAGGTGAATCAGGCTCAAAACTCCTAGAAAGGGCATCCGCCTTAACATTCTTAGAACCTGGTAGGTACGATACCACAAAATTAAACCGAGAAAAAAATAATGACCAGCGCGCCTGTCTAGGATTCAGGCGCCTGGCGGTCTCAAGATAAATCAAATTTTTGTGGTCAGTCAATACCACCACCTGATGTCTGGCCCCCTCGAGCCAATGGCGCCACTCCTCAAACGCCCACTTCATGGCCAAAAGCTCCCGATTCCCAACATCATAATTCCGCTCAGCGGGCGAAAATTTACGGGAAAAGAAGGCACAAGGCCTCATCACGGCGCAGTCAGAACTTTTCTGCGACAACACTGCCCCAGCCCCGATCTCAGAAGCGTCGACCTCAACCTGAAAAGGAAGAGTCACATCAGGCTGACGCAACACAGGGGCAGAAGAAAAACGGCGCTTAAGCTCCTGAAAGGCCTCCACAGCATCAGGGGACCAATTAGCAACATCAGCACCCTGTCTAGTCAAATCGGTCAATGGCTTAACGACATCCGAAAAACCAGAAATAAATCGACGATAAAAGTTGGCAAAGCCCAAAAATTTCTGAAGACTTTTAAGAGAAGAGGGCTGCGTCCAATCACAAATAGCTTGAACCTTGACAGGATCCATCTCAATGGAAGAGGGAGAAAAAATATATCCCAAAAAGGAAATTCTCTGAACCCCAAAAACGCACTTAGAACCCTTGACACACAGAGAATTAGACCGCAAAACCTGAAAAACCCTCTTAACTTGCCGGACATGAGAGTCCCAGTCATCCGAAAAAATCAGAATATCATCCAGATACACTATCATAAATTTATCCAAAAAATCGCGGAAAATATCATGCATAAAGGACTGGAAGACTGAAGGGGCATTAGAAAGACCAAAAGGCATCACCAAATACTCAAAGTGGCCCTCGGGCGTATTAAATGCGGTTTTCCACTCATCCCCCTGCCTGATCCGCACCAAATTATACGCCCCACGGAGATCAATCTTAGAGAACCACTTGGCCCCCTTTATGCGAGCAAACAAATCAGTCAGCAACGGCAATGGGTATTGATATTTAACCGTGATTTTATTCAAAAGCCGATAATCAATACATGGTCTCAAAGAGCCGTCTTTTTTTGACACAAAGAAAAAACCGGCTCCTAAGGGAGATGACGATGGACGAATATGTCCCTTTTCCAAGGACTCCTTTATATATTCTCGCATAGCAGTATGTTCAGGCACAGACAGATTAAATAAACGACCCTTTGGGTATTTACTACCCGGAATTAAATCTATAGCACAATCGCACTCACGGTGCGGAGGTAGTGAACCCAGCTTGGGTTCTTCAAAGACGTCACGATAATCAGACAGGAACTCAGGGATTTCAGAGGGAATAGATGATGAAATGGACACCAAAGGTACGTCCCCATGAGTCCCCTTACATCCCCAGCTCAACACAGACATAGCTCTCCAGTCAAGGACTGGGTTGTGAGACTGCAGCCATGGCAATCCCAGCACCAAATCCTCATGTAGATTATACAGCACTAGAAAACGAATAGTCTCCTGGTGATCCGGATTAATACACATAGTCACTTGTGTCCAGTATTGTGGTTTATTATTAGCCAATGGGGTGGAGTCAATCCCCTTCAGAGGAATAAGAGTTTCCAAAGGCTCTAAATCATACCCACAACGATTGGCAAAGGACCAATCCATAAGACTCAAAGCAGCGCCAGAGTCGATATAGGCGTCAGTAGTAATAGATGACAAAGAGCAAATCAGGGTCACAGACAAAATAAATTTAGACTGTAAAGTGCCAATGGAAACGGATTTACCAAGCTTTTTAGTACGCTTAGAGCACGCTGATATAACATGAGTAGAATCCCCACAATAGAAACACAACCCATTTTTCCGTCTAAAATTCTGCCGCTCGCTTCTGGACAGAATTCTATCACACTGCATGCTTTCTGGCGTCTTCTCAGTGGACACCGCCAGATGGTGCACAGGTTTGCGCTCCCGCAGACGCCTATCGATCTGAATGGCCATTGTCATGGACTCATTCAGACCTGCAGGCACAGGGAACCCCACCATAACATCCTTAATGGCATCAGAGAGACCCTCTCTGAAAGTAGCCGCCAAGGCACACTCATTCCACTGAGTAAGCACAGACCATTTACGGAATCTTTGGCAGTAAATTTCAGCTTCATCTTGCCCCTGCGATAGGGACATCAAAGTTTTTTCTGCCTGAAGTTCCAAATGAGGTTCCTCATACAGCAAGCCCAAGGCCAAAAAAAACGCATCCACATTGCGCAACGCAGGATCCCCTGGTGCCAATGCAAAAGCCCAGTCTTGAGGGTCGCCGCGGAGCAAGGAAATCACAATCCCAACCTGCTGTGCAGAGTCTCCAGCAGAACGAGATTTCAGGGACAAAAATAGCTTACAATTATTTCTAAAATTCTGAAAGCTAGATCTATTCCCTGAGAAGAATTCCGGCAAAGGAATTCTCGGCTCAGATACCGGAGCATGAATAATAAAATCTTGCAAATTTTGTACTTTCGTGGTGAGATTATTCAAACCTGCAGTTACACTCTGAAGATCCATTATTAACAGGTGAACACAAAGCCATTCAAAGATTATAAGGAGAGAGAAAAAAAAGAAAGACTGCAGCATAGACAGACTGGCAAGTGATCCAATTAAGAGCACAGAGGAAAAAAAAAAAAAAAAAAACTCTCAGCAGACTTCTTATTTCTCTCCTTTCTCAGCCAAGGATTTTAACCCTTTAGTGTCCGGTCAAACTGTCATGATCTCCATGGCCAGAGAACTAGCATAAGCCTCTATAGGAACAAGCTCTTGGAAGATGTAACTGTACTGACCATGAACTAAACCTACCGCATCATCTAGAAGTAGCCAGGTAGCATGTCCTACTTTTTATCCCTATATGCCCAGCGCCGGCCGGAGAACTAAATAATGCTAGCAGAGGGAAATATAAGACCTGACTCACCTCTAGAGAAATGCCCAAAAGGAGACAGAAGCCCCCCACATATATTGGCGGTGATATGAGATGAAACAACAAACGCAGCAGGAAAATAGTTTTAGCAAATTTGAGGTCCGCTTTCTAGATAGCAGAAGACAGAAAGCATACTTTCATGGTCAGTAGAAAACCCTAACAAAACACATCCAGAAATTACTTTAGGACTCTGGCATTAACTCATAATACCAGAGTGGCAATTCCTGATCAACAAGAGCTTTCCAGACACAGTAACGAAACTGCAGCTGTGAACTGGAACCAAAATACAAAAACAAAACATGGACGAATGTCCAACTTATCTAGTAGATGTCTGGGAGCAGGAACAAGCACAGAGAGGCTTCTGATAACATTGTTGACCGGCAAGCATCTAACAGAGAAGCCAGGTTATATAGCGACACCCAGATCTAATCAGAACAGGTGAACAGGGAAGATGATGTCACAAGTTCAATTCCACCAGTAGCCACCGGGGGAGCCCAGAATCCAAATTCACAACAAACATCGCAAGACTGCACAAAAGTACGCACGTCCCGAGACAGGGAAGGCCACCAGAAGGACCTAGCCACCAAATCTCTGGTACCAAAAATTCCCGGATGACCTGCCAACGCAGAAGAATGAACCTCCGAGATGACTCTATTGGTCCACTCATCCGGCACAAACAACCTACCAGGCGGACAACGATCAGGCCGATCCGCCTGAAACTCTTGTAAAGCAGGTCGCAGGTCTGGGAAGACAGCAGACAATATCACCCCATCCTTAAGTATACCCGTAGGTTTAGAATCACCAGGGGAATCAGGTTCAAAACTCCTAGAAAGGGCATCCGCCTTCACATTCTTAGTACCTGGCAGATACGAAACCACAAAATTAAACCGGGAGAAAAACAACGACCAGCGCGCCTGTCTAGGATTCAGACGTCTGGCCGACTCAAGATAAATCAAATTTTTGTGATCAGTCAAGACCACCACCTGATGTTTAGCACCCTCAAGCCAATGACGCCACTCCTCGAATGCCCACTTCATCGCCAAAAGCTCCCGATTACCGACGTCATAATTTCGCTCGGCGGGCGAAAATTTTCGAGAAAAGAACGCACAAGGTCTCATCACTGAACAATCTGAACTTTTCTGCGACAAAACCGCCCCCGCTCCGATCTCGGAAGCATCAACTTCCACCTGAAAAGGAAGAGAAACATCAGGCTGGCACAACACCGGAGCAGAAGAAAAACGGCGCTTAAGCTCCTGAAAGGCCTCCACAGCAGCAGGAGACCAATCTGCAACATCAGCACCCTTTTTAGTCAAATCAGTCAAAGGCCTGACAACGCTAGAAAAACCAGTTATGAATCGACGATAAAAGTTAGCAAAGCCCAAAAATTTCTGAAGGCCCTTAAGAGAAGTCGGTTGCGTCCAGTCACAAATAGCCCGAACCTTCACAGGATCCATCTCAATAGAAGAGGGGGAAAAAATGTACCCCAAAAAAGAAATCTTCTGAACCCCAAAAACACACTTTGAACCTTTAACAAACAGAGAATTGATCCGCAAAACCTGAAAAACCCTCCTAACTTGTTGAACATGAGATTCCCAGTCATCCGAAAAAATCAAGATATCGTCCAAATACACAATCATAAATTTATCCAGATATTCACGGAAAATATTGTGCATAAAAGACTGAAAGACCGAAGGGGCATTTGACAGACCAAAAGGCATCACCAAATACTCAAAATGGCCCTCGGGCGTATTAAATGCGGTTTTCCACTCATCCCCCTGCTTAATTCGCACCAAATTATACGCACCGCGAAGATCAATCTTAGAGAACCACTTCGCCCCCTCAATGCGAGCAAATAAATCTGTCAGCAATGGCAAAGGATACTGATACTTGACTGTGATCTTATTCAAGAGTCTATAATCAATACAAGGTCTCAAAGAACCATCGCTTTTAGCTACGAAAAAGAACCCCGCTCCAAGAGGAGACGAAGAAGGACGAATATGTCCCTTTTCCAAGGACTCCCTAATATACTCTCGCATGGCAGCATGTTCAGGTACAGACAGATTGAATAGACGACCCTTAGGAAATTTACTGCCAGGGATCAAATCTATGGCGCAATCGCAATCTCTGTGAGGAGGAAGAGAATTAAGAGTAGATTCCTCAAAAACCTCACGATAATCAGACAAAAACTCAGGAATTTCAGAGGGAATAGATGAAGCAATGGAGACCAAAGATGTGTGCCCATGATTTCCCTGACATCCCCAGCTTAGTACAGACATTGTTTTCCAGTCAAGGACTGGGTTATGAGTTTGCAACCATGGCAATCCCAGCACCAACACATCATGTAGATTATACAGTACCAGGAAGCGAATCACCTCTTGATGGTCTGGAGTCATACGCATAGTCACTTGTGTCCAGTATTGTGGTTTATTACTAGCCAATGGTGTAGAATCAATACCCTTTAAAGGTATAGGAACTTCCAGAGGCTCTAGATCAAACCCACAGCGCCTGGCAAAGGACCAATCCATAAGACTCAAAGCGGCGCCAGAATCCACATACGCATCCGCAACAATAGAAGATAACGAACAAATTAGAGTTACAGACAAAATAAACTTGGACTGCAAAGTGCCAATAGCAGAGGATTTATCAACTTTCTTTGTTCGTTTAGAGCATGCTGATATAACATGAGTAGAATTTCCACAATAGAAGCACAAATGATTTTTGCGCCTATAAATCTGTCGTTCGCTTCTGGACAGAAAGCTATCACATTGCATACTCTGTGGTGCCTCTTCAGAAGACACCGCCAACTGGTGCACAGGTTTGCGTTCCCGTAAACGCCGATCAATCTGAATTGCCATTGTCATGGACTCATTCAGACCAGTAGGCGCAGGAAACCCCACCATGACGTCTTTTACAGCATCAGAGAGACCTTCTCTGAAAATTGCCACCAGAGCGCACTCATTCCACTGAGTAAGCACAGACCATTTTCGAAATTTTTGGCAATATATTTCGGCTTCATCTTGCCCCTGAGAGAGGGCTATTAGGGCTTTCTCAGCCTGAATCTCCAAATTTGGTTCCTCATAAAGCAACCCCAAAGCCAGAAAAAACGCATCCACATTGAGCAACGCAGGATCCCCTGGTGCCAATGAAAATGCCCAATTTTGGGGGTCACCCCGCAGTAAAGAAATAACAATTTTTACTTGCTGGGCAGGATCTCCAGCAGAATGAGATCTCAGCGAAAGAAACAATTTACAATTGTATTTAAAATTTAGAAAACAAGATCGATCTCCAGAAAAAAACTCCGGTATAGGAATTTTAGGTTCAGACCGAGGAGCATGTAACAAAAAATCTTGTATATTCTGAACTTTAGAGGCAAGATTATTCAAATTGGTAGCCAGACTCTGGGGATCCATATTTCAACAGATAAAGTCTGAGCCATTCAGGGGTTAAGAGGAGAGGAAAACAGGAGACTGCAATTAGAGCTGGAGTGCAACTTCAGAGGAAGGAAAAAAAAAAAAAAAAGGTTTCACACAGTTCCTTTTCTCTCCTGCTTCAGCCTATAGATTAAACATTTGGGCTGGCCATACTGTTATGGTTTCCAATGGCAAGGAAACATCAGAAGCATAGAATAAACGGACAAGCTCTCGGGTGATGGAAACTAGAGCTGACCGCGATGCTAAACCTACACACCACACTAGAAGTAGCCAGGGGGCATTCCTGCGTTGTCTCTAGATGCCGCGCGCCAGCCGGAGAACTAACTACCCCTGGTAGAAGAAAACACAGTCCTGGCTTGCCTCCAGAGAATGTCCCCACAGGAGATAGCAGCCCCCCACATATAATAACGGTGAGAGCAGATGAAAAGACACACGTAGTATGAAAGCAGATTTAGCACAGAGAGGCCCGCTAACTAAATAGCAGAAAGATACAACAGAGGACTTCGCGGTCAGCTGCAAAACCCTTCAAAACACCATCCTGAAATTACCTTAACTCATGTGACAACTCATGCCACTGGAGTGGTAATTTCAGCCCAACAAGAGCTTCCAGCTGCAGAGATTCACATAAGTGCAAACTGGACAAAACATACAAAAATAGACTTAAGGACTAAAGTGTCCAACTTAGCTGAGCAGAAAACTGGGAGCAGGAACATGCAACAGAATCACTCTGGATACATTGGTGGCCAGCATTAGAATGACTGAGGAGCAAGGTTAAATAGGATACTCCCACATCCTGATAGGAACAGGTGAACTGAGAAGGCAAAGCTTGCAGGACACCAGTACCACAAGAGACCACCGGGGGAGCCCACGAACCGAATCACAACACACCACCAAATTTAACTGTTTTCTGGGTGTACTTTGGATCCATACGGGCTCCAGTAGGTCTCCTGCAGTATTTGTGGCATCTGTGGTGTAATTCTACTGAAGATTCATCAGGGAAATCCACCTTCTGCCACTTTTCCAGCATCCATTTAAATAGCAGGCTGTTGGACTTTGCAAATGCCACACGGTTTTTTATTTGCCTTTCGTTTAGTGCTGGCTTCTGGGCACTGATTCGACCATGGAGGCCATTTCGAGACATAATCCTACAAACTGTCCTAGTTGACACAGGGACTTGAGGTGACCAGGCCTGTCGGAGCTCTGCTGCAGTGGAAGAGGGTCTTGCTTTGGATTTTCTAACCAACAAACATTCCTCCTGAGCAGTTGTCTTGCGGGGTCTGCCGGACCCGGGCTTGTCAAACACATCTCCAGTCTCTTCAAATCTTTTTTTAATTCTTTGTACTTGACGCTGAGACACATTAAAGGTGCCAGCCACCTCTGCACTGGATCTGGTCTTCAGCCTCTGGATAATCCAGGCTTTGGTCGCAGGGTGGATTTTTGGCATGGTGTCAGAGCTCAAGTTGTAAACTAGGATTGGGTGCATTATATGACCAGGCGACAAAACTTTTGTCTTGACAAAATCTGACCATTCTGTGTCCATTAACTGATCAATATTTCTGCATTGATGCCAATTTATTTTCTTAACCTAAACCACATTTCAGAGGGTTTTGCCTTTCAAAAGAATAATTTATACAACCAATGGATGAATTTAACATCAGGTTATAAGCTTTTATTTACATAACATGGATAAGCGACCTAACTTCTCTCAGGGAGTGTAGATGACAACCAAACCTTATCCCCAATCTTAAAAACAAGACCCACTGAATGTCTTCTATCTGCTTTCCATTTTTGGGGAATCTGAGAAGTCCCAATATTCTTCTGAACCTCCAAGTCTCTACATGACGATCTTCATCCCCACCCCAGGACATTCAGAACTAATCCTAGAAAATTCACCAAAATGGGGATGAAAACCATAATTACAGAAACATGGTGACTGGTGAGGTTCAAGTATCCTGATTTACTCCACTGTTAAAGGCAAACTCAGACCAGTCCTCCTGTCGAGCTGCCACAAAGCACCTTAAAATTTGTTCCAAAGATTGATTTGTCCTCTCTGTCTGACCATTGGTTTCAGGGTGATAGATAAGCAGAAGAAAATGACAAGTCAATCCCGAATTTACTGCAAAAAACTCTACAAAATTTAGAGAGAAATTGTAGTCCCCTATCAGACACAATGTTCAGAGGGATCCCATGTAACCTTACAATATGATAAATAAAGAACCTGGAGAGTGTCTCAGCATTAGGTAATCCTGACAAAGGAACAAAATGAACTTGTTTGCTCTATCGATCAACTACCACCCAGATAGCAGTCTTCCCATCAGACAAAGGCAAATCTGTGATGAAATCCATGGACAGATGAGTCTATGGTCTTTCTGGAATTGACAATGGACCCAATCCCTTGGCCGGTCGGTTATGACTGACTCTAGCGCATGCACAGACTTCACAAGCAGATACAAAATCTTGTAATCAGTGACCACCATAACTGGATGAACTGCCCCTTCGAAAAATTCCTTCATTCCTCAAACGCCAGTTTATCAGCAAGTTACTCACAATTCCCAACATCAGAATTCTTTAGAAAAAAAAGCACATGGATGCAGGTTAGTCAGAGTTTTGGGTCCCTGCGATAAGACTGCCCTCCCCCCGATCTCTGAAGCATCCACCTCTTAAATGAACGGTTCTTGGAGATCAGGTTGGATCAGAATGGGTGCGGACATAAAACACTCTTTTAATTTTTCGAAAGCCCTGATAGCACCCAGCGACCAAACCTTGAGATTCGCCCCTTACGAGTATGGTCAGGAAGTGATTTAGCATTCTCTGAAAACCCTTGATAAATTTTCTATAATAGTTAGTGAATTCCAGAAAATGCTGCAAGTCCTTAAGATCACGAGGTTGAACCCTATCAGTTATGGCCTGCATCTTCCCAGGGTCCATCTTAAACCCTTCTGCTGACAAAATAAACCCCAAGAATGAAACTTCCTGAACAGAAAAATCACATTTCTCTAATTTAGCAAACAAAGAGTTCTCCCTGAATCTCTGTAACCCAACATGGACATGTTTCTGGTGAGTGTCCAAATTGGCGGAGAAAATTAGAATGTCATCGAGGTAAATCACAACAAATCTTCCAATGCAAACAGAGAAAATATCATTCATAACATTTTGAAAAACCGCAGGTGCATTAGATAATCCAAAAGGCATGACAAGGTTTTCAAAAAGACCCTCAGATGTTAAGAACGCCATTTTCCACTCATCACCCTTCCGGATGCGTAACAAATTGTAAGCCCCTTTAAGATCAAGTTTAACAACCCACTTAGCCCCCAGAAGCTGATTATATAGGTCAGGGATGAGTGGAAGTGGGTAAGTGTTAAAACCATGATATTCTTTGGTTCTTGGAAATAAATGTAAGGACAGAGACCCCCATGTTTATTTTTTACAAAGAAAAACCTGCCAGATATAGGGTATAGGGGAGGAGAAAGGACGGATATGACCCTTCCGTAAACTTTCGTTAACATATTCATTCAAGGCCGCCCATTTAGGCGACCTTTTGGCATTAGGAATAAGATCAATAGCACACTCATATGGATTATGGGGAGGTAGTATCAGCACCTCTTTTTCCGAGAACACATCTCCAAAGTCATACAGGTACCCCGGAAGACCCTTCAGACTAGCAGAGCATATTTGTACAGATTTTAGACATTTCTTGTAACAATTGGACTCCATTTCATTGTATTAAAACATTCCATTGAAAGTCGCTTTAATATGATATAGGCGGTTATAAATCACATGGGTGTTGTATCCAACAATCACAATCACATGACCTGGATGGGTTGTTACCCAGACATTATGGGGGTGGTCTCATCACCATGGATACCACCGCAGCTTCACTGCACGTCATTGGGTAGTATGTGGTTATGTGACTATAGTCATGTGGCCTCTCCCATGTGATGGATGCCCTGGTATGGAGTACAGGTCAGGCAGGAGAGGGATATAGTAATTGACTAATGGGTCTATACAAACAATGTATCACTGGCAGTGATAGGGTAGATCTATGTTACACTTGCTTCACTAGAATTTTGGCGCATTTTCCTTAGGTGATCGATGATTGGATCACCTGAAGGTATCTATTACATATTCATGACCCACCCCGAAGTGGTTGGCTTCTGGTATCCATGAGTATGGGGATGCCATAATCTGATTGGCTGATCACTGTTCGCGACTTATGTAAATAATGAGTGTACAGTGATTTAGAGGTTTTTATTTTTCCATCTTTTTAATACATAACGTGTTAATCTTGTTATTCACCATCAGGGTGTGTACCCAGCATTAATGTTTGCATATATAATGTATTAAATATAAGTGAGTTTGGCTTTTGTGGTGATTGGTGCAGATGTGGTCTCCACACCATATAAGCCAGCCCTTGGTGAGTCTGTGTATACTTGATAAAGACCTGTTGCAGGTCAAAAGGTATCTTCATGGTGGAATAAACTTTTTCCTGATTTTTGAAATACATCACCTGGAATTGAATGTGGTTTTCTTTTCATTTTGATGTCGCTTCTTTTCAAGTGGGTTCCTTGGAGCTTGAACGAGTGTCCTTACTCAATGAGTGCTGTTAGCCTTCCTTTTTTTAGAGTCCAAGATCTTGTCTATATTTTCCCTCCACAACACGAAGACTGGCAACTAACCTCAAATGGCTCCACCTCCGGTAAATGGACCTGCTTCAAGGAAGTATAATGGGCATCAAATCTCTCACAGATTCTGTGGTCCATTCATATGACCTAGGTCATGGCTTCCACCAGAAAACAAGGGGTGTCATGAAGGACCAGAATGTCCTTAAGAGTTTCAGAAAGGTCTGATTCACTCCACAGAACTTTAGTGGACCACTGCCGGAACTCAGTGCAACCCCCCTATACCAGGTTCATGATCTTAGCCTTAGAGACATGGATTCTTTCAGGTTCATCATCAATCAGACCCTAACTGTCATAAGAGGCATTAACAGAAGACCACTCTGGGGTTTGTGGGGAAAATGAAAATGCCCAGGTCTGAGGACCCCCTCACAGTAGGGACATGATTATTCCCATCTGCTGGAACTTATCTGCTGATGACTGGGGATCAGGAAGGGCCATTACAGGCTAGGAAGGCATCAGCTGTCCATCAGAAGGTATTGATGTCACAACCAATGCCAGCAGTGGAGGGATTAGGAAGTTTTTCATAAAATTAATTATCTGACCCTTCAACTGATAATGTGATGGCTCTAGACTCTGAAATTCCTTAACCAGATTCTGAGTCATCTGCATCAAATTTGCCACCTGGTCACTAAGCATATGAACAGGATCCATACTGAAAAATGTATAGGCCAGGCGTAATGTGATGCTGAGTCACTTCTTATGGACAAGCCATGAGTCAGGATAGTCAAGGAGTCCAAGGTCAAAAGCCAGGAGGGTACATCACAAACAGAGCGAAGAGACAAAGGCATAGTCAGGTTATGGTCTCAGGTCAAAATACCAGGAAGATATCGGATCAGAACAAAGGGATTAAGCAGGCGGATGGTCTGAACTAGGTTCAAAGTCAGGTAACAAAAGATCAAGGACAAGAACATAATGCACAGAGAGACAAACCACACTTATCTGAGCAGAGGTCTGGGACTAACAGCCAAGCTAAAGCTACCTTCACACTGAACAACTTAACAACGATATTGCTAGCAATCCGTGACGTTGCAGCGTCCTGGATAGCGATATCGTTGTGTTTGACACGCAGCAGCGATCAGGATCCTGCTGTGATATCGCTGGTCGGAGCTAGAAGGCCAGCATCTTATTTCATCGCTGGATCACCCGCTGACATCGCTGGATCAGTGTGTGTGACACCGATCCAGCGATGTCTTCACTGGTAACCAGGGTAAACATCGGGTTACTAAGTGCAGGGCCGCGCTTAGTAACCCGATATTTACCCTGGTTACCAGTGTAAATGTAAAAAAAAACACTACATACTTACATTCCGGTGTCTGTCGCGTCCCCCGGCGTTCTGCTTCCCTGCACTGTGTCAGCGCCGGCTGGCCGTAAAGCAGGGCACAGCGGTGACGTCACCTTTACGGCCGGCGCTTACAGTGCAGGGAAGCAGAACGCCGGGGGACGTGACAGACATCGGAATGTAAGTATGTAGTGGTTTGTTTTTTTTACATTTACACTGGTAACCAGGGTAAACATCGGGTTACTAAGCGCGGCCCTGCGCTTAGTAACCCGATGTTTACCCTGGATACCCGGGGACTTCGGCATCGTTGGTCGCTGGAGAGCTGTCTGTGTGACAGTTCTCCAGTGACCACACAGCGACGCTGCAGCGTCGCTAAATGTGACGGTACCTTTAGTAGCAGAGCAATCACCTAAGACAATGAACCCCTGGAGACAGCCAGCACCTCCCAGTCTCAGATTGGATGGCCGAGCTGTGAATCAAAACACTGACAGCTCATCATGCCCCTGCACCAAACTAGACACTGAGCTGTCAATTAAAGTACTGACAGCTTCAGCATGTCCCTGTCCCCTATTAAATGGTTGAGCCATCAGTAATTGCATCTCAGACGCAATGAAGGGTGGAATTGTTTGTTGCAGGAGTGCAGGTAGCACATATTAATTTCACAGATTATTAGGTTGAAAGTTTCCTTCATACAACAAAGTTATGGGTGCGAATATTACCTTGCAATAGTAGAGATAAATAGGTTGACAAGCATTTTGATTCAGCAGAGTTGAGGGTGCAAGCAGCACTTTGGAATAGCAGAGACAAGAAGTTTGACAGGTAATATAATTCTGCATAGGTGAAGGTGCCGATAACGCAAGAAACAGCAAGGCAGAGTTGTTAGTAGGAGCTGGATACTGTCTAGCAGTCATGCGCCTGGTTGGAACACAGCCAAATGGGAAATGTCACTTTCCCGCTGAAAAGCATGCACTACTCCTTGATTACTCTGGCGGTGTGCAGTTGCCTGAGCCAGCTTTACAATGCCTTCAATGATGACATCAGAATTACTACAGTAATTCGTCACAGATTATCAAAGATGGAGCAAGCTATAGTGGAAGGGAAAAGCAGAGCCTGGATCTGAAACAACCAAGCTCTCACAGACTCCCATCGAATGAATAAAAGCTGCAGAAACCGAGCACTTCAGTGGCCATCTGCTGCTTCCACGGCTCCAATCATTTGTGTCAGGTACACAGAAATAGGGGTTAAAAGGTCAATACTAGCTCTTCGTCCATCGAGTATCTGATATTTTAGGTTTCACAATAGTTTACATAATACAATAATTCTAGTACAAAGTTGAAGGTACTTTCTATTGTAATTATTGGAGACCACCTTGGGACCATCTTTTATGAAATGTCAATCAAGTTTTCCACATTCAAGACAAAATTTGGGTATTTTTTTATTATTTATTTTCCTTTTTGGTAGATTTTCTGAATGTGAATTTTTGATTGCAGATTCAAGTCCCTTTAATTCAGTGAAAAGTAAAAAAAAGGTTTTAAAAATATAAAGAAATAAACGTTCAAATCACCTCCCTTTTGCCCCATTAAATAGAAATTAAAAATAGACATGTGATATCGTTACATCTGTAAAAGTCCAATCTATAAAAACATAAAATTAATTAACCCAAACGATAAACTGCCTAATAATAAAGAAATCTAAATTCCAGAATTCAGTTTTTTCAATAAAATGCAAGTAGAGATGATCAAAACATCGTACCTAACCCAAAATGGTATTTAAAAAAAAAGCAAAAAATAAGTCCTCGCCCAGCCCTATTGATCAAAAGTTGAAAATGTGACAGGTCTCGGAAAATGGCAACACAAGCAAAAATTATTATTTTTTTAACCCCTTTCTGACATCAGACGTAATATTCCGTCCATGTGCCCTGGGCCTATTTGACCAGGGACGGAATATTACATCTGAGCGATCGCCCGCGCACACGACAGCTGACACCTGGCACTAAGTACCAGGAGCGGTCACACACCGCTCCCGGCACTTTAACCCCCGAAATGCTGCGATCGACCATGATCGCAGCATTCCGAGAGCAGGCAGAGGGCTGAAAGCCCCTCTGCCTTTGGATCGGAGACCCCGCGGCATGATGACATCCGGGTCACCAGAGCAAGCAAACTTGCTGATCACGCCCAGTGCATGATGACCAAGTTTGTCTGTCAGTGCAGAGCTGACAGTTTCTATAGCATGGGTATGCAGCTTCATCTCCATGCTGTAGAAGCAATCAGCCCGCAAAAAATGATAGTCCCATATTGGAACAAAGTAAAAAATTAGAAATAAATGAAAAAAGTTTTTAAATAATTGTAAAAATAAATATTTGAAAAAAACCAAACAATAAAAGTACACATATTCGGGATCACTGCATCCCCAACGACCCGACCTATAAAACTGTCCCACTAGTTAACCCCTTTATTTTTTCATCACTTCTCAATGGTATAAAATTCAGTGACACACCCGTGGTGTCAATACGATCACTGCACCAATACATTGAGAGGTGTAGTTCATAAAATGGGGTCACTTATGAGGGTTCTGCTGTTCTGGCACCTCAGGGGCTCTCCCAGTGGGTCATGGCGCCTGCAAACCGTAACAGTAAAATCTGGCGCTCCTTGCCTTCTGAGCTTTGCACTGTGCCTGAAAATGTTTGCCGATTACATGTAGGGAATTGGGGCAAACAGGAAAAAATGGACCTCAGTTTGTTGTAAAAAATGTCCTATTAGCCCTTAGAAAAATTAAAAACTTGGGGCTAAAACAACATTTTTGTGAGGAAAAAATGATTTTATTATTTTCACGACAAAGTTATAAACTTCTGCGAAGCACCTGGGGGTTCAAGTTGCTTACCATGCATCTAAATATGTTCCTTGAGGGGTCTATTTTCCAAAATGGGGTCACTTGTGGGGGTTTCAACTGTCTAGGCACATCAGGGGCTCTTCAAATGGGACATGACGTGCGCTAATGATTCCAGGAAATTTTTCATTCAAAAAGTCAAATGACGCTCCTTCCCGTCCAAGCCCTGCCGTGCGCTCAAACAGTAGTTTTCTCCCTCATATTGCACTGCAAATTTTGGGGTCCTTTTTTTCCTGTTACCCTTGTCAAAATAAAACATTTTGGATTTAAAGTAAATTTTTCTGAAAAAAAGTTAAATGTTAATTTTTTTCCTCCTTCCATAAATTCCTGTGAAGCACCTGAACTTCTTGAATGTGGTTTTGAGCACCTTGAGGTGTGCAGTTTTTAGAATGGTGTCACACTTGGGTATTTTCTATCATATAGACCCCTCAAAATGACTTCAAATGAGATGTGGCCCCTAAAAAAAATGGTGTTGTAAAAATGAGAAATTGCTGGTCAACTTTTAACTCTTATAACTCTCTCGCAAAAAAACTTTTGGTTCCAAAATTGTGCTGATGTAAAGTAGACATGTGGGAAATGTTACTTACTAAGTATTTTGTGTGACATATCTCTGTGATTTAAGGGCATAAAAATTCAAACTTGGAAAATTGCGAAATTTTCAAAATTTTTGCCAAATTTCTGTTTTTTTCTCAAACAAATGCAAGTCACATCAAAGAAATTTTACCACTAACATGAAGTACAATATGTCACAAAAAAACAGAATTGGGAACCGGGATCCATTGAACCGTTCCAGAGTTATAACCTCATAAACGGACAGTCGTCAGAATTGTAAAAATTGGCCCGGTCATTAACGTGAAAACCACCCTCGGGGGTAAAGGGGTTAATTTACAATTTTTTTGTGCTACTTAAATAAAAAACTGTCCATGCTTGGCATTGCTGTCTTTGTACTGACCTGGAGAATCATAATGCCATGTCAATTTTACCATATCGTGAACATGGTAATTAAAAATTATAAAAAAAAAATTGTGGAATTGCATTTTATTTAGCAATTTTGCCGCACTTTTACTTTTTCCCACTTTCCAGTGCATTACGCAATAAAATAAACTGTCATTCAAAAGTACAACTCATCCCGCAAACAACAAACCCTCATACGGCGACACAAAAAAAGAAAAAGCTATTTCAGGAAGGGGTTAAGCACATCCCATAACACCTGCTGTATAGAGAGAATAGCCCACAAAACTGGCAGTATGTCAGGGACATTTCACAAGATCTGCTAGATACTTCAAACACTTATTAGGGCTTTCCATATGCTAGAAAGACCCCATAAGACCTGCCATGTACCCGAAAAAGCCCATAACCAACTATATTCCGGGCACACTCAACAAGACCTGCCTTATGTTAAGGACACCCCACTAGAAAAGCCTTATGCACTCGCAATATTTCTATATAGGGACTATCCCAATAAGCCTATTGTATAGTGGAAACACCCCACAAAACTTGTCGTAAATCAGGAAAACCCCTCAAAATGTGATGTAAATCAGGAACGCCCCACAAAACTTACTGCAAATCGAGAACACCCCACAAAACCTGCTGTATAGCGGGAACACCCCACAAGATCTGCTGTATAGCGGGAACACCCCACAAGACCTGCTGTATAGCGGGAACACCCCACAAGATCTGCTGTATAGCGGGAACACCCCACAAGACCTGCTGTATAGCGGGAACACCCCACAAGATCTGCTGTATAGCGGGAACACCCCACAAGACCTGCTGTATAGCGGGAACACCCCACAAGACCTGCTGTATAGCGGGAACACCCCACAAGACCTGCTGTATAGCGGGAACACCCCACAAGACCTGCTGTATAGCGAGAACACCCCACAAGACCTGCTGTATAGCGGGAACACCCCACAAGACCTGCTGTATAGCGGGAACACCCCACAAGACCTGCTGTATAGCGAGAACACCCCACAAGACCTGCTGTATAGCGGGAAAACCCCACAAGACCTGCTGTGATATTGGAAACATCCTACAAGGTGTGCTGTATAGCAGAACACCCCACAAGACCTGCTGTGATATCTGGAACACCCCACAAAACCTACTGTATACTGGAAACACCCCACAAGACCTGTTGTGTATCGGTAACACCCCAAAAGATGTGATGTGATATCGTGAACACCTCACAAGACCTGCTGTATATTGGGAACATCCCACAAGCCCTGCTGTATATCGGTAGCACCCCACAAGACCCTCCGTATACTAGGAACACCCCACAAGGCGTGCTTTATATTGAGAACATCCCACAAGACCTGCCGTATATTGGTAACACACCACAAGACCCTCCATATACTAGGGACACCACACAAGACCTGCTTTATACTGGGAACACACCAAAATTCCCTGCATTTACTGGGCACCCTTTACAAGACCTGATATTTACACAGAGCACGGATATTACAGGATCACCCCACAAGAGCTGCTGTATACTGGGCTCATCCCTAAAGACCCCTCATGTACCCAGAACACCCTACAAAACCCGCTGTTAACTGGGCACATCCCACAAGATCTGTCATATATCGGGACATCCCAAAATAACCAACGTATTCCAGGATTACCTCAGAAAACCTGCTGTATACAGGAAACATCCCAAAAGCCTCACCATTATGGGGCTGCTTTGGCTCAGTTGATTAGGAGTCACATATTGGCCCTTGTCACTGTCCCTCACATCCTTATGCGTGATCATCATACCTGCTTCCACCACATTAACTTCAGAAATCAACTGTAGTTATCATCTAATATACCCCACCCCTGACAAGTGCCTAATATACCCCACCCCTGACAAGTGCCTAATATACCCCACCCCTGACAAGTGCCTAATATACCCCACCCCTGACAAGTGCCTAATATACCCCACCCCTGACAAGTGCCTAATATACCCCACCCCTGACAAGTGCCTAATATACCCCACCCCTGACAAGTGCCTAATATACCCCACCCCTGACAAGTGCCTAATATACCCAACCCCTGACAAGTGCCTAATATACCCCACCCCTGACAAGTGCCTAATATACCCCACCCCTGACCAGCGTCTAATATACCCCACCCCTGACAAGTGCCTAATATACCCCACCCCTGACAAGTGCCTAATATACACCACCCCTGACAAGTGCCTAATATACCCCACCCCTGACAAGTGCCTAATATACCCCACCCCTGACAAGTGCCTAATATACCCCACCCCTGACAAGTGCCTAATATACCCAACCCCTGACAAGTGCCTAATTTACCCAACCCCTGACAAGTGCCTAATATACCCCACCCCTGACAAGTGCCTAATATACCCCACCCCTGACCAGCGTCTAATATACCCCACCCCTGACAAGTGCCTAATATACCCCACCCCTGACAAGTGCCTAATGTACACCACCCCTGACAAGTGCCTAATATACCCCACCCCTGACAAGTGCCTAATATACACCACCCCTGACAAGTGCCTAATATACCCCACCCCTGACAAGTGCCTAATATACCCCACCCCTGACAAGTGCCTAATATACCCCACCCCTGACAAGTGCCTAATATACCCCACCCCTGACAAGTGCCTAATATACACCACCCCTGACAAGTGCCTAATATACCCCACCCCTGACAAGTGCCTAATATACACCACTCCTGACAAGTGCCTAATATACCCCACCCCTGACAAGTGCCTAATATACACCACCCCTGACAAGTGCCTAATATACCCCACCCCTGACCAGCGCCTAATATACCCCACCCCTGACAAGTGCCTAATATACCCCACCCCTGACAAGTGCCTAATATACACCACCCCTGACAAGTGCCTAATATACCCCACCCCTGACAAGTGCCTAATATACCCCACCCCTGACAAGTGCCTAATATACCCCACCCCTGACAAGTGCCTAATATACCCCACCCCTGACAAGTGCCTAATATACCCCACCCCTGACAAGTGCCTAATATACCCCACCCCTGACAAGTGCCTAATATACCCCACCCCTGACAAGTGCCTAATATACCCCACCCCTGACAAGTGCCTAATATACCCAACCCCTGACAAGTGCCTAATATACCCCACCCCTGACAAGTGCCTAATATACCCCACCCCTGACCAGCGTCTAATATACCCCACCCCTGACAAGTGCCTAATGTACCCCACCCCTGACAAGTGCCTAATATACACCACCCCTGACAAGTGCCTAATATACCCCACCCCTGACAAGTGCCTAATATACCCCACCCCTGACAAGTGCCTAATATACCCCACCCCTGACAAGTGCCTAATATACCCCACCCCTGACAAGTGCCTAATATACCCAACCCCTGACAAGTGCCTAATTTACCCAACCCCTGACAAGTGCCTAATATACCCCACCCCTGACAAGTGCCTAATATACCCCACCCCTGACCAGCGTCTAATATACCCCACCCCTGACAAGTGCCTAATATACCCCACCCCTGACAAGTGCCTAATATACACCACCCCTGACAAGTGCCTAATATACCCCACCCCTGACAAGTGCCTAATATACACCACCCCTGACAAGTGCCTAATATACCCCACCCCTGACAAGTGCCTAATATACCCCACCCCTGACAAGTGCCTAATATACCCCACCCCTGACAAGTGCCTAATATACCCCACCCCTGACAAGTGCCTAATATACCCCACCCCTGACAAGTGCCTAATATACCCCACCCCTGACAAGTGCCTAATATACCCCACCCCTGACAAGTGCCTAATATACCCCACCCCTGACAAGTGCCTAATATACCCCACCCCTGACAAGTGCCTAATATACCCAACCCCTGACAAGTGCCTAATATACCCCACCCCTGACAAGTGCCTAATATACCCCACCCCTGACCAGCGTCTAATATACCCCACCCCTGACAAGTGCCTAATATACCCCACCCCTGACAAGTGCCTAATATACACCACCCCTGACAAGTGCCTAATATACCCCACCCCTGACAAGTGCCTAATATACCCCACCCCTGACAAGTGCCTAATATACCCCACCCCTGACAAGTGCCTAATATACCCAACCCCTGACAAGTGCCTAATTTACCCAACCCCTGACAAGTGCCTAATATACCCCACCCCTGACAAGTGCCTAATATACCCCACCCCTGACCAGCGTCTAATATACCCCACCCCTGACAAGTGCCTAATATACCCCACCCCTGACAAGTGCCTAATATACACCACCCCTGACAAGTGCCTAATATACCCCACCCCTGACAAGTGCCTAATATACACCACCCCTGACAAGTGCCTAATATACCCCACCCCTGACAAGTGCCTAATATACCCCACCCCTGACAAGTGCCTAATATACCCCACCCCTGACAAGTGCCTAATATACCCCACCCCTGACAAGTGCCTAATATACACCACCCCTGACAAGTGCCTAATATACCCCACCCCTGACAAGTGCCTAATATACACCACTCCTGACAAGTGCCTAATATACCCCACCCCTGACAAGTGCCTAATATACACCACCCCTGACAAGTGCCTAATATACCCCACCCCTGACCAGCGCCTAATATACCCCACCCCTGACAAGTGCCTAATATACCCCACCCCTGACAAGTGCCTAATATACACCACCCCTGACAAGTGCCTAATATACCCCACCCCTGACAAGTGCCTAATATACCCCACCCCTGACAAGTGCCTAATATACCCCACCCCTGACAAGTGCCTAATATACCCCACCCCTGACAAGTGCCTAATATACCCCACCCCTGACAAGTGCCTAATATACCCCACCCCTGACAAGTGCCTAATATACCCCACCCCTGACAAGTGCCTAATATACCCCACCCCTGACAAGTGCCTAATATACCCAACCCCTGACAAGTGCCTAATATACCCCACCCCTGACAAGTGCCTAATATACCCCACCCCTGACCAGCGTCTAATATACCCCACCCCTGACAAGTGCCTAATATACCCCACCCCTGACAAGTGCCTAATATACACCACCCCTGACAAGTGCCTAATATACCCCACCCCTGACAAGTGCCTAATATACCCCACCCCTGACAAGTGCCTAATATACCCCACCCCTGACAAGTGCCTAATATACCCAACCCCTGACAAGTGCCTAATTTACCCAACCCCTGACAAGTGCCTAATATACCCCACCCCTGACAAGTGCCTAATATACCCCACCCCTGACCAGCGTCTAATATACCCCACCCCTGACAAGTGCCTAATATACCCCACCCCTGACAAGTGCCTAATGTACACCTCCCCTGACAAGTGCCTAATATACCCCACCCCTGACAAGTGCCTAATATACACCACCCCTGACAAGTGCCTAATATACCCCACCCCTGACAAGTGCCTAATATACCCCACCCCTGACAAGTGCCTAATATACCCCACCCCTGACAAGTGCCTAATATACCCCACCCCTGACAAGTGCCTAATATACACCACCCCTGACAAGTGCCTAATATACCCCACCCCTGACAAGTGCCTAATATACACCACTCCTGACAAGTGCCTAATATACCCCACCCCTGACAAGTGCCTAATATACACCACCCCTGACAAGTGCCTAATATACCCCACCCCTGACCAGCGCCTAATATACCCCACCCCTGACAAGTGCCTAATATACCCCACCCCTGACAAGTGCCTAATATACACCACCCCTGACAAGTGCCTAATATACCCCACCCCTGACAAGTGCCTAATATACCCCACCCCTGACAAGTGCCTAATATACCCCACCCCTGACAAGTGCCTAATATACCCCACCCCTGACAAGTGCCTAATATACCCCACCCCTGACAAGTGCCTAATATACCCCACCCCTGACAAGTGCCTAATATACCCCACCCCTGACAAGTGCCTAATATACCCCACCCCTGACAAGTGCCTAATATACCCAACCCCTGACAAGTGCCTAATATACCCCACCCCTGACAAGTGCCTAATATACCCCACCCCTGACCAGCGTCTAATATACCCCACCCCTGACAAGTGCCTAATGTACCCCACCCCTGACAAGTGCCTAATATACACCACCCCTGACAAGTGCCTAATATACCCCACCCCTGACAAGTGCCTAATATACCCCACCCCTGACAAGTGCCTAATATACCCCACCCCTGACAAGTGCCTAATATACCCCACCCCTGACAAGTGCCTAATATACCCAACCCCTGACAAGTGCCTAATTTACCCAACCCCTGACAAGTGCCTAATATACCCCACCCCTGACAAGTGCCTAATATACCCCACCCCTGACCAGCGTCTAATATACCCCACCCCTGACAAGTGCCTAATATACCCCACCCCTGACAAGTGCCTAATATACACCACCCCTGACAAGTGCCTAATATACCCCACCCCTGACAAGTGCCTAATATACACCACCCCTGACAAGTGCCTAATATACCCCACCCCTGACAAGTGCCTAATATACCCCACCCCTGACAAGTGCCTAATATACCCCACCCCTGACAAGTGCCTAATATACCCCACCCCTGACAAGTGCCTAATATACCCCACCCCTGACAAGTGCCTAATATACCCCACCCCTGACAAGTGCCTAATATACCCCACCCCTGACAAGTGCCTAATATACCCCACCCCTGACAAGTGCCTAATATACCCCACCCCTGACAAGTGCCTAATATACCCAACCCCTGACAAGTGCCTAATATACCCCACCCCTGACAAGTGCCTAATATACCCCACCCCTGACCAGCGTCTAATATACCCCACCCCTGACAAGTGCCTAATATACCCCACCCCTGACAAGTGCCTAATATACACCACCCCTGACAAGTGCCTAATATACCCCACCCCTGACAAGTGCCTAATATACCCCACCCCTGACAAGTGCCTAATATACCCCACCCCTGACAAGTGCCTAATATACCCAACCCCTGACAAGTGCCTAATTTACCCAACCCCTGACAAGTGCCTAATATACCCCACCCCTGACAAGTGCCTAATATACCCCACCCCTGACCAGCGTCTAATATACCCCACCCCTGACAAGTGCCTAATATACCCCACCCCTGACAAGTGCCTAATATACACCACCCCTGACAAGTGCCTAATATACCCCACCCCTGACAAGTGCCTAATATACACCACCCCTGACAAGTGCCTAATATACCCCACCCCTGACAAGTGCCTAATATACCCCACCCCTGACAAGTGCCTAATATACCCCACCCCTGACAAGTGCCTAATATACCCCACCCCTGACAAGTGCCTAATATACACCACCCCTGACAAGTGCCTAATATACCCCACCCCTGACAAGTGCCTAATATACACCACTCCTGACAAGTGCCTAATATACCCCACCCCTGACAAGTGCCTAATATACACCACCCCTGACAAGTGCCTAATATACCCCACCCCTGACCAGCGCCTAATATACCCCACCCCTGACAAGTGCCTAATATACCCCACCCCTGACAAGTGCCTAATATACACCACCCCTGACAAGTGCCTAATATACCCCACCCCTGACAAGTGCCTAATATACCCCACCCCTGACAAGTGCCTAATATACCCCACCCCTGACAAGTGCCTAATATACCCCACCCCTGACAAGTGCCTAATATACCCCACCCCTGACAAGTGCCTAATATACCCCACCCCTGACAAGTGCCTAATATACCCCACCCCTGACAAGTGCCTAATATACCCCACCCCTGACAAGTGCCTAATATACCCAACCCCTGACAAGTGCCTAATATACCCCACCCCTGACAAGTGCCTAATATACCCCACCCCTGACCAGCGTCTAATATACCCCACCCCTGACAAGTGCCTAATATACCCCACCCCTGACAAGTGCCTAATATACACCACCCCTGACAAGTGCCTAATATACCCCACCCCTGACAAGTGCCTAATATACCCCACCCCTGACAAGTGCCTAATATACCCCACCCCTGACAAGTGCCTAATATACCCAACCCCTGACAAGTGCCTAATTTACCCAACCCCTGACAAGTGCCTAATATACCCCACCCCTGACAAGTGCCTAATATACCCCACCCCTGACCAGCGTCTAATATACCCCACCCCTGACAAGTGCCTAATATACCCCACCCCTGACAAGTGCCTAATATACACCACCCCTGACAAGTGCCTAATATACCCCACCCCTGACAAGTGCCTAATATACACCACCCCTGACAAGTGCCTAATATACCCCACCCCTGACAAGTGCCTAATATACCCCACCCCTGACAAGTGCCTAATATACCCCACCCCTGACAAGTGCCTAATATACCCCACCCCTGACAAGTGCCTAATATACACCACCCCTGACAAGTGCCTAATATACCCCACCCCTGACAAGTGCCTAATATACACCACTCCTGACAAGTGCCTAATATACCCCACCCCTGACAAGTGCCTAATATACACCACCCCTGACAAGTGCCTAATATACCCCACCCCTGACCAGCGCCTAATATACCCCACCCCTGACAAGTGCCTAATATACCCCACCCCTGACAAGTGCCTAATATACACCACCCCTGACAAGTGCCTAATATACCCCACCCCTGACAAGTGCCTAATATACTCCACCCCTGACAAGTGCCTAATATACCCCACCCCTGACAAGTGCCTAATATACCCCACCCCTGACAAGTGCCTAATATACCCCACCCCTGACAAGTGCCTAATATACCCCACCCCTGACAAGTGCCTAATATACCCCACCCCTGACAAGTGCCTAATATATCCCACCCCTGACAAGTGCCTAATATACCCCACCCCTGACAAGTGCCTAATATACCCCACCCCTGACCAGCGCCTAATATACCCCACCCCTGACAAGTGCCTAATATACCCCACCCCTGACAAGTGCCTAATATACACCACCCCTGACAAGTGCCTAATATACACCACCCCTGACAAGTGCCTAATATACCCCACCCCTGACAAGTGCCTAATATACCCCACCCCTGACAAGTGCCTAATATACCCCACCCCTGACAAGTGCCTAATATACCCCACCCCTGACCAGCGCCTAATATACCCCACCCCTGACAAGTGCCTAATATACCCCACCCCTGACAAGTGCCTAATATACACCACCCCTGACAAGTGCCTAATATACCCCAGCCCTGACAAGTGCCTAATTTACACCACCCCTGACAAGTGCCTAATATACACCAGCCCTGACAAGTGCCTAATATACCCCACCCCTGACCAGCGCCTAATATACACCAGCCCTGAAAAGTGCCTAATATACCCCACCCCTGACAAGTGCCTAATATACACCACCCCTGACAAATGCCTAATATACCCCACCCCTGACAAGTGCCTAATATACCCCACCCCTGACAAGTGCCTAATATACACCACCCCTGACAAGTGCCTAATATACCCCACCCCTGACAAGTGCCTAATATACACCACCCCTGACAAGTGCCTAATATACCCCACCCCTGACAAGTGCCTAATATACACCACCCCTGACAAGTGCCTAATATACCCCACCCCTGACCAGCGCCTAATATACCCCACCCCTGACAAGTGCCTAATATACCCCACCCCTGACAAGTGCCTAATATACACCACCCCTGACAAGTGCCTAATATACACCAGCCCTGACAAGTGCCTAATATACCCCACCCCTGACCAGCACCTAATATACACCAGCCCTGACAAGTGCCTAATATACCCCACCCCTGACAAGTGCCTAATATACCCCACCCCTGACAAGTGCCTAATATACCCCACCCCTGACAAGTACCTAATATACACCACCCCTGACAAGTGCCTAATATACCCCACCCCTGACAAGTGCCTAATATACACCACCCCTGACAAGTGCCTAATATACCCCACCCCTGACAAGTGCCTAATATACACCACCCCTGACAAGTGCCTAATATACCCCACCCCTGACCAGCGCCTAATATACCCCACCCCTGACCAGCGCCTAATATACACCACCCCTGACAAGTGCCTAATATACACCACCCCTGACAAGTGCCTAATATACCCCACCCCTGACCAGCGCCTAATATACCCCACCCCTGACAAGTGCCTAATATACCCCACCCCTGACAAGTGCCTAATATACACCACCCCTGACAAGTGCCTAATATACCCCACCCCTGACCAGCGCCTAATATACCCCACCCCTGACAAGCGCCTAATATACCCCACCCCTGACAAGTGCCTAATATACCCCACCCCTGACAAGTGCCTAATATACACCACCCCTGACAAGTACCTAATATACCCCACCCCTGACAAGTGCCTAATATACCCCACCCCTGACAAGTGCCTAATATACCCCACCCCTGACAAGTGCCTAATATACCCCACCCCTGACAAGTGCCTAATATACTCCACCCCTGACAAGTGCCTAATATACCCCACCCCTGACAAGTGCCTAATATACCCCACCCCTGACAAGTGCCTAATATACCCCACCCCTGACAAGTGCCTAATATACCCCACCCCTGACAAGTGCCTAATATACCCCACCCCTGACAAGTGCCTAATATACCCCACCCCTGACAAGCGCCTAATATACCCCACCCCTGACCAGCACCTAATATACCCCACCCCTGACAAGTGCCTAATATACCCCACCCCTGACAAGTGCCTAATATACCCCACCCCTGACAAGTGCCTAATATACCCCACCCCTGACAAGTGCCTAATATACCCCACCCCTGACAAGTGCCTAATATACCCCACCCCTGTCAAGTGCCTAATATACCCCACCCCTGACCAGCGCCTAATATACCCCACCCCTGACAAGTGCCTAATATACCCCACCCCTGACAAGTGCCTAATATACCCCAACCCTGACAAGTGCCTAATATACACCAGCCCTGACAAGTGCCTAATATACCCCACCCCTGACAAGTGCCTAATATACCCCACCCCTGACAAGTGCCTAATATACCCCACCCCTGACAAGTGCCTAATATACCCCACCCCTGACAAGTGCCTAATATACCCCACCCCTGACAAGTGTCTAATATACCCCACCCCTGACCAGTGCCTAATATACCCCACCCCTGAAAAGTGCCTAATATACCCCACCCCTGACAAGTGCCTAATATACCCCACCCCTGACAAGTGCCTAATATACACCAGCCCTGACAAGTGCCTAATATACCCCACCCCTGACAAGTGCCTAATATACCCCACCCCTGACAAGTGCCTAATATACCCCACCCCTGACAAGTGCCTAATATACCCCACCCCTGACAAGTGCCCAATATACCCCACCCCTGACAAGTGCCTAATATACCCCACCCCTGACAAGTACCTAATATACCCCACCCCTGACCAGCGCCTAATATACCCCACCCCTGACAAGTGCCTAATATACCCCACCCCTGACAAGTGCCTAATATACCCCACCCCTGACAAGTGCCTAATATACCCCACCCCTGACAAGTGCCTAATATACCCCACCCCTGACAAGTGCCTAATATACCCCACCCCTGACAAGTACCTAATATACCCCACCCCTGACAAGTGCCTAATATACCCCACCCCTGACAAGTACCTAATATACCCCACCCCTGACAAGTGCCTAATATACCCCACCCCTGACAAGTGCCTAATATACCCCACCCCTGACAAGTGCCTAATATACCCCACCCCTGACAAGTGCCTAATATACTCCACCCCTGACAATTGCCTAATATACCCCACCCCTGACAAGTGCCTAATATACCCCACCCCTGACAAGTGCCTAATATACCCCACCCCTGACAAGTGCCTAATATACCCCACCCCTGACAAGCGCCTAATATACCCCACCCCTGACCAGCACCTAATATACCCCACCCCTGACAAGCGCCTAATATACCCCACCCCTGACAAGTGCCTAATATACCCCACCCCTGACAAGTACCTAATATACCCCACCCCTGACAAGTGCCTAATATACCCCACCCCTGACAAGTGCCTAATATACCCCACCCCTGACAAGTGCCTAATATACCCCACCCCTGACAAGTGCCTAATATATTCCACCCCTGACAAGTGCCTAATATACCCCACCCCTGACAAGTGCCTAATATACCCCACCCCTGACAAGTGCCTAATATAACCCACCCCTGACAAGTGCCTAATATACCCCACCCCTGACAAGCGCCTAATATACCCCACCCCTGACCAGCACCTAATATACCCCACCCCTGACAAGTGCCTAATATACCCCACCCCTGACAAGTGCCTAATATACCCCACCCCTGACAAGTGCCTAATATACCCCACCCCTGACAAGTGCCTAATATACCCCACCCCTGACAAGTGCCTAATATACCCCACCCCTGACAAGTGCCTAATATACCCCACCCCTGTCAAGTGCCTAATATACCCCACCCCTAACCAGCGCCTAATATACCCCACCCCTGACAAGTGCCTAATATACCCCACCCCTGACAAGTGCCTAATATACCCCACCCCTGACAAGTGCCTAATATACCCCACCCCTGACAAGTGCCTAATATACCCCACCCCTGACAAGTGCCTAATATACCCCACCCCTGACAAGTGCCTAATATACCCCACCCCTGACAAGTGCCTAATATACCCCACCCCTGACAAGTGCCTAATATACACCAGCCCTGACAAGTGCCTAATATACCCCACCCCTGACAAGTGCCTAATATACCCCACCCCTGACAAGTGCCTAATATACCCCACCCCTGACAAGTGCCTAATATACCCCACCCCTGACAAGTGCCTAATATACCCCACCCCTGACAAGTGCCTAATATACCCCACCCCTGACAAGTGCCTAATATACCCCACCCCTGACAAGTACCTAATATACCCCACCCCTGACAAGTACCTAATATACCCCACCCCTGACCAGCGCCTAATATACCCCACCCCTGACAAGTGCCTAATATACCCCACCCCTGACAAGTGCCTAATATACCCCACCCCTGACCAGCGCCTAATATACCCCACCCCTGACAAGTGCCTAATATACCCCACCCCTGACAAGTGCCTAATATACCCCACCCCTGACAAGTGCCTAATATACCCCACCCCTGACAAGTACCTAATATACCCCACCCCTGACAAGTACCTAATATACCCCACCCCTGACCAGCGCCTAATATACCCCACCCCTGACAAGTGCCTAATATACCCCACCCCTGACAAGTGCCTAATATACCCCACCCCTGACAAGTGCCTAATATACCCCACCCCTGACAAGTGCCTAATATACCCCACCCCTGACCAGCGCCTAATATACCCCACCCCTGACAAGTGCCTAATATACCCCACCCCTGACAAGTGCCTAATATACCCCACCCCTGACAAGTGCCTAATATACCCCACCCCTGACCAGCGCCTAATATACCCCACCCCTGACAAGTGCCTAATATACCCCACCCCTGACAAGTGCCTAATATACCCCACCCCTGACAAGTGCCTAATATACCCCACCCCTGACAAGTGCCTAATATACCCCACCCCTGACAAGTACCTAATATACCCCACCCCTGACCAGCGCCTAATATACCCCACCCCTGACAAGTGCCTAATATACCCCACCCCTGACAAGTGCCTAATATACCCCACCCCTGACAAGTGCCTAATATACCCCACCCCTGACAAGTGCCTAATATACCCCACCCCTGACAAGTGCCTAATATACCCCACCCCTGACAAGTGCCTAATATACCCCACCCCTGACAAGTGCCTAATATACCCCACCCCTGACCAGCGCCTAATATACCCCACCCCTGACAAGTGCCTAATATACCCCACCCCTGACAAGTGCCTAATATACCCCACCCCTGACAAGTGCCTAATATACCCCACCCCTGACCAGCGCCTAATATACCCCACCCCTGACAAGTGCCTAATATACCCCACCCCTGACAAGTGCCTAATATACTCCACCCCTGACAATTGCCTAATATACCCCACCCCTGACAAGTGCCTAATATACCCCACCCCTGACAAGTGCCTAATATACCCCACCCCTGACAAGTGCCTAATATACCCCACCCCTGACAAGCGCCTAATATACCCCACCCCTGACCAGCACCTAATATACCCCACCCCTGACAAGCGCCTAATATACCCCACCCCTGACAAGTGCCTAATATACCCCACCCCTGACAAGTACCTAATATACCCCACCCCTGACAAGTGCCTAATATACCCCACCCCTGACAAGTGCCTAATATACCCCACCCCTGACAAGTGCCTAATATACCCCACCCCTGACAAGTGCCTAATATACTCCACCCCTGACAAGTGCCTAATATACCCCACCCCTGACAAGTGCCTAATATACCCCACCCCTGACAAGTGCCTAATATAACCCACCCCTGACAAGTGCCTAATATACCCCACCCCTGACAAGCGCCTAATATACCCCACCCCTGACCAGCACCTAATATACCCCACCCCTGACAAGTGCCTAATATACCCCACCCCTGACAAGTGCCTAATATACCCCACCCCTGACAAGTGCCTAATATACCCCACCCCTGACAAGTGCCTAATATACCCCACCCCTGACAAGTGCCTAATATACCCCACCCCTGACAAGTGCCTAATATACCCCACCCCTGTCAAGTGCCTAATATACCCCACCCCTAACCAGCGCCTAATATACCCCACCCCTGACAAGTGCCTAATATACCCCACCCCTGACAAGTGCCTAATATACCCCACCCCTGACAAGTGCCTAATATACCCCACCCCTGACAAGTGCCTAATATACCCCACCCCTGACAAGTGCCTAATATACCCCACCCCTGACAAGTGCCTAATATACCCCACCCCTGACCAGTGCCTAATATACCCCACCCCTGACAAGTGCCTAATATACCCCACCCCTGACAAGTGCCTAATATACCCCACCCCTGACAAGTGCCTAATATACACCAGCCCTGACAAGTGCCTAATATACCCCACCCCTGACAAGTGCCTAATATACCCCACCCCTGACAAGTGCCTAATATACCCCACCCCTGACAAGTGCCTAATATACCCCACCCCTGACAAGTGCCTAATATACCCCACCCCTGACAAGTGCCTAATATACCCCACCCCTGACAAGTACCTAATATACCCCACCCCTGACAAGTACCTAATATACCCCACCCCTGACCAGCGCCTAATATACCCCACCCCTGACAAGTGCCTAATATACCCCACCCCTGACAAGTGCCTAATATACCCCACCCCTGACCAGCGCCTAATATACCCCACCCCTGACAAGTGCCTAATATACCCCACCCCTGACCAGCGCCTAATATACCCCACCCCTGACAAGTGCCTAATATACCCCACCCCTGACAAGTGCCTAATATACCCCACCCCTGACAAGTGCCTAATATACCCCACCCCTGACCAGCGCCTAATATACCCCACCCCTGACAAGTGCCTAATATACCCCACCCCTGACAAGTGCCTAATATACCCCACCCCTGACAAGTGCCTAATATACCCCACCCCTGACAAGTGCCTAATATACCCCACCCCTGACAAGTACCTAATATACCCCACCCCTGACCAGCGCCTAATATACCCCACCCCTGACAAGTGCCTAATATACCCCACCCCTGACAAGTGCCTAATATACCCCACCCCTGACAAGTGCCTAATATACCCCACCCCTGACAAGTGCCTAATATACCCCACCCCTGACAAGTGCCTAATATACCCCACCCCTGACAAGTGCCTAATATACCCCACCCCTGACAAGTGCCTAATATACCCCACCCCTGACCAGCGCCTAATATACCCCACCCCTGACAAGCGCCTAATATACCCCACCCCTGACAAGTGCCTAATATACCCCACCCCTGACAAGTGCCTAATATACCCCACCCCTGACCAGCGCCTAATATACCCCACCCCTGACAAGTGCCTAATATACCCCACCCCTGACAAGTGCCTAATATACCCCACCCCTGACAAGTGCCTAATATACCCCACCCCTGACAAGTGCCTAATATACCCCACCCCTGACCAGCGCCTAATATACACCACCCCTGACAAGTGCCTAATATACCCAACCCCTGACAAGTGCCTAATATACCCCACCCCTGACAAGTACCTAATATACCCCACCCCTGACAAGTGCCTAATATACCCCACCCCTGACAAGTGCCTAATATACCCCACCCCTGACAAGTGCCTAATATACCCCACCCCTGACAAGTGCCTAATATACCCCACCCCTGACAAGTGCCTAATATACCTCACCCCTGACAAGTGCCTAATATACCCCACCCCTGACAAGTGCCTAATATACCCCACCCCTGACCAGCGCCTAATATACACCACCCCTGACAAGTGCCTAATATACCCCACCCCTGACAAGTGCCTAATATACCCAACCCCTGACAAGTGCCTAATA
This sequence comes from Ranitomeya variabilis, assembly GCF_051348905.1. Taxonomy (NCBI): domain Eukaryota; kingdom Metazoa; phylum Chordata; class Amphibia; order Anura; family Dendrobatidae; genus Ranitomeya; species Ranitomeya variabilis. The sequence continues at coordinate 1,150,686,962 of NC_135232.1, forward strand.
TACACCACCCCTGACAAGCACCTAATCTATCTCACCTCTGACAAGTGCCTAATATACTCCACCCCTGACAAGTGCCTAATATACCCCACCCCTGACAAGTGCCTAATATACCCCACCCCTGACAAGTGCCTAATATACCCCACCCCTGACAAGTGCCTAATATACCCCACCCCTGACCAGCGCCTAATATACACCACCCCTGACAAGTGCCTAATATACCCCACCCCTGACAAGTGCCTAATATACACCACCCCTGACAAGTGCCTAATATACCCCACCCCTGACAAGTGCCTAATATACCCCACCCCTGACAAGTGCCTAATATACCCCACCCCTGACAAGTGCCTAATATACACCACCCCTGACAAGTGCCTAATATACCCCACCCCTGACCAGCGCCTAATATACCCCACCCCTGACAAGTGCCTAATATACCCCACCCCTGACAAGTGCCTAATATACACCACCCCTGACAAGTGCCTAATATACCCCACCCCTGACAAGTGCCTAATATACCCCACCCCTGACCAGCGTCTAATATACCCCACCCCTGACAAGTGCCTAATATACCCCACCCCTGACAAGTGCCTAATATACACCACCCCTGACAAGTGCCTAATATACCCCACCCCTGACAAGTGCCTAATATACACCACCCCTGACAAGTGCCTAATATACCCCACCCCTGACAAGTGCCTAATATACCCCACCCCTGACAAGTGCCTAATATACCCCACCCCTGACAAGTGCCTAATATACCCCACCCCTGACAAGTGCCTAATATACACCACCCCTGACAAGTGCCTAATATACCCCACCCCTGACAAGTGCCTAATATACACCACTCCTGACAAGTGCCTAATATACCCCACCCCTGACAAGTGCCTAATATACACCACCCCTGACAAGTGCCTAATATACCCCACCCCTGACCAGCGCCTAATATACCCCACCCCTGACAAGTGCCTAATATACCCCACCCCTGACAAGTGCCTAATATACACCACCCCTGACAAGTGCCTAATATACCCCACCCCTGACAAGTGCCTAATATACCCCACCCCTGACAAGTGCCTAATATACCCCACCCCTGACAAGTGCCTAATATACCCCACCCCTGACAAGTGCCTAATATACCCCACCCCTGACAAGTGCCTAATATACCCCACCCCTGACAAGTGCCTAATATACCCCACCCCTGACAAGTGCCTAATATACCCCACCCCTGACAAGTGCCTAATATACCCAACCCCTGACAAGTGCCTAATATACCCCACCCCTGACAAGTGCCTAATATACCCCACCCCTGACCAGCGTCTAATATACCCCACCCCTGACAAGTGCCTAATATACCCCACCCCTGACAAGTGCCTAATATACACCACCCCTGACAAGTGCCTAATATACCCCACCCCTGACAAGTGCCTAATATACCCCACCCCTGACAAGTGCCTAATATACCCCACCCCTGACAAGTGCCTAATATACCCAACCCCTGACAAGTGCCTAATTTACCCAACCCCTGACAAGTGCCTAATATACCCCACCCCTGACAAGTGCCTAATATACCCCACCCCTGACCAGCGTCTAATATACCCCACCCCTGACAAGTGCCTAATATACCCCACCCCTGACAAGTGCCTAATGTACACCTCCCCTGACAAGTGCCTAATATACCCCACCCCTGACAAGTGCCTAATATACACCACCCCTGACAAGTGCCTAATATACCCCACCCCTGACAAGTGCCTAATATACCCCACCCCTGACAAGTGCCTAATATACCCCACCCCTGACAAGTGCCTAATATACCCCACCCCTGACAAGTGCCTAATATACACCACCCCTGACAAGTGCCTAATATACCCCACCCCTGACAAGTGCCTAATATACACCACTCCTGACAAGTGCCTAATATACCCCACCCCTGACAAGTGCCTAATATACACCACCCCTGACAAGTGCCTAATATACCCCACCCCTGACCAGCGCCTAATATACCCCACCCCTGACAAGTGCCTAATATACCCCACCCCTGACAAGTGCCTAATATACACCACCCCTGACAAGTGCCTAATATACCCCACCCCTGACAAGTGCCTAATATACCCCACCCCTGACAAGTGCCTAATATACCCCACCCCTGACAAGTGCCTAATATACCCCACCCCTGACAAGTGCCTAATATACCCCACCCCTGACAAGTGCCTAATATACCCCACCCCTGACAAGTGCCTAATATACCCCACCCCTGACAAGTGCCTAATATACCCCACCCCTGACAAGTGCCTAATATACCCAACCCCTGACAAGTGCCTAATATACCCCACCCCTGACAAGTGCCTAATATACCCCACCCCTGACCAGCGTCTAATATACCCCACCCCTGACAAGTGCCTAATGTACCCCACCCCTGACAAGTGCCTAATATACACCACCCCTGACAAGTGCCTAATATACCCCACCCCTGACAAGTGCCTAATATACCCCACCCCTGACAAGTGCCTAATATACCCCACCCCTGACAAGTGCCTAATATACCCCACCCCTGACAAGTGCCTAATATACCCAACCCCTGACAAGTGCCTAATTTACCCAACCCCTGACAAGTGCCTAATATACCCCACCCCTGACAAGTGCCTAATATACCCCACCCCTGACCAGCGTCTAATATACCCCACCCCTGACAAGTGCCTAATATACCCCACCCCTGACAAGTGCCTAATATACACCACCCCTGACAAGTGCCTAATATACCCCACCCCTGACAAGTGCCTAATATACACCACCCCTGACAAGTGCCTAATATACCCCACCCCTGACAAGTGCCTAATATACCCCACCCCTGACAAGTGCCTAATATACCCCACCCCTGACAAGTGCCTAATATACCCCACCCCTGACAAGTGCCTAATATACCCCACCCCTGACAAGTGCCTAATATACCCCACCCCTGACAAGTGCCTAATATACCCCACCCCTGACAAGTGCCTAATATACCCCACCCCTGACAAGTGCCTAATATACCCCACCCCTGACAAGTGCCTAATATACCCAACCCCTGACAAGTGCCTAATATACCCCACCCCTGACAAGTGCCTAATATACCCCACCCCTGACCAGCGTCTAATATACCCCACCCCTGACAAGTGCCTAATATACCCCACCCCTGACAAGTGCCTAATATACACCACCCCTGACAAGTGCCTAATATACCCCACCCCTGACAAGTGCCTAATATACCCCACCCCTGACAAGTGCCTAATATACCCCACCCCTGACAAGTGCCTAATATACCCAACCCCTGACAAGTGCCTAATTTACCCAACCCCTGACAAGTGCCTAATATACCCCACCCCTGACAAGTGCCTAATATACCCCACCCCTGACCAGCGTCTAATATACCCCACCCCTGACAAGTGCCTAATATACCCCACCCCTGACAAGTGCCTAATATACACCACCCCTGACAAGTGCCTAATATACCCCACCCCTGACAAGTGCCTAATATACACCACCCCTGACAAGTGCCTAATATACCCCACCCCTGACAAGTGCCTAATATACCCCACCCCTGACAAGTGCCTAATATACCCCACCCCTGACAAGTGCCTAATATACCCCACCCCTGACAAGTGCCTAATATACACCACCCCTGACAAGTGCCTAATATACCCCACCCCTGACAAGTGCCTAATATACACCACTCCTGACAAGTGCCTAATATACCCCACCCCTGACAAGTGCCTAATATACACCACCCCTGACAAGTGCCTAATATACCCCACCCCTGACCAGCGCCTAATATACCCCACCCCTGACAAGTGCCTAATATACCCCACCCCTGACAAGTGCCTAATATACACCACCCCTGACAAGTGCCTAATATACCCCACCCCTGACAAGTGCCTAATATACCCCACCCCTGACAAGTGCCTAATATACCCCACCCCTGACAAGTGCCTAATATACCCCACCCCTGACAAGTGCCTAATATACCCCACCCCTGACAAGTGCCTAATATACCCCACCCCTGACAAGTGCCTAATATACCCCACCCCTGACAAGTGCCTAATATACCCCACCCCTGACAAGTGCCTAATATACCCAACCCCTGACAAGTGCCTAATATACCCCACCCCTGACAAGTGCCTAATATACCCCACCCCTGACCAGCGTCTAATATACCCCACCCCTGACAAGTGCCTAATATACCCCACCCCTGACAAGTGCCTAATATACACCACCCCTGACAAGTGCCTAATATACCCCACCCCTGACAAGTGCCTAATATACCCCACCCCTGACAAGTGCCTAATATACCCCACCCCTGACAAGTGCCTAATATACCCAACCCCTGACAAGTGCCTAATTTACCCAACCCCTGACAAGTGCCTAATATACCCCACCCCTGACAAGTGCCTAATATACCCCACCCCTGACCAGCGTCTAATATACCCCACCCCTGACAAGTGCCTAATATACCCCACCCCTGACAAGTGCCTAATATACACCACCCCTGACAAGTGCCTAATATACCCCACCCCTGACAAGTGCCTAATATACACCACCCCTGACAAGTGCCTAATATACCCCACCCCTGACAAGTGCCTAATATACCCCACCCCTGACAAGTGCCTAATATACCCCACCCCTGACAAGTGCCTAATATACCCCACCCCTGACAAGTGCCTAATATACACCACCCCTGACAAGTGCCTAATATACCCCACCCCTGACAAGTGCCTAATATACACCACTCCTGACAAGTGCCTAATATACCCCACCCCTGACAAGTGCCTAATATACACCACCCCTGACAAGTGCCTAATATACCCCACCCCTGACCAGCGCCTAATATACCCCACCCCTGACAAGTGCCTAATATACCCCACCCCTGACAAGTGCCTAATATACACCACCCCTGACAAGTGCCTAATATACCCCACCCCTGACAAGTGCCTAATATACTCCACCCCTGACAAGTGCCTAATATACCCCACCCCTGACAAGTGCCTAATATACCCCACCCCTGACAAGTGCCTAATATACCCCACCCCTGACAAGTGCCTAATATACCCCACCCCTGACAAGTGCCTAATATACCCCACCCCTGACAAGTGCCTAATATATCCCACCCCTGACAAGTGCCTAATATACCCCACCCCTGACAAGTGCCTAATATACCCCACCCCTGACCAGCGCCTAATATACCCCACCCCTGACAAGTGCCTAATATACCCCACCCCTGACAAGTGCCTAATATACACCACCCCTGACAAGTGCCTAATATACACCACCCCTGACAAGTGCCTAATATACCCCACCCCTGACAAGTGCCTAATATACCCCACCCCTGACAAGTGCCTAATATACCCCACCCCTGACAAGTGCCTAATATACCCCACCCCTGACCAGCGCCTAATATACCCCACCCCTGACAAGTGCCTAATATACCCCACCCCTGACAAGTGCCTAATATACACCACCCCTGACAAGTGCCTAATATACCCCAGCCCTGACAAGTGCCTAATTTACACCACCCCTGACAAGTGCCTAATATACACCAGCCCTGACAAGTGCCTAATATACCCCACCCCTGACCAGCGCCTAATATACACCAGCCCTGAAAAGTGCCTAATATACCCCACCCCTGACAAGTGCCTAATATACACCACCCCTGACAAATGCCTAATATACCCCACCCCTGACAAGTGCCTAATATACCCCACCCCTGACAAGTGCCTAATATACACCACCCCTGACAAGTGCCTAATATACCCCACCCCTGACAAGTGCCTAATATACACCACCCCTGACAAGTGCCTAATATACCCCACCCCTGACAAGTGCCTAATATACACCACCCCTGACAAGTGCCTAATATACCCCACCCCTGACCAGCGCCTAATATACCCCACCCCTGACAAGTGCCTAATATACCCCACCCCTGACAAGTGCCTAATATACACCACCCCTGACAAGTGCCTAATATACACCAGCCCTGACAAGTGCCTAATATACCCCACCCCTGACCAGCACCTAATATACACCAGCCCTGACAAGTGCCTAATATACCCCACCCCTGACAAGTGCCTAATATACCCCACCCCTGACAAGTGCCTAATATACCCCACCCCTGACAAGTACCTAATATACACCACCCCTGACAAGTGCCTAATATACCCCACCCCTGACAAGTGCCTAATATACACCACCCCTGACAAGTGCCTAATATACCCCACCCCTGACAAGTGCCTAATATACACCACCCCTGACAAGTGCCTAATATACCCCACCCCTGACCAGCGCCTAATATACCCCACCCCTGACCAGCGCCTAATATACACCACCCCTGACAAGTGCCTAATATACACCACCCCTGACAAGTGCCTAATATACCCCACCCCTGACCAGCGCCTAATATACCCCACCCCTGACAAGTGCCTAATATACCCCACCCATGACAAGTGCCTAATATACACCACCCCTGACAAGTGCCTAATATACCCCACCCCTGACCAGCGCCTAATATACCCCACCCCTGACAAGCGCCTAATATACCCCACCCCTGACAAGTGCCTAATATACCCCACCCCTGACAAGTGCCTAATATACACCACCCCTGACAAGTACCTAATATACCCCACCCCTGACAAGTGCCTAATATACCCCACCCCTGACAAGTGCCTAATATACCCCACCCCTGACAAGTGCCTAATATACCCCACCCCTGACAAGTGCCTAATATACTCCACCCCTGACAAGTGCCTAATATACCCCACCCCTGACAAGTGCCTAATATACCCCACCCCTGACAAGTGCCTAATATACCCCACCCCTGACAAGTGCCTAATATACCCCACCCCTGACAAGTGCCTAATATACCCCACCCCTGACAAGTGCCTAATATACCCCACCCCTGACAAGCGCCTAATATACCCCACCCCTGACCAGCACCTAATATACCCCACCCCTGACAAGTGCCTAATATACCCCACCCCTGACAAGTGCCTAATATACCCCACCCCTGACAAGTGCCTAATATACCCCACCCCTGACAAGTGCCTAATATACCCCACCCCTGACAAGTGCCTAATATACCCCACCCCTGTCAAGTGCCTAATATACCCCACCCCTGACCAGCGCCTAATATACCCCACCCCTGACAAGTGCCTAATATACCCCACCCCTGACAAGTGCCTAATATACCCCAACCCTGACAAGTGCCTAATATACACCAGCCCTGACAAGTGCCTAATATACCCCACCCCTGACAAGTGCCTAATATACCCCACCCCTGACAAGTGCCTAATATACCCCACCCCTGACAAGTGCCTAATATACCCCACCCCTGACAAGTGCCTAATATACCCCACCCCTGACAAGTGTCTAATATACCCCACCCCTGACCAGTGCCTAATATACCCCACCCCTGAAAAGTGCCTAATATACCCCACCCCTGACAAGTGCCTAATATACCCCACCCCTGACAAGTGCCTAATATACACCAGCCCTGACAAGTGCCTAATATACCCCACCCCTGACAAGTGCCTAATATACCCCACCCCTGACAAGTGCCTAATATACCCCACCCCTGACAAGTGCCTAATATACCCCACCCCTGACAAGTGCCCAATATACCCCACCCCTGACAAGTGCCTAATATACCCCACCCCTGACAAGTACCTAATATACCCCACCCCTGACCAGCGCCTAATATACCCCACCCCTGACAAGTGCCTAATATACCCCACCCCTGACAAGTGCCTAATATACCCCACCCCTGACAAGTGCCTAATATACCCCACCCCTGACAAGTGCCTAATATACCCCACCCCTGACAAGTGCCTAATATACCCCACCCCTGACAAGTACCTAATATACCCCACCCCTGACAAGTGCCTAATATACCCCACCCCTGACAAGTACCTAATATACCCCACCCCTGACAAGTGCCTAATATACCCCACCCCTGACAAGTGCCTAATATACCCCACCCCTGACAAGTGCCTAATATACCCCACCCCTGACAAGTGCCTAATATACTCCACCCCTGACAATTGCCTAATATACCCCACCCCTGACAAGTGCCTAATATACCCCACCCCTGACAAGTGCCTAATATACCCCACCCCTGACAAGTGCCTAATATACCCCACCCCTGACAAGCGCCTAATATACCCCACCCCTGACCAGCACCTAATATACCCCACCCCTGACAAGCGCCTAATATACCCCACCCCTGACAAGTGCCTAATATACCCCACCCCTGACAAGTACCTAATATACCCCACCCCTGACAAGTGCCTAATATACCCCACCCCTGACAAGTGCCTAATATACCCCACCCCTGACAAGTGCCTAATATACCCCACCCCTGACAAGTGCCTAATATATTCCACCCCTGACAAGTGCCTAATATACCCCACCCCTGACAAGTGCCTAATATACCCCACCCCTGACAAGTGCCTAATATAACCCACCCCTGACAAGTGCCTAATATACCCCACCCCTGACAAGCGCCTAATATACCCCACCCCTGACCAGCACCTAATATACCCCACCCCTGACAAGTGCCTAATATACCCCACCCCTGACAAGTGCCTAATATACCCCACCCCTGACAAGTGCCTAATATACCCCACCCCTGACAAGTGCCTAATATACCCCACCCCTGACAAGTGCCTAATATACCCCACCCCTGACAAGTGCCTAATATACCCCACCCCTGTCAAGTGCCTAATATACCCCACCCCTAACCAGCGCCTAATATACCCCACCCCTGACAAGTGCCTAATATACCCCACCCCTGACAAGTGCCTAATATACCCCACCCCTGACAAGTGCCTAATATACCCCACCCCTGACAAGTGCCTAATATACCCCACCCCTGACAAGTGCCTAATATACCCCACCCCTGACAAGTGCCTAATATACCCCACCCCTGACAAGTGCCTAATATACCCCACCCCTGACAAGTGCCTAATATACACCAGCCCTGACAAGTGCCTAATATACCCCACCCCTGACAAGTGCCTAATATACCCCACCCCTGACAAGTGCCTAATATACCCCACCCCTGACAAGTGCCTAATATACCCCACCCCTGACAAGTGCCTAATATACCCCACCCCTGACAAGTGCCTAATATACCCCACCCCTGACAAGTGCCTAATATACCCCACCCCTGACAAGTACCTAATATACCCCACCCCTGACAAGTACCTAATATACCCCACCCCTGACCAGCGCCTAATATACCCCACCCCTGACAAGTGCCTAATATACCCCACCCCTGACAAGTGCCTAATATACCCCACCCCTGACCAGCGCCTAATATACCCCACCCCTGACAAGTGCCTAATATACCCCACCCCTGACAAGTGCCTAATATACCCCACCCCTGACAAGTGCCTAATATACCCCACCCCTGACAAGTACCTAATATACCCCACCCCTGACAAGTACCTAATATACCCCACCCCTGACCAGCGCCTAATATACCCCACCCCTGACAAGTGCCTAATATACCCCACCCCTGACAAGTGCCTAATATACCCCACCCCTGACAAGTGCCTAATATACCCCACCCCTGACAAGTGCCTAATATACCCCACCCCTGACCAGCGCCTAATATACCCCACCCCTGACAAGTGCCTAATATACCCCACCCCTGACAAGTGCCTAATATACCCCACCCCTGACAAGTGCCTAATATACCCCACCCCTGACCAGCGCCTAATATACCCCACCCCTGACAAGTGCCTAATATACCCCACCCCTGACAAGTGCCTAATATACCCCACCCCTGACAAGTGCCTAATATACCCCACCCCTGACAAGTGCCTAATATACCCCACCCCTGACAAGTACCTAATATACCCCACCCCTGACCAGCGCCTAATATACCCCACCCCTGACAAGTGCCTAATATACCCCACCCCTGACAAGTGCCTAATATACCCCACCCCTGACAAGTGCCTAATATACCCCACCCCTGACAAGTGCCTAATATACCCCACCCCTGACAAGTGCCTAATATACCCCACCCCTGACAAGTGCCTAATATACCCCACCCCTGACAAGTGCCTAATATACCCCACCCCTGACCAGCGCCTAATATACCCCACCCCTGACAAGTGCCTAATATACCCCACCCCTGACAAGTGCCTAATATACCCCACCCCTGACAAGTGCCTAATATACCCCACCCCTGACCAGCGCCTAATATACCCCACCCCTGACAAGTGCCTAATATACCCCACCCCTGACAAGTGCCTAATATACTCCACCCCTGACAATTGCCTAATATACCCCACCCCTGACAAGTGCCTAATATACCCCACCCCTGACAAGTGCCTAATATACCCCACCCCTGACAAGTGCCTAATATACCCCACCCCTGACAAGCGCCTAATATACCCCACCCCTGACCAGCACCTAATATACCCCACCCCTGACAAGCGCCTAATATACCCCACCCCTGACAAGTGCCTAATATACCCCACCCCTGACAAGTACCTAATATACCCCACCCCTGACAAGTGCCTAATATACCCCACCCCTGACAAGTGCCTAATATACCCCACCCCTGACAAGTGCCTAATATACCCCACCCCTGACAAGTGCCTAATATACTCCACCCCTGACAAGTGCCTAATATACCCCACCCCTGACAAGTGCCTAATATACCCCACCCCTGACAAGTGCCTAATATAACCCACCCCTGACAAGTGCCTAATATACCCCACCCCTGACAAGCGCCTAATATACCCCACCCCTGACCAGCACCTAATATACCCCACCCCTGACAAGTGCCTAATATACCCCACCCCTGACAAGTGCCTAATATACCCCACCCCTGACAAGTGCCTAATATACCCCACCCCTGACAAGTGCCTAATATACCCCACCCCTGACAAGTGCCTAATATACCCCACCCCTGACAAGTGCCTAATATACCCCACCCCTGTCAAGTGCCTAATATACCCCACCCCTAACCAGCGCCTAATATACCCCACCCCTGACAAGTGCCTAATATACCCCACCCCTGACAAGTGCCTAATATACCCCACCCCTGACAAGTGCCTAATATACCCCACCCCTGACAAGTGCCTAATATACCCCACCCCTGACAAGTGCCTAATATACCCCACCCCTGACAAGTGCCTAATATACCCCACCCCTGACCAGTGCCTAATATACCCCACCCCTGACAAGTGCCTAATATACCCCACCCCTGACAAGTGCCTAATATACCCCACCCCTGACAAGTGCCTAATATACACCAGCCCTGACAAGTGCCTAATATACCCCACCCCTGACAAGTGCCTAATATACCCCACCCCTGACAAGTGCCTAATATACCCCACCCCTGACAAGTGCCTAATATACCCCACCCCTGACAAGTGCCTAATATACCCCACCCCTGACAAGTGCCTAATATACCCCACCCCTGACAAGTACCTAATATACCCCACCCCTGACAAGTACCTAATATACCCCACCCCTGACCAGCGCCTAATATACCCCACCCCTGACAAGTGCCTAATATACCCCACCCCTGACAAGTGCCTAATATACCCCACCCCTGACCAGCGCCTAATATACCCCACCCCTGACAAGTGCCTAATATACCCCACCCCTGACCAGCGCCTAATATACCCCACCCCTGACAAGTGCCTAATATACCCCACCCCTGACAAGTGCCTAATATACCCCACCCCTGACAAGTGCCTAATATACCCCACCCCTGACCAGCGCCTAATATACCCCACCCCTGACAAGTGCCTAATATACCCCACCCCTGACAAGTGCCTAATATACCCCACCCCTGACAAGTGCCTAATATACCCCACCCCTGACAAGTGCCTAATATACCCCACCCCTGACAAGTACCTAATATACCCCACCCCTGACCAGCGCCTAATATACCCCACCCCTGACAAGTGCCTAATATACCCCACCCCTGACAAGTGCCTAATATACCCCACCCCTGACAAGTGCCTAATATACCCCACCCCTGACAAGTGCCTAATATACCCCACCCCTGACAAGTGCCTAATATACCCCACCCCTGACAAGTGCCTAATATACCCCACCCCTGACAAGTGCCTAATATACCCCACCCCTGACCAGCGCCTAATATACCCCACCCCTGACAAGCGCCTAATATACCCCACCCCTGACAAGTGCCTAATATACCCCACCCCTGACAAGTGCCTAATATACCCCACCCCTGACCAGCGCCTAATATACCCCACCCCTGACAAGTGCCTAATATACCCCACCCCTGACAAGTGCCTAATATACCCCACCCCTGACAAGTGCCTAATATACCCCACCCCTGACAAGTGCCTAATATACCCCACCCCTGACCAGCGCCTAATATACACCACCCCTGACAAGTGCCTAATATACCCAACCCCTGACAAGTGCCTAATATACCCCACCCCTGACAAGTACCTAATATACCCCACCCCTGACAAGTGCCTAATATACCCCACCCCTGACAAGTGCCTAATATACCCCACCCCTGACAAGTGCCTAATATACCCCACCCCTGACAAGTGCCTAATATACCCCACCCCTGACAAGTGCCTAATATACCTCACCCCTGACAAGTGCCTAATATACCCCACCCCTGACAAGTGCCTAATATACCCCACCCCTGACCAGCGCCTAATATACACCACCCCTGACAAGTGCCTAATATACCCCACCCCTGACAAGTGCCTAATATACCCAACCCCTGACAAGTGCCTAATATACACCACCCCTGACAAGCACCTAATCTATCTCACCTCTGACAAGTGCCTAATATACTCCACCCCTGACAAGTGCCTAATATACCCCACCCCTGACAAGTGCCTAATATACCCCACCCCTGACAAGTGCCTAATATACCCCACCCCTGACAAGTGCCTAATATACCCCACCCCTGACCAGCGCCTAATATACACCACCCCTGACAAGTGCCTAATATACCCCACCCCTGACAAGTGCCTAATATACCCCACCCCTGACAAGTGCCTAATATACCCCACCCCTGACAAGTGCCTAATATACCCCACCCCTGACAAGTGCCTAATATACCCAACCCCTGACAAGTGCCTAATATACACCACCCCTGACAAGTGCCTAATATACCCCACCCCTGACAAGTGCCTAATATACCCCACCCCTGACAAGTGCCTAATATAACCCACCCCTGACAAGTGCCTAATATACCCCACCCCTGACAAGCGCCTAATATACCCCACCCCTGACCAGCACCTAATATACACCACCCCTGACAAGTGCCTAATATACCCCACCCCTGACAAGTGCCTAATATACCCCACCCCTGACAAGTGCCTAATATACCCCACCCCTGACAAGTGCCTAATATACCCCACCCCTGACAAGTGCCTAATATACCCCACCCCTGACAAGTGCCTAATATACCCCACCCCTGTCAAGTGCCTAATATACCCCACCCCTGACCAGCGCCTAATATACCCCACCCCTGACAAGTGCCTAATATACCCCACCCCTGACAAGTGCCTAATATACCCCACCCCTGACAAGTGCCTAATATACCCCACCCCTGACAAGTGCCTAATATACCCCACCCCTGACAAGTGCCTAATATACCCCACCCCTGACAAGTGCCTAATATACCCCACCCCTGACCAGTGCCTAATATACCCCACCCCTGACAAGTGCCTAATATACCCCACCTCTGACAAGTGCCTAATATACCCCACCCCTGACAAGTGCCTAATATACACCAGCCCTGACAAGTGCCTAATATACCCCACCCCTGACAAGTGCCTAATATACCCCACCCCTGACAAGTGCCTAATATACCCCACCCCTGACAAGTGCCTAATATACCCCACCCCTGACAAGTGCCTAATATACTCCACCCCTGACAAGTACCTAATATACCCCACCCCTGACAAGTACCTAATATACCCCACCCCTGACCAGCGCCTAATATACCCCACCCCTGACAAGTGCCTAATATACCCCACCCCTGACAAGTGCCTAATATACCCCACCCCTGACCAGCGCCTAATATACCCCACCCCTGACAAGTGCCTAATATACCCCACCCCTGACAAGTGCCTAATATACCCCACCCCTGACAAGTGCCTAATATACCCCACCCCTGACAAGTACCTAATATACCCCACCCCTGACAAGTACCTAATATACCCCACCCCTGACCAGCGCCTAATATACCCCACCCCTGACAAGTGCCTAATATACCCCACCCCTGACAAGTGCCTAATATACCCCACCCCTGACAAGTGCCTAATATACCCCACCCCTGACAAGTGCCTAATATACCCCACCCCTGACAAGTGCCTAATATACCCCACCCCTGACCAGCGCCTAATATACCCCACCCCTGACAAGTGCCTAATATACCCCACCCCTGACAAGTGCCTAATATACCCCACCCCTGACAAGTGCCTAATATACCCCACCCCTGACCAGCGCCTAATATACCCCACCCCTGACAAGTGCCTAATATACCCCACCCCTGACAAGTGCCTAATATACCCCACCCCTGACAAGTGCCTAATATACCCCACCCCTGACAAGTGCCTAATATACCCCACCCCTGACAAGTACCTAATATACCCCACCCCTGACCAGCGCCTAATATACCCCACCCCTGACAAGTGCCTAATATACCCCACCCCTGACAAGTGCCTAATATACCCCACCCCTGACAAGTGCCTAATATACCCCACCCGTGACAAGTGCCTAATATACCCCACCCCTGACAAGTGCCTAATATACCCCACCCCTGACAAGTGCCTAATATACCCCACCCCTGACAAGTGCCTAATATACCCCACCCCTGACCAGCGCCTAATATACCCCACCCCTGACAAGTGCCTAATATACCCCACCCCTGACAAGTGCCTAATATACCCCACCCCTGACAAGTGCCTAATATACCCCACCCCTGACCAGCGCCTAATATACCCCACCCCTGACAAGTGCCTAATATACCCCACCCCTGACAAGTGCCTAATATACCCCACCCCTGACAAGTGCCTAATATACCCCACCCCTGACAAGTGCCTAATATACCCAACCCCTGACAAGTGCCTAATATACCCCACCCCTGACAAGTGCCTAATATACACCACCCCTGACAAGCACCTAATCTATCTCACCCCTGACAAGTGCCTAATATACCCCACCCCTGACAAGTGCCTAATATACCCCACCCCTGACAAGTGCCTAATATACCCCACCCCTGACAAGTGCCTAATATACCCCACCCCTGACAAGTGCCTAATATACCCCACCCCTGACAAGTGCCTAATATACCCCACCCCTGACAAGTGCCTAATATACCCCACCCCTGACAAGTGCCTAATATACCCCACCCCTGACAAGTGCCTAATATACCCCACCCCTGACCAGCGCCTAATATACACCACCCCTGACAAGTGCCTAATATACCCAACCCCTGACAAGTGCCCAATATACCCCAACCCTGACAAGTACCTAATATACCCCACCCCTGACAAGTGCCTAATATACCCCACCCCTGACCAGCACCTAATATACCCCACCCCTGACAAGTGCCTAATATACCCCAACCCTGACAAGTGCCTAATATACCCCACCCCTGACAAGTGCCTAATATACCCCACCCCTGACAAGTGCCTAATATACCCCACCCCTGACAAGTGCCTAATATACCCCACCCCTGACAAGTGCCTAATATACCCCACCCCTGACAAGTGCCTAATATACCCCACCCCTGACAAGTGCCTAATATACCCCACCCCTGACAAGTGCCTAATATACCCCACCCCTGACAAGCGCCTAATATACCCCACCCCTGACAAGTGCCTAATATACCCCACCCCTGACAAGTGCCTAATATACCCCACCCCTGACAAGTACCTAATATACCCCACCCCTGACAAGTGCCTAATATACCCCACCCCTGACAAGTGCCTAATATACCCCACCCCTGACAAGTGCCTAATATACCCAACCCCTGACAAGTGCCTAATATACCCCACCCCTGACAAGTGCCTAATATACACCACCCCTGACAAGCACCTAATCTATCTCACCCCTGACAAGTGCCTAATATACCCCACCCCTGACAAGTGCCTAATATACCCCACCCCTGACAAGTGCCTAATATACCCCACCCCTGACAAGTGCCTAATATACCCCACCCCTGACAAGTGCCTAATATACCCCACCCCTGACAAGTGCCTAATATACCCCACCCCTGACAAGTGCCTAATATACCCCACCCCTGACCAGCGCCTAATATACACCACCCCTGACAAGTGCCTAATATACCCAACCCCTGACAAGTGCCCAATATACCCCAACCCTGACAAGTACCTAATATACCCCACCCCTGACAAGTGCCTAATATACCCCACCCCTGACCAGCACCTAATATACCCCACCCCTGACAAGTGCCTAATATACCCCAACCCTGACAAGTGCCTAATATACCCCACCCCTGACAAGTGCCTAATATACCCCACCCCTGACAAGTGCCTAATATACCCCACCCCTGACAAGTGCCTAATATACCCCACCCCTGACAAGTGCCTAATATACCCCACCCCTGACAAGTGCCTAATATACCCCACCCCTGACAAGTGCCTAATATACCCCACCCCTGACAAGTGCCTAATATACCCCACCCCTGACAAGCGCCTAATATACCCCACCCCTGACAAGTGCCTAATATACCCCACCCCTGACAAGTGCCTAATATACCCCACCCCTGACAAGTACCTAATATACCCCACCCCTGACAAGTGCCTAATATACCCCACCCCTGACAAGTGCCTAATATACCCCACCCCTGACAAGTGCCTAATATACCCAACCCCTGACAAGTGCCTAATATACCCCACCCCTGACAAGTGCCTAATATACACCACCCCTGACAAGCACCTAATCTATCTCACCCCTGACAAGTGCCTAATATACCCCACCCCTGACAAGTGCCTAATATACCCCACCCCTGACAAGTGCCTAATATACCCCACCCCTGACAAGTGCCTAATATACCCCACCCCTGACAAGTGCCTAATATACCCCACCCCTGACAAGTGCCTAATATACCCCACCCCTGACAAGTGCCTAATATACCCCACCCCTGACCAGCGCCTAATATACACCACCCCTGACAAGTGCCTAATATACCCAACCCCTGACAAGTGCCCAATATACCCCAACCCTGACAAGTACCTAATATACCCCACCCCTGACAAGTGCCTAATATACCCCACCCCTGACCAGCACCTAATATACCCCACCCCTGACAAGTGCCTAATATACCCCAACCCTGACAAGTGCCTAATATACCCCACCCCTGACAAGTGCCTAATATACCCCACCCCTGACAAGTGCCTAATATACCCCACCCCTGACAAGTGCCTAATATACCCCACCCCTGACAAGTGCCTAATATACCCCACCCCTGACAAGTGCCTAATATACCCCACCCCTGACAAGTGCCTAATATACCCCACCCCTGACAAGTGCCTAATATACCCCACCCCTGACAAGCGCCTAATATACCCCACCCCTGACAAGTGCCTAATATACCCCACCCCTGACAAGTGCCTAATATACCCCACCCCTGACAAGTACCTAATATACCCCACCCCTGACAAGTGCCTAATATACCCCACCCCTGACAAGTGCCTAATATACCCCACCCCTGACAAGTGCCTAATATACCCAACCCCTGACAAGTGCCTAATATACCCCACCCCTGACAAGTGCCTAATATACACCACCCCTGACAAGCACCTAATCTATCTCACCCCTGACAAGTGCCTAATATACCCCACCCCTGACAAGTGCCTAATATACCCCACCCCTGACAAGTGCCTAATATACCCCACCCCTGACAAGTGCCTAATATACCCCACCCCTGACAAGTGCCTAATATACCCCACCCCTGACAAGTGCCTAATATACCCCACCCCTGACCAGCGCCTAATATACACCACCCCTGACAAGTGCCTAATATACCCAACCCCTGACAAGTGCCCAATATACCCCAACCCTGACAAGTACCTAATATACCCCACCCCTGACAAGTGCCTAATATACCCCACCCCTGACCAGCACCTAATATACCCCACCCCTGACAAGTGCCTAATATACCCCAACCCTGACAAGTGCCTAATATACCCCACCCCTGACAAGTGCCTAATATACCCCACCCCTGACAAGTGCCTAATATACCCCACCCCTGACAAGTGCCTAATATACCCCACCCCTGACAAGTGCCTAATATACCCCACCCCTGACAAGTGCCTAATATACCCCACCCCTGACAAGTGCCTAATATACCCCACCCCTGACAAGTGCCTAATATACCCCACCCCTGACAAGCGCCTAATATACCCCACCCCTGACAAGTGCCTAATATACCCCACCCCTGACAAGTGCCTAATATACCCCACCCCTGACAAGTACCTAATATACCCCACCCCTGACAAGTGCCTAATATACCCCACCCCTGACAAGTGCCTAATATACCCCACCCCTGACAAGTGCCTAATATACCCAACCCCTGACAAGTGCCTAATATACCCCACCCCTGACAAGTGCCTAATATACCCCACCCCTGACAAGTGCCTAATATACCCCACCCCTGACAAGTGCCTAATATACCCCACCCCTGACAAGTGCCTAATATACCCCACCCCTGACAAGTGCCTAATATACCCCACCCCTGACAAGTGCCTAATATACCCCACCCCTGACCAGCGCCTAATATACACCACCCCTGACAAGTGCCTAATATACCCAACCCCTGACAAGTGCCCAATATACCCCAACCCTGACAAGTACCTAATATACCCCACCCCTGACAAGTGCCTAATATACCCCACCCCTGACCAGCACCTAATATACCCCACCCCTGACAAGTGCCTAATATACCCCAACCCTGACAAGTGCCTAATATACCCCACCCCTGACAAGTGCCTAATATACCCCACCCCTGACAAGTGCCTAATATACCCCACCCCTGACAAGTGCCTAATATACCCCACCCCTGACAAGTGCCTAATATACCCCACCCCTGACAAGTGCCTAATATACCCCACCCCTGACAAGTGCCTAATATACCCCACCCCTGACAAGTGCCTAATATACCCCACCCCTGACAAGCGCCTAATATACCCCACCCCTGACAAGTGCCTAATATACCCCACCCCTGACAAGTGCCTAATATACCCCACCCCTGACAAGTACCTAATATACCCCACCCCTGACAAGTGCCTAATATACCCCACCCCTGACAAGTGCCTAATATACCCCACCCCTGACAAGTGCCTAATATACCCCACCCCTGACAAGTGCCTAATATACCCCACCCCTGACAAGTGCCTAATATATCTCACCTCTGACGAGCGTCACTGTCACTTAATACTCACTCAGGGTTGAAAAATGTAAATTCTGTGAGAACCGCACTTCCACCATTTGTGAGACTTCCCCGGTTCTCGGCATCACTGATCCTTTCACACCAACAATCATTAATCCCGGCTGTGATTGTGGGCAGACATCCTCGGCCTGTACGCCACTCTCAGATAACCCCAAGCCTTACCTCTAATAGGACAAATAGATGAAATAACAGGAAGGGGGCACTTACTGATAAACACATCTATATTAGCCATCAGCCAGAATTGGGATCTGCTACAGAATTGTTTTGCATTTTATGGATATTCTTTTAATTTAAATGCGCTCCTATAAACAATGGGGCTTCTCACGATGATAACAGATGATAGTAGGACGTCCAAGCAGCAGTTTCCACCTGCTAGAGCCCCCATCGATTACCTGGGTACACGTGGTAGTGTTTGGTTTTCCTGCAGTGCCCCCGCAGGAGAAATAAAGTATTACACCAATATTACACAATGGGTTATCTGTCAAATGCAGAAGAGCACAGGTCCTGCAAAGAGATTGATGCTCTTTATTACTGCTCTCCACTCTTTCCAAGAATTGAAGACCCTCCTCTATACCCCCTCGCTTAATAACATTGGAGTAAATGGGTTTTCTTAGTTGGCCAACCATTTAAAAAAGTATTCCTTTCTTATAATGTCTTGCTTGGAATTTCCATTACATTAAGGCTTCTGGGGATTTGATCTTTGGAAACCTGCATTAATTCCAAGACCAATAGGACCAAGCAACCATTTTTTCAGGGCCACAGCAACCTGAACAGTGGCTGCTGGGAGAAATTGGCAGCATGATGGCTCAGTGGTTATTATTATGTGATGGCTCAGTGGTTATTATTATGTGGTGGCTCAGTGGTTATTATTATGTGGTGGCTCCGTGGTTATTATTATGTGGTGGCTCAGTGGTTATTATTATTACTAGATTGTGGCCCGATTCTAACGCATCGGGTATTCTAGAATATGCATGTCCCCGTAGTATATGGACAATGATGATTCCAGAATTCGCGGCAGACTGTGCCTGTCACTGATTGGTCGAGGCAACCTTTATGACATCATCATCGCCATGGCAACCATTATGACATCTACGTCGATACTGTGCACGTCGCTGATTGGTCGAGGCGGTAGTGGAGGAGGTGGTTAGCACTGCAGCCTTGCAGCGCTGAGGTCCTGGGTTCAAATCCCAACAAGGACGACATCTGTAAGGAGTTTGTATGTTCTCCCCGTGTTTGTGTGGGTTTCCTCCCATGGTCCAAAGACATACTGATAGGAAATGAGATTGTGAGCCCCGATGGGGACAGCGATGGTGTCTATAAAGCTGTGGAATATAATAGCACTAAATGAGCGAGGGAAAGAAATAACCTGATGGAGGGGAAAACACTGATGAGGACAGAACATAACATTAGCATTTGGTGGGAATCCCGGCAGTCAGGGGCCGGCTGGCAAAGCCTGGGGCAGTGATCACACAGCCGGGGCCCATGGGCTGCACTGAGCCAACAATGATTAGATCATCCCCATCATGTGAACATTTATCATTGCACCCAGGCAGTGACTGTGGCCGGATTGTTCTGGGATTTTTTCACTGATACATCAAACATGCCCACGAGCTTTTGTCACTATAGTGTGGTTCAAAAAAGTATATCAATGTTATTAGAAAAATACTACATACAGGTGAGGGGAGCAAGAAAAGTGCATGTGTGCGGTACAATTGTGCACGGGGTGCACAGGGGAGGAGCTGTTATATAGACCTATGTATATATAGGAATCTCTGTACTATCCGTTTGTCTCTTTATATCCCATCCATTAAAGCCAATTGGCAGGGTGAGAATAATAATAATATAAGAATCATTCTCTTTTTTGTTCTCCTTTGTATTATGTCTAATCTATGACGGTTTGTCTTTTATAGTCTTAATATAAGGTAGCATTATGGATATTCTTCAAGAACTTACCAGTAATATAGTATTACATTGATCATGCTACCATTTCTGTTTATTACCAATATTTACATAGATATAGAAGCATAACTGAGCTTACTACCTTGATGTGAGAACATGCCAAAGTTTACTACATAGAAATGGGAAGAGGACCAATCTTGCTACATAGATACAGGATCAAAATCATGCTTAATACATAGATACCAGAACAGAACCAAGCTTACTACATAGAGGAACAGGAGCCATCTTACTAAATATGGGAACAGAACTGAGCTTACTTCAAAAGTACAGGAACACAACCAAGCTTACTACAAAGATCTGGGAACAGAACCAAGTTTACTACATAGAAATGGGAAGAGGACCAAACTTACTAGATAGATACAGGAACAAAATCACGCTTAGTACATAGATACCAGAACAGAACCAAGCTTACTACATAGAGGAACAGGAGCCATCTTACTAAATATGGGAACAGAACTGAGCTTACTTCAAAAGTAAGGGAACACAACCAAGCTTACTACAAAGATATGAGAACAGAACCAAGTTTACTACATAGAAATGGGAAGAGGACCAATCTTGCTACATAGATACAGGAACAAAATCACGCTTAGTACATAGATACCAGAACAGAACCAAGCTTACTATATAGAAGAACAGGAGCCATCTTACTAAATATGGGAACAGAACTGAGCTTCAAAAGTACAGGAACACAACCAAGCTTACTACAAAGATATGAGAACAGAACCAAGTTTACTTGGGTCTGGGTGAAATGGTGGATGAGGATGAGGAAAAAGCCAATATCCTAAATGACTTTTTTTCATCAGTATTTACAAAAGAAAATCCCATGGCAGCCAATATGACTAGTGATAAAAATTCCCCATTAAATGTCACCTACTTAACCCAGCAGGAAGTACAGCGGTGTCTAAAAATCGCTAAAATTGACAAATCTCCGGGCCCGGATGGGATACACCCCCGAGTACTGCAGGAATTAAGTACAGTCATTGATAGACCATTATTTTTAATCTGTAAAGACTCCATAATAACAGGGTCTGTACCACAGGACTGGCGTATAGCAAATGTGGTGCCAATATTCAAAAAGGGGACAAAAACTGAACTCGGTAATTATAGGCCAGTAAGCTTAACCTCTACTGTGGGTAAAATCCTGGAGGGAGGGCATTCTAAGGGATGCTATACTGGAGTATCTGAAGAGGAATAACCTCATGACCCAGTATCAGCACGGGTTTACTAGGGACCGTTCATGTCAGACTAATCTGATCAGCTTCTATGAAGAGGTAAGTTCCGGACTGGACCAAGGGAACCCAGTGGATATAGTGTATATGGACTTTTCAAAAGCTTTTGATAGGGTGCCACACAAAAGGTTGTTACATAAAATGAGAATAATGGGGATAGGGGAAAATATGTGCAAGTGGGTTGAGAGCTGGCTCAGGGATAGGAAACAAAGGGTGATTATTAATGGAGCACACTCGGACTGGGTCGCGGTTAGTAGTGAGGTACCACAGGGGTCAGTATTGGGCCCTCTTCTGTTTAACATATTTATTAATGACCTTGTAGGGGGCACTCAGAGTAGAATTTAAATATTTGCAGATGACACTAAACTCTGCAGGGTAATCAATACAGAGGAGGACAATTTTATATTACAGGATGATTTATGTAAACTAGAAGCTTGGGCTGATAAATGGCAAATGATCTTTAATGGGGATAAATGTAAGGTCATGCACTTGGGTAGAAGTAATAAGATGTATAACTATGTGCTTAATTCTAAAACTCTGGGCAAAACCGTCAATGAAAAAGACCTGGGTGTATGGGTGGATGACAAACTCAGATTCAGTGGTCAGTGTCAGGCAGCTGCTACAAAGGCAAATAAAATAATGGGATGCATTAAAAGAGGCATAGATGCTCATGAGGAGAACATAATTTTACCTCTATACAAGTCACTAGTGCGACCACACTTAGAATACTGTGCACAGTTCTGGTCTCCGGTGTATAAGAAAGACATAGCTGAACTGGAGCGGGTGCAGAGAAGAGCGACCAAGGTTATTAGAGGACTGGGGGGTCTGCAATACCAAGATAGGTTATTACACTTGGGGCTATTTAGTTTGGAAAAACGAAGACTAAGGGGTGATCTCATTTTAATGTATAAATATATGAGAGGACAGTACAAAGACCTTTCTGATGATCTTTTTAATCATAGGCCTGAGACAGGGACAAGGGGGCATCCTCTACGTCTGGAGGAAAAAAGGTTTAAGCATAATAACAGATGCGGATTCTTTACTGTAAGAGCAGTGAGACTATGGAACTCTCTGCCGTATGATGTTGTAATGAGTGAGTCATTACTTAAATTTAAGAGGGGACTGGATACCTTTCTGGAAAAGTATTGCAGCGCCCCAGAGTCCTGGTCGTTGCAGTACTGTGGCTCCGCCGCTAAGGGGGGCTATGGTACGTCTGATGGCACTGAAGGAGTTCATCTGACCAGGTATCACATACACCAATACATTTCACAGTCGGGCCTCCAGGGGGAGCTAAGGGTGCTATTTATTAGGCCACTCCTCACCGTGTGGGTAAACTGGGGGTCAGGCAGGAAGTTAGTCAGAAAGCTGACTGGGTTGGAACCAGGCAACACCTTGTGGCAGAGGGTGTTGTGGGGGAAGATTCGGTAGGGTCCCTGTCAGGTTTGGGACCCTGACAGAGGCCTGGCAACAAGGAAGAACGTCACGGGACCGCGCCTGCTCAGCATAGCGGCGGTGCCCTAAGAAAGGATTAGAAGCGAGATATATTGTGCTGAGTGAGAAACGAGATCAAAGCAAGAGGAGAAATACCAGTAGGAGTCGTGCTGTAAGACCGAGGCAACATCCTACTGAGGCGCACAACCGGCGGCCGGAACGCCGAGGGAGTATTTATATATCTAGCTCCAAGCAATACTTCAAACCACGGCAGGACAGTCAGTCTCAGGCGGGCTGTCTAACATACATCACCTATGAAGACATGGGGGGCACACTAGGAGAGGGGCGACTCTAGGGTCCCGGAAGAGCTCCGAGCCTACTCGTCATACGGGTGCCGTCCTAACCAGAACATCAGGGAGGGACGGAGGAGAAGAACATCATCCAAACGAGTTGTGAGGGAACATCAGAAACAGACACAACAGTTGTGGGGTACTATCCCGTAAGCACAGCAGGGGAGGACCACAACACATAGCGCTAGCGGGAAGGCACAGATTTCCACCTGCAAAGAGAACTCTGGAGGTGCCATTGGACCGGCCGGACTTGCGCAGCCTGGTGAACCGTATTCCGGACTGAGGACCCAGAGATCTTCAGTAAAGAGGTAAAGAGACTGCAACCTGATGTCCTCGTTATTTACCGCGACCGGCACTACACCACACCACTACCACCATCCACATCTATTATTGAACTGTGCGCCCCTCGGCAGGGTCACGGACCGGGGTCTAGCCACCGTGACAACCCCAGAGCAGAGACTCAGAGGCCCGGTACCGGGTACCCCTCGGCCCTGCGGTAGTGGGGGCGCTACAGTATAATATTACAGGGTATATACACTAGATTCCTTGATGGGGCGTTGATCCAGGGAACTAGTCTGATTGCCGTATGTGGGGTCGGGAAGGAATTTTTTTCCCCATGGTGGCGCTTACTCTGTGCCACATGGGGTATTTTTGCCTTCCCCTGGATCAACATGTTAGGGCATGTTAGGTTAGGCTATGGGTTGGACTAGATGGACTTAAAGTCTTCCTTCAACCTTAATAACTATGTTACTATGTTACTACATAAATAAGAGAACAAACCCAAATAACTACAGTAAATATGAGCACCATAAAGCAAAGTTTAGTACATTCATATGGGAACTCAGCTAAGATTACTATATGTGTATATATATATATAATCATAAGTAAGATCATAGCATAGATACAAGAGCAGAATTGCTGTCAGAAACTTAAGTATTCACCTGATGTAATGAGAGTCAGACATAAGCATGTTTATGCAGCGCCCCAGAGTCCTGGTCGTTGCAGTACTGTGGCTCCGCCACTAAGGGGAGCTATGGTACGTCTGATGGCACTGAAGGAGTTCATCTGACCAGGTATCACAGACACCAATACATTTAACAGCCGGGCCTCCGGGGGGAGCTAAGGGTTCTATTCATTAGGCCACTCCTCACATACTGGTAAAACTGGGGGTCAGGCAGGAAGTTCGATCAGAAAGCTGACTGAGTTGGAACCAGGCAACACCTTGTGGCAGAGGGTGTTGTGGGGGAAGATTCAGTAGGGCCCCTGTCGGGGGTGGGATCCTGACAGAGGCCTGGCAATTGAAGAGAACGTAACGGGACCGTGCCTGCTCAGTATAGCGGCGGTGCCCAAGGAAGGATTAGAAGCGAGATTTATTGTGCTGAGTGAGAAACGAGATCAAAGCAACAAGGAGAATACCAGTAGGAGTCGTGCTGTGAGACCGAGGCAACATTCTACTGAGGCGCACAACCGGCGGCCGGAACGCCGAGGAAGTATTTATTAATCTAGCTTCAAGCAATACTTCAAACCAACGGCAGGACAGTCAGTCATAGGCGGGCTGTCTCACCTAAATCACCAAGAAGACATAGGGGGCAACTTGTGGAGAGGGGCGACTCTAGGGTCCCGGAAGAGCTCCGAGCCTACCCGTCATACGGGTGCCGTCCTAACCGTAACATCAGGAGGGACGGAAGATTAGCAGAACATCATCTAATCGAGTTGTGAGGGAACTTAAGAAACAGACACAACAGTTGTGGGGACTTTCCGTAAGCACAGCAGGGAAGGACCGCAACACATAGCGCTAGCAGGAAGGCACAGATTTCCACCTGTTAAGAGAACTCTGGAGGTGCCATTGGACCGGCCGGACTTGCGCAGCCTGGTGAACCGTATTCCGGACTGAGGACCCAGAGATCTTCAGTAAAGAGGTAAAGAGACTGCAACCTGGTGTCCTCGTTATTTTACCGCGTCCGGCACTACACCGCATCACCATCCTTATCTATCATTCACTGTACGTCGCCTCCCCACCAGCAGGGTCACGGACCGGGCCTAGCCACCGTGACAACCCCAGAGCAGAGACTCACAGGCCCGGTACCGGGTACCCCTCGGCCCTGCGGCGGTGGGGGCACTACATTTATACTATGTCTGACCATCAAAGTCAATGGCTAGTATATGATATTCTGTGACTACAGCCATACGATGTCATGTATAGTATAGTCTGTATTTAACATATAATGTTGGATGTCTGTGCGCACAATATACGACATACAGCGTACAAGGTAATACGTGACTGGTATAGATACAATATAAAGGTGTACTGGTATGATGATACACAGACATCAGATGTTATACAGTATACACACTGTGATATATATCTATATACATAGAACAATGTGTATGCTGTATAACATCTGATGTCCGTATCACCATGTATCATATACCAGCACAATATGTACTGTACTGTGCACTGACATTAGGCGGGATATGCGCTGTACTGATCAGGAGCCTGGCTAGATGGCAGTATATACACTATGTTCCAAATTATTATGCAAATGACATTTTTCTCGGATTTTCCTAAATGGTTGGTGCAAATGACAGTCAGTCTAATAAAAGTCATCACCCGTTAGAGTATACATCGAATTTTATTGAAGAAACCTCCCAATGATAACAGTATAATCTCCAAAATGAATAAAAGCTCAAAATGCACTGTTCCAAATTATTAGGCACAGTAGTATTCCTAAACATTTGATATGTTTTAAAGAACTGAAAATGCTCATTTGTGGAATTTGCAGCATTAGGAGGTCACATTCACTGAACAAAAAAGCTATTTAACTCCAAAACCTCCTAACAGGCCAAGTTACATGTTAACATAGGAGCCCTTCTGTGATATCACCCTCACAATTCTTGCATCCATTGAACTTGTGAGTTTATGGAGAGTTTCTGCTTGTATTTCTTTGCATGAAGTCAGAATAGCCTCCCAGAGCTGCTGTTTGGATGTGAACTGCCTCCCACCCTCATAGATCTTTTGTTTGATGATACTCCAAAGGTTCTCTCTAGGGTTGAGGTCAGGGGAAGATGGTGGCCACACCATGACTTTATCTCCTTTTATGCCCATAGCAGCCAATTACTCAGAGGTATTCATTGTCATGCATGAAGATAATTTTGTTCCTGAAGGCATGTTTCTGCTTTTTAGACCATGGAAGAAAGTTGTCAGTCAGAAACTCTATATACTTTGCTGAGGTCATTTTCACACCTTCAGGAACCTTAAAGGGCCCTACCAGCTGGTTCTCCATGATTCCAGCCCAAAACATGACTCCTCCACCTCCTTGCTAACATCACAGCCTTGTTAAGACATGGTGGCCATCCACCAACCATCCACTACTCCATCCATCTGGACCATCCAGGGTTGCTTGACACTCATCAGTAAACAAGACTGTTTGAAAATTAGTCTTCATGTATGTGTGGGCCCACTGCAACCGTTTCTGCTTGTGAACACTGTTTAGGAGTGGCCGAATAGTAGGTTTATGCACCACAGCAAGCCTTTGAAGGAGCCTACACCTTGAGGTTCGAGGGACTGCAGAGGCACCGGCAGCTTCAGTTATCTGTTTGCTGCTTTGTAATGGTATTTTGGCAGCTGCTCTCTTAATCCAATGAATTTGTCTGGCAGAAAACTTCCTCATTATGCCTTTATCTGCATGAACTCTGTCTGTGCTCTGTTTCAGTCACAAATCTCATCAGAGTATGATGATCACTCTTAAGTTTTCGTGAAATATCTAATTTTTTCATACCTTGTCTAAGGCATTGCACTATTTAATGCTTTTCAGCAGCAGAGAGATCCTTTTTATTTCCCATATTGCTTGAAACCTGTGACCTGCATAATAATGTGGAACATCATTTTTGAGTAGTTTTCCTTTAATTAGAATCACCTGGAAAACTAATTATCACATGTGTTTAAGATTGATTTCAGTGATTCATTGAGCCCTGAGACACAATACCATCCACGAGTTTATTTGAAAAACAAAACAATTAAATCTTTATGAAACTTAAATCCAATTTGCATAATAATTTGGAACACAGTGTATATACAATATATGTCTATATATATTTGCGATGCCCTGTACCTGGTACAGTATCGCTCCCGTGTAGGGGTCTGTATACTCAGGTCTTCAGTGGTTTTATTATCTGGGGCTCATACTTACAAAGGTGCAACAGTGTCTGAGCTCCCGCACTGTTAACTCTGAAGCTCTTTTCCCGCGAGAGGAGGAAGGTCAGTGTGAGGCGAGTATTGTCTGCGGCCGCCTCGGCCGGCACATGTATACATTTTAAAGTACAGTGTCGGCCCCAGCCTCTAAAGCAGCAGAGGACTTGGCGGCCCTTAACAACTGCTTGGGGACCGGCCCGGGAGCATTTGCCCCTCTGCTACCCGTCCCAGTCCGCCCTTGCCGGAGGTTATCTATTGTATGTCCTAGTGCTCTGCCGTCTCTTTATACAATAAAAACAAACATTTGTGAATTTCTTCATAATATTTCAATGTAATTTGTATTTATGGAACATAAAAATGTCAACTTACCGCTCGCGTGCTCTGAAAATGTACAAATCCATTGAGTGGTTTAGAATTCACTTTGTGCAGACAGTGGCCAAAAGGTTTCATGAAAGTGGTGTATCCAATAATTACAGGAATCATAGAAACTTACAAAGTGTAGCGGCTTCTTGGTTTGCCAAATTGTTATTTACGATCAAACCAACCTGGAATTTAGTTGCCTTTATACATTTAATTCCGAAAAGATGACAATCCTTTTTGATGTTCTTCTTGTGAGGTTCTTAT
Source organism: Ranitomeya variabilis (assembly GCF_051348905.1). NCBI lineage: Eukaryota > Metazoa > Chordata > Amphibia > Anura > Dendrobatidae > Ranitomeya > Ranitomeya variabilis. Next base: position 1,150,716,209 of record NC_135232.1, read on the forward strand.
CATTTATCCAAGGTCTTCAAAAATGATGTTAGCACTAGATCCACTACTTATTCCTTCTTCCAGCGATTCCTCCGCTCCGAGTGACAGAAACAAAGCTACGCAAATTGCAAAGCAGTTCCACCAAATAATTGTAATCCAACGTGACCAAAGCTCGTTTGCCGGTAAATCCATGGTGAAGTCTTTGATTTGAAAGGTAAGTGTTTCTGTTTGGAGGAGCTCCCAGAAAATGATTTTACTCGATGAGTTCAGAAAGTGAGCTAAGAAGTGTAGAGTCGTATAGATAAAGGAAAGAGAGGAACAGAGAGTTAGAAAAGAAAGACGAGAATGCTCAGGATATAGAAATGTTTTTACGGAGATGTCAAAAAACATTGCTAAGTTCTGAAAAAGTCTTAAAAGTCCATCAAGTCCAAAGTCCCAGGAGTTGTATCGCAACAGTACAAAATACAAAACATTCACGGTACTGTGCAAACATTTTAGACAGGTGTATGAAATGCTACAAGGTAACAGTGCTGTAAAAAAAAAAAGTGTTAGTCATTTATTTTTAATCAATTAACAAACTGCAAAGTGAATGAACAAAAGGGAAATCTAAATCCCGTTAGTATTTGGTGACTGCACTTTTCCTTCATTTGTTCTTCTAGGTTGACTTGCGCAAAGGCAGGGATTTGCAGGATTATAATCAAGGGCATGAGTAACCAATTATACCAAACAAGTGATAATCATCATTTTCATAAGTGGGGTTGAAATACAGTCAATTACAGAAAAAGCTGGATTGGAGACTTAAAACTGGGTGAGGAACAAACAAACTCTTCAACAAAGATAAGGTTGTGGAAAACCGTCTCTTTATAGCAAGACTGAGCATAGCAATAAGACGCAAGGTTCTTATACTGCATCAGATAGGTCTCTTGCAGGCAACTATTTCAAAGCAGATGTGGGTTCAAAATGTACTAAACAAACACCTTAAAGAAGTCCCAAGAAATTGGCATAGTTGGGGAATATAGAAGCAGTGATTGGCCAAGAGAACTTAGTGCAGCACATGAAAGACTCATCATGCTTACTTCTCAGCAGATGTCCAGCAGTGGCATCAATTCGACATCGGCAGCAACCAGTAGGTCTAAGTTATACCCATCTACTATTTGGAAAAGTCTGGTCAGAAGTGGTCTTCATGAAGGAACTGGGGCTAATAACCATGCCTTTCACATGGAATCAAGACCAAGTGACTCAACTATGTACATAAACCTAGAAACTTGAGTGAAGAAAAATGGAGATCTGGACAGATAAGTTAAAATGTGAAATATTTGGCTGTAACAGAAGGCAGTCTGTCCTCTGAATGGCTGGAGATCGGCACAATAATGAGGGTCTGCAGTCAAGTTCGGTGGAGGGTCCTGGCAAGTTTGGGGATTTGGTCAGGAATAATGGTGAAAATACAGGCAGATAATTACCTATCATTCAATTCAATCAGAGAGGAATCTGGCTCCAAATTTATTCTGTAGACGGACAACACAAAACATCCATCATATGTCATTAAGAACTAGGAGTCCCAGAAGTGATCATCTGGCCCCCACAGAGCTCTGATCTCACATCATCCCGTCTGTCTGGGATCACATGAAGAGACAGAAGGATCTGCACAAGCCTCACACACAGAAGATCTGGGCTCAGTTCTCCAAGATGTTTGGCACAACCTCTTGCCGAGTTCCACCGTGTGCAAGTGTATCTAGAAGAATTGATGCTGTTTTGAAGGCAAAGGCTAGTCACATAAAGTGTTCATTTGAATTCTCTTTTGATCATTTACTGTGAATTTTGTTAATTGATTAAAAATACACTATTAACATTTCTATTTCTCAAGGCATTCTTACTTTACAGCATTGTTCACAGCTGTCTAAAACTTTTCCACAGTACTTTAGATCCAATAGATGCACTCAGTATAAAGCTTGTTCCTGGAGATGGAGAAAGGTACCAGTGGCAGGACCCACATCTATTAGACATTCATGACCTTCCCTATTTATGTATCATAGATGATCTAAAATACAACACCTTGCAAAAAATAATGTTGAAGCATTGAGAACAAGAGAAAAAAATATGGAGACAGTGATGAAAAGGTGATAAAAAGTACCAAGCTTTCGAGGGGCTTAGGTCTCGAAAATCAGGCATGGACCTAAATAGACTCGAAAGCTTGCTATTTTTCATCTTTCAGTTAGCCATTAAAAGGTAGCAACCATAGAGGAATCTGTGGGGATATTTTTTTGTATCTACTGGTTGAGACAGTACATTTATTTTCTCCTGAGAACAAGATGGAGAAAAAGAGAGAGAGGACTACAAGGCGCTTATGACCAATCTGGATTGCCATTATTCCCTGTGTACACCTTAGGAGCTAAGACTTTGCTTTTCTCCGAGCATTTGTGTAACTGGAGAGGAACATACAAGACTGCAGCCTATAAATATCTGGAGATTTTATACTTAATCTATGACTACTTTGGATCTATGAGGATTCTAACCTTAATGCTCCGGGAATCGTGTTAAGAAGAAATTCCTAAATTTGTGTTTAAATAATATCTTCAACCAAGATATAACTATTTTTTAAATGTTACTATAAAGAGACTTCCATATTCGTAAGTGTCATCATTGTGTGCGAAAACACAATGGAAACGATTCATCAAAGCTTTTTATCTTGATTTTCGCTCACCTCTCCAATTCATCAAAACTGTCAATATTTTTCCCTATACAAATGCTATTGCAGTCTTCTTACTTGCATTTCTTGCATGGCGCATGAAGGCGCAAGCCACTCAGAAAAAACTTTAAATTCATAAAAATGGTGCATGCCTCTTAATTTATTTGGCGTTTCTTGTACTGCCATAGCGTGAGTGTGCACTACACCAGTCTGGATGAATGTGCCCCACTGAGTTTATCATACTACAAGTAGAGAAAATCTGAAAATTTAACATGTTGGCTATTCGCTAATAGGCAAGTTTCTTTCTCATATTTGCCATATTTCTCGTATTTAAGGCAACTAAACCAATGATCCATCTATGATTCTCGAATATTTGTCTGGGAAACATACTATTCTATGAAAGCAAGTTCTCTTGTTGGACCTAACAAAGATTATGCTTCAATTAAGGACTTAAGTACGGATAAAACACGGACTGAAATAGAATGAAAGAGTTAATTCTGTGCCACCAGTTGATCAAGGATTGGATATGAAATGGTATCCAGAAATGCGGATTATTTATCGACATGTTTTGAAGTTCAAAACATCTTAATTATTATTATTATTTATTATTATAGCGCCATTTATTCCATGGTACTTTACATGTGAGGGGTATACATAATAAAAACAAGTACAGTACAATACAAGTCATAACTGGTACAGTAAGAGAGAGGACCCTGCCCGCAAGGGCTCACAATCTAGAAGGGATGGGTGAGGATACAGTAGGTAAGGATAGAGCTGGTCGTGCAGTGCTTTGGTCGATTGGTGGTTACTGCAGGCCGTAGGCTTGTCGGAAGAGATGAGTCTTCAGGTTCTCTTTGAAGGTTTCCGTGGTAGACGAGAGTCTAATATGTTGTGGTAGAGAGTTCCAGAGTATGGGGGAAGCACGGGAGAAATCTTGTATGTGATTGTGGGAAGAGGAGATAAGAGGGGAGTAGAGAAGGAGATCTTGTGAGGATCGGAGGTTGCGTGCAGGAAAATACCGGGAGACGAGGTCGCAGATGTGTGGAGGACACAGGTTGTGGATGGCCTTGTATGTCATGGTTAGGCTTTTGTACTGGAGTCTCTGGGTAATGGGGTTGGTTTGGCCTGTTGAAGACGTTTTGTACTTCGAAATGCGTTGACCAACCGTATTTCTGGATACCATTTCATCTTCATTCTTTCATCTACTGGTGGTGCAGTTAACTCTTTCATTCCATTTCAATTTATATAAATTGTGGGTCTGCAGCAGCCATAAGCTTATTAGTGGTTGTGGTCACACAACCACACCTGGTGAGTACCATTTCTCTTGGTTTCTCCATTGTTACTCGGATAAAAACCTATCGCACTTTTTGTTATTTCCGTTTTTTTCACGTGAAATGGATAGAAGTATCAGAAAAGTCAAATGGGAAAAGATTTTTAAAGGATGTTGACTGGACTGGACAGATTATTTATAAACCATGATGGTTGGTTGTGGAGGGTTGTTTCAATGTAAAGGACAAGTAGAGGTGAGGTTGAAACTGACATGAAACCATGACTATACTCAACCAACACAATGAAGATTCAAAACCACCGGTAGTTTTTCCCATCTCAATTTGGAAAATTGAAGATTTAGAAACTATTTGCTCTAAATTGTACACAAGTAGACCTTTTATCATCTCCGGAAAGCCTCTCCTCGAACAACCAATACCAATTCTGGCATAAAGTCAGTCTAATGCCTTATGTTATAGAAAAAAAACTTCACAGCCAAGAGAGAAATTATATTACAAGTATTTATTTACTGGTGGAGCCATTTTATTACATTTCGAAGGCAATTTGGTGGATACTACCAATAGAATTTAGTAAAAAGAATATCTGTCAAGTCATTTCCGCCATTATGTGAAGCAGCCTACGTATTCATAAAGGAACTTAAGTGACAATGTTAGTGATTAAGTTAAACTACATTAGTATAAAAAAATCCATGTTTAAAACTCGGAAACTTTCAGTCACTTTAAAACCAGTTCTATATGTTGCAAAATCGTGGCGATTTTTCAGTACATATGGATTGAGGTTTTGAAAAATGAGTGCAGAAATCAGAACGCGTTGATGATTTTTACATTTTCATCAAGTTCATTCTTTCTCAGAAATGAGCAAAAAATTTTTGAGTAAATTTCGCTCATTGCAATGAATAAAGGGAGATACATGGCAGAGTAACTCGAACAATTATATGTGAAACTTTCAGATTTTGGTGAAGATTTTTCCCAAATTTGCAGCAAAGTCTTTGATGAAAAAACTCTGTTATGTTTGGACCTATCCTTATGATAGTAAAGTTTACAGCTCCTGGCAAATGGAGAAGGGTAATACTAGACTGGGACGACGTGGGGCAAACAAAGACATTTACAGTCATATCTTTATGATCTATGACATATGTACTAGACTAGGCACTATGTAATTTAGCATAGCATTTATCATACAGTTTGATATATACAGAGGTTTGTTTGCGTCTATATGCTTATTTTATATCTTCTGCTTTCTTAGATCCGCGACCTACAAATATAACCAAAACTTTTATTTGAGTGTGAGATTTTCGATCACTGATATCTTGTCAATTTAGACATTTTTGTCAAAACATAGCTCTACTGTATTAAATAAAAAAAGTAGAATTGTCGCCCCCACGGGCAATATTTTTACATTTGTACTGTAAAATTATTTTTTTATATTTTAATCTCTTATCTTTCTGCGATTAATTAAACTTGTTTGAATCATTATCATTTGGCGCTGTCAATGGTTTACTGATTAAATGTATATTTTTACATCTTATTCTTGAAACGTAAGCATTTTTTTTAGTGAGGTGTGACTCGTTACCCAACAAATTGAAAATAAATCGCATCCATAGATTTTTTTTATTCCGAAAAAGTGAAGAACAAATGGAATTTTCCTTTTTACTTTCCTTTCATTGTATTTTAGGGGAATTTTTTAAATACGATGATTAAAACTAAAATGAGCGTTTATGGGTCAGACACTGTGATATAAAAGAAATGATTAAAGCATACGAACATAAGTAACAAAAAATTATCTTGCAATGAATTACTAGTATACTAGTCATCTAAATTTGAGCAAAAAATTGGCACATTTTCAATGAAGCGGAATGTTTTTAAAACATTCCTTTTTAATATTTATTGAAACAAAAGGCGAAAATCACGAATTTTTTTTTTCAGTGAATCTCCAATGCAACTTTTTATTCAATGTTGAAACTAGGTACACAAAATATTAGCTTTTTTATTACCTTTAATGTTATTTTTTTATTACCTTTTTTAAAGTTTATGATCATACTTTCCTCAGTTTCTAGTAAGTGATGAGTAAAATAATGGAACTTTATTCGCATCTGAATTTCTAAATCCTCCGCACAGTAGTAAATTTATTTTTCAAAATCGTAATAAGCGAAATGATTAATATTAATCCAATGTCCTTTTCCTTTTTTAATTTAAACCTGTAAAATGGCATTTTAGGAATTCATTGAGTAATGAAACGACCCTCGAAAATATAATATTCTTATTTACGCTTGTAAAAAAGAAAAACAGAACAAAAATCATCTTAAAATACCCGATATATACTTTTTAGAAATCAAAATGTAAAAACCATAAGCTTTTGTATATGCAACCCGCTCTGATGCAATTTCTACGAAATTAACGAAAAATTTACAACCAACTCTAAGGTGACAGATTAAGATACAAGATATGATACAAATTGCTTGATAAAGTCGTGGAATGTATCGATCATTTGCAAAAAAAAAGATCAATCGCAGATGGGTATGAAATACATAATTAGAGAGTGATATAAGTAGATGACCTATCCACTTCTTTATACAACATTTGTACGGCAATCTACAAAAAGAACCCACCTGACCAACTGTAGAATCATCAAAGAATCGTAAAATCTTTATGAGATTGCTCAACAATTAACCATAAAATGAATCATACGCTATAAAATAGAGATTTAGATTCGTCAGACAGTAAATACATCACTTTTGATACTCATACTCACTCTTGACATTGAAACATTCCAAGAAAAGGCCTGATAAATCAACGCTGGCATGGCAGTAGGTAGGTCCTCCTCCCGACTCTCCGAACTCGAGAGTGTATCCTGATGAGCTCTACTCACTGATAAAGACACTTCCATCGGTGACGCCTAGGATGCAGCTAGCCAATGTATTTACGTTTGGAGACATGTCGTCCTTCCTGGGGACGAGCTTCATAATCTCATACCAAAGAAGAAGATTCTACTGGTTGGACCAGAAACTGTTGCCTTTTATGTCGAAATGTCTAGTCAGCAACAACGAGCTGAACTCTAGTTGACCTGAGAAAGTTTGTGGCATTGAAAATTACACGTAGCCAAAGTACAGCACTCTTTTTGATGTCCTAATGAAGGTTTTTGAGATCTTACTGATCATGTTTGACATTATTTTAGAATTCTTACAGGTTGGAAATGGTGGCGTTCTTAGGAAAGTGTAAAAAAAAGCCTAAGTTACAGCAACACATTAGAAGGCTGTGTATCCTGCCGGTCGGTCAGCCGATCCAGGATCATACATCGTACTGTACTTAGATTACTTAGATGTACACCACATAGATGCCGATCGGTACACTAGTCAGTGAGTTTTTGCTTTTTTCCTCAATGTCGGATCTGAGTCTAGTTTACACTATGCCTCCATACTTCTACACTTACGTCCGCATTATAAAAGATAAAGGAATAAAACATTTTTCATTTTTTAACAAGGCGTCTAAAGTGGATCTGACGAGTATTAATTTACTAGAGTATTAATTTGGACAAGAAAGTAAAATTATTAAATAATTGTAAAAAATAAACAAATGATTCCATGTTTATGACTCATCATTAAAAAAAAATAATTAATTAAATATTATTAGTAGACTTTAAAATTCACTATGCAAAGCCGGCATGAGCAATGTAATTAACAGTTTACAGAATATTATGTTATTATTGTGGGGTGAGTGTTGTTTGTAGCTCATAACCATTTTATTTCTTTTCAAAATTGATTATTGATAGAAAGAGAAAGATATCGATATACACAGAAATCATGAGAATAAAGACTAATATTCTTACAACTATATAACTTCATGCAGGTTTACATTTTCATTGACTACCGATAGAAAGATAAAAAGTCTGAAAAGACGTGGTCGTACCTTAAGGGCAGGAAAACGTCATCTACACGAGTAATCAAAGGGGTAAAAATATAATCCAGTGACTAACTTTAGAGAAAAGTAAAGAAAATTCAATGGCGACAACTTCAGACTTGTTTCCATCAAATTTGAATTTTGAGTTTAACAGGTAAATTCGACCGTAAATCAGATTCATTGATCTTTTGTCAACTTATACGAGTTGAGGTGTAAGTAACTTATTGACATCTTTACACCTATCCGCGCACGTTTGTATTGAACATTTTGTAGATTTTTAACATTCATTATTGCAAGAGAAAAGGCTGACAAGAAATGGACTGGCATATATGTGATTATTGTGTATGAGATGCACATTGGACCGCCGGACCAGTGCTGCTTGTTATTTACCAGAATCGCTTAATAATTGGGATTTTGAGATTTTTCAAATTTATTCTACTTTTGTTATTTTGGCTTAATAGCATTAGTAATCTTGTGATTATGGTTTCAGAATAATAACAATAATTTTATAATATTTTACAGGATTTTTTTTTAAATAAACTTTTGAAATGAATTAGCAATTTGTTGATTGCAGTTCCTTCTACTCATTGGTACAAGTGTATTAACCATAGTGTGACTTATTAAGTCTTTTTATAAAAGCTATACATTTTTAACACGCAAATCTTGATTAAACTACCCCTTAAAAAAAAAAAAAAAGTTTAGAAAAATCTCCAGGATGTCACACTAACAGCAGAGTAAAACTGAAGGACTAAGTAATATGTAACAATAATAAAGAATAACCACAATTGACCACAATTATTAATGAAAATTTTGTCCGAACACAAAGTTATTAAAAAAGAAAAGAATAAAAGTAAAATCATTTTGTGCGTTTTTCTTCGCGTCAGAAAAAGATCAATGAAAACTGACTATGTAGAAACCTAGAGAAACGCATATACGTGATGACTTGGAATACCAAAACTTTAGCAAAATTAAAAAAAATTAAAAACAAATATGTGAAAAATTAGCTGAAAAATTAAGAAAACGTTCAAAATGTAAAACTTACCGAGCTGGAATAGGAATAAGTTGTATTAAATCCAGTGAGTGTTTTTCTTGTGTCTGCCCGAATTGAGAACTTGGAAGTTTGTGTGCGGATGTTCTCAGACTTCTCAGGCTCCCGCTATTGGAGCATCAGTGTCCAGACATTGTGGTGCCAGCGAGCTAATGAGGTGTTGCACTCTATAGCTTTCCTATGACCATCTCTCCCTCCCACTGCTTTTTCTGTAACCCTTGCTGGATCAGACTACAGGATCTGTTTTTGGGCGACAGAATATATTTTCTTTTCTAACCAGCGGCAAAGTACATGTTTGAATTTTTGGCTGCGGGACGACACTTTTTTAATATTAATTATTAGCAGATGGTGATGTACCCGCTTTCTTATTTTTGTTTGTTTATTTCAGGATTAATGTCATTTCCGCTTTCTCCCCCGTGTTTCTGATGGTTCTCTATGTAGATCGTAGACATTTTATTACGATACCAAAAAATATTTATTGAAACGCGTATATATTTATGCAACATTTTGAGTCATGAAGATGACCTCGACGTTCATGTGTCATATTCACAAGTAAATCTCCCAGTTCTTATCAAACACTCAGTAGTGCAATGATTGCGACTTGTGTCTGAAATAATTTTGCCATTTTTAGTCTGTTTTATACTGTACATTTGAAAAACAGGTTTTACCTTATCATTAGGAACCTTAATGAGTATATGTACACTGTAATTACAAGATTATACCTACTGTGGTGGTTCTCCACTATCTGTGGACCAGGAGTACTCACTTGGCTGGTCGTTGAGGCATACGCTGAGACACTACGGGTTAAAACAAAAAGTCCATTCGGTTTATTCACACACAGCATAAACCAAATCTCAGGTACTTGATAACCTGCAGCATCCCGTGCACCATCCGGCTCGACAGTACCCATGGTCCTCGCTGAGCCTTGGTGTGCATAACATGGATTAGAGTCCGTTAACTGTTCATGATGATCTCACAGGTTCCTGGATACCTCTTATCCTCAGAGGCGTCCTCTCCGGAGGTATACCACAGGCCTCCTTTCTCTGGCTCAGTCTAGCCAGCACTGCCCGTTCACAAACACACAGACTCCATCTTGGGGGTTCTACACACACCCTTGGGTGGGGTATGTAGGTGACTGGACCCACCCATCTCTCCAAGTCACCTGGAAACCTTCCCAATGTATAGTTAGACTCAGCAGTAGATTTGCTGAGCAAAACAAGCCCAGGCTTCCATAACTGGGCCACCCACCTTGGTGATACATACCGCCCATTAACCACATGGCCACTCACCATACCACATACCTCCCCCCTCTGCCTAAAATGGGGAGGCTTGGCACTTTCTGTTAACTGACTAGAGACCCTTCTCAGTCACCTCTGAAAGTCACACCGTCTGTCACAATCGGGCCCTGTTACTGAACCCTTTTGGAACCACCCGTCATCCGACTTTGTCACCTCCTCTGATAGAGTTGCCCCTTTGTCGGATCACCCCCATCCCTGGCAGTCAGTACGGTGTGGTGATTCCCTGGCACCCATACCATCTGTCTGGTCTGACCCTTTGTCACCATGGCCACTATGGGGTCTCCTGCCTAGGACACTCAGCACTAAGCTCACAGAAGAGAAGAGTCACTACTTCTAACTCTTCCTTGTCCTCTCCCATCAGGCCACCTACGGTTGTCTATCTTTTGGCAATTTCTCCTATTGTCTTTATTACCCAGATAGCAGTTGTTCCATTCGTTGAGTACTTCCACCCTTTAAAGAGCTCCTTCGTCTCTCCATACCTCGGGTTGAAAGTGGCTGCCATCTTTTTTGCCTTTCCTGCAGCTGTTTATTAATTGGCAGTCTCTCAAGTCCCAGCTGCTCTACCTCTCTTAGGTACGCCATGCGATACTCCAGGAGCATTCAGATATTCTCAAGGCTCTCGATTGATCTGACAACAAAGAATGCAACCATCCCAGCTTCCCCAGCTACCTGGGTTTTGTCATCAGCCATAATCCTCACTCTCGCCACACCGGATTTCCTGCATCACTCTTCCCAGTTTCCTAATAACTTTTCTCACCAGATTTCTGGCCACTTGAATGATGTCCTCCACCAATTTCAACCAACTTTGAGCTTTGTATGCACACTCCAGACGTCGAGCGACTTCCTCATTCCTCAATAGGATCATCCGTTTCGTGCGAAGACAGTGTAGGTGCATGTCACTGAAGATAGCCAACCACTTCACTGTGACTTCCCTAGTTGACAGTATAATCAACTTTTACAGGGTTGTGCATTTGTGCACATTTAATCGAAGTACATTTTATCAAAGTACCGGCAGTTATACCATGGCAGAATCTAACAATCATCTCTATTCTCTTCATACAGGTATTCAGCTCTTTCAACTCCTGCATTGATCCTGTATGTCTTCAGTCACTCTATTCTATGTCAGCAAGCAACTTCTAATGGTATTCAGCTCTTTCAACTCCTGCATGTCTCCAGTCAATTCTATTCATCTTTGCAAGCATATGTAATGCTATTTAGGCAATTCAACATACTCTGCTTGTCCCTTTATGCTGTAAGGTCATGCAACTTTTTCAAAGTAGTTTATGATCCATGTAGGCCTGTATAGTTGTTTATTTCTTAGTTCATTTATTGCCTCCTGCTGTCATAATTTAGTTGATTTATTGCTAATGAGGTAAAATAGTGGGAGATCTTAGAGCTAGCCTCCTATATATTGAGACATAGCGTGGGGAAGCAATTATGCAGGGGTGCATTTAATCAAAGTACATTTTATGAAAGTACCAGCAGTTATACCATGGCAGTTAGACAGGGCAGGAGACAGGTAAGACAATTAAACAAACCAATTCCCAGTACATATGCATTTGTATAATGTGTGTCTTGGCTGCTGCATTCAGTCAAATCCACCGTCCTTGCATTATATCTTTACACTCCATCCATATCAGCCCATCAGTCCTCTCCTCTCCTATGTATAGCACTCATTTTCACATTGCTACATTGCACAGATACATTCAGTCCCACCATCTGACACAAGAGACACTCTCACAAATCACTTCACCATCTGCTCACTCTTTCTATCCTCCTCCTAGTCGCAGGAGATATCTCTCCCAACCAAAACCCCATGGTATAGCAAGTCAAACCCTCCAATTGCTACTCCCAGAAACCTCTCTAATCTTATTAATATACCCTGCATGCCTTCTGTCTCTTTCAATTGTGCCCTTTGGAATTTTCGCTCAGTGTGTAATAAACTCTCCTTCATCCATGACTTCTTCCTTTCTAATTATCATAACTTCCTTGCTCTTACTGAAACCTGGATCCAGCAGTCAGACACCACCACTGCCGCTGCTCTCTCATATGGTGGACTACACTTCTCTCATACTCCAAGATTATATGACAGAGCAGGTGGAGGCGTTGGTCTGCTCCTATCAACCAAATGTACCTTTCAGGTTACCCTCAAGTACCCTCACTTCCCTTCCCATCTTTTAAGGTCCATGCTGTCAGACTCTATATCCCCATCTCCATGCAGGTGGTGGTGTTTTGTCCTCCGCGTCCCTCCCATCAATTCCTGGATCACTTTTCCACCTGACTTCCACACTTTCTCTCCTGTGACATCCCCACCCTCATCATGGGTGATTTCAACATCCCCATTGCTTTTCCCCCTCTCCCCATCTGCTACTTACCTCATCTCTATCCTCCTTTTTCGGCCTTTCGCAGCTTACTAACTCTCCAACGCATGAAGACGGGAACTCCCTCGACTTGGTCTTCTCCCGGCTTTGCTTAGTGGATGATTTTACAAACTCCCCTCTCCCGTTTTCTGACCACAACCTTCTTTCGTTCTCTATCAAGAGCTGCACCCCGCTCAGGCCACCCCTACTTTCCACACTTATAGAAACATACAGGCCATTAACACCCAGAAACTCTTGAAGAACTTGCAGTCATTATTGGCCCCTATCTGTTATGATCCTAGTGGCAAGGATCGCAGGTCGGACTAGCTAAGTAACTGAACAGACTACTAGCTCTGGGAAAGTGGTAACTAGATTGACCGCAACCTGATCCTATCCGCACACAACTATAGGCAGCCGTGGAACGTTACCTAAAAATCCTAGACGTCTCTTCACGGCCTGAGAAACTGACTATTCCTGGAGGGAAAGAAAGTCCTCTCTTTCCTCAGTGGAATGACCCCAAAGATATAGAATAGCCCCCCACAAATATTAACGGTGAGTTAAGGGGAAAGCACAAACGCAGAGATGAAATCAGATTTAGCAAATGAGGCCTGCTAATACTAGATAGCTGAAAATAGGAAGGGAACTGTGCGGTCAATAAAAAACCCTATTCAAAATATCCACGCAGAGATTGCTCGAGCCCCCGCACCAACTAACGGTGCGGGGGAAGCAACTCCGTACCCCAGAGCTTACCAGCAAAAAGAAATCACATATTAGCAAGCTAGACTCATCATACACAGAAATCATATTACAGGCAGATGAGCAAAAAATATTCAAACAGAACTTAGCTTATCCTGAAGAGGCAGAAAACGAGATAAACAGGAGTAATCAGAATAGCACTGAATACATTGACAGCCGGCAACAAGTGGAAGTGAAGCAGAGCTAAATAGGAGCCTCCCAGGTGAATAACGAGGCACCTGATCCAGCCAGACCCGCAGGATAATAAACCAAACCACAAGGGGGAGCCAAAAAACCAAAGTCACACAATACCATCTGTGACCACAAGAGGGAGCCTGAAAACGGAGTTCTCAACAGTACCCCCCCCTTGAGGAGGGGTCAACGAACCCTCATCAAAACCCCCAGGGCGATCAGGGTGAGCCACATGGAAGGCACGAACCAAATCGGCCGCATGAACATCAGAGGCGACAACCCAGGAATTATCCTCCTGACCATAGCCTTTCCACTTAACCAAATACTGAAGCCTCTGTCTAGAAATACGAGAATCCAAGATCTTCTCCACCACGTATTCCAATTCTCCCTCAACCAGCACAGGGGCAGGAGGCTCAACCGAAGGAACCACAGGCACCACATACCTCCGCAACAACGACCGATGGAACACATTATGAATAGCAAATGATGCCGGGAGGTCCAAACGAAATGACACAGGGTTAAGGACTTCCAAAATCTTATAAGGACCGATAAACCGAGGCTTAAACTTAGGAGAGGAGACCTTCATAGGAACAAAGCGAGAAGACAACCACACCAAATCCCCAACGCGAAGTCGGGGACCCACACAGCGACGGCGGTTGGCAAAGCGCTGAGCCTTCTCTTGTGACAGCTTCAAATTGTCCACCACATGATTCCAAATCTGATGCAACCTATCCACCACAACATCCACTCCAGGACAGTCAGAAGGCTCCACCTGACCCGAGGAAAAACGAGGATGAAACCCTGAATTACAAAAAAAAGGCGAAACCAAAGTAGCAGAACTAGCCCGATTATTAAGGGCAAACTCGGCCAATGGCAAAAAAGTCACCCAGTCGTCCTGATCAGCAGAAACAAAACATCTTAAATAGGTTTCCAAAGTCTGATTAGTGCGCTCGGTTTGGCCATTCGTCTGAAGATGGAAGGCCGACGAAAAAGACAAATTAATGCCCATCTTAGCACAAAAGGTCCGCCAAAATCTAGACACAAACTGGGATCCTCTGTCGGAAACAATATTTTCAGGGATCCCGTGCAAACGAACCACATTTTGAAAAAACAGAGGAACCAACTCGGAGGAGGAAGGCAACTTAGGCAAGGGCACCAAATGGACCATTTTAGAAAAACGATCACACACCACCCAAATGACCGACATTCTCTGAGAGACAGGGAGATCTGAAATAAAATCCATGGAAATGTGCGTCCAAGGCCTCTTCGGGACAGGCAAAGGTAACAACAAGCCACTGGCACGAGAACAGCAAGGCTTAGCCCGAGCACAAATTCCACAAGACTGCACAAAGGAACGCACATCCCGCGACAAGGAAGGCCACCAGAAGGACCTAGCCACCAAATCTCTGGTACCAAAAATCCCAGGATGGCCTGCCAATACCGAAGAATGAACCTCGGAAATAACTCTGCTGGTCCATCTATCCGGGACAAACAGTCTCTCCGGTGGACAACGGTCAGGTCTATCCGCCTGAAACTCCTGCAGCACTCGTCGCAAATCTGGGAAGATGGCAGACAAAATCACCCCTTCTCTGAGAATACCAGCTGGCTCTGAATCACCAGGAGAGTCAGGCACAAAACTCCTAGAAAGAGCATCAGCCTTCACATTCTTCGAACCAGGCAGGTATGAGACCACTAAATCAAAACGAGAGAAAAACAACGACCAACGAGCCTGTCTAGGATTCAGCCGCTTGGCCGACTCAAGATAAATCAAATTCTTGTGATCAGTCAAGGCCACCACACGATGCTTATCTCCCTCGAGCCAATGTCGCCACTCCTCAAATGCCCACTTCATAGCCAACAACTCCCGATTACCAACATCATAATTCCGCTCGGCAGGCGAAAACTTTCTTGAAAAGAAAGCACATGGCTTCATCACAGAGCGATCAGAGCTTCTCTGCGACAAAACAGCCCCCACTCCAATCTCAGAAGCATCAACCTCGACCTGGAAAGGAAGGGAGACGTCTGGCTGACATAAGACCGGAGCCGAAGAAAACCGGCGCTTCAGCTCCTGAAAGGCCTCCACAGCCGCAGGAGACCAATTAGTAACATCAGAACCCTTCTTGGTCAAATCCGTCAATGGCTTAACAACACCAGAAAAATTAGCGATGAAGCGACGGTAAAAATTAGCAAAACCCAAGAACTTCTGAAGACTCTTAACAGATGTAGGCTGAGTCCAGTCATGAATAGCCTGAACCTTGACTGGGTCCATCTCAATAGCAGAAGGAGAAAAAATGAAACCCAAAAAAGAGACCTTCTGGACTCCAAAAAGACATTTTGAGCCCTTCACAAATAAAGCATTGGCACGCAGGACCTGAAACACCATCCTGACCTGCTTAACATGGGACTCCCAATCATCCGAAAAAACCAGAATATCATCCAGATACACAATCATAAATTTATCCAGATATTCGCGGAAGACGTCGTGCATTAAGGACTGAAAGACAGAAGGAGCGTTAGAAAGTCCAAAAGGCATCACCAAGTACTCAAAATGGCCTTCGGGCGTATTAAATGCAGTTTTCCATTCATCACCCTGCTTAATACGCACAAGGTTATACGCACCACGAAGATCTATCTTAGTGAACCAACTAGACCCCCTAATGCGAGCAAACAGATCAGATAACAATGGCAAAGGATACTGAAATTTGACCGTGATTTTGTTTAGAAGGCGATAATCAATACAAGGAGGTCTCAAGGAACCATCCTTCTTAGCCACAAAAAAGAACCCCGCACCAAGAGGGGAGGAGGAGGGGTGAATAAGTCATTTCTCCAAAGACTCCTTTATATAACTCCGCATAGCAGCATGCTCCGGCACTGACAAATTAAAAAGTCGTCCCTTAGGAAACTTACAACCAGGAATCAAATTTATAGCACAATTACAATCCCTATGAGGAGGTAGAGAACTGAGTTTGGGCTCATCAAATACATCCTGGTAATCTGACAAAAATGCAGGGACCTCAGAAGGAGTGGATGAAGCAATTGACACCACAGGAGCGTCGCCATGAATTCCCTGACAACCCCAACTTGACACAGACATTGCTTTCCAATCCAGGACTGGATTATGAGTCTGCAACCATGGCAGGCCCAACACGACAACATCATGCAAATTATGCAATACAAGAAAGCGAATCACCTCCTGATGAACAGGAGTCATGCACATGGTCACTTGTGTCCAGTACTGAGGTTTATTCGTAGCCAATGGTGTAGCATCAATTCCCCTTAGTGGAATAGGGAATTTTAAAGGCTCCAAAACAAAACCACAGCGCCTGGCAAATGACAAATCCATCAGACTCAGGGCAGCACCTGAATCCACAAAAGCCATAACCGGGTAAGATGACAGGGAACAAATCAGGGTAACAGACAAAATAAACTTAGGCTGTAAAGTACCGATGGTGACAGATTTATCAATCTTTTTTGTGCACTTAGAGCATGCTGAGATAACATGAGCTGAGTCACCACAGTAAAAGCACAACCCATTTTGCCGTCTATAATTTTGCCGTTCACTTCTGGTCAGAATTCTATCACATTGCATAGACTCAGTTGTCTGTTCAGAAGACACCGCCAAATTGTGCGCAGGTTTGCGCTCCCGCAAACGCCGATCAATCTGAATGGCCAGAGTCATTGACTCACTCAGACCTGCAGGCTTAGGGAACCCCACCATGACATTCTTAATGGCTTCAGAAAGACCTTTTCTAAAATTTGCAGCCAGGGCACACTCATTCCATTGAGTAAGCACCGACTATTTCCGAAATTTCTGGCAGTACACCTCTGCATCATCTTGTCCCTGAGAGAGGGCCAACAACGCTTTTTCAGCCTGGTTCTCAAGATTAGGTTCCTCATAGAGCAATCCAAGGGCCAGAAAAAACGCATCCACACTGAGCAATGCAGGATCCCCTGGAGCCAATGCGAAAGCCCAATCTTGAGGATCGCCACGCAAGAAAGAAATAATAATCTTAACTTGCTGAACAGAATCCCCAGAGGAACGAGGTTTCAAAGAAAGAAACAACTTGCAATTGTTCTTAAAATTCAGGAACCTAGATCTATCTCCAGAAAACAACTCCGTAATAGGTATTCTAGGCTCTGACATAGGACTGTGCACAACAAAATCCTGAATACTTTGTACCCTTGCAGCAAGATGATCTACACTGGAGGCTGAACTCTGGATATCCATATCAGCAGCTGAACTCAGAGCCACACCAAGATTAAGAGGAGGAGAGAAGCCAGACACACAGCAGCTAGACACACGGCAGCAAAAAAAAAAAAAAATATCTCCAAGCTTCTTTTCTCCTGCTTCTGCCATGCAATTAACACTTTACCGGCCGGCTGTACTGTTATGATCCTAGTGGCAAGGATCGCAGGTCGGACTAGCTAAGTATCTGAACAGACTACTAGCTCTGGGAAAGTGGTAACTAGATTGACCACAACCTGATCCTATCCGCACACAACTATAGGCAGCCGTGGAACGTTACCTAAAAATCCTAGACGTCTCTTCACGGCCTGAGAAACTGACTATTCCTGGAGGGAAAGAAAGTCCTCTCTTGCCTCAGTGGAATGACCCCAAAGATATAGAATAGCCCCCCACAAATATTAACGGTGAGTTAAGGGGAAAGCACAAACGCAGAGATGAAATCAGATTTAGCAAATGAGGCCCGCTAATACTAGATAGCAGAAAATAGGAAGGGAACTGTGCGGTCAATAAAAAACCCTATTCAAAATATCCACGCAGAGATTGCTCGAGCCCCCGCACCAACTAACGGTGCGGGGGAAGCAACTCCGTACCCCAGAGCTAACCAGCAAAAAGAAATCACATATTAGCAAGCTGGACTAGACTCATCATACACAGAAATCATATTGCAGGCAGATGAGCAAAAAATATTCAAACAGAACTTAGCTTATCCTGAAGAGGCAGAAAACTAGATAATCAGGAGTAATCAGAATAGCACTGAATACATTGACAGCCGGCAACAAGTGGAAGTGAAGCAGAGCTAAATAGGAGCCTCCCAGGTGAATAACGAGGCACCTGATCCAGCCAGACCCGCAGGATAATAAACCAAACCACCAGGGGGAGCCAAAAAACCAAAGTCACACAATACATCTGTGACCACAAGAGGGAGCCTGAAAACGGAGTTCACAACACCTATCTCCTCCCTCTCATCTCCTGATTCTGCACTGAAGCATTACAATAAAACACTGCAAAGTGCCCTGGATGAAACTGCACCTCCTATACATAGAACAATATGGCACAGACGGCGACAACTGTGGCACACGCTGCAAACACATTTCCTGCAGCGGTGCTCCAGGTGCGCCGAACGCCTGTGGAGAAAATCCAATCTACCGAAGTTTATGCTTAAAACATACAAGACTGCCCTTCACCTCTCCAAACAAACCTATTTCAACACCCTCATCACCTTACTATCCAATAACCCTAAACGTCTCTTTGACACTTTTCATTGCCTACTCAATCCAAGAGTGCAGGCCCCAACCACGGATCTCTGCACTGACGATCTAGCCAATTACTTCAATTGACCATATCCGACAGGAAATTTTTTCCCAAACTCCTCATACCATGCACTCTCCTCCCTCCCCTACTACATCTCGCTCACTCTCTGACTTTGAACCAGTCACAGAAGAAGAGGTAATCTGGCTCCTTGCATCTTCTCGCCCAACCACTTGCACCAGTGACCCCATTCCGTCATATCTCCTCCAGTCCCTTTCGCCTGCTGTCACTGCTCACCTAACAAAAATACTCAACTTCTCTCTCTCTTCTGGTATCTTTCCCTCCTTATTTAAGAATGCCATCATACATCCATTATTTAAAAAAACATACCTCGATCAAAACTGTGCCGCTAACTATAGACCTGTCTCTAATCTTCCCTTCATCTCTAAACTCCTGGAATGCCTGTTCCACTCCCGTCTTATCCACTATCTCTCAGATAACTCTCTTCTCGACCCTCTACACTACAGTTTCCGCTCTTTACACTCTACTGAATCTGCCCTTACTAAAGTCTCTAATAATCTACTAACTGCTAAATCTAATGGCCACTACTCCATGCTAAGTCTCTTGGATCTTTCTGCAGCATTCGACACTGTGGATCATCAGCTCCTCCTCACTATGCTCCGCTCCATTGGTCTCAAGGACACCATTCTCTCCTGGTTCTCCTCCTATCTCTCTGACCGCTCCTTCACTGTATCTTTTGCTGGTTCCTCCTCCTCTCACCTTCCCCTTACTGTTCCTCAAGGATCAGTCCTAGGCCCCCTCCTCTTCTCTTTGTATACTGCCCCTATTGGACAAACAATCAGTAGATTTGGTTTCCAGTACCATCTCTATGCTGACGACACCCAATTATGCACCTCTTTTCCTGATATCACACCTGCCTTTTTAGAAAACACCAGTGATTGTCTTACCGCTGTCTCTAACATCATGTCCTCCCTCTATCTGAAACTGAGCCTGTCAAAAATTGAACTCCTTGTGTTTCCTCCCTCTACTAACGTACCTATGCCCGACATTGCCATGTCCGTGTGTGGTTTCACCATTACTCCCCAGCAACATGCCCGCTGCCTTGGGGTCATCCTTGATTCTGAGCTTTTCTTTACACCCCACATCCGATCACTGGCTCGTTTTGTTATCTGCACCTCAAAAACATTTCTAAAATTCGACACGTTCTTACTTTCGACTCTGCAAAAACTCTTACTGTCTCACTTATTCATTCTCGTCTGGACTATTGTAACTCTCTACTAATCGGCCTCCCTCTTACCAAACTCTCCCCGCTCCAATCTGTCCTGAATGCTGCAGCCAAGATCATATTCCTCACCAATCATTATACCGATGCCTCTACCTTGTGCCAGTCATTACACTGGCTACCCATCCACTCCAGAATCCAGTACAAACTTATTACGCTCACCCGCAATGCACTCCACTGTTCAGCACCACCCTACATCTCTTCCCTGGTCTCAGTCTACCACCCTACCCGTGCCCTCCGTTCTGATAATGACCCGAGGTTAACATCCTCAATAATCAGAACCTTCCATTCCCGTCTCGAAGACTTTTCACGTGCTGCGACAATTGTTTGGAATGCACTACCTAGGTTAATATGATTAATCCCCAATCCCCTCAGTTTTAAGCGTGCCCTAAAAACGCATTTGTTCAGACTGGCCTACCGCCTCCAAGCATTAGCCTAACTATCCCTGTGTGGCCCATTCAAAATTTTTTACCATAACCAGGTTCCTCGCATCATGTTCTCATACGCTTCATGCATCTTAGAGCCCTTTGTGTCTGTATTGTTACATACTTAGGCTGTTAACTGGTTCATGCAGCATTACATGAACACCAGATTCTTACACTATGGCTGGTCCGAACAACAAAAACAATTGTTACCATCCACCTTTCATGTTTCCCCTTTTCCTCACAGATCGTAAGCTTGCGAGCAGGGCCCTCACTCCTCTTGGTATCTGTTTTGATCTTTGTGTTTATTGTTATGCTGTAATTTCTATTGTCTGTACAAGTCCCCTCTAAAATGTAAAGTGCTGCGGAATATGTCGGCGCTATAGAAATAAAATTATTATTATTAACTGTTTAGTCTCTGGGGCCCAGTTCACCCTAAACGCCTCCACTGTCATTTTTTGCTTCAGTTTTTTCCCCCTAATTTCCTCCTCTAAAACCAAGGTGCGTCTTATGCTCCGATGTGTTTTATAGTCCGAAAAATACGGTAACTACTATAATACTGCTCTTATATACAAGAATATAACTACTATAATACTGCTCTTATATAAAAGAATATATCTACTATAATACTGCCCGTATGTACAAGAATATTACTACTATAATACTGCCCCTATGTACAAGAATATAACTACTATAATACTGATCCTATGTACAAGAATATAACTACTATAATACTGCTCCTATGTACAATAATAATAATAATAATAATAATAATCTTTATTTATATAGCGCCAACATATTCCACAGCGCTTTACAGTTTAACAGTTTCAAACACAACAGTCATAGGTAACAATGTTAACAATACAGTAATAAAGCAAAATAAGACGACCCTGCTCGTGAGAGCTTACAATCTACAATGAGGTGGGGAGATACAAAGTACAGGTGTGTATTTACAATGATGTATTTACAATGATGGTCCAGCCATCTTCAGGGGGTGGGGGGTAGATGGAGATAGTGAATGGGCTACACACACACACAAACATAAAATGACTGATTAGGGAACGTGATAGGCCGCTCTGAACAAATGAGTTTTGAGTGAGCGCCTAAAGCTATGCAAGTTTTGGATGGTCCTAATATCTTGGGGTATAGCATTCCAGAGGATTGGCGCAGCACGGGAGAAGTCTTGGAGTCGGGAGTGGGAGGTACGGATTAGAGCAGAGGTTAGTCGAAAGTCGTTTGCAGAGCGCAGCGGTCGGCTAGGCCAATAGACAGAAATGAGGGAGGAGATGTAAGGGGTGCCGCACTGTGGAGAGCTTTGTGGGTGAGAACAAGTACTTTGAATTGTATCCTGTAATGAATGGGCAGCCAGTGTAATGACTGTTGTGAAATTGGATTTTGGGCTCCCCCGGTGGCCACTGGTGGAATTGAACTTGTGTGCATCATCCCCTCTGTTCACCTGTTCCCATCAGGATGTGGGAGTCGCTATTTAACCTTGCTCCTCTGTCACTTCCATGCCGGTCAACATTGTAATCAGAAGCCTTTCTGTGCATGTTCCTGCTACCAGACAACTTCCAGCTAAGTCGGACTTTTGTCCTTGTTTGTTTTTTGCATTTTGTTCCAGTTCACAGCTGCAGTTTCGTTTCTGTGTCTGGAAAGCTCTTGTGATCTGAAATTGCCACTCTGATGTTATGAGTTAATACTAGAGTCTTAAAGTAATTTCAGGATGGTGTATTGATAGGGTTTTCAGCTGACCATGAAAGTACCCTTTCTGTCTTCCGGCTATCTAGTAAGCGGACCTCGATTTTGCTAAACCTATTTTCATACTACGTTTGTCATTTTCATCTTAAATCACCGCCAATATATGTGGGGGCCTCTGTCTGCCTTTCGGGGAAATTTCTCTAGAGGTGAGCCAGGACTATATTTTCCTCTGCCAGGATTAGTTAGTCCTCCGGCCGGCGCTGGGCGTCTAGGGATAAAACGCAGGCTACGCTACCCGGCTACTGTTAGTTGTGCGGCAGGTTTAGTTCATGGTCAGTTTAAGTTTCCATCCTTCCAAGAGCTAGTTCCTATGTATGCTGGGCTATGTTCTCTTGCCATTGAGAACCATAACAGTTTGACCGGCCCACAAAGGGTTAAATTAATTGGCAGAGAAAGGAGAGAAAAAAAAAGTCTGCTGAAAATTTTTTTTTTTTTTTTTTTTTTTCCTTCAGTTCTGAGTGTGCTTTCAATTGAATCACTTGCAAGTCTGCCTATATTGCAGCCTTCCTCTCTCTCTCTCCTTCTAATCCTGGAATGGCTCTGTGTTCACCTGTTTAAAATGGATATTCAGAGTTTAGCTGCAGGTTTGAATAATCTCACCACGAAAGTTCAAAATTTACAAGATTTTGTTGTTCATGTTCCTATATCTGAACCTAGAATTCCTTTGCCTGAATTTTTCTCGGGGAATAGATCTTGCTTTCAAAATTTCAAAAATAATTGCAAGTTGTTTTTGTCCCTGAAATCTCGCTCTGCTGGAGATCCTGCTCAGCAGGTCAGGATTGTGATTTCCTTGCTCCGGGGCGACCCTCAAGATTGGGCTTTTGCATTGGCTCCAGGGGATCCTGCGTTGCTCAATGTGGATGCGTTTTTTCTGGCCTTGGGGTTGCTTTATGAGGAACCTCATTTAGAGCTTCAGGCGGAAAAAGCCTTGATGTCCCTATCTCAGGGGCAAGATGAAGTTGAAATATACTGCCAAAAATTCCGTAAATGGTCTGTGCTTACTCAGTGGAATGAGTGCGCCCTGGCGGCGAATTTCAGAGAGGGTCTCTCTGATGCCGTTAAGGATGTTATGGTGGGGTTCCCTGTGCCTGCGGGTCTGAATGAGTCCATGACAATGGCTATCCAGATCGATAGACGTCTGCGGGAGCGCAAACCTGTGCACCATTTGGCGGTGTCTACTGAGAAGACGCCAGAGAATATGCAATGTGATAGAATTCTGTCCAGAAGCGAACGGCAGAATTTTAGACGAAAAAATGGGTTGTGCTTTTATTGTGGTGATTCAACTCATGTTATATCAGCATGCTCTAAGCGTACTAAGAAGCTTGATAAGTCAGTTTCAATTGGCACGTTTCAGTCTAAGTTTATTCTATCTGTGACCCTGATTTGTTCTTTATCATCTATTACCGCGGATGCCTATGTCGACTCTGGCGCCGCTTTGAGTCTTATGGATTGGTCCTTTGCCAAACGCTGTGGGTATGATTTAGAGCCTCTTGAAACTCCTATACCTCTGAAGGGGATTGACTCCACCCCATTGGCTAGTAATAAACCACAATACTGGACACAAGTAACTATGCGAATTAATCCGGATCATCAGGAGATTATTCGCTTTCTTGTGCTGTATAATCTACATGATGTGTTGGTGCTTGGATTGCCATGGCTGCAATCTCATAACCCAGTCCTCGACTGGAACGCTATGTCTGTGTTAAGCTGGGGATGTAAGGGGATGCATGGGGACGTACCTTTGGTTTCCATTTCGTCATCTATTCCCTCTGAGATTCCTGAATTCTTGTCTGACTATCGTGACGTTTTTGAAGAACCTAAGCTTGGTTCATTACCTCCGCACCGGGAGTGCGATTGTGCCATAGATTTGATTCCGGGTAGTAAATACCCTAAGGGTCGTTTATTTAATCTGTCTGTGCCTGAACATGCTGCTATGCGAGAATATATAAAGGAGTCCTTGGAAAAGGGACATATTCGTCCTTCGTCATCTCCCTTAGGAGCCGGTTTTTTCTTTGTGTCTAAAGGTACCTTCACACGAAGCGACGCTGCAGCGATAGCGACAACGATGTCGATCGCTGCAGCGTCGCTGTTTGGTCGCTGGAGAGCTGTCACACAGACCGCTCTCCAGCGATCAACTATGCCGAGGTCCCCTGGTAACCAGGGTAAACATCGGGTAACTAAGCGCAGGGCCGCGCTTAGTAACCCGATGTTTACCCTGGTTACCAGCGTAAAATCTAAAAAAAACAAACAGCACATACTTACATTCACGTCCACTTCCTGACTGACTGAGCGCCGTACAGTGAGAGCAGAGCGGTGACGTCACCGCTGTGCTGCTTTCACTTTCACTTTGCGGCGCTGAGTCAGAGGAGGAAGCAGACTGCAGGGGACGCAATGTGAGTATGTGCTGTTTGTTTTTTTTACATTTTACGCTAGTAACCAGGGTAAACATCGGGTAACTAAGCGCGGCCCTGCGCTTAGTAACCCGATGTTTACCCTGGTTACCAGTGTAAAATATCGCTGGTATCGTTGCTTTTGCTTTCAAACACAACGATACACAGCGATCGGACGACCAAATAAAGTTCTGGACTTTATTCAGCGACCAGCGACATCACAGCAGGATCCTGATCGCTGCTGCGTGTCAAACGAAACGATATCGCTAGCGAGGACGCTGCAACGTCACGGATTGCTAGCGATATCGTTATAATGTCGTTTCGTGTGAAGGTACCTTTAGAAAGATGGCTCTTTGAGGCCGTGTATTGATTATCGGCTTTTGAATAAAATCACGGTTAAATATCAATATCCGTTGCCACTGCTGACTGATTTGTTTGCTCGCATAAAGGGGGCCAAGTGGTTCTCTAAGATAGATCTCCGTGGGGCGTATAATTTGGTGCGAATTAAGCAGGGGGATGAGTGGAAGACCGCATTTAATACGCCCGAGGGCCACTTTGAGTATTTGGTGATGCCTTTTGGCCTTTCAAATGCCCCTTCAGTCTTTCAGTCCTTTATGCATGACATTTTCCGTGATTATTTGGATAAATTTATGATCGTGTATCTGGATGATATTCTGATTTTTTCGGATGACTGGGACTCTCATGTCCAGCAGGTCAGGAGGGTTTTTCAGGTTTTGCGGTCTAATTCCTTGTGTGTGAAGGGTTCTAAGTGTGTTTTTGGGGTTCAAAAGATTTCCTTCTTGGGATACATTTTTTCCCCCTCTTCCATCGAGATGGATCCTGTCAAGGTTCGGGCTATTTGTGATTGGACGCAACCCTCTTCTCTTAAGAGTCTTCAGAAATTTTTGGGCTTTGCTAACTTTTATCGTCGATTTATTGCTGGTTTTTCTGATGTTGTTAAACCATTGACTGATTTGACTAAGAAGGGTGCTGATGTTGCTGATTGGTCCCCTGCTGCTGTGGAGGCCTTTCGGGAGCTTAAGCGCCGCTTTTCTTCCGCCCCTGTGTTGCGTCAGCCTGATGTTGCTCTTCCTTTTCAGGTTGAGGTCGACGCTTCTGAAATCGGAGCTGGGGCGGTTTTGTCGCAAAGAAGTTCCGACTGCTCCGTGATGAAACCTTGTGCTTTTTTTTCTCGTAAATTTTCGCCCGCCGAGCGGAATTATGATATTGGGAATCGGGAGCTTTTGGCCATGAAGTGGGCTTTTGAGGAGTGGCGTCATTGGCTTGAGGGGGCTAGACATCAGGTGGTGGTATTGACCGACCACAAAAATTTAATTTATCTTGAGTCCGCCAGACGCCTGAATCCTAGACAGGCGCGCTGGTCGTTGTTTTTCTCTCGGTTTAATTTTGTGGTGTCATACCTACCGGGTTCTAAGAATGTTAAGGCGGATGCCCTTTCTAGGAGTTTTGAGCCTGACTCCCCTGGTAATTCTGAACCTACAGGTATCCTTAAGGATGGAGTGATATTGTCTGCCGTTTCTCCAGACCTGCGGCGGGCCTTGCAGGATTTTCAGGCGGATAGACCTGATCGTTGCCCACCTGGTAGACTGTTTGTTCCTGATGATTGGACCAGTAAAGTCATTTCTGAGGTTCATTCTTCTGCGTTGGCAGGTCATCCTGGAATCTTTGGTACCAGGGATTTGGTGGCAAGGTCCTTCTGGTGGCCTTCCCTGTCACGAGATGTACGAGGCTTTGTGCAGTCTTGTGACGTTTGTGCTCGGGCCAAGCCTTGTTGTTCTCGGGCTAGTGGATTGTTGTTGCCCTTGCCTATCCCGAAGAGGCCTTGGACGCACATCTCGATGGATTTTATTTCGGATCTTCCTGTTTCTCAGAAGATGTCTGTCATCTGGGTGGTGTGTGACCGTTTCTCTAAGATGGTCCATTTGGTTCCCCTGCCTAAGTTGCCTTCTTCTTCCGAGTTGGTTCCTCTGTTTTTTCAAAATGTGGTTCGTTTGCATGGTATTCCGGAGAATATCGTTTCTGACAGAGGAACCCAATTCGTGTCTAGATTTTGGCGGGCATTCTGTGCTAGGATGGGCATAGATTTGTCTTTCTCGTCTGCTTTCCATCCTCAGACTAATGGCCAGACCGAGCGGACGAATCAGACTTTGGAGACATATTTGAGGTGTTTTGTGTCTGCAGATCAGGATGATTGGGTTGCTTTTTTGCCTTTAGCGGAGTTTGCCCTCAATAATCGGGCCAGCTCTGCCACCTTGGTGTCTCCTTTTTTCTGTAATTCGGGGTTTCATCCTCGATTTTCCTCCGGTCAGGTGGAATCTTCGGATTGTCCTGGAGTGGATGCTGTGGTGGAGAGGTTGCATCAGATTTGGGGGCAGGTGGTGGACAATTTGAAGTTGTCCCAGGAGAAGACTCAGCTTTTTGCCAACCGCCGGCGTCGGGTTGGTCCTCGGCTTTGTGTCGGGGACTTGGTGTGGTTGTCTTCTCGTTTTGTCCCTATGAGGGTTTCTTCTCCTAAGTTTAAGCCTCGGTTCATCGGCCCGTACAAGATATTGGAGATTCTTAACCCTGTGTCCTTCCGTTTGGACCTCCCTGCATCTTTTTCTATTCATAATGTTTTTCATCGGTCATTGTTGCGCAGGTATGAGGTACCGGTTGTGCCTTCCGTTGAGCCTCCTGCTCCGGTGTTGGTTGAGGGCGAGTTGGAGTACGTTGTGGAAAAAATCTTGGACTCCCGTGTTTCCAGACGGAAACTCCAGTATCTGGTCAAATGGAAGGGATACGGTCAGGAGGATAATTCTTGGGTGACTGCCTCTGATGTTCATGCCTCCGATCTGGTCCGTGCCTTTCATAGGGCTCATCCTGATCGCCCTGGTGGTTCTGGTGAGGGTTCGGTGCCCCCTCCTTGAGGGGGGGGTACTGTTGTGAAATTGGATTTTGGGCTCCCCCGGTGGCCACTGGTGGAATTGAACTTGTGTGCATCATCCCCTCTGTTCACCTGTTCCCATCAGGATGTGGGAGTCGCTATTTAACCTTGCTCCTCTGTCACTTCCATGTCGGTCAACATTGTAATCAGAAGCCTTTCTGTGCATGTTCCTGCTACCAGACAACTTCCAGCTAAGTCGGACTTTTGTCCTTGTTTGTTTTTTGCATTTTGTTCCAGTTCACAGCTGCAGTTTCGTTTCTGTGTCTGGAAAGCTCTTGTGATCTGAAATTGCCACTCTGATGTTATGAGTTAATACTAGAGTCTTAAAGTAATTTCAGGATGGTGTATTGATAGGGTTTTCAGCTGACCATGAAAGTACCCTTTCTGTCTTCCGGCTATCTAGTAAGCGGACCTCGATTTTGCTAAACCTATTTTCATACTACGTTTGTCATTTTCATCTTAAATCACCGCCAATATATGTGGGGGCCTCTGTCTGCCTTTCGGGGAAATTTCTCTAGAGGTGAGCCAGGACTATATTTTCCTCTGCCAGGATTAGTTAGTCCTCCGGCCGGCGCTGGGCGTCTAGGGATAAAACGCAGGCTACGCTACCCGGCTACTGTTAGTTGTGCGGCAGGTTTAGTTCATGGTCAGTTTAAGTTTCCATCCTTCCAAGAGCTAGTTCCTATGTATGCTGGGCTATGTTCTCTTGCCATTGAGAACCATAACAAATGACTGGCGAAGAGCGGACATGTCCGAGTAACTATTAGCCAGATGGACAACCCTGGCTGCTGCATTAAGGATAGACTGGAGAGGGGAAAGTCACGTGAGGGGGAGGCCAATTAAAAGAGAGTTGCAGTAGTCCAGACGGGAGTGGATTAGGGTGACAGTGAGAGTTTTTGTTGTCTCCATGGTGAGAAAAGGGCGGATTCTAGAGCTGTTCTTTAGGTGTAAGCGGCACGAGCGGGCAAGAGATTGTATGTGGGAGGTGAAGGAGAGATCGGAGTCAAACATAACACCCAGACAGCGTGCCTGCTGCCGGGCTGTTATTATGGTGCCACCCACGGAGAGGGAAATGTCAGATTTAGGGAGGTTAGTAGAAGGCGGAAGCAGAAGAAGTTCAGTTTTGGAGAGGTTGAGCTTCAGATAGAGAGCGGACATGATGTTAGAGACTGCAGACAGACAGTCAGTGGCGTTCTGTAGTACAGCGGGGGTAAGGTCAGGGGCTGACGTGTATAGTTGTGTGTCATCAGCATAAAGATGGTACTGAAAGCCAAATCTGCTGATGGTCTGTCCAATTGGGGCCGTGTAGAGGGAGAAGAGAAGGGGGCCAAGGACTGAGCCCTGAGGTACCCCGACAGTGAGAGGAAGAGGAGATGAAGTGGAGCCGGAGAACAGAACACTGAAGGAGCGGTCAGAAAGATAGGAAGAGAACCAGGAGAGAGCAGTGTCCTTAATGCCTAGTGACTGGAGCCTAGAGAGTAGGAGAGGGTGGTCAACAGTGTCGAAAGCTGCAGAAAGATCGAGGAGAATGAGCAGAGAGTGGTCACCGTTACATTTTGCTGTCAGAAGGTCATTGGTCACCTTGATGAGTGCAGTTTCTGTTGAATGTAGGGGGCGGAACCCGGACTGTGAAGGGTCTAGGAGGGAATGAGTGGAGAGGTAGCGGGTAAGGCGGGAGTAGACTAGGCGCTCCAGGAGTTTTGAGATGAAGGGGAGATTGGAGACCGGTCTGTAGTTGTTTGCGCATGATGGGTCAAGGGTGGGTTTTTTTTAGTAATGGAGTAATGATAGAGTGTTTGAAGGAGGAGGGGAAAATGCCAGAGGAGAGGGAGAGATTAAAGATTGTAGTTAGGTGAGTTGTGACGACTGGAGAGAGAGACTGGTGGTGCATGTAGTCGGACGAGAAGAGGAGAGGAGCTTGGAGACTTCTTCTTCTGTGATGGGATCGAATGTGGAGAGTGAGCCAGGGGAGATGCAGGGAGGAATGGGAGTCATTGCACTTGGTGTCTGGGAGCGGATTTCCTGATGGATATTGTCTATTTTCTCTATAAAGAGGGAGGCCAGGTCATCAGCACAAATGTCTGTGATAGGGTCTTGTGCTTTTGGCCTGAGGAGGGAGTGAAAGGTGTCAAAAAGTTTCTTGGGGTTGTTGGATAGTGATGAGATCAGAGTGGTGAAGTAGGTCTGTTTGGCAAGGTGAAGGGCAGAGTTATAGGTCCTTAACATAAATTTGAAGTGTATGAAGTCTTCTGGGGTGCGAGTTTTCCTCCATAAGCGTTCAGCACACCTGGAGCATCGCTGGAGAAATCGGGTTTGCGATGTGAGCCAGGGCTGTTTCACTCTGTGTTTGGAGGTTCTGATGGTGAGGGGAGCTACTTGGTCTAGGGTGCTTCTAAGAGTGTCATTGTAGTGATGTACAGCCAGATCAGGACAGGAACAAGAGGAGACTGGGTACAGTGATGAGTGTAAGGAGTCTGAAAGTGTATGAGGGTTAATGGCATGTAGATTTCTGAATGTGTGGTAGGTAGGAGGGTGCTGGGGTGGGCGAGAAATTGTGAGTGTGAAGGAGAGAATGTTGTGGTCAGAGAGGGGAAGTGGTGAGTTATCTAGGTAAGAGATTGAACAGAGCCCGGCAAAGACTAGGTCCAGGGTGTTACCGTCTTTGTGTGTTTCAGAGGTTGAGAGCTGTGAGAGGCCTAGAGAAGTGGTTAGTGATAGAAGCTGGGATGCAGATGTGGAAGTGGGGCTGTTAATGGGAATGTTGAAGTCTCCCAGGATAAGGGTTGGTAGTTCTGAGGATATGAAGTGCGGCAGCCAGGCTGAGAAGTGGTCCAGGAAGTGGGTAGGTGAGCCTCGGGGCCGGTATATGACCGCTACTCTGAGGGAGAGGGGACGGAAGAGCCTGATGATGTGGACCTCAAAAGAAGGGAATGAAAGTGAAGAAACTGGGGGTATAACTTGGAACGTGCATTGGGGGGACAAGAGTATGCCGACTCCACCACCAGGTCTGTTAGTGGGTCTTGGGGAATGGGAGAATTGAAGGCCACCGTGGGAAATGGCAGCAGGGGAGACAGTGTCAGAGTCTTGGATCCAGGTTTCAGTGAGGGCCAACAGATTGAGAGAGTTGTTCAGAAAGTAGTTGTGCAGGAAAGGAAGCTTGTTACATACAGACCGTGGATTCCAAAGGGCACAATTGAAAGGGAGAGATGAGGGGGTGCAAGTAATATTAATAAGGTTAGTATGGTTTTGATATGAGGTAGGGTAGCGGTTGAGGTTGGGGGATGGGGGACCGGGGTTGGGGGATATGTCCCCCGAAATCAGTAAGAGTAACAAGATAAAAAGCAAGTAGTTTTTTGAAATGTTTGTAGTTTTTTTG
This sequence comes from Ranitomeya variabilis, assembly GCF_051348905.1. Lineage (NCBI taxonomy): Eukaryota > Metazoa > Chordata > Amphibia > Anura > Dendrobatidae > Ranitomeya > Ranitomeya variabilis. The sequence goes on from NC_135232.1 coordinate 1,150,747,377, forward strand.
TGGTGTGTTTGGGTAAGATGGGCTGATGTTTTTCAGGAAGGTGAGAAGTGTATGGGAGCTATACATGGGAGAGGGAAGGAGTGAGGAGCTGATGTGTATGAGTTGTGGTGGAGGGGGGATTGGGCGGTGAATGTGGATTGCAAGGGAGCATAGGAGGATAGGAATAAAGCACATGGATAGAAGGGAGATCAAAGTGTGGGTTACCTGACTCCTGCCCTGACTAACTGCCATGAAATAACTGCGGTATCACGACGCTTATCTTCCGTGACGCTTTGCTTCTGTGACGCGTGCACCCCCACTAGCGTGCCCCCCTAAGGATGGTTCTACATTTATAGTCCAGTGATGGGTCAGAAGAGATGGATTATGGGACCAGGGTGGGGATAATTTGGCAGCTGGGGCCAGCACACCAGGGGGTGGTTAAATGATCAAAGGCATTGTGGCTGGCAACATGCTATAACACCTTCACCTGATTGTATCTAGAGTGGCCACAGTAATTGATATACATCAAACAGTGAGTACATCCTACAATACAACCAATGAATTATACCAAACATTACGCAGGCACATTAAAATAAGTTGCTAGATGGTACAGTGGCAGATGAGACATGGACAGCAAGCAGAGGTGGGAAGCTATACCATTAAATTCTATTGCAGCAGATGAGACATGGACAGCAAGCAGAGGTGGGAAGCTATACCATTAAATTCTATTGCAGCAGATGAGACATGGACAGCAAGCAGAGGTGGGAAGCTATACCATTAAATTCTATTGCAGCAGATGAGACATGGACAGCAAGCACAGGTGGGAAGCTATACCATTAAATTCTATTGCAGCAGATAGACATGGACAGCAAGCAGAGGTGGGAAGCTATACCATTAAATTCTATTGCAGCAGATGAGACATGGACAGCAAGCAGAGGTGGGAAGCTATACCTGTGTGAAGAGAGAAGAGACAAGAATATTACTACTATAACACTGCTTACTATGTACAAGAATATAACTACTATAATACTGCTCCTATGTACAAGAATATAACTACTATAATACTGCTCCTATGTACAAGAATATTACTACTATAATACTGCCCCTATGTACAAGAATATATCTACTATAATACTGCCCCTATGTACAAGAATATAACTACTATAATACTGCCCCTAAGTACAAGAATATAACTACTATAATACTGCCCCCTATGTACAAGAATATTACTACTATAATACTGCCCCTATGTACAAGAATATAACTACTATAATACTGCCCCTATGTACAAGAATCTAACTACTATAATACTGAAAAAAACAGCCAAGAAGCCAGCTCTGCCTATGGTCAGCACGCAATAAATAAATGCATGTGCACATATTATTTTTTAACTGTACTTTAAACTGAGACATTTAGCAAACAATTGGTCATTTCTTTGAGCTACCCCGCCACGTCACAGCATTCTCAGATAGGGGCAGTCCTACTTTATGCTTATTATATACGCTGTGCCATTACGGCTGTTATGATCCTGATGGCAAGGATCACTAAAACTGACCTGCTTAGTAAAAGGACAAGCTCTGGGGATGTGGGAGCTGTACTGACCGCAACCCTGATCCTATCAACACACACTATAGGCAGCCGTGGAGCGTTTCCTAAAATCATAGACACCTCTTCACAGCCTGAGAAACTAGCTACCCCTAGAGAGAAAACAAAGCCTCACTTGCCTCAGAGAAAATACCCCAAAGTTTAGACAGCCCCCCACAAATAATAACGGTGAGTTAAGGGGAAACCACAAACGTAGAAATGAAAACAGATTTAGCAAATGAGGCCTGCTAACTCTAAATAGTCAGAAGATAGCAAGGAATCTGTGCGGTCAGTATTAAAATGCTATCAAAAATAATCCACACAGAGATTACAAGAACCCCCACACCGACTCACGATGTGAGGGGCGCAACTCTGCACTCCAGAACTTCCAGCAAGCAAGAAAATCACATATAAGCAAGCTGGACTAAACTCATCATATACTGAGAAACATTTTCAAGGAAATAATGAGCAAACATGAACTAGCAAGACTTAGCTTCTCCAGGAGGAGACAGGTCACAAGCGAAGTCCAGAAAGATCAGACCCAGTACTGAATACAACGACAGCAGGCAACCAGTAAAGGTCCAGGTGAATTAAATAGGAACCAGAATAGCAGTAAACGAGACAGCTGAACCACCTACAAACCAGCCGATCGCTAAAGGCCACAAGAGGGAGCCCAAGAACAGAACTCACACAGTACCACTCATGACCACAGGAGGGAGCCTGAGAACGGAATTCACAACAGTACCCCCCCCTTGAGGAGGGGTCACCGAACCCTCACCAGAGCCCCCAGGCCGATCAGGACGAGCCAAATGAAAGGCACGAACCAAATCGGCCGCATGGACATCAGAAGCGACAACCCAGGAATTATCCTCCTGACCATAGCCCTTCCATTTGACTAAGTACTGAAGCTTCCGTCTTGAAACACGAGAATCCAAGATCTTCTCCACCACATACTCCAATTCTCCCTCGACCAAAACCGGAGCAGGAGGATCAACAGAAGGAACCACTGGCACCACATACCTCCGCAACAAAGACCTATGGAACACATTATGAATGGCAAACGATGCTGGGAGGTCCAATCGAAATGACACAGGGTTGAAGATTTCGAGAATCTTATAAGGACCGATGAACCGAGGCTTAAACTTAGGAGAGGAAACCTTCATAGGAACATAACAAGAAGACAACCATACCAAATCCCCCACATGAAGTCGGGGACCCACACAGCGATGGCGGTTGGCAAAGCGCTGAGCCTTCTCTTGTGACAGCGTCAAATTGCCCACCACGTAGTTCCAAATCTGCTGCAACCTATCTACCACAGAATCCACCCCAGGACAGTCAGAAGGCTCAACCTGACCTGAGGAAAACCGAGGATGAAAACCAGAATTGCAAAAAAAAGGAGGAAACCAAAGTAGCAGAACTAGCCCGATTATTGAGGGCGAACTCAGCCGAAGGCAAAAAAGTCACCCAATCATCCTGATCAGCAGAAACAAAACATCTCAGATAAGTTTCCAAGGTCTGATTAGTTCGTTCGGTTTGGCCATTCGTCTGAGGATGGAAGGCCGACGAAAAAGATAATTCAATGCCCATCTTAGCACAAAAGGACCGCCAAAATCTGGACACAAATTGGGATCCTCTGTCAGACAATGTTCTCCGGAATACCATGCAAATGAACCACATTCTGAAAAAACAGTGGAACCAAATCGGAGGAGGAAGGCAGCTTAGGCAAGGGCACCAAATGGACCATTTTAGAAAAACGATCACAAACTACCCAGATGACATACATTCTCTGAGAGACTGGAAGATCCGAAATAAAATCCATGGAAATATGCATCCAGGGCCTCTTCGGGACAGGCAAGGGCAAAAGCAATCCACTGGCACGAGAACAGCAAGGCTTGGCCCGAGCACAAATCCCACAGGACTGCACAAAGGAACGCACATCCCGCGACAAAGAAGGCCACCAAAAGGACCTAGCCACCAAATCCCTGGTACCAAAAATCCCAGGATGACCCGCCAACACCGAAGAATGAACCTCGGAAATGACTCTACTGGTCCATCTATCCGGGACAAACAGTCTCTCCGGTGGACAACGGTCAGGTCTATTGGCCTGAAATTCCTGCAGCACCCGTCGCAAATCAGGGGAGATGGCAGACAAAATCACCCCCTCTCTGAGGATACCAGCCGGTTCCGAAACTCCCGGAGAGTCAGGCATAAAACTCCTAGAAAGGGCATCAGCCTTCACGTTGTTCGAACCCGGAAGGTATGAAACCACGAAATCGAGACGGGAGAAAAACAGCGACCAACGAGCCTGTCTAGGATTTAGCCGCTTGGCAGACTCGAGATAAGTCAAATTCTTGTGATCCGTCAAGACCACCACACGATGTTTGGCTCCCTCAAGCCAATGTCGCCACTCCTCAAATGCCCACTTCATTGCCAACAATTCCCGATTACCAACATCATAATTCCGCTCGGCAGGCGAAAACTTTCTTGAAAAGAAAGCACATGGTCTCATCACAGAGCCATCAGAGCTTCTCTGCGACAAGACAGCCCCTGCTCCAATCTCAGAAGCATCAACCTCGACCTGGAAGGGAAGAGAGACATCCGGCTGACGCAAAACAGGAGCCGAAGAAAACCGACGTTTCAGCTCCTGAAAGGCCTCCACGGCCGCAGGAGACCAATTCGTCACATCAGAACCCTTCTTGATCAAATCCGTCAAAGGCTTAAACACACTGGAAAAATTAGTGATGAAGCGACGGTAAAAATTAGCAAAACCCAAGAACTTCTGAAGACTCTTCACCGATGTAGGTTGAGTCCAGTCATGAATAGCCTGGACCTTGACTGGATCCATCTCAATAGTAGAAGGAGAAAAAATAAAGCCCAAAAAGGAAACCTTCTGGACTCCAAAGAGACATTTAGAGCCCTTCACAAACAAGGCATTAGCTCGCAGGACCTGAAATACCATCCTGACCTTCTTCACATGAGATTCCCAGTCATCAGAAAAGACCAAAATATCATCCAGGTACACAATCATAAATCTATCCAGATACTCTCGGAAGATGTCGTGCATGAAGGACTGGAACACAGAAGGGGCATTAGAAAGCCCAAAAGGCATCACCAAGTACTCAAAATGGCCTTCGGGCGTATTAAATGCTGTTTTCCATTCATCGCCCTGCTTTATACGCACAAGATTATACGCTCCACGAAGATCTATCTTGGTGAACCAACTGGCACCCCTAATCCGAGCAAACAAATCGGACAACAGTGGCAAAGGATACTGAAATTTGACCGTGATGTTATTTAGAAGGCGATAATCTATACAGGGTCTCAGAGAACCATCCTTCTTGGCCACAAAAAAGAACCCCGCACCCAAAGGGGACGAGGACGGGCGAATATGCCCCTTCTCCAAAGACTCCTTTATATAACTCCGCATAGCGGCATGTTCTGGTACAGATAAATTAAAAAGTCGTCCCTTAGGGAACTTACTACCAGGAATCAAATTTATAGCGCAATCACAATCCCTATGAGGAGGTAGGGCACTGGATTTGGGCTCATCAAATACATCCTGGTAGTCCGACAAAAATTCAGGGACTTCAGAAGGAGTAGAAGAAGCAATTGACACCAAAGGAGCATTGCCATGAATCCCCTGGCAACCCCAACTTTACACAGACATTGCTTTCCAATCCAGGACTGGATTATGAGCCAGCACCCATGGCAGACCCAACACGACAACGTCATGCAAATTATGCAACACAAGAAAGCGAATCACCTCCTGATGTGCAGGAGTCATGCACATGGTCACTTGAGTCCAGTACTGAGGTTTATTCTTGGCCAATGGAGTAGCATCAATTCCCTTTAGTGGAATAGGGAATTGCAAAGGCTCCAAGATAAAACCACAGCGCCTGGCAAAAGACAAATCCATCAAATTCAGGGCAGCACCTGAATCCACAAAAGCCATAACTGAGTAGGATGACAGAGAGCAAATCAAAGTAACAGACAAAATGAATTTAGGTTGTACAGTACCAATGGTGACAGACTTAGCGAAGTTTTTTGTGCGCTTAGAGCATGCTGAGATAACATGAGCAGAATCACCACAGTAAAAGCACAACCCATTCTGACGTCTGTGATTTTGCCGTTCAATTCTGGTCAGAATCCTGTCACATTGCATAGACTCAGGCTTCTGTTCAGAAAATACCGCCAGATGGTGCACAGGTTTGCGCTCCCGCAAACGCCGATCAACCTGAATGGCCAAAGACATTGACTCATTCAGACCCGCAGGTGTGGGGAACCCCACCATAACATCCTTAAGGGCTTCAGAAAGACCCTTTCTGAAAATAGCTGCCAGGGCACACTCATTCCACTGAGTGAGCACAGACCACTTCCTAAACTTCTGACAGTAAACCTCTGCTTCATCCTGAACCTGAGAAAGAGACAGCAAAACCTTTTCTGCTTGGTCTAGCAGATTTGGTTCCTCATAGAGCAATCCGAGCGCCAGAAAAAACGCATCCACATTTAGCAATGCAGGATCTCCTGGCGCCAGAGAGAATGCCCAGTCTTGAGGGTCACCACGTAATAAAGAAATAATAATTTTAACTTTCTGACCAAAGGAACGAGGTCTCAGAGAAAGAAATAACTTGCAATTATTTTTAAAGTTCAAAAACCTAGATCGATCTCCAGAGAATAACTCAGGAATCGGTATTTTAGGCTCGGACATAGGACTGTGAATTACATAGTCCTGAATGCTTTGTACCCTTGCAGAGAGATGATCCACACTAGAGGACAGACTCTGAATGTCCATATCTGCAGCTGAATTCTGAACCACCCAGAGATTAAGGGGAGGAGAGAAGCAAAACACACTGCAGAGAAAAAAAAAATGAACTCAGGATTTCTCTTATCCCTCTTCTGCGATGCATTAACACTTTAATGGCCTGCTGTACTGTTATGATCCTGATGGCAAGGATCACTAAAACTGACCTGCTAAGTAAAAGGACAAGCTCTGGGGATGTGGGAGCTGTACTGACCGCAACCCTGATCCTATCAACACACACTATAGGCAGCCGTGGAGCGTTTCCTAAAATCCTAGACGCCTCTTCACAGCCTGAGAAACTAGCTACCCCTAGAGAGAAAACAAAGCCTCACTTGCCTCAGAGAAAATACCCCAAAGTTTAGACAGCCCCCCACAAATAATAACGGTGAGTTAAGGGGAAACCACAAATGTAGTAATGAAAACAGATTTAGCAAATGAGGCCTGCTAACTCTAAATAGTCAGAAGATAGCAAGGAATCTGTGCGGTCAGTATTAAAATGCTATCAAAAATAATCCACGCAGAGATTACAAGAACCCCCACACCGACTCACGATGTGAGGGGCGCAACTCTGCACCCCAGAACTTCCAGCAAGCAAGAAAATCACATATAAGCAAGCTGGACTAAACTCATCATATACTGAGAAACATTTTCAAGGAAATAATGAGCAAACATGAACTAGCAAGACTTAGCTTCTCCAGGAGGAGACAGGTCACAAGCGAAGTCCAGAAAGATCAGAACCAGTACTGAATACAACGACAGCAGGCAACCAGTAAAGGTCCAGGTGAATTAAATAGGAACCAGAATAGCAGGAAACGAGACAGCTGAGCCACCTACAATCCAGCTGATCGCTAAAGGCCACAAGAGGGAGCCCAAGAACAGAACTCACACAGTACCACTCATGACCACAGGAGGGAGCCTGAGAACGGAATTCACAACATACGGCCTCCTAAATGTATTAAAAGCAAGACTATATTAACTGAATACCTGAAGCATTTCTGAAACACTCCCATGGCGCCAAAAGGGCAAGCGCAGATAAAGGCCGACCAGGTCTCAGTTTAAAGTACAGTTTGAAATTAATATGTGCCATGCACTTTATGTATTGCGTGCTGACCATAGGCAGCGCTGGCTTTTTTTTTTATTTTGGTTTGTGCGACAAGTTGTGACACCAGGACGGACCTCAGGTGGATGGCAGCTGATCCCCTGAGGGACAGTAAGCAGGTATGGCCAGGAATGGAAAACTTGGCAAGTACTGACTGGAACGACTGGTAGATAGGTGGGCACGGCTAGTATGTAGGACATGTATACTGGGATACCAGCACTGAGAGCTGAGAACTAGCAAGCGTGTTTAACAAACAGATGAATAAAATTGCGCAGGCACCTTCCATCTGCAGGAGAACGCCATGTGTAGATAGCTACTGAGCAGAAAATCCAAGTTTTTGAGTTTTTGAGGAGGAGTTAGAGAGTTTATACTCAATGTCTGCTTAAAAGACACAGTGTGAACAAACTATTAGAAATGTTTTCTTCTCTTTGACAAGTCAGTGGATTCTTTGCCCATAAGTACAATTCTCTTGTATTAACCACACAGGTTACATTCTTCACATTGAATTTCTTGAAGAGCTTTTAGAGCAAAAAGTGAGTGGAAACTCTTTAAATCCTCCTCAAAAGCTCCAATCTTCTCAAAACGTGGAGGTTCTGCTCAGTTTTTGCGCCAAAACTCATCAAACAGACTTGTCGAAATATGAAGAGAGTGTGAAACACCATAAGGTAGTTTTCCAGAACTTGATTGACTCACTCACCTTGACCAGTGGGCTGTGAGTGATTGGCTGAAGAGGGGATCCAGGTTGACCACCAGTAAGCCTCAGAGTGCTCACTAGAATCTGGAATTAGACCGGTCTGAGACAACATGCAGGGGTAGACCATGTAATGACAGAGGTGCTTCACACTTAGCGGATACAGGGACTGCACAAGGGAAGCCAGGAAGAGAAGTAAACTCTGCATTTTAGAAAAGTGATCTATTAGTACTGTGACAAAGTTACCGACAAGGTGCTGGAGGGGAGGTTAATGGCTTCGGTAATGTGAAACCCAGGAGTTTCCCTTCAGCACATTAAGTGATGCAATAGGTTGACACAGCCATTTTGTAAAAGGGCTGCTTTTTTTGTGGACAACGGGTGGGAGGTTGTCCACCTTATCTCCAACCCAGGGTGGGGTCTGGGGCTTAAATAGCTTTCCTCCAGAGGCAGTCAGAGTTCAGCATGTGTGGAGAGAACAACTCCAGGAAAGATCTTATGTTGGTGCTAAACTGAACCAGGAGGTGTTGTTAACCCTGTGCGGGGCAGATTCCCACAACTTGCAGAGACTCTGAGATACCGTTGTGTTTTGTATTTCCTGTTTTGACATAACGGCTGTGTTTTTTTGGATGTCATGTTGGTTTATGCTGCATACATAATAAACCAATGGAAGATTTAAAGAAACAGTGTGCCTGTGTCTACCTCAGTGTGCAGCCAAGTGAGCTGATCTACCACAATACCTATATGGTTGAAAGAATTTAGTAAATCAGTAATGGAATTCATAGTAATATGAGTCCAAAGGGTACCTTGGCCTGGTAGAGTATGCAAAAGTTCAGCAATTTTTTTTACATTCATTTTATATTACTTTTTTATACGAGCAAGCAGTTATAGGGTCTATGATGAAACAAGTCAAAGAGAGCCATCAGTTATGATGAGTGATAAAATCTAAACTTCTAAGTCACCTGGTTGACCAACTACTGTAGAGGAGTGACCATTAGATATAATGTTTCCATTGGCCTGTTGGAACAAAAATCTTCTGTGGCAGAACTTTCTGACTTTGGTTGGAGTGATAGAGCTGGTTTTCTTGAGCATGGTGAGAAGCAAATCCTTGCTGTATGATAGGTTGTGTCCTTCAGCCATACAATCTGGCATCAGATACTGTAATCACACCACTTAGTCATGGTTGATGTCCTCCACAATGGTCGGTGGAGCAGGACTCAGTGTCACTATCTCTTCGAAGGAATGCAGAGAATATCAATGAAGCCAGGAAAAATACACTCGGCTTCGATATGTATGACCAGGAGAGTATACTGATGTCACGTCCCACTCATATTGGCCCATCGTAGACATGCCTTGATGTAAGTGAAGGAAATAAGATGCTTTAGATATTGCTCGGTTTGGCTCTTCCAGTACTTTTCTGATGGTCACTAAGAAATTCTGTAGATTAAAGGGAACCTGTCACCCCCAAAATCGATGGTGAGGTAAGCTCAACATCATCAGGGGCTTATCTACAGCATTCTGGAATGCTGTAGATAAGCCCCCGATGTTACCTTAAAGAGGAGAAAAAGACGTTATATTATACTCACCCAGGGGTGGTCCTGCTGCGGTCCGGGTCCAATGGGTGTCTCAGGTCCGGTCCGGAGCCTCCCATCTTCATTCCATGACGTCCTCTTCTGGTCTTCACACCGCGGCTTCGGTGCAGGTGTACTTTGTCTGCCCTGTTGAGGGCAGAGCAAAGTACTGTAGAGCTCCGGCCCCGGGCCTCTCTGACCTCTCCCGGCACCTGCGCACTGCAGTACTTTTACGTTGAGCTTACCTCACCATCGATTTTGGGGGTGACAGGTTCCCTTTAACCACTTTAGCCACGAGGATGGTTTACTCGTTAATGACCAAGCCAATTTCTAAAATTCTGACTGCTGTTACTCTATGAGGTTAGAACTCTGGAAGGTTTCAACGGATCCCGGTGATTCTGAGATTGTTTTATTCATGACATATTGTACTTTATGATAGAGGTAAAATTTCTTCAGTATGACTTGCGTTTATTTGGGAAAAAAACTGAAATTTGGCAAAAATTTCTCAATTTTCCAACTTTGAATTTTCATGCCCATAAATCAGAGATATGTCACACTAAATACTTAAAGAATACTCTACTTATACATATATATACTACTTTCCCCAACGAAGAAGCTACACGCGAAACGCGCGTCGGGTTCTGCGGGTTCTGAGCCGCGCACACAGGTCATGTATTGCTTCTACTTTTAGCCTCTCTCCATTCTTGTCAGCACGATGCACTTATGCATTAACTATTTAGCTGCTGCTTATACATTGACACATGGCAATTTTTTATGTCTTTATGGACTTTGATTACTGTAGGAATTTATTTAAAATTAACTCTTATATATGGAAACTTTTCCCTTGTCACTTGGCACTTTATTATATATATATATTTTTTGTGATGTGTGTTCTTTTGTCTATTGAGAAATATTGCTTATATGGTTACATGATATTGTATCTATTAGACTATTGTGCAGTAATTGTGTCTTACATGATTGAAGGGCAGCTTGGTATTCTGTGTTCCTTTGTTTGGGTGTACTATCTTTATTATTTTTTACACTAAGTATTTATTAATATTGATTATTGATTGATATACCCAACCTTAGAACTAAATACTCTGATTGTTGGAGTAGGCTGAAAAAGCATTCTATATATACTATTTAGATATTTTTTAGCATTTTGGAGTGCAATAGACTGTGTTTCTGCGGCTGTTTTTGTGTTGTTCCCCCCCTTTTTTTAATTTTTTAATTTTTTTATTTTTTTTATTTTTTTTTTGTATTGTACGTAGTGTTGAGCATTCCGATACCGCAAGTATCGGGTATCGGCCGATACTTGCGGTATCGGAATTCCGATACCGGGATTCCGATACTTGCCGCGTATCGGATACCGGAATCGGAAGTTCCAAGATTCAAAATGCAGAAATTCAGCCAATGAGAATGATTCCAAGTGTGGGCACATCCTGTTTAGCATGGAGGGCATGAAACTACTGGCAAGGCTGTGATTGGCTGCTGAAATGATGTCATGCTGCAGTTTAAAAGTCGCTGGCGCCATTTTGCGATCACTCTGCTGTGAATTCAGTTAGTGACAGGACGCTGTTTGCTGACTGAGGGACAGTTTAGAGATAGCGATTTGCTTCTTTGTGCTTTCCAAAGGCTAATTTAGCAACCGCTGTGTTCACCTACTATTCACCTTGCTTTTGCCTTGTAGCGCTGTTTTCACAGCGATCTGCAAGGTCTGTGTGTGTGTGTGTGTGAGTGCAGCCCACTCTCTAGTCTGAGTGCAGCCACATAGGCCATCCATAGCTGGTTGTATTCAGTTCAGGGAGGGTGGTTCATTGCCTCATACTGTTCTTTTTTTTTTTTTTTTTTTCAAGTAGTGTAGTCTGCTGCTAATTTATTCAAAAAAATCCTATTAGTGTCTTTCCACCCGTCTCCAGCTAATTTGTGGAAAAACACTACATAGGATAACGTAGAGGAGGGTTTTTGGGCCTTGCAGCGCCGTTTACGTCTGTCTGCACGGTCTCCATGTGACTGCAGCTCGCCCTGTAGTCTGTGAGCAGCCATAGCCTGGTTGTCTCCAGCTCAGGGTTGTTCACTGCGTCATACCGCCAAATCAATTTTAATTTTTTTTCAAGTAGTGTAGTCTGCTGCTAATTTATTTAAAAAAATCCTATTAGTGTCTTTCCACCCGTCTCCAGCTAATTTGTGGAAAAACACTACATAGGATAAAGTAGAGGAGGGTTTTTGGGCCTTGCAGCGCCGTTTACGGCTGTCTGCACGGTCTCCGTGTGATTGCAGCTCGCCCTGTAGTCTGTGAGCAGCCATAGCCTGGTTGTCTCCAGCTCAGGGTTGTTCACTGCGTCATACCGCCAAATCAATTTTAATTTTTTTTCAAGTAGTGTAGTCTGCTGCTAATTTATTAAAAAAAATCCTATTAGTGTCTTTCCACCCGTCTCCAGCTAATTTGTGGAAAAACACTACATAGGATAAAGTAGAGGAGGGTTTTTGGGCCTTGCAGCGCCGTTTACGGCTGTCTGCACGGTCTCCGTGTGATTGCAGCTCGCCCTGTAGTCTGTGAGCAGCCATAGCCTGGTTGTCTCCAGCTCAGGGTTGTTCACTGCGTCATACCGCCAAATCAATTTTCTTTTTTTTTCAAGTAGTGTAGGTTGCTGCTAATTTATTTAAAAAAATCCTATTAGTGTCTTTCCACCCGTCTCCAGCTAACTTGTGGAAAAACACTACATAGGATAACGTAGAGGAGGGTTTTTGGGCCTTGCAGCGCCGTTTACGTCTGTCTGCACGGTCTCCGTGTGACTGCAGCTCTATCTGTTGTCAGTTCAGCCCCCAAAAAAGAAATAAATAATAAAGTTCACCAAACACACCAGTTACACCACTTTACATTTGTGTAGGCCACATTAGCTCATATTAAAGTCTAGTCCACACTTTAGAAAATTAGTGTTTCTTATACCTGTTAGGAGGAGTTGCTCAGGAATAAGCACACAAATCCGTTAGTACTTTTCTGCTTATCTTTATCAGTCAACCAAGATGAAGAAGGCAGTGAGTAAGGCACGTGGGCGTGGGCGCGGGCGCGGAGCAGGGAGGGGACGTGGGGATTCTGTGCCTGCTGCGGGCACCGGTGACTCATCAGCACCCACTTTCACCAGGCAACAGTCGTTCATGCGCAGCTTTGTGTCAGAGCGCCGTACACCGCTGCTGCGTCAAGAACAAATTGAAGCTGTTGTCGGATGGATGGCAGCTAATGCATCAACTTCCATTAGTGCCACATCCTCTCAGACACAGAGCACTGGAGAGCAGCCATCTGTCTCTTCACCACCTGCCAAATTGCCCAGGCAGACAGAGAGCCCAGGACAGGAGCCGTCTCTACTTCTGTTCTCTGAATCTCTTGGCTTGGAAACAGGGGGCCAGCCAAGCAGCATTGGAGAAATGGAAGAAGAGGCAGGGTGCAGTGATGCCCAACAGCTTTTTCTGTCTTCCTCTGAAGAGGCGGGTGGGCCAGTGGCTCCGGTCACCACATCGCAGGCCGCATCAGCTGATGATGACACTCAGGTGCCACTTACTGGTGCGTGCTCTGCTGCTGAGACTACCCAGGAGGAGCAGTTGGGGGCAGAGGGTAGTGTAGATGATGAGGTCCTTGACCCATCTTGGCGTGAGGGACAGGAAGGTGGTGGGAGCAGCTCTGAGGAAGAGATTCCCCGTACGGCCCAAAGAGGGAGAGGGAGGGGGAAGACTGCGGATCCTGCAGCCTCCGCTTTGGCACCCGTTAGGAGCATGTCTCTTCCAAAAGCCAAAAAGGGCGCTCCCAAGACTTGCAGTGCCTGGTCCTTTTTTGACACAGTTGCAGATGACATTTGCTATGTCAGATGCAAGGTGTGTCATCAAAAAGTCAAAAGAGGGAAAAATGTCAGCAACCTCAATACCTCCAAGATGTGGAAACATGTGCGCAACAGGCACCCGGCGGAGTTAGAAAAACACACTGAAGAGGTAGGCCAACCAACAGTGGCAGCTACCACCTCTTCAGCTCGTGTTGCCTCTTCCTCTAGCTCACACGCAGCTGGTTCGGCTTCCTCCCAGGATCGCCGTGGAAGAACCTCTGGCCCTGTTGTCCAGAGACCCGCTGTAATTCCACCCGCAGCACCACTTTCCCAGTCATCCACACACTCCCAGCCCAGTCTACAGCCATCGGTAGTACAGGCATGGGAGAAAAGGCGGTCTTTCTCGTCAAACCACCCACGAGCACAGGCTCTGACTGCAGGCATTGCCAAACTTCTGTCACTGGAAATGCTGTCATTCAGGCTGGTGGAGACTGACAGCTTCCGTGACTTGATGTCATTGGCAGTCCCACAGTACAATGTGCCCAGCCGCTTTTACTTCAGCAGGCAAGCCGTCCCTGCCCTGCACAAGCATGTGGAGGGACACATAAAACACGCGCTACTGAACGCCGTCAGTAGCAAGGTCCACCTCACCACCGATGCGTGGACCAGTCAACATGGACAGGGGCGATACCTTTCCCTCACTGCCCATTGGGTTAATGTCGTTGAGCCGGGTACAGACCGTGCGAGTGGCGCAGGACGTGTCCTGCCCACTCCAAGGATTGCAGGAATCCATTCTGTACGCATTGACTCCTCCTCTTACACCAGTTCCTCAGAATCATCGCTGCAGGAGCCGTCACAGTCCACCTCCACATGGACCCGTGATGAACATGTACCTGTTACGACCGACATGAGCACAGCCGTGGCCAAACGTCAACAGGCCGTGTTGAAATTAATTTTTTTGGGGAATCGTAGCCACACAGCGCAGGAGCTCTGGAATGCCATCAAGCAGGAGAGCGATGTGTGGTTTGTGCCAGCGAATCTCCAGCCAGGCATGGTAGTGTGTGATAATGGCCGAAATCTGGTGGCAGCTCTGGGCCTCGGCAACCTCACTCACATCCCATGTCTGGCACATGTGCTCAATTTGGTCGTGCAGAGCTTTTTGAGGGACTATCCGGATCTTGATGCACTGCTGCACAAGGTCCGCCTAGAGTGTGCTCACTTGCGGCGTTCCAGCACGGCAAAAGCGCGCATTGCGGCTCTGCAGCGCCGACACCGCCTGCCGGAACATCGCATCATATGTGACCTACCTACCAGGTGGAATTCCACGTTACATATGTTGGAGCGGTTGTGTGAGCAGCAGCAAGCTGTAATGGAGTACCAGCTGCTTCAGGCGCAAAAAAGTCGCAGTCAGCGCCGTACAGACTTCACAACCACAGAGTGGGCCACTATGAATGACGTCTGCCAGGTTTTGCGTCCCTTTGATTATTCCACGCGGATGGCGAGTGCAGATGATGCACTAGTCAGCATGACTGTCCCCCTTATCTGCCTGCTTGAAAAATCACTGCAAGCGCTAAGGGATGATGTTGTGGAAGAGGTGGAGGATGAGGATTCACCATTTCCATCATCTTCTGGACAGTCAGCGCCACGTGGTTCCTCACAAACGCGTAGGCAGGGGACAGTTTGTGAGGAGGATGAGGAGGAGTCAATGGAGGAGGAAGACGTCCGTCCAGAGGAGGGAGTTACCGAATTGTCCAGTACTCAGTGTGTACAGCGAGGGTGGGGTGATGACGAGCAGGCAGAGATCACGCCTCCAGCAGGGGACAGCGTTTCTTGGGCAGTTGGCAGTCTGCAGCACATGGTGGATTACATGCTGCAGTGCCTGAGAAACGACCGCCGCATCGCCCACATTCTCAACATGTCTGATTATTGGGTGTTCACCCTCCTCGATCCTCGCTACCGGGACAACGTAGAAAGCCTCATCACACCGTTGAACCGGGAGCGAAAAATGCGGGAGTACCAAGACACACTGGTCAATTCCATCATCTTCTCCATTCCAACTGAGAGAAGTTCTGCTAGTGCATTCCAAAGCAGCTCAGTGCGTCCAGGCAGTGGTGGAGGCTCTGCACAAAGAGGGAGCAGAAGCAGTGCCTCTGCCCAAGGCAAGACCAGTATGGCCCAACTGTGGCACAGTTTTCTGTGCCCCCCACAAAAGTCTACACCATCACAGACGGCTCCAGTCAGCAGGAGGCAACGGTTCCGTCAGATGGTGACAGACTACATGTCTTGCCCTCTTGCTGTACTCCCAGACGGCTCTTCCCCTTTCAAGTTTTGGGTCTCAAAGCTGGATACATGGCCAGAGCTAAGCCAGTATGCATTGGAGGTGCTGTCTTGCCCTGCGGCCAGTGTATTATCGGAACGTGTCTTTAGTGCTGCAGGTGGTGTACTAACTGACCGTCGCATGCGACTATCCTCCGATAACGTTGACCGGCTTACTTTCCTGAAAATGAACAAGGCCTGGATCTCGCAGGAATTTGCCACTCCTCCTCCTGATTAAATAATTAGGTCACTGTATACGTTATCCAGGTCTCCTGTTGTGTTCATCTTTCTACCACCTGAACTTAAATTCCTGGGCTCCAACACCGCCAGTTGAGGCTCAGAAGTGCCGTCTGCACAGTCAAAACATACGACCCAGTGTTATTGGGTTTCAGTAACGTCAGCTGATCCCCAGCTGTGTAGCCGGCAATGTGTCATGCGACCGCCACGCTGACACAACAACTGAAATGTAAGGGAATCTGTCCCCCCCCCCCCAAGGCGTTTGTTACTGAAAGAGCCACCTTGTGCAGCAGTAATGCTGCACAAGGAAAAGGTAGCTATTTTTGTTTAGCACCTTGCACACGCAGAACTTAACACTTATAAAATGTGTCCACTGATACCGTAACACCGTCCCGGAGGTGGGACTTTCCTTCATAATGTGACGCAGCACAGCCGTCATTCCTACCCCCCCGGCGCCGCGCACCGGCTCCTCAGCGTTGTTTGATTCCGTCCCGGAGCCTGCGCTGTTATGTTATCCCGTGGCCAGGCACACTTAGCGCTGCCCGTCTTCTGGCATCATTTGGTGTCAGGATGGCTGCGCCTGTGCGGCCGCGCTGGCAGAGAGCCCGCCTCGCAGTGTCTTCTGATTTAATCCCACTGGGGGCCTGGGATCCATGGACATGCGCAGTGCATATCTGAACCTCCACCTCTCACTCATCTCCCTATGGCTTCTTCAGACTGTTCGGTGTCAGCTGGTCCCTAATAGCATGCCACGGCCGTGACACCGCACAGTCTTAAGAAGCCGTAGGGAGGGGAGTGAGAGGCGAGGATATGCACTGCGCATGTCCATGGATCCCAGGCCCCCAGTGGGATTAAATCAGAAGACACTGCGAGGCGGGCTCTCGGCCAGCGCGGCCGCACAGGCGCAGCCATCCTGACACCAAATGATGCCAGAAGACGGGCAGCGCTAAGTGTGCCTGGCCACGGGATAACATAACAGCGCAGGCTCCGGGACGGAATCAAACAACGCTGAGGAGCCGGTGCGCGTCGCCGGGGGGGTAGGAATGACGGCTGTGCTGCGTCACATTACGAAGGAAAGTCCCACCTCCAGGACGGTTTTACGGTTGCAGGGGACACATTTTATAAGTGTTTAGTTTGCAAGGAGCATGACGAAAAGAGCCACCTTTTCCTTTTGCATCTTTTGTGCTGCACAAGCTGGCTCTTTCAGCTACAAACGCCTTGGGGGGGGGGTTAAAGGTTCCCTTTCGACTTTCTCAGGCTTCGGCCTACATTGTGTTCCTCTGCTTTTCCACCTGTCCCTGGGCTCCAACACCGCCAGTTGCCGTCCAGAAGTGCTGTACGCACAGTGAACAGTCGCTCCTCTGTTATTGGGGTTCAGTAACGTCAGCTGTTCCCCTGCTGTGTATACGGCAACGTGTACTGCGACCGCCACGCAGGCACAACAAGTTAAATTTAAGGGAACCTGTCCCCCCCCCCCCAGGCGTTTGTTACTGAAGGAGCCACCTTGTGCAGCAGTAATGATGCAAAGGGAAAAAGTGCCTCTTTTCGTGGTGCTCCTTGCAGATGCTGAACCTAACACTTATGAAATGTGTCCCCTCACAGCGTTCAACCGTCCGGTAGGTGGAACTTTCCTTTGTCATGTGACGCAGCACAGCCGTCATTTTTACCCCCTTGGCGCCGTGCGCCGCCTCCTCAGCGTTGTTTGAATCTGTCCCGGAGCCTGCGCTGTTAGGTTACCCCTTGGCCATGCACACATTTCGCGCTGCCTGTCTTCTGACATCATTTGCTGTCAGGCTGGCTGCGCCTGTGTGTGTGCGCTGTCCGAGATTCAGCCTCGCAGTGTCGTGTAATGTAATCCCACCGCGGGCCTGGGATCCGTGGCCATGCGCAGTGCATATCCTCGCCTCTCACTCCCCTCCCTACGGCTTCTAAAGACTGTTCGGTGTCAGCTGATCCCTAATAGCATGCCACGGCCGTGACACCGCACAGTCTGAAGAAGCCGTAGGGAGGGGAGTGAGAGGTGAGGATATGCACTGCGCATGGCCACGGATCCCAGGACCGCGGTGGGATTACATTAGACGACACCGCGAGGCTGAATCTCGGACAGCGCACCCACACAGGCGCAGCCAGCCTGACAGCAAATGATGTCAGAAGACGGGCAGCGCAAAATGTGTGCATGGCCAAGGGGTAACCTAACAGCGCAGGCTCCGGGACAGATTCAAACAACGCTGAGGAGGCGGCGCACGGCGCCAAGGGGGTAAAAATGACGGCTGTGCTGCGTCACATGACAAAGGAAAGTTCCACCTACCGGACGGTTGAACGCTGTGAGGGGACACATTTCATAAGTGTTAGGTTCAGCATCTGCAAGGACCATAATTAAAAGAGCTAAGTTTACCTTTTCCAGCATTAGTGGTGTACACGATGGCTCTTCCAGCTACAAACGCCTGGGGGGGGGGGTTAAAGGTTTCCTTTCAACTTGCTCCAGTGCAGGCTTCGGCCTACACTCCGCTCCCCCTGCTCCTCCTGCTGAACCTGGGCTCTAACACCGCCAGTTGGGGCCCAGATGTGCTAGCTGCACAGAGAAAAACAACTCGCCAATGTGTCAGTGGGGTTCAGCACCGCCAGCTGTTCCCCTGCTGTGCAGCCAGCAACGTGTCCTGCGACCACCACGCAGACACAAGAACTGAAATTGAAGGGAACCTGTCCCCCCTCCCCCAGGTGTTTCTATGTTTTACAGCCACCTTGTACAGCAGTAATGCTGCATGTGTGCAAGGTGGCTCATAAACGTATTCTCCTTGCACTCGTGGAACTGAACACGTCTAAAATGTGTCCTCTGTGACCATTAAAACGTCCCTCAGGTGTGATTTTACTTTGTATTGACACGTAACAAGCTCCTTGGTAACGCTGCCCGTCTTCTGGCATCATTGTTTGGCTGGGTGCGCCTCTGCGGCCGCCTTGCCCCACACAACGCCCCTCGGTGTCTTATTTATTTTGACTGCGAGGGTGTGATTGATGGGCTTGAGCAGTGCATATGTTCGCCTGTCACTCGTCTCCTTCCGCCTTCTTCAGAGTGTGCGGCTTCATGGCGGTGGCATG
This sequence comes from Ranitomeya variabilis, assembly GCF_051348905.1. Taxonomy (NCBI): domain Eukaryota; kingdom Metazoa; phylum Chordata; class Amphibia; order Anura; family Dendrobatidae; genus Ranitomeya; species Ranitomeya variabilis. The sequence goes on from NC_135232.1 coordinate 1,150,766,563, forward strand.
CGATAAGGGATCAGCTGACGCCGCATAGTCTGAAGTGGGTGTAAGAACCCAAGCGAGAGGCGAACATATGTACTGCGCCAGGCCATGAATCCCAGCCCCGCAGTGTTTTAACAATGTTAAGACACTGCGGGGCTTAGATTCATGGTCATCGCAAACCGCAACGGCCGACATTACATGATGTCAGAGGATGGCCAGCGCTAACAGCGCAAGGCCAAGGGATAACACAAAAGCGCAGACTCCTGTGCAACAAATAACGATGCTCAGGAGGCCGCGCAAAGCACCAAGGTGGCATTTTTGCCAGCTGTACTGCGTCTCTTTACGAAGGGAACTCACGCCTCAAAATCAGTTTGACTGTGTAAGGGCCCAAATGTTATACGTGTTCCTTTCAGCGTGTGCAAGGAGCAAAATTAAAAGAGCAACCTTTGACTTGTGCAGCATTACTGCTGCCCAAGCTGTGGCTCTTGTAGTTTTTCACCCCTGAGGGGGGGTTAAAGGTTACTTTTAAAATCGGTTCAATTAGGCTTCGGCCTACACTCTGCTCCCCCTGCAGAGCCCTGGGCTCCAACACCGCCAGTTGGGGCCCGGTACTGCTAGCTGCACAGAGAAAAACACCAGCCAATGTGTCAGTGGGGTTCAGCACCGCCAGCTGTTCCCCTGCTGTGCAGCCGGCAACGTGTCCTGCAACTGCCACGCAGGCACAACAGACCCAAAAGCTGCCGCCAGTGCAGGCTTCGGCCTACACTCTGCTCCATCTCCTCCTCCTGCTGACCCCGGGCTCCAACACCGCCAGTTGGGGCCCGGTACTGCTAGCTGCACAGAGAAAAACACCAGCCAATGTGTCAGTGGGGTTCAGCACCGCCAGCTGTTCCCCTGCTGTGCAGCCGGCATCGTGTCCTGCAAAAGCCACGCAGACACAAGAACTGAAATTGAAGGGAACCTGTCCCCCCTCCCCCAGGCGTTTGTACGTTTTAAAGGCCACCTTGTACAGCGGTAATGCTGCATGTGTGCAAGGTGGCTCATAAACGTATTCTCCTCGCACATGTGGAACTGAAAACACGTCTAAAATGTGTCCTCTGTGTGACCATTTAACCGTCCCGGTGGTGTGACTTTCCTTTGTAATGACACGCTGCAACCCCCTTGGTAGCGCTGCCCGTCTTCTGGCATCATTGTTTGGCTGCCTGCGCCTCTGCGGCCGCCCTGACCCACACAACGCCCCTCGTTGTCTTATTTATTGGGACTGCGAGGGTGTGATTGACGGGCATGATCAGTGCATCAGTTCGCCTGTCCCTCATCTCCTTCCGCCTTCTGCGGACTGTGCGGCTTCATGGCCGTGGCATGCGATAAGGGATCAGATGACGCCGCACAGTCTGAAGCGGGTGTAAGGACCCGAGTGTGAGAGGCGAACATATGTGCTGCGCCAGGCCCTGAATCCCAGCCCCGCAGTGTTTTAACAATGTTAAGACACTGCGGGGCTGGGATTCATGGTCATCGCGAACCGCACCGGCCGACATTAAATGATGCCAGAACATGGGCAGCGCTAACAGCGCTAGGCCAGGGGATAACACGACAGCGCAGACTCCTGTACAGCAAATAACAACGCTCAGGAGGCTGCACCCAGCACCAAGGTGGGATTCTTGACATCTGTGCTGCGTCTCATTACAAAGGGAACTCGCGCCTCCAACACAGTTTGACTGTTTAAAGGGCTAAATGTTATACGTGTTTCATTCAGCGTGTGCAAGGAGCGAAATTAAAAGAGCAACCTTTGACTTGTGCAGCACTACTGCTGCATAAGCTGTGGCTCTTCTACTTTGTAACCCCTGAGGGGGGGTTAAAGGTTACCTTTGAAATTGGTTCAATTAGGCTTCGGCCTACACTCTGCTCCCCCTGCAGAGCCCTGGGCTCCAACACCGCCAGTTGGGGCCCGGTACTGCTAGCTGCACAGAGAAAAACACCAGCCAATGTGTCAGTGGGGTTCAGCACCGCCAGCTGTTCCCCTGCTGTGCAGCCGGCAACGTGTCCTGCAACTGCCACGCAGGCACAACAGACCCAAAAGCTGCCGCCAGTGCAGGCTTCGGCCTACACTCTGCTCCATCTCCTCCTCCTGCTGACCCCGGGCTCCAACACCGCCAGTTGGGGCCCGGTACTGCTAGCTGCACAGAGAAAAACACCAGCCAATGTGTCAGTGGGGTTCAGCACCGCCAGCTGTTCCCCTGCTGTGCAGCCGGCATCGTGTCCTGCAAAAGCCACGCAGACACTTGCTCTTGTACCTTCTGCTCCCCATCCTGGTTCCAGTACCGTCAGCTGGTTCCGGGCAGAGCCTTTGGCTTAGGTGCCTCCCTCTGGGTATCCGAGTTCCACCAACGTCAGGTGGTCCTTGGTAGTGCTTTCAGGCACGGGTACCTCCTGCTTAGTAACCGGGTTCCAGTAACGTCAGCTGGTCCTCGGTAGTTCCATTGGCTCTTGGACCTTCGGCTACCCATCCGGGTTCCAGCACCGTCAGCTGGTTCTCGGCAGTGTCTTTTGCTCTTGTACCTTCTGCTCCCCATCCTGGTTCCAGTACCGTCAGCTGGTTCCGGGCAGGGCCTTTGGCTTAGGTGCCTCCCTCTGGGTATCCGAGTTCCACCAACGTCAGGTGGTCCTTGGTAGTGCTTTCAGGCACGGGTACCTCCTGCTTAGTAACCGGGTTCCAGTAACATCAGCTGGTCCTCGGTAGTTCCATTGGCTCTTGGACCTTCGGGTAGCCATCCGAGTTCCAGTTCCATCAGCTGGTTCTCGGCATTTTCTCAGCCTTCTTGTACCTTCTGCTACATTTCCAAGTTCAAGAGACTAAACACGATGACCCGGAAGACCACCCCTAAGATGACGACGACACCAGAGACGACAACCACCGTGATGACGACGACCCTGGAGACGATGACCCCGAAGACCACCCCGATGACGACGACCCCGGAGACGACGACCCTGAAGACCACCCCGATGACGACGACCCCGGAGACGACGACCCTGGAGACGACGACGACCTGGAAGACCGAGAAGCAGAAGAACAAGAGGCTGCAGAACAAAGAGCAGAAGAACATTAAGCATAACACTAAATATCAGAGCAAAAAATATTATCTAAATTATAAGCAGAAGAAGACTAAGCAGTGTATGGGGGTGAGTCCGTTCCTCCTCGTGGTGCCCCTGGATAAAGCCTGATGCTGCAGGCCAAACTGAACGCGGACAAATGTAACTGGTTTGTGACAGGCAGAACGGAAGGTGTAATCTTCAAACTTTTATAGATAACAACTACGGGAATGCCTGTCACAAATAAGAATATGATGAAGAAGTAGAATATGATGAAGATAATAGTAAAATAAAAAGAATATGAACAATGTAACCAAAAAAATAATAGGTAGAAGATGAAGAAGAAGATGAATAAGGTGAAGAAGTTGATGTCAAAGAAGCTGATGATGAGGATAATGAAGAAGAAAGTGTGGGAGAAGTAAAAAAGAAGGTGAAGGGCGTGGAAGTAGTGAAACATCAATATCTGACAAAATAAAAAAAAAAATTAACATAGTCAAAATCTTTCTACCGCCGAACGTCATAAAAAAACCCCAAAATCCTGCTATTCTATTACATTGGGCTAAACCTCTGTGCCTTTAATGTCTCCGCCACGTCCCCCAATACATCCTACATTATTCTTAGTTGTTTTCCTTCATGTAGAATGAACCTACAAGTTTATAAAGAGTTTATTTTAATTCCGATATTTTCGTCCCATTGACTTGCATTGGGATCGGGTATCGGTATCGGATTGGATCCGATATTTTGACGGTATCGTCCGATACTTTCCGATACCGATACTTTCCGATATCGGAAAGTATCGCTCAACACTAATTGTACGTATATATTTAATAAAATGACATTTTAATCTTCTACTATGGCATTACTTTCGTTGTGGTTGTAGGATTTCTCTACTTATACATGTCTACTTTACATCAGCACAATTTTGGAACCAAAATTTTTTTTTTGTTAGGGAGTTCTAAGGGTTAAAATTTGACAACACCATTTTTTTTTAAGGACCACATCACATTTGAAGTCACTTTCAGGGGTCTATATGATAGAAAATACCCAAGTGTGACACCATTCTAAAAACTGCACCCCTCAAGGTGCTAAAAACCACATTCAAGAAGTTTATTTACCCTTCAAATGCTTCACAGGAATTTTTTTTTTGTAAATAACATTTAACTTTTTTCACAAAAAATTGATTTCAGATACAATTTTTTTTATTTTGACAAGAGTAACAAAAAAAAATGTACCCCAAAATTTGTTGTGCAATTTCTCCTGAGCATGCTGATATCCCATATGAGGGAGAAAACTACTGTTTGGGCGCACAACAGAGCTTGGAAGGAAAGGAGTGTCATTTGACTTTTTGAATGTAAAATTTCCTGGAATCATTAGCGAATGTCATGCTCCATTTGGAGAGCCCCCGAGGTGCCTAAACAGTGGAAACCCCAGACACGTGACCCCATTTTGGAAACTAGACCCCTCAAGGAATATATTTAGATGTGTGGTGAGCACCTTGAACTCCCAGGTGCTTCACAGTTTATAAGGTTGAGAAGTGAAATTAAAAAAAATCACATTTTTCCCCGAAAAATGTTATTTTGGCCCCAAAATATTGCATTCACTGTAATGAGGCATCAGAGTTTCTCTGGACTCCATCTGGCCTCTGTTCAGTGGTGTATTTCTATTCAGAAGTGCACAAAACTGTGGCTGAGGGCACTTTTATACAATCCTAAAAGGACGGACAACGCCGGACCACAGGTCCCATGGCGTCCACAGTGCCTCCATCTGCCTCATTATAGGGAACCTTTCCCCAGTGGTAACATCTGAGTCACATATTTCAGAGATTTATACAGAAACCCCGGTGTAAGCGCTCAGTGCAGAATGCAGGATAAATGTGCACCGAGCCTTACTGAGATCTGTGGGAGGCAGAATGAAAAAATAAACAGCAGGTGAAGAATTGGTTTTATTTATTTTGTACGCCATTCCTCGTGCGGTATAAGTGATTAGGCGACTTTATTCTTTGCGTTGGTGCGATTACAGAGATAGCGGATTTATATTATAGCAGGTTTTTATGACTGGCAGCTGTCACACACTAAAATAAGCTTTTTATTGCAAAAAATAGTTTTTGCATCAACACATTTTGAGCTATAATTTTTCCATGTTTTAGCCCATAGAGTCATGTGAGGGCTTGTTTTTTGCGGGACGAGTTGATGTTTTTATTGGTACCATTTGCGGGTACATGACATTTTTTGATCGCTTTCTATTCCGATTTTTGGAGGCAGAATTAACAAAAACCAGCAATTCAGGAATTTCTTTTGGTTGGTGGATTATGTCGTTTCGTGTGTGGTAAAATTGATGTGGCAGTTTTATTCTTCGGGTCAGTATGATTACAGGGATACGTCATTTACATCTTTTTTTATGTTTTGCCATGTTTACACAATAAAAGCTACCGTATATACTTGAGTATAAGCCGACCCGAGTATAAGCCGACCCCCCCTAATTTTGCCACAAAAAAACTGGGAAAACTTAATGACTCGAGTATAAGTCTAGATTGGGAAATGCAGCAGCTACTGGTAAATTTCAAAAATAAAAATAGATACCAATAAAAGTAAAATTGATTGACACATCAGTAGGTTAAGTGTTTTTGAATATCCATATTGAATCAGGAGCCCCATAAGATGCTCCATAAAGTTTATGACGGCCCCATAAGATGCTCCATATTAAAATTTGCCCCATATAATCCTGCACAAATGTTGATTATGGCCCCATAAGATGCTCCATACAGATATTTGCCCCATATAATGCTGCACATGGCCCCATACAGATAATTGCCACATATAATGCTGCACATGGCCCCATAAGATGCTCCATACAGATATTTGCCCCATAAAATGCTGCACATGGCCCCATACGGATATTTGCCCCATATAATGCTGCACATGGCCCCATACGGATATTTGCCCCATATAATGCTGCACATGGCCCCATAAGATGCTCCATACAGATATTTGCCCCATATAATGCTGCACATGGCCACATAAGATGCCCCATACAGACATTTGCCAACCATATAATGGTGCACATGGCCACATAAGATGCCCCATACAGATATTCGCCCCCATATAATGGTGCACATGGCCACATACGATGCCCCATACAGATATTTGCCCCATATGCTGTTGCTGCGATTAAAAAAAATAAAAAATCACATACTCACCTCTCAGGCGCCCGGCACTTGCTATATTCACCTGCTCCACGTTCCACCGCTGCCGGGCGCCGCTGTGTCTTCCATCCTCGCCACTGACGATCAGGCAGAGGGCGGCGCACACTAATCGCGTAACCGCGCCCTCTGACCTGAGCGTCAGTGCGGCGCCGACGGTGGAACGAGGAGCAGGTGAGTATTGCGCATTGCCCCCGTCATACCCACATGCTCCCGGCGCGGTCCCTGCACGTCTGTTTCCAGGCGCCGCAGCTTCCTCCTGTAGTGAGCGGTCACATGGTACCGCTCATTACAGTAATGAATAAGTGGCTCCACCTCTATGGGAGCCGCATATTCATTACTGTAATGAGCGGTACCATGTGACCGCTCACTACAGGAAGAAGCTGCCGGCGCCGGGGAAAAGATGTGCAGGGACCGTGCCAGGAGCAGGTGAGTATTATTACACAGCTCCGCTCCCCCTCCCCTGCTGATCCCTGGGTATGACTCGAGTATAAGCCGAGAGGGGGACTTTCAGCCCCAAAAAGTGGGCTGAAAATCTCGGCTTATACTCGAGTATATACAGTACTTTTTAGAAAAAATAATTATTTTGCATCGCTTTATTCTGAGAGCTATAACTTTTTTATTTTTCCGCTGATGAAGCTGTATGATGGTTTTTTTTCAGGACAAGATGACATTTTCAGCAGTACCATGTTTATTTATATCCGTCTTTATCATCACGTTTTATTTCACTTTTTGTTTGGTGGTATGATGATAAAGCATTGTTTTTTGGCTTGTTTTTTATATATTTTTTATGGTGTTCACTAAAGAGGTTAGCTAGTGGACAGTTGTATAGGTAAGGTCGTTGTGGACATGGCAATACCAAATATGTGTACTTTTATTGTTTATATTTTTTTTTTCATTCAAATATTTATTTATAGATACAATAACTTTTGATTTTTTTATTATTTATTATTTTTTTTAATATTTTTACAATTAGTTTAAAAAATGTTTTTTAAATTATTTCTAACTTTTTTACTTTGTCCCACTATGGGACTATCACTTTTTGCAGGCTGATCGCTTCTACAGCATGGAGATGCAGAAACATCCCCATGCTGTAGAAACTGTCAGCTCTGCACCGAGAGCAGTGCATGAGACAAAAATAGAGCAAAGTGTATGCATGAGAGCAGTGCATGATCAGCAAGTTTCCTAGCTCTGGTGACTCGGATGTCGTCATGATGACATCGGGTCACCATAGCAATGCTCGAGACCCCATGTTATGCCATGGGGTCTCCGATCCAAAAGCAGAGGGACTGTCAGCCCTCTGCCTGCAACCAGTATGCTGCATTCGTGTTCGATCGCAGCATTTCGGTGGGTAAAGTTCCTGGAGTGGTGTGTAACCACTCCTGGCACTTAGTGTGGAGTATCTGCTGTCAGAATCTACTGACACCCGGTGGCAATCACCCCCCGTGTGCTCGGGCGATCGCAATGACATAATAATCTGTCCCTGGTCAGATAGGCCCAGGGCACATGGACGGATTGTTATGTCAAATGTCAGGAAGGGGTTAAACATCAATGGATCAGTTTGTTCCCAGAGTGGGGAGCACTATGACTTCAAAGTGGATGCAGACACTCTCAAAGAATAGTTGTCGTCGGGAGGAGGCATTGTATGTGGAACTGTCTGTGATTGTCTGCGGAGGAGGGATAGGTGGAGGAATCGGCACAGGAACAATGGCAGCAGCATGAGAAGAAAGGCTTTGTAGAATCTAGAATAGCTTATCTTGATGTCATTATCATTCTCACGACTCTGTTGTCTGGTGTCCCAGGGCCAGGAGCTCCTTCCCTGTTCCTAATGCTAGGGGCGCCCTAGCTCACCCTGTTCCCCAGATTACTTCTGATCGTGAAAACACAAGGGCCATGTACCTTGCCTTCGCTCCTGAATCTGCCCTCAGTCTGTACCTTTCCCCACCCAGGGAAGAGGGGAGTAGTAGTGTGGCATAATAAACCAACCAGACTAACAAGGTAATGCAAACAGGGATAAAGGAAAATCATACAAAAATTCACTAAACACCTTCTCCAATAATAGCCACCAACAACAATTTCCAGCCATGCAACATAAGCTACCTCTGACAATGAGTGCTAGCCAGGGCCCAGATTATATAGGAGATGGGAGTGACTAACAGTGCACAGCTGAGAGCCTTAATGCAGGAAAGCTTACAGGAGCTCTCAACTGAGCAGATTAACTCCTGCACTGCTAAAATACCCTGGACCGTTTAAAATGAAGGTGCAGTGCTTCTAATCAGTGCAGGAGTAGGAAATCAGATGCTGCGGTTTTCTGGCTCCTCTGTGTTGCAGTAAACCCATGAGAATCATGCTTGCTTTATTATGGCATCACAGCAGCAATGGTTCAAACCCCTCTGTACATTGGGGTCTTTGTCCAGGTAATACAGACCTGCAGCCAATCAAAACCCCTGTATTAATCCACCAATAGATACAATTTTTATAGCACACATAAAGCAGTATAGCAGTGCAGCGCCCCAGAGTCCTGGTCGTTGCAGTACTGTGGCTCCGCCACTAAGGGGGGCTATGGTATGTCTGATGGCACCGAAGGAGTTCATCTGACCAGGTATCACAGACACCAATACATTTCACAGCCGGGCCTCCGGGGGGAGCTAGGGGTTCTATTCACTAGGCCACTCCCCACCATAGTGGGTAAACTGGGGGTCAGGCAGGAAGTTAGATTAGAAGCTGACTGGGTTGGAACCAGGCAACACCTTGTGGCAGAGGGTGTTGTGGGGGAAGATACAGTAGGGTCTCTGTCAGGGGTGGGATCCTGACAGAGGCTTGGCAACTTGAACGAACGTAACGGGACCGTGCCTGCTCAGCGTAGCGGCGGTGCCCAAGGAGGGATCAGAAGCGAGATAGATTGTGCTGAGTGAGAAACGAGATCAAAGCGATAGGAGAATACCAGTAGGAGTCGTGCTGTAAGACCGAGGCAACATCCTACTGAGGCGCACAACCGGTGGCCGGAACGCCGAGAGAGTATTATAACATTCAGCTTCAAGCAATACTCTAAACAGCGGCAGGACAGTCAGTCTCAGGCGGGCTGTCTAACTCAAATCACCTATGAAGTCTTGGGGGGCAACTTGTGGAGAGGGGCGTCTCTAGGGTCCCGGAAGAGCTCCGAGCCTACCCATCAAACGGGTGCCGTTCCTACCCGAACCTCAGGGAGGGACGGAGGATTAGCAGAACATCATCTAGTCGAGTTGTGAGGGAACTTAAGAAACAGACACAACAGTTGTGGGGTACTTTCCGTAAGCACAGCAGGGAAGGACTGCAACACATAGCGCTAGGGGGAAGGCACAGATTTCCTCCTGTGAAGAGAACTCTGGAAGTGCCATTGGACCGGCTGGACTTGCGCAGCCTGGTAAACCGTATTCTGGACTGAGGACTCAGAGATCTTCAGTAAAGAGGTAAAGAGACTGCAACCTGGTGTCCTCATTATTTACCGCGACCTGCACCCCACAACTGCACCATTATCACCACTTATTGCACCAGACGTCCCCCACTGACAGACAGGGCCACGGACCGGGTCTAGCCACCGTGACAACCCCAGAACTGAACAGAGACTCTCAGAGGCCCGGCTCCGGGCATCCCTCGGCCCTGCGGCGGTGTGGGGGCGCTCCAGCAGCAATACCATTACAAAAAATATAGACTTCAAAGCCAAGAGTGAAGATTAAAGGAAAGGCCGGAGCGAGCCGCCCCCTCCCCCCGCGGCGTAAGCAAAGGCCTGCATGACAGGGGTTTGGAGGGGGTGGGGTATTATTTAACAGGGAGGGGTATGTAAATTTGGGGGGTATTTAAATTACGGGGGCGGTTACCTCATTTCCTGCTCCGGAGTTCACAAGAGCAGTCCACTTGTCCCGCAGTGTGTGTCATGGCATCGGTGGCACAGGTCCTGGAGAGGCTCAGAGCAGCAGCAGAGTCGCAGCCTCCTGGTTGGCTGGAGCTGCAGGTGTCGGGGATTTTAGGAGATGCCAGTTGGGTGAGGCTCAAAGATTCCCTCGTGTTCGGCGTTCACGTCGATTGAGGCCCCCGGAGCGGTTATCCCCAGATGTGGCTCTCCGGACTCAGCATCGGCACAGGAGCCCCTCCAGGGACCCTCCAGCCTGGGTGCCTGGCCGCACGCACTCCAGCAGGTCCCGGTCTGGGAGGAATCCACGTGCCGCACTGGGTCCAGCGGCGGTATGCAGGCCTTCACCTCTGATTGACCGGGGTTGGGGTCTGCACGCGCCAGAACATCAACTTCCGGTGACGTCAGGGCATGTGCCGTGGTGAGGGCCCAGTCGGGCGGCCTGCTTTTACTGCTGCGGCTAGCGCGGGGATTAGCCAGGATAGTACATAGTACATAGTACATAGTTATTAAGGTTGAAGGAAGACTTTAAGTCCATCTAGTTCAACCCATAGCCGAACCTAACATGCCCTAACATGTTGATCCAGAGGAAGGCAAAAAAAACCCATGTGGAAAAGAGTAAGCTCCACATTGGGGAAAAAAATTCCTTCCCGACTCCACATACGTCAGACTAGTTCCCTGGATCAATGCCCTATCAAGGAATCTAGTGTATATACCCTGTAACATTATACTTTTCCAGAAAGGTATCCATTCCCCTCTTAAATTTAAGTAATGAATCACTCATTACAACATCATACAGCAGAGAGTTTCATAGTCTCACTGCTCTTACAGTAAAGAATCTGCGTCTGTTATTATGCTTAAACCTTCTTTCCTCCAGACGTAGAGGATGCCCCCTTGTCCCTGTCTCAGGTCTATGATTAAAAAGATCATCCGAAATGTCTTTGAACTGTCCCCTCATATATTTATACATTAACATAAGATCACCCCTTAGTCTTCGTTTTTCCAAACTAAATAGCCCCCCAGTCCTCTAATAACCTTGGTCGCTCTTCTCTGCTCCCGCTCTAGTTCAGCTATGTCTTTCTTATACACCGGAGACCAGAACTGTGCACAGTATTCTAAGTGTGGTCGAACTAGTGACTTGTATAGAGGTTAAATTATGTTCTCCTCATGAACATCTATGCCTCTTTTAATGCATCCTATTATTTTATTTGCCTTTGTAGCAGCTGCCTGACACTGGCCACTAAATGTGAGTTTGTCATCCACCCATACACCCAGGTCTTTTTAATTGACGGTTTTGCCCAGAGTTTTAGAATTAAGCACATAGTTATGCATCTTATTACTTCTACCCAAGTGCATGACCTTACATTTATCCCCATTAAAGCTCATTTGCCATTTATCAGCCCAAGCTTCTAGTTTACATAAATCATCCTGTAATATAAAATTGTCCTCCCCTGTATTGATTACCCTGCAGAGTTTAGTGTCATCTGCAAATATTGAAATTCTACTCTGAATGCCCCCTACAAGGTCATTAATAAATATGTTAAAAAGAAGAGGGCCCACTACTGACCCCTGTGGTACCCCACTGCTAACCGCGACCCAGTCCGAGTGTGCTCCATTAATAACCACCCTTTGTTTCCTATCCCTGAGCTAGCTCTCAACCCACTTACACATATTTTCCCCTATCCCCATTATTCTCATTTTATGTATCAACCTTTTGGTTCCAGGATGTTCCCGTTGTGGGCGGCACCCCTCATCAGCCGGGGTTACCGGCTCCGAACTGGGATTCAGGAGATGCTGCGGGCGCAGCTGTCGGTTTGCACGGGAGCCTTCATCCTCGGATATCGGCAAGTGGATCGGGCTGCGGGCTTGCACCTGGGGGGTTATCTTCTCGGGTGCAGCTGGCTGGCCCTGGAATCGCCATCGGGCACGTACAGTCCAGAGTGGATCATCCCAGTGGCGCTTCGGCATCAGCCTCAGGAGCTGGGGGGTTTCAGATCTCTGGTCTCCGAGGATCCTGCAGGGAGGACCAACACAGATGGGCAGCCGGATGCAGGATTTGCGGCTGGAGGGATCACAGCTTCCTCGCAGCCTGGTGAGTATGATTCCATGTCTTGTGTGTATCCCCCTCTAGTTAGGTTCCTGGAAATTGGGTGTAGTAGAGGGGTGCAGTCGGTCTTGTCGTGGCAAGGTGTGGGGGCTCAGGTGTTTCCAGGGGTCGACGGGATTAGCGAGCTCCTTAGAAATGTTTGGGAGTTACTGTCACGTTTGGAGGGGGAGAGCGACCCCGGTGCATTTAGCCGTGTGGGTGGGTTCACACTATTTGGGTTCTGGTCTGGACAGTGGGGGTTCTGGGGCGCCAAGTAGAATTTTTGAAGAGAAGGAATGTCGTATTCATTTAGATGATAGGGCTCATGGCGAAGTTTACGTTTGCTTTGCGGGTCCGTTGGGGCTTATCTTAAGAAGGATGAATACGTTGAGATTTTTTCATTATTTCTTTTGGAGAAGTTTAATTTAGACAAAGGGAAAAGGATGATAGCAAAAAGGAAGAGGGGAGAAGCGTAGGTGGCGCTTGATAATAAAATGTTCAATTCTCTAGTTGCCTACTCCTGGCCTAATGGATATTGATCATGTGCGCACTAAAGAAATAAACCGGACACAGTCAGATGTAACTCTCCTTGATCAATGTGTGGCTCAGCTCCAAGAAGGGTTTATTTGGTTTAAAACACATGGTTATATATCCCCTGTAAGGGGGGCTCGGTTAGCTTTAAAATGGGAGTGATCGGGTGCATTTCATTGGTTACTAGGTTGGGCAATGAGCAAGTCCATGGGAGGATCCATGAGGTCATCAGGGTGGGTTGGTTCATGAGGTCATCAGGGTGGGCGTCATTGTGGGTGGATCCATGAGGTCATCAGGGTGGGCGTCATCTTGGATACCAGCCAGGCAGCCACATGGTATGCTGAGACAGGAAATGGCAGCCATCTTTAGGGTCTCACTTTTGATCTAAGAAAGCTTGTAAGGTTAAACAATACACGTTACGGGTTGCTTCTCTCAATCTCTTACGTCTTGAGGTTAATTAAGTATTTGATCTTTTGGCTCTCCTCAACATTGATCCCTCAGACATTTGTAAATTGGCTTCAGGCATTCGCGATTTTGGCAAGTGTTATAGGGGAGAAAGCACCTGAGAATTGCTCTCCTCTTTTCTGTTATATGGATTCTATCGGGGAGGCACATAGAGTATAAGGGGGTCAGGCATGGCTTCGTTATGACAAGCAGTTTCAGCAAAGGAAGGCGATTTGTCCGGCGATACGGTGAGATCAGATGGATATTGGTTTGTGGCTGAGGGTTATGGCACAGACTAGGTTTGGTCATTCCTTTCCTGGGGTAGCCGGGGGGAATAATCAGGGGGCAAGCAGACATTCAGGGCAGCCCGGAAATCAGAAAACCGGACTTTACTGGCAATTTAATGATGGTCAGTGCAAATTTGGAGCCAGCTGCAAGTTCAAGCACCTAGTATGCTCGCACTGCAGTGGTTCCTCACATGGCGCAGCCAAATATTTTAGAAAAAACAAGGCTAAGGCAGACAGTAGTAATACCAAAGGGGGAGATGCCAGTGAAGTTGGCCACGATGGCCCCATATCTAAGTAGATATCCGGATAGGTTTTCGGCGGAATTGTTGTCTGGTTTTAGGGATCGTTTTAGATTTCCCACTCCTCCTTTTGAGATACCTCGGGTGCTTAAAATTCTTTGGTCGACAGGCCACTTTGCTTGAGGCTGTGATGGAAAAATTGAACAAGGAGGTCATGTTAGGTTGTATGTCTGGTCTATTTAGTACCGCTCCGTTTGAGGATTTAGTTGTTTCACCACTAGGAGTTGTTCCTAAAGAAGAGCCAAATAAATTCAGGCTGATTCATCATTTGTCTTTTCCTCGTGGGAGGTCCGTGAACGATGGGAATGACCCGGAGCTTTGCTCCGTGGTTTATACATCTTTTGGTGAAGCGGCGTGTTGGGTTCAGACTTGCGGAAGAGGGGCGCTTTTGGGTAAGACGGATATTGAATCGGCTTTTAGATTGTTACCGTTCATCCAGTGTTAAATTGTTGGGTTGTTATTGGGGGGCAGTTTTTTGTTGACAGATGTTTGCCAATGGGTTGTTCATTGTCCTGTGCGGTTTTTGAGGCCTTCAGCTCGTTTCTCGAATGGGTCGTTTGTGACGTATCGGGTATTGATTCCCTGATACATTATCTGAACGATTTTTTTGTGTATTGGTCCTGGTGCTTCCGGTTGTAGAGAGACGATTTTGAGGGCGGTGGAATTTGTAGCAGAACATTTTGGTGTCCCTTTGGTTCCAGGAAAAATGGAAGGGCCTTGCACTTGCCTTTCCTTTTTGGGAATCGTAATTGACTCGGTTGAATGGGAATTCAGATTGCTGGCGGATAAGGTCAAGGTTTTGCACGAACAGGTGGCTTGGGCCCGGCATTTCAAGAAGTTGTCCTTGCGTGAGATCCAGTCGCTTTTGGGGAAGTTGAATTTCGCTTGTTGCATCATCTTGTTTGGCAAGCGCCACTGCCGGAGTAAGCGCTCCTCATCATTTTGTGCGGCTGTCCAGTGAACACAGGGCTGATTTGCAGGTGTGGGATTGGTTCTTAGAACGATACAATGGCCGTTCCTTGCTCATGGAGGAGGCAGTTGAAAGTGGTGATTTGGATTTGTTTACGGATGCGTCTGGCTGGGTCGGCATATTTTAGAGGTCAGTGGTGTGCGGCTAGGTGGCCTGAGGTATGGTTTCAGTCAGGCCTTGTCAAGAATATCGCTATGTTGGTGATATTTCCGATTCTTGTGGCTGTGTATTTGTGGAGGAAGGTGTTTCAGGACAGAAGGGTACGATTTAACTGTGACAATATGGGGGTAGTTTGTGCCATTAACAGTTTGACAGCTTCTTTGTCTCCTGTGATTCATGTTTTGCGGCAGTTGGTTTTGTTCTGTTTGTATCTAAATGCTCATGTGACGGCTTCTCATGTGCCGGGTGTTAAGAATTCCATTGCTGATTCTTTATCTTGTTTGCAGTGGGAACGTTTTCGGTCTTTGGCTCCGGATGCAGAGGAAGAAGGTTTGGAATGCCCGGCTGGGCTTTGAAAAGTAGTCTCCGGGCTGCAGAACCTTTGGTTCGGGTGTCACTGGCTCCCAGCACTTGAGCCACCTATCATTTAATGTGATGTTCCTGGGAAAAATGTTTGGTGGCATGTACAGTTGGGGGTTCTGTTTCAGATCAGGTTGGAGCTTTATTTTTGTGGTTGAGTCAAGGGGTGGATGAGGGTTGGTCTTTGACAAAGGTTTTGCATACCTGTGCAGGTTTGGCTTTTGGTTTCAAGTTAAGGGGACAGAAGGACTAGACAAAACATTTTTTGGTTAAGCAGGCATTGAAAGGGTTCAGGCGACGGGTAATCGGGGGGGATTTAAGGCAACCAGTGTCTTTTAGTATTCTAGAACAGTTAGGCGGGAGTTTAGATGAAGTTTGTGTTTCAGTTTTTGAGGCTTGTCTTTTTCATTTAGCTTTTTCTCTTGCCTTTTTTGGTGCTTTACGGGTGGGGGAACTCGTGTTTTCCAGTTGAAGTAGGGGGAAGTCTGTTGACAAAGGATGTATTGTTTGGAAACGGAGGTTTGAAGTTTTGGATCAGGCGGTCAAAAACCGATCAGGAAGGGAAGGGTAAACGGGTGGTATTAGGTTCGGTCCAGGGATCCTGGACACTGCTTATGGGGTTATAATGTTTTCAGCCTTGTAGGAATGGGTCGTTGTTGTGCCATGCTGATGGTTCCTTTTTATCGCTGTTCCAGTTTGTTTCAGTGTTCCGGAAGTCTTTGGTGTGGCTTGGTCTGGATGCTTCTAGGTTTGCATCTCATTATTTTAGAATTGGGGCAGTAACAGAAGCCGCGGCTGGTGGTTTAGGTCTCGACATAGTTCAGCATATCGGGTGATGGGATTCCAGGTGTTTTAGGTCCTACATTCGGCCTCAAGAGGTTGGGGACGATCTTCACTTGTGAAGGGCTTTATTTGTTTGTGGAAGGTTTGTGGTGTTTAATTGTTATGTTTTCTTGTAGGTTCCAATCCTTTGTTGGTCTGGATCCTGGGCCACTCGTATGTCCACTGGGGAGCCCGGCGTACAGATGTGCGGCATGAAGGGAGGCACCTTGGTTTTTCCAGAAGAGTGGCAGTGATCAGGTAGCTGGGCTTTAGGGGATGGGTTGGAGCCGAGTCTTGCCGGAGGTACATAGTAGCGCCCGGCTGGATAGGTCACCCGATATATTGGTTCTTCATGTTGGGGGAATGATTTGGGAGTTCGCCCGTTTTGGGAATTGGTAAAGGATGTTAAGCATGATTCGATTGTGGTTATCTTTTAAGGGATTGACCGTAGTTTGGTCAGAGATTGTTCCGCGTAAATGTTGGCGGAATGTGAGATCTGTTGAAATACTTAATAAGGCGTGGATTAAGGTTAACAGAGCCACATCCAATTTTGTGGTTAGGAATTGGGGTGTTGCTGTTCGGCATTTTGATTTGGAAAAAGGGGATGGCGAATTTTGGCTAGCTGACAGAGTGCATTTGAATGCTGTGGGTATTGATTTATGGGCACTAGGCTTACAGGATGGAATTGAGAGGGCCAAAGCGTTTCATTCTGGTGGGGTCTCAGGCATTTGAGGTGTTCAAATGCCCTCGTTGTGGGGGTCCTTGACTTTGGTGCTAAATTAGTCTTGGGGATCCGGGGGGATATGGATTCCTCAATTGTTATTATATGGTGTTTTGGTCTGGTGATTTTGGGGGGATTTCGGCAATGGTGTCGGATCTCCAGGGGTGAAGCGGACAATGGAACCCCGTAGGGGTATTGGTGCTCCCGAGCCAGTGGGGTAATGGCTGGGAGTAATTTATGGTTCGTTATTTGTTCACTAAACATTTTGTTACGGTTAATCACCAGATTTTAGGAGCTTCAAGGACCCTCCCAGTGCTATTTACTTTACTGTTAAATATTTGTATGTTATTTCAATAAAGGCTGCTGTGGCCTTTATTATCCAAGTTACGGTGCTATTGTCTTATTTGGGGCTATGGGTTTTAGGGTGGTTTGGTCTTAGAGCAGAGAGTTTTATTAATATGTGAAGAGCCCGCCGATCATGGACAATACCAATGTCAAGACTCCACATAAAAAGTACAGAAATAGAGACAGGTTGATCTGTGAGCCGACTGCAACTTGAGAACCGAGAAGAAACCTACTGGGCATGCTCAGGAAAAGGCTCCCTGCAGCGCTAGCAGCTCTCCAGCACTCTATCAAGTCTGATATTTATCAGCATAAATTGGCTTCTTGCGCCTGATTGGCTGCAGTGCTGAAGAGTTTGTGGCTCGACCGTACATAGCTCAGATACAGTTTTAGATTGCATGGAGCGCTTGTATAATAGGAAATGTCCAAATGTACAAGATGCAGTGAGTGGCGATCGCGGGACCTGTAACAGAATTGGGGTCTAATCAGACTCCTTCATACATAGCAATTAACATCTGGTAATAATTTGTAAGGGGGTTACCTTCTCTGCTCCGTGCCTGGAACCACTTAGCTGTGCAGCAGGTTTCCCTGGGGGCAGACTTAGAGGCCGGGACAGGAAGGAAGCCGGGCTGAGAGAGAAAAGAGGCGCGCTTTCCGCGGCTAGAGCAGCGAGCACAGCAGAGAGAGCAGAGTGCGCCGCAGAGAGAGCAGCGTGCAGAACAGAGAGAGCAGAGAGAGCAGCGTGTGCAGCATAGAGAGCAACGGATACAGCGGACATAACAGCACTCAGCTGCGCTCCAGGGAGGAGAGAGAGAGCTCCCGGTCGGAGGACTAAGACAGGAAGATTGTCCAGAAAGACTGCATCTTGTGAGTACTTGAAAGCGGACTCTGCTGTGACTGGAGAGGTGCGCCCTGACGCTCATGCAAAGACATTGACCCGTGCAAAGACAGTGACCTGTGCAGAGACAGTGGCCCCTAGCACCCATGGCATTAGTGCAGAGCCCCTGATTCCTGTTGGGAGACCCAATAATAGACTGAGCATCGTTCTCCCGAGATAGGCTGCACTGTTGAGGCAGAAGACTCAGAGCACAGGGCACCCCGTTTGCCTAGCATCCCCTCTACTCACCACATTAACCCCTCAAACCCCAGGTTGCGGGTCCCTAGAGACTACACAGCTCACGGATAACAAAGGAACGACAAGTGCCGCTGTTTACCGGCACCTACGTTGGAGAAGACGACCCTACAAGCAAATCCTCATCAGACTAATAAGTGTTTTTCCCTAGAACTTCCGTTTACTACTGTTATACTGCTTCCCATATATTTTGCACCATTATTTCTGCAGTTTATATTCTACTGTTTTCTACCTGCTAGGATAATATCGCCCCTGTTAATAAAGCCCCCTCAACAGTTGGTCTGTCTGTTCCGTGGTGACATAGTCTACCCTGCACTCTATTACACTTGGCGTAGTTGGCAGGATGTCACACGGTAGGGCAGAAAGGGCAGAACAAGCAGTTGGGGAAGCGCCCAGGTCTAGCATTTCCCTGGGAGCCATGTTGAATACTTTGCCAAGGTTCACTGGGAGCAATGTGATGCTGTGGAGCTGGATGGAGCGTATCCAGGGAATGATGCGGATGCACCCCATGACACCAGCCCTGGAGGCAGAAATTGCATTGATGGCCCTGGAGGGGAGGCACGGGATTCTGTCTTGCATAGGTCTCCCCGGGAGAGAGATACCCTAGACCAAAGTGCTGCGCTTACTGGAGGAGACGCATGGGGACCCCACTGACGTAGGGGAACTTCGCATGTGACTGTTTCACCCAGTACAAAGAGAGGGGGAGACCATGACCCAATTCATGAATGCCCTACAAGAGCTCCACACTACTATTAGATGGAAAGACGGTGTAGGTGTAGGGCCAGTTGATGTGGTGCTTAAGGATCAGCTGGTGACGGGACTGCATGACACAATGATGAAACAGGCGCTGCGAGAGCACATGCGGGTGAAGCCAGACATGACTTTCTCCGAAGTTGGCAGTGAGGCACGTGTGCGAGAACAAGAGCAGGGAGTGACAGGGCCAGTGGGGAGGGTACAGAGCGGGGAGGTAACCACCACCGCAGACAATATCCCTCAATGGGTGGAGGACCTGAGAATGCAGGTCCGTGAAGAAATGGCGGCCTCAAGAAGAACTCTGGCAGTAGGGTCCGGCCCTTTGGTGCGAGGTAGAGGAGTTGCCTCCCGAAAGGAGGGTGAAGTTACCAGGAGGAGAAGCCCTATTACATGCTACACCTGTGGGGAGCCCGGCCACAATGCCCGGTGGTGTCCCCGCCAGAGCCGACCATCCCCGCTTTAAGCTAGGTGGCTCCGAGCTTGAGGGATGTCACTCGGAGTGTGGAGAACAGAAGAGGAGTAGTAAAAGTCCCCCAGCCTTGTTTCCATATGCCCCCTGGTCTTGGCAGAAATCAATGGAAGAGCGGTGCGGTGCCTGGTGGACACAGGCTCATAAGTGACCACCATGGGGTCCCGAATGGGGCCCTGTGATCAAACTCATGGTGGTCAATCACTTGCCCATCCTAGTTGCAGGGGTGGTATGGATGAACATAGATGTCTGCGGTAAAGATGTCGGGAGAAGAGGAGTAGTATTGGTGGATGGAGAAGTAGCTAAAGACCATACCGTGACCCTTGGCATGAATGTGTTAAAAGACCTCGGGAGCCTTCTTTTCAATGAGTCTCGGGAACAGTTCCTACAACAATGGAGCAACCAAACACCCCAGAAATGGGTTTTTCAACAGCTGATACAGACAGCCCAGGTCTGGGAAGCATACAGCTATGGAAAGGAACTCAGCAAAGTCATGGTCCCTGCCTCTGTCAATCGAGTGTTGCCCCCTGGACAGACTTTCCTTCCCCTGCCTATACTAACTGGTATCCCGCTGGAAGGGATGGAAGTCCAGATTGAGACCAGCAGAGTCAACCAGCTGCCATCAGGTATATTGGTCACGCGGTCCCTGGCTACCGTGCGGGATGGTCAGAAAAGTACGGTACATGTGTGAGTTGACTTGCTCATCCTGGTCCATTGACCACAACAGTAATCTAGAAGTAAAATGGGAGCTGCGAGAGCTGCTACTTACATGATGACATCTGCAGCTCTTATTTTTGTTTCCAGGCCTTGCGCGACATTCTATGTATGTCACACCGCAACGATGAAGTCATTAAGAAACGTTTGTTATGTCTCCCATCCAGTGATCAGAGATTACAGTCATGGCTGATGGACCAGGTCCTGCAAATCAATTCACACCAATTCCAATCTAGTTTCCTGACTGTGGTCATTTGTCTACCGCCTGCCCTGACCTCCTGCTTACTACCTGTTGTGTGTGAACTCTGGCAGGGTCAGCCAAATCTGTAGAAACACATTGGATTCTAATTTTTACTGGTGACAATCGGAAAGGTACTAAGTCTACTAGCAAGCAGTTTTTCGGCCATAATAGTTGCAGACTTTCCAACCCTCCATGTCTCCGACCCCCGGATGACTAACAACGCGTCCGACTTGACGGCTCCTTATATACAGCATTTTCTTTATGAGACGGAGGACAAGCCGGCACTTATTATCAGCTAATGCTTTTAATCGGAGCTTCTCACACTTCCATTTCGAAGCTAATGGATGGTCAAATTACATAGGAGGCTGTCATTTTTTTAATATATTTTAATTACAATGATTTTTTTTTTCAAGGAATATAAATTGCGGTAGAAATTAGCATTACACAGATAGATGCTGCGTTAGTTACTTCTTAGCTTTTAGCCGCCCCTTCCCCATTTGAGAATTTATTTTTTTTGGTGTTATTTCCATTGAAAAGGTGATTTTGCATTAAAACCGTTGTCAGTTTCGACCATTAAGTTGTCATCTACATTTAAAGGGTTGATTGAAATGTTTGTCCTGGAGGAACGGGAACAGCTGCGGCTCCAAATCATAGACTGCCAGGGCGGACAAAGGACAAGACTGATGCCGACAAGAATCTAATATTGTTTAAGCAACACGATGTTTTCATTACATTCATTAGTCCTGGCTAATGGAAAAGCAAATTGACACTCATTGCAGGGGGAAAGAAATTAAAACCAATTAAAAATATTTGCGGCGGAGGCATTAGTGCCAAGGTTACCATTTTTTTTCGAGCTGGCGGGGACTTAATAATTTTATATAGATATTATCCCTTTGTTTGGGTGAAAACAAAAACGCCGAGATGTTCTGCTTTTAACGGGGCAATGGGCTAACACATGTTTTGAGTTCATTTAGTGATTTGACATGAAATGTGGAATCTGTCAGTCCGTTCCGCCGGTCGTCTTTTGTTTCCACACCGCTTTTGCCTCGGCTCTCTGAATTGCTGCATTTTGAGGGGGGTAAAGTGCGAAATTAAAGCAAATAGGGAAAAAAAATGAAAATAATAATAATGGCTTTAAATGCATTTAATCTGAGCTTAGGAAACTTTAACACTGGTTTATCGGATTCAGAGAAAGTTACCGGCGTTGGGTGACAGAATTTATGTCTCTACAGTAAATAATAAAGATGAGTGGAATCGTTCTTAATCGGATTCCTTTATAATTTCCAAATATTTGGGATAATATTTGATTTGCACCAATCCAGCAAAGTGTTGGCCATCCAGTGACCGCCATTTTGCTTTGCTCATATGGACCAGGAAGGGGTAAAAAAAACAATAAAAAAATCACACTCGCATAGCCAGTCACCTGTCCTTGCCACCACATCTCCCCCTGGCCCTCCGCCATCTTCTTAGGCTTTGGCACCTGTCTCTTTTTTGGTGTGTTTGAGGCGCCTTCTGACGTCACCCAATGTGGTTACATGTGGCGGCACAGGCTGTGTGTGAGGAGAGCCGGTGAAAAAGTGACCACCATTGAGGCATAATGGGAGGTCTACGAAGACAGTGGAGGGCTATCAGGGAACAGAGATCGGAGCGAGATCAGACCGGCCAGCAGCTCTCCTCACCCGGGCGTGACAGCCGACCGCCGGCCAGTCCATGCATGGCGATCCGATCTGACTCGTTTATATGGCCATTTTTAATTAAAAAGTAATCCACAAATTATCTCACCCCCCAGATCGGCAGCGCTCCTCTGCACTGAGCACTGAATCCTCCCATCACTCTACTGGCACCAAAATCCGACAGGCGTGTCATATGACTGCTGCAGTCAATCAGTGACTGCTGATTGGCCGCAGCCAGCACAGAAATCTCCTGTTTGGATAATATGAGAAGGGAGCAGTTCATCGGGCATCTATACCAACGTGCCGGCCAACGGGGAACATAGAGGCAAGTGCGAAGGAGCATCACCTGTCCGGGAAGTGCGGATTTTCTCACAGCTTGTAACATAGGGGACCCTTCTTCCCAGAGCCATAACATTTTCATTTTTCCGTCAATGTGGCCATGTGAGAGCTTGTTTTTTGCGGGACGAGATGTACTTTGAATGTCACCATTGATTTTCCCATATAATCTACTGGAAAATGTTATAAAAAATTCTAAGGGCTGTGAAATTGCAAAAAAGTGCAATTTGGCAATAGTTTTTCTTTCTTTTTTATATTTGTCATGTTCACAAAATGTTAAAACTGAGCTGCCTACATGATTCTCCAGGTCAGTACGAGTTTGCAGATACCAAACATGTCTAGGTTATTTTTATTTAAGTGGTGAAAAAAAAATCTGAAATTTATAGGAAAAAAATTTCTTATGTCGCCATTTTCCAAGACCTGTAGCGTCTCCATTTTTCCGGATCTGGGGCTGGGTGAGGGCTTATTTTTTGCATGCTGAGCTGATGGTTTTATTGATACCATTTTGATGTAGATACAATGTTTTGATCGCCTGTTATTTCATCTTATTTCAGTGTTGGGGCAGCCAAAAAACATAATTCTGGCTTTTGATTTTTTCTCGTTACGCCCCTTACCGATCGGATTGATTTACATTATATTTTGATAGATCGGGCGTTTCTGAATGCAGCAATACCAAATATGTGTATTTTTTATTGTTTTATTTTGGGCATGCTCAGAAGGGGAAAAGCAGGACTTAGTCCCAGAGACATCTGCTCGCCGCTGATCAGTACAGGCTACAATGGCAGAGCCTGGAAAGGCAGCAGTAACCCTTTGAACAGAATCAGACTAAGAGAGACGCTAGGACCGATGTCTCCGCTGAGCAGGCTCCACTGCGGCTGATGCAGAATGAGAGACTGCAGCAGACATGGTTCGAGATTCCCCCTGTGCAGTGGCGGGAACTCGACTCCTAACATTACCTCCCCCCTAGGGCCCCCGCTCCTTGGGGCTCGCTACGCTCAAAAGCTGCAATGAGCAGCGGAGCCCGAATGTGCTCTACAGGTTCCCAGGTTCTGTCCTCAGGGCCGTGGCCCTTCCAGTCAACCAGATAGTATTTTTTGCCACGTACTACCTTGCACCCCAAGATAGCATTCACATCGTACTCATCCGTGGACGAACCCGATGTCCCGGCAGATGACTCAGAAAACCAGGACATATAGGACGAGGGAAACGTGGAAGATGTCGGTGATACCAATTCGCGGAGGAATAGCCAAACGGTAGACCACAGGGTTAACCTGTTCCAGAACCTTGAAAGGACCAATGTAGCGAGGCACAAACTTACTGGACTCAACTCGCAGCCTGATGTTACAGGCGGAGAGCCACACTAAGTCGCCAGGAGCGAAATTGGTGAGTATCGGCACAAACCCTCATTCTCTCCTTGGAAGCCCGAGTAGCATCCTGTGTGTGGTCCCAAATGTCACGTGCCTCCACTGCCCAGTCTGCCACCCTGGAATCAGTGGATGACACGAGCATGGGCACAGGGACATGCGGATGCTGGCCATAATGAAGGAGAAAAGGAGTCTGCCCAGTTCAGAGTAAATTCTGCCCAAGGTAGCAAAGATGCCCAGTCATCCTGCCTAGCAGTGACAAAATGTCACAAATATGTCACCAGAGTCTGGTTGGCCCTCTCTACCAACCCATTTGTCTCGGGATGATATGCAGAGGAGAGATTTAGTTCTATGCTGAGTAAACGACAGAGCTCTCTCCAAAACCGAGACACGAACTGGGGACCCCAGTCACTGACAATTTTATCAGGCATGCCATGTAAATGGAAAGTCTTGCCTGGGGGCACAGACTCTAGCGAAACCGGAGCCACAGTTCTCAGGCTCTCATAAGGGACAATAAGCCGAGGCTCCTCCTCCTCGGATGACACTACGGAGCGAGAGAGAGCGTCGGCATGAATGTTCTTCTCCCCTGAGAGAAAATGGAGAGTAAAATGGAACCGGGAGAAGAACAGGGACCATCTAGCCTGGCGAGAATTCAGCCGCTGGGCCGTCTGTAAGTACACCAAGTTTTTGTGGTCTGTGAATACTTGGAAGGGAAAGCGAGCTCTCTCCAAGAGGTGTCTCCACTCTGAGAAAGCCAACTTCATGGCTAGCAACTCCCTGTCCCTGATGGAATAATTCCTCTCCGCTGGTGAAAATGTCTGGGAGAAGAAGAAGCAAGTATACTTCCGACCTTGAGCATCCTTTTGAAAGAGGACTGCTTCAGCACCAACAGATGAGGCATCCACCTCCAAAATAAATGGCTTATTTACATCGGGGCGATTTAGGATGGCAGCGCTAGCGAAGTGTGACTTAATTGAGAGAAAGGCCTTGGAGACCTCCTCCGACCTCAACTTGGGATTTGCTCCCTTCTTGGTGAGGGCAACCAAGGGAGCTACCAAAGTTGAGAAGTGTGGGATGAACTGGCGATAGTAATTAATGAACCCCATAAAGCGCTGCACCGCTTTAAGAGAATGGGGTTCTTGCCAGTCCATCACAGCCTGTAGCTTGGCAGGATCCACAGCCAATCCCTGTGCAGAGATGATATAGCCAAGGAAAGGCAAGGACTCCTGCTCAAACACACACTTCTCCAACTTGGCATAGATGGAGCTTGCCCGTAAGAGGTCGAAAACTTTGCGAACATCTCTCCGATGGGAGTCAATATCTGGAGAGTAGATGAGAATATCATCCAGATAGACTACAACCGAGGTGGTGAGCATCTCCTGGAAGATGTCGTTCACAAAGTCTTGGAAAATGGCTGGGGCATTACAGAGCCCAAAGGGCATCACCAGATATTCATAGTGCCCATCCCTGGTGTTAAAAGCCGTCTTCCATTCGTCCCCTCACGGATGCGAATCAGGTTGCAAGCATCCCGCAGATATAACTTAGTAAATACCCTTGCTCCCCGTAGCCTATCAAAAAGCATGGTATCCCCAACAAGACCTCATCAATTCCCTCAGGAATGACTAATAGCGAGATAATCTCCTGATGTGATGGAGACATAGAAAGAGTGAATGGAATGGTCTGATGTGTAATCTGTGAGGGTAGTGTCGACCCATTTACCACTCGAATGGTCACAGGTTTGGCGAGCATTACCAGGGGTATTGAGTGACGCTGGGCGAAAGCAGATGACATGAAATTGCCTTCCGCCCCGGAGTCCAGGCAAAGCTCTACCATAAGAGTGGATGGGCCTATGGTAGTTGTCCCCTTGAAGGACAATTTAGAGGAAAACATCTCCGTGTCTAGTGTACCTCCTCCAACTACCACTAGATGCCGACGTTCCCCCCGACCGCTGAGAACACTTGGAGGCAAGATGTCCTGACTGCCGGCAAACATGACAGACCATAAATGCACGAGCGGACCAGGACTTAGTTCCCACATGCAACGCCTCTATGGCCTCATGTGACTCGGACGCCTGGACCAGAGATTCCTGAGGTTTGGCAAAGGTGGGAGCCAGCTGAAACCACTGCCTACACTGGGCTTGTTCCAACTTTCGCTCGTGAAAACGAAGGTCGATGCGGGTTGACATAGCTATGAGCTCCTCCAGTGTGGCGGGAATCTCCCTTGTGGCCAAAGCGTCCTTCACATGGTCAGCCAACCCTCTCCAAAATACCGGGATAAGGGCTTTATCCGACCATTCCAGCTCAGTCGCTAATGTCCGGAAGTGGCTGACCATGGACGAACCCTGAGTCAATGCCAGCAGTTGGAGCGGCGTATCATGGGTGACTTGTGGTGCAGAGTGCTCAAAAACTGAGGAGCACTCTGCACCACATGATCGTCGCGCTCCCACAGCGGTGTAGCCCACTCCAATGCCCTGTCCGACAGCAGAGAAATTATGAATCCCACCTTTGCCTGCTCTGTGGGAAAACGTGCAGCCAGGAGCTCGAGTATTTCTCTGGCAGCGGGAGGTGAGATAAGGTCGGAACAGAGATGGCAGTGGGTAAAGCTGCCGCAGCCACGCTAGCAGCCTGAACAGCTATTGCGGTAACATTCACCGCTGAGGTTGTGTGCTCGAGAGCTGCCAATCTGCCCTCCAGCAGCTGGATGTACCCCTGCAATCGCTGTTCGTCCATGATTACTTAGCCAGACCATGGCGCTAGTATAATGTTAGGGCTAGCGGAACGCACCAAATAATTAGAGAAAAGGAATAAGGTGCGTTTGTAGCCTGGGGTCCACCATGCAGAGATGGAACCTGCTGCTAAGCAATGATGGACTATATGGCGGTACAATGAGGATACACACACGGGTTAGCTTCACTCTGTGTGAAAGAAGCGAACCCTGTTGCGTCACAGGGCCGCAGTACCGCACGTAACAGAAATAATAATTAAATAGCACGGGAGTGCATGCGATGCTGCACTGGCGGACGCCACTAACCACCCGGACTTGGGTTTGGAAAGCGCGGTGATAGCGCACAGCGCCGCACTGGTAACACAGTAATAGACGCTGTTTGTGTACCAGTGTTGGTAACAAGTCGGGTGCTAGATTACAATCATCCTCCTTACGCGAGCATTCAAACACAAGGGAGGGGATGAATAAAGAGCGACTTTCACTCACAACACACATAAACAAGTGTATACTAGCGCATGGCCGTGCGGCCATGTGAACCTTTTATAGCTGCAGCAACTTCAGGACCTTCCTAGAGGACCAATGAGAACTGCTACAGTAACTGAGCAACTTCAGAACCTTCCTAGAGGACCAATAGGAGCTGCTGCAGTACCTGAGCATGTGACCCCAGACCTCCACTGAGAGGTCTTCCTTTGGGCATGCTCAGAAGGGGAAAAGCAGGACTTAGTCCCAGAGACGTCTGCTTGCCGCTGATCAGTACAGGCTACAATGACTGAGCCTGGAAAGGCAGCAGTAACTCTTTGCACAGAATCAGACTGAGAGAGACACTGGGACTGATGTCTCCGCTGAGCAGGCTCCACTGCGGCTGATGCAGAATGAGAGACCGCAGCAGACATGGTTTGAGATTCCCCCTGTGCAGTGGCGGGAACTTGACTCCTAACAGTTTGTGATCCTTTTCCTGGCAATCTATCTTCTGTAATATTATACTTATTTTTATACAAGCAAATGAATTTTTCATTGAAAAGGGGATCTGGCACACAGGCCAATGGATCCTGTAGGAAATGCCCCTGAGGATCCTGTCACACATGCCCTGAAGATCCTGTGAGACATGCCCCTGAGAATCATATGATACACGCCCCTGAGGATCCTGTGAGACATGACCCTGAGAATCCTATGAGACATGCCCCTGAGGATCCTGTGAGACACGTCCCTGAGGATCCTGTGAGGTACACCCCTGAGGATCCTGTCAGACATGCCCCTGGAAGATCCTGTGAGATACGCTTCTTTTTTAAAGACCATACAAATTAGCGCCAACTTGAACTGTTTGTCAGATTGAAAACAGCAGAATATTTATTAGAGCGATGGAAATAAAAAAAAAGAGCAAAAACTGGACACTCAGGAGCTGGTGTGAGATCCTTGTTAAAGTGATGCGATGTAATAAAAATGACAGTTTATCTGTACGGTAAAGCACATTTGCTCGGTAAATCTGGATTCTGCCTTTACTCTACTCCTTTTTTTTATATCTTCGCTTTTAATTACATTGTCGGTGGAGCTGTACGGAAACATTATCTTATGGAGAGCAGAGTCTCCTGTCTCGGTGGATTACTCGTGTGATACGACAGGCTTGATCTGTGTCGTCTTCATCTTTCTAATCTGGCCGGTTATATAACTGAGCAGCAGCAGCCTCACCGTGAACTCTGCTTCACCTCCCGAGAGACCCTTCACTCAAGGTTGTCCTGATCTCCACTAGCAGAACGAGGGTTAATCAGGCTAGAAATAAATTAAAAATGTAAATTCTAGTAAAATATGAATAAGTTGCTTATATGACCACTACTAACGAGGCAGGAAGCCGATGATTGCCCCCATAATCTCCGGACTCCACTGCTCTCCTCCTATCACTGCCTGCAGGATTATGAGATGGATTCTGCACAGTAATACGACAGGAGCCGCTGTGAATGGTAAAAATCAGCAAAAAGCCAGGATGGGGACGGTATCTAAGGGATTTCTTGGTTTTCACCCATTAACCTCCCTACGGCGATGTGAGCTTCACTGCAATGATTTCTGAAGTTATTACCCCAGAGCAGGTTTATAGATGGATTATAAATGCTAATGCATAGTATATACAGTGGGTACAGAAAGTCTTCAGCCCCTTTGCTCAGTATTGAGTAGAAGCCCCTTTTGAGGTAGTACAGCCATGAGTCTTCTTGGGAATGATGAAACAAGTTTTTTCACCCCTGGATTTGGAGATTATTCCTTGCAGATCCTCTCCAGTTCCGTCAGGTTGGATGGTGAACGTTGGTGGACGCCATTTTCAGGTCTCTCCAGAGATGTTCAGTTGGGTTTAGGTCAGGGCTCTGGCTGGGCCAGTCAGGAATGGTCACAGAGTTGTTCTGAAGCCGCTTCTTTGTTATTTTAGCTGTGTGTTTAGGGTCATTGTCTTGTTGGAAGGTGAACCTTCGGCCAAGTGTGAGGTTGAGACTGAGAGCACTCTGGAAGAGGTTTTCATCCAGGATATCTCTGTTCTTGGCCGCATTCATGTTTCCTTCAATGACAACCAGTCGTCCTGTCCCTGCAGCTGAAAAACACCCCCATAGCATGATGCTGCCACCACCATGTTTCACTGTTGGGATTGTATTGGGCAGGTAATGAGCAGTGCCTGGTTTTCTCCACACATACCGGTTAGAATTATCACCAAAAAGGTCTATCTTCGTCTCATCAGACCAGAGAATCTTATTTCTCATAGTCTGGGAGTCCTTCATGTGTTTTTTAGCAAACTCTTTGCGGCTTTCATATGTCTTGCACTGAGGAGAGGCTTCCGTCGGGCCACTCTGCCATAAAGGCCTGACTGGTGAAGGGCTGCAGTGATAGGTGACTTTGTGGAACTTTCTCCCATCTCCCATCTCCATCTCTGGAGCTCAGCCACAGTGATCTTGGGGGTCTTCTTTACGTCTCTCACCAAGGCTCTTCTCCCACGATTGCTCAATTTGGCTGGACAGCCAGGTCTAGGAAGACTTCTGGTGGTCCCAAACTTCTTCCATTTAAGGATTATGGAGGCCACTGTGCTCTTAGGAACCTTGAGTACTGCAGACATTCTGTTGTAACCTTGGCCAGATCTGTGCCTTGCCACAATTCTGTCTCTGAGCTCCTTGGCCAGTTCCTTTGGCCTCATGATTCTTATTTGGTCTGACATGCACTGTGAGCTGTGAGGTCTTATATAGACAGGTGTGTGCCTTTCCAAATCAAGTCCTATCAGTTCAATTACACACAGCTGGACTCCAATGGAGTAGAACCATCTGAAGGAGGATCACAAGGAAATGGACAGCATGGGACTTAACTATTTGTCTGAGCAAAGGGGCTGAAGACTTATGACCATGTGATATTTCAGTTTTTCTTTTTTGTTTGCAAAACTTTCAACATTTCTGTTTGTTTTCAGTCAAGATGGGGTGCAGAGTGTACATTAATGAGGAAAAAATGAACTTTTTTGAATTTACCAAATGGCTGCAATGAAACAAAGAGGGAAAAATGTAAAGAGGTCTGAATACTTTCCGTACCCACTGTAAACAGCATAGTGCATGAAAATAATGGACGATATTTGTTTAACATGTTTTTTAACCAAAAAAATACGAAAGCCATCCTGCCTCATCACGGTGACCGTAATTGAGACAGTCCTAACTCTAATATTAAAAACCTTACCATTTTTCAAGTGACATACATGTGGATAAGGGCTGAGAAGGACTGGACCCAACTAGTGGACCCACAGTCATGGGAGACCATTTCACTATAATGCCCTTTATATGCTGTTTATTCATTTACTGCAGGGTATTTAATCATTATGTTTCTGTCTTTGTTTTTTTCTGTTCAGTGGCCGGTGTGAACGTGCACTTACACGCTACATGCACACCAGTTTATATCCCAGACACACCTTCTTTTTTTATATATATATATTCTTTATTTAGAAAATTTCAATAATATAACAGGAAAGAAAAAAAGGGTAAATAATGGTAAATATTTTCCAGAAATAGTAAAAGAAAAAAAACAAAAAAGAAACAATCGTAATAAACCACAACGACAACACTACAAGGCTGCTTAATTGGAAAACTGCTGCATTTTTGCAAACTGCAGCATGTCACTTCTTTCAGAGTTTTTTTTTCACCTGTACAAAGCAAAAATGCAGCAAAAAACTCAGGTACCAGGTTTTGCTGCGTTTTTGGTGCAAAAACCTAAGGAAGTTTCATCGTGTTTTTTGGAGGCACTAAACTTTATCAACATGGACAAGTGACAATGAAAATGCAACAAAAAATGCAGCAAAACCTGCTTTTTGTAAGTAGCTTCTTTACTGTCAAGAGAGCAGGTTTTGCCTGCAGAAAAAAACAGCAAAAATGCAGCGTGTGAACATAGTCTACTTCAGTAACTATACTATGAGGTTTGACTCCAGACTCATGGAGGTGCAGGAAACAACAAAGTTGCACTCTGTAGTGCTAAAGCATGTCAATGTGAAATATATGAAATATGAATAGCTGTTCTGGATACTAGGAAAAAATGAGACGCTTAGCACTTAATTTGGC
The DNA here is from genome assembly GCF_051348905.1 of Ranitomeya variabilis. Taxonomy (NCBI): domain Eukaryota; kingdom Metazoa; phylum Chordata; class Amphibia; order Anura; family Dendrobatidae; genus Ranitomeya; species Ranitomeya variabilis. The sequence continues at coordinate 1,150,797,703 of NC_135232.1, forward strand.
CACTTCATGCATGCCCAGCAACCAACAACAAGGCATTCTCAGAATTGATGGGTCCTAACGTATCTAATGTGAATACCTCTCTAAGACTGAAGTCTGAATTCTTGTTTTTTGAGACCACCTTGTTGTTGGTTGCTGGGCAGGCATGAATTGGCCAAATTATGTGCTAAGCGTCTCATTTTTTCCTAGTATTCAGAAGCAGTATTGCTATTCATATTTCCTATATTTTACATTGACATGCTTCAGCACTACAGAGTGCAACTCTTTTTGCTTTTTTTCTATTGTATATGGAGGTAGCTGCTCCTAGTTTGCACCTGTTCACATTAACTTGGAAGTGCCAGTCAGTCATTTTGTCATGAAGTTGCAGGGTCAGAGTGGCCTTCATGTCTGCTCCACCTTCTTAGGCCTCATTAACACGTCCATGTCTAAACACGTACGGGAAAAAATGGTTCCGGTGTCTTCAGTGTTTGGTCCATGTCATCAGTGTTTGGTCCATGTCATCGGTGTTTGGTCCATGTCATCAGTATTTGGCCCATGTCATCAGTGTTTGCTCCATGTCAACAGTGTTTGGCCGTGTCAACAGTGTTTGGTCCATGTGAACAGTGTTTGGTCTGTGTCATCAGTGTTTGGTCTGTGTCATCAGTGTTTGTTCTATGTCATCAGTGTTTGGTCCATGTCATCTGTGTTTGGTCCGTGCCATCTTTGGTCCATGTCATCAGTATTTGGTCTGTGTCATTAGTGTTTAGTCCGTGTCACAGTGTTTGGTCCATGTCATCTGTGTTTGGTCCGTGTCATCAGTATTTGGTCCGTGTCATCTTTGTTTGGTCCGTGTTATCAGTATTTGGTCCATGCCATCTTTGTTTGGTCCGTGTCATCTTTGTTTGGTCCATGTTATCAGTATTTGGTCCATGTCATCTTTGTTTGGTCCGTGTTATCTTTGTTTGGTCCGTGTCATCAGTATTTGGTCCGTGTCATCTGTGTTTGGTCTGTGTTATCAGTATTTGGTCCGTGTCATCTTTGTTTGGTCCATGTCATCTTTGTTTGGTCTGTGTTATCAGTTGTTGGTCCATGCCATCTTTGCTTGGTCCATGTCATCTTTGTTTGGTCCATGCCATCTTTGTTTGGTCCGTGTCATCTTTGTTTGGTCCGTGTCATCAGTATTTGGTCCGTGTCATCTTTTTTTGGTCCGTGTCATCAGTATTTGGTCTGTGTCAGCTGTGTTTGGTCCGTGTTATCAGTATTTGGTCCGTGTCATCTTTGTTTGGTCCGTGTTATCAGTATTTGGTCCCTGTCATCTTTGTTTGGTCCGTGTCATCTTTGTTTGGTCCGTGTTATCAGTAGTTGGTCCATGCCATCTTTGTTTGGTCTGTGTCATCTTTATTTGGTCCGTGTTATCAGTATTTGGTCCCTGTCATCTTTGTTTGGTCCATGTCATCTTTGTTTGGACCGTGTTATCAGTAGTTGGTCCATGCCATCTTTGTTTGGTCATGTCATCTTTGTTTGGTCTATGTCATCAGTGTTTGGTCCATGTCATAGTGATGAGCGAGTATACTCGTTGCTTGGGTTTTCCCGATCATGCTCGGGTGGTCGCCGAGTATTTGTGAGTGCTCAGAGATTTAATTTTTGTCGATGCAGCTAAAAGATTTATGTCTGCTAGCCAGCCTAGGTACATGTGGGAGTTTCCTGGTTGTTAGGGAATCCCCCATGTATTCAGGCTGTCTAGCAGCCGTATATCATGCAGCTGTGTCGACAAAAACTAAATCTCTGAGCAGTCACAAATACTCGGAGACCACCTGAGAATGCTCGGGAAAACCCGAGCAATTAGTATACTCGCTCATCACTAATCCCCACATGTATTCAAGCTGTCTAGCAGCCACAAATCATACAGCTGCGTCAACAAAAACTAAATCTCCAAGCATGCCAAAATACTCGGAGGTCACCCGAGCATGCTCGGAGAAACCTAAGTAACGAGTATGCTCGCTCATCACTACTCCCTATAGCATGTCAGTGGGGAGATCCGTCCTCTTTCCTATGGCAGTGAGGCTAGTGATGGCCGCACACGCACTGGGGCTCGCCGGTAGTAACAGATGTCATGAAGTGAATCAGCCTATTATCACTGACGAACAGTCTCCTGCCTGTGCGGCCGTTACTAGCACTCACTTAAAAAGCAGTGGATATAGTAGCACTTACACATTTTGACCCCGCTCTTTAGTCTGCGGCTCCCAGTTACTGCGCTACTGATATGGTAGTGCTCTTGATGCCTCCCATGTGCTCCTCTCATGCCGGCAGTGTGAAAGAAGCCTGACTTTTGTAGACGGGTGCAGCCAAATCATAAGGTTGAAGAATGTTTAAAGCATCAGGGGGCCTAAAACTGCCTTTTGGAGACGATCCTGGGGGATACCTACCCAGCTCGCCCTGCTCTCATAACAATAGACAAGGTGAAGGTCATGGCAGACAGAGTACTATATCAAATGTAAACATGGTGAAGGACAGGGCAGACAGAGTACTATAACAAAGATAATCATGGGGAAGGACAGGGCAGACAGAGTACTATAACAAAGGTAAACATGGTGAAGGACAGGGCACACAGAGTATTATAACAAAGAGAATCATGGGGAAGGACAGGGCAGACAGAGTACTATAACAAATGTAAACATGGAGAAGGACAGGGTAGACAGAGTACTATAACAAATGTAAACATGGTGAAGGACAGGGCAGACAGAGTACTATAACAAATATAAACATGGTGAAGGACAGGGCAGACAGAGTACTATAACAAAGAGAATCATGGGGAAGGACAGGGCAGACAGAGTACTATAGCAAAGGTAAACATGGTGAAGGACAGGGAAGGCAGAGTACTATAACAAAGGTAAACATGGTGAAGGAGAGGGCAGACAGAGGACTATAACAAAGGTAAACATGGTGAAGGACAGGGCAGACAGAGTACTATAACAAAGGTAAACATGGTGAAGGAGAGGGCAGACAGAGGACTATAACAAAGGTAAACATGGTGAAGGACAGGGCAGACAGAGTACTATAACAAAGGTAAACATGGTGAAGGAGAGGGCAGACAGAGGACTATAACAAAGGTAAACATGGTGAAGGACAGGGCAGACAGAGTACTATAACAAAGGTAAACATGGTGAAGGAGAGGGCAGACAGAGTACTATAACAAAGGTAAACATGGTGAAGGACAGGGAAGGCAGAGTACTATAACAAAGGTAAACATGGTGAAGGAGAGGGCAGACAGAGGACTATAACAAAGGTAAACATGGTGAAGGACAGGGCAGACAGAGTACTATAACAAAGGTAAACATGGTGAAGGACCGGGCAGACAGAGGACTATAACAAAGGTAAACATGGTGAAGGACAGGGCAGACAGAGGACTATAACAAAGGCAAACATGGTGAAGGACAGGGCAGACAGTACTATAGCAAAGGTAAACATGGTGAAGGACAGGCCAGACAGAGTACTATAACAAAGGTAAACATGGTGAAGGACCGGGCAGACAGAGGACTATAACAAAGGTAAACATGGTGAAGGACCGGGCAGACAGAGGACTATAACAAAGGTAAACATGGTGAAGGACAGGGCAGACAGAGGACTATAACAAAGGCAAACATGGTGAAGGACAGGGCAGACAGTACTATAGCAAAGGTAAACATTGTGAAGGACAGGCCAGACAGAGTACTATAACAAAGGTTAAGATGTTGAAGGACAGGGAAGGCAGAGTACTATAACAAAGGCAAATATGGTGAAGGACAGGGCAGACAGAGTACTATAATAAAGGTAAACATGGTGAAGGACAGGGCAGACGGAGTACTATAGCAAAGGTAAACATGGTGAAGGACAGGGAAGGCAGAGTACTATAACAAAGGTAAACATGGTATAGGACAGGGCAGACAGAGTACTATAACAAAGGTAATCATGGTGAAGGACAGGGCAGACAGAGTACTATAACAAAGGTAAACATGGTGAAGGACAGGCCAGACAGAGTACTATAGCAAAGGTAAACATGGTGAAGGATAGGGCAGACAGAGTACTATAACAAAGGTAAACATGGTGAAGGACAGGGCAGACAGTACTATAGCAAAGGTAAACATGGTGAAGGACAGAGCAGACAGTGTACTATAACAAAGGTAAACATGGTGAAGGACAGGGCAGACAGAGTACTATAGCAAAGGTAAACATGGTGAAGGACAGGGCAGACAGAGTATTATAACAAAGATGATCATGGTAAAGGACAGGGCAGACAGAGTACTATTATTATTATTATTTATTTATTTATTTATATAGCACCATTAATTCCATGGTGCTGTACATGAGAAAGGGGTTACATACAGAGTTATATATATCATTTACAGTAAACAGGTTTACAGTGACACACTGGTACAGAGGGGAGAGGACCCTGTCCTTGAGGACTTACATTCTATGGGATAGTGGGGAAGGGACAGAAGGTAGGGGTGAGGCGGCGGCGGCTCGGGTGGTGGTGAGGCGGCGGCTCGGTTATTGTAGGCTGTAGGCTTTCCTGAAGAGATGGGTTTTCAGGTTCCGTCTGAAGGATCCGAGGGTGGTGGATAATCGGACGTGTTGAGGCGTGGAATTCCAGAGGATGGGGGATATTCGGGAGAAATCTTGGAGGCGATTGTGTGAGGAACGAATAAGTGTGGAGGAGAGTAGGAGGTCTTGGGATGAACGAAGATTACGTGAGGGAAGATAGTGGGAGATTAGTTCAGAGATATAGGGAGGGGACAGGTTGTGGATGGCTTTGTAGATCAGTGTTAGTAGTTTGAACTGGATTCGTTGGGGGATTGGGAGCCAGTGGAGGGATTTGCAGAGGGGAGAAGCAGGGGAGTAGCGAGGAGAGAGGTGGATTAGGCGGGCAGCAGAGTTGAGGACAGACTGGAGTGGTGCAAGAGAGTTAGCGGGGAGGCCACAGAGGAGGGTGTTGCAGTAATCGAGGCGGGAGATGATGAGAGCATGCACAAGAGTTTTGGTAGATTGTGGACTGAGGAAGGAACGGATTCTGGCAATATTTTTGAGTTGGAGGCGACAGGAGGTGGCAAGAGCTTGGACGTGAGGTTTGAAGGACAGGGCAGAGTCAAGAGTTACCCCGAGGTATATACTATATACTATATACTATATACTATAACAAAGGTATACATGGTGAAGGACAGGGAAGGCAGAGTACTAAAACAAAAGTAAACATGGTGAAGGACAGGGCAGACAGAGTACTAAAACAAAAGTAAACATGGTGAAGGATAGGGAAGGCAGAGTACTATAGCAAAGGTAATCATGGTGAAGGACTAGGCAGACAGAGTACTATAACAAAGGTAATCATGGTGAAGGACAGGGCAGACAGAGTACTATAACAAAGATAATCATGGTGAAGGACAGGGCAGACAGAGTACTATAACAAAGGTAAAGATTGTGACGGACAGGTCAGACAGAGTACTATACCAAAGGTAAACATGGTTAAGGACAGGGAAGGCAGAGTACTATAACAAAGATAATCATGGTGAAGGACAGGGCAGACAGAGTACTATACCAAAGGTAAACATGGTGAAGGACAGGGAAGGCAGAGTACTATAATAAAGGTAAACATGGTGAAGGACAGGGCAGACAGAGTACTATAGTAAAGGTAATCATGGTGAAGGACAGGGCAGACAGAGTACTATACCAAAGGTAAACATGGTGAAGGACAGGGAAGGCAGAGTACTATAACAAAGGTAAATATGGTGAAGGACAGGGCAGACAGAGTACTATAACAAAGGTAATCATGGTGAAGGACAGGGCAGACAGAGTACTATAACAAAGGTAAACATGGTGAAGGACAGAGCAGACAGAGTACTATAACAAAGGTAAATATGGTGAAGGACAGAGCAGACAGAGAACTATAACAAAGGTAAATATGGTGAAGGACAGGGCAGACAGAGAACTATAATAAAGGTAATCATGGTGAAGGACAGGGCAGACAGAGTACTATAGCAAAGGTAAAGATGGTGAAGGATAGGGCAGACAGAGTACTATAGCAAAGGTAAACATGATGGACAGGGCAGACAGAGTACTAGACAGAGTACTACAACAAAGGTAAGCATGGTGGCGGACAGGGCAGGCAGAGTGCTATCTCAATGGTTAGCATGGTGAAGATCAGGGCAGGTGCAGTGCTATCACAACAGTAGACATAGTGAAAGTCAGGGCAGGTGAAGTTACTAACATAATCATAAACATGGTGAACCTTAGGGGAGGTGGAGTGCGATCACAGCAGTAGATATGCTGAAGGTCAGAGAAGACAGAGTGCTATCATAAAGGTAGACATAGTGAAGGTCAGGGCAGACAGAGTTCCCTCACAATGGTAGGCATGGTGAAGGTTAGGACAGGTGGAGTACTATCACAAAGGTAGAGAAGGTGTAGGTCATGGCAGGCAGAGTTCTATCACAAAGATAGCCATAGTGAAGGTGTCATGACTCTGCTGTCAGGTGTCCCAGGACCAGGAGCTCCTTCCCAGTCCTGGCACCCTAGTTCACCCTGTTCCCCTGATTACTGCTGATGGTGAAAATGCCGGGCCATGTACCTTAGCTCCTGAATCCGCCTTCAGTCTGTATCCTTTCCCCACCTAGGGAAGAAGGAATAGTAATGTACCGTAATACACCAACCAGACTAACAAGCTAATACGATCAGGGGTAATAGAAATGACCAATCATACAAATATACACATAGAAACAACAGAGGAATGCACCAGGGAGTGGAGGATGGGGTTAAACCAAAGTAGGAGAAGAAAGGGAATTATCACACACAAAACCTAGCAACAGTCACAGATAAATTCACCAAACACCTTCTTCAGAAACAACCACCAACAGCTACCAGCCATATAGTATAAGCTACCTCTGACAATGAGTGCTAGCCAGGGCCCAGATTACATAGGAGATGGGAGTGGCTAACAGTGCACAGCTGAGAGCCTTAATGCAGGAAAGCTTCCAGGAGCTCTCAACTGAGCAGATTAACCCCTGCACTTCTAAAAGAAACCTGCACCGTTTAATATGAAGGTGAGGTGCTTCTAATCAGTGCGGGAGTAGGAGAAATCAGATTCTGTGGTCTTCTGGCTTCTTTCTGTCATGGTAAACCTGTGACACAGGGTCAAGGAATTCAGAGTTCTATCACAATGGTAGACATGGTGAAGATCAGGGCCAGTGGAGGACCATCAAAACCGTAGACATGGTAAAGCTCAGGGTAGGTTATAGAGGATGACAGACTAAAAACAAAACTAATTAGTGAAAACCTTTACTCACAACATAAGGGTCTATTTGTCCAGACATGGGGGGATGGGAAAGGGTCCATAAGAAGTCTTGCGTGTTGGACATTAGTGAGAGGTAATGCTTTGTAAACCAGCATCAGAGGTTCCAGCAGGAAATCACCCTGTACACAATCACAGGAGAAGTACCAGAGCTATAGAGCTTGACCCGGGGATGGTGGCAGCTGATTTTATTATTTTTTTACACAATCATTACCATTGGCGTCGTTTGAAGCTTGCAAAATTTCCAACAGGGCCCTCAACTATCATGGGTCTTTTAATAGCATTAGTATTTTCACATGAACCAAATGGATCTTTGGGGCCCCTAAGTCCCAGCACCTGTGTTGCAACCTGTGCACCCACTATAGCAAAGCCCTTGGGCATGGTGCATTAGTAAAATTAATTTAAAGTGGAAACCTGCTTTATCCAGGAGTACTGACCAGTGTTTCTGTGAATCCAACACTTGCTTGAGATAATCACGTAATAGAAAGCAGCACCATGAAAGATATGATACAGCATTACTGAGCATTGTAGCTGTGAATCTAGTACTTGTGTGGAATAAATATTTACTAGAAAGCTGTGTGATGTTTCGTAGATAAAAAAGGAAAAGTGGACCCTCTGGACCGTGACGACGAACCCCTCATGGACGAGCTGACCAGATGGACCGCCCCCTATACAGGGAGAGTTAGGGGCAGGCCCGTGAGGGACTATCGCCACGGAAGCTGGAGGATCGAGACAAAAAGGGAAAAAACGGACTGACGATGACGGCAGGAACTCAGGGTAGGTGGGAGCTGCAGAGACTAGGAACTGGAGGGTATGACGGAGACAGAGATCTGACGGGTACACTGCAGGCACACTGGGACCGAGGGAGCAGGGAAGAGACACAGGGAATGGCAAGGTACTACAGAGATGAGGGAGCAGATGGGAACGCTACGGTGACACGGAGGCTGGCGGGAAAATACGGAGACACAGAGGCTGACGGGAGCAGGGAAAGGAAATAGGAGCCGGGCAGGTACCGCAGAGAAACAGGAACTGAAGGAACACGGCAGGAACACAGGAAACAGGCAAGGCACTGCAGAGAGAGGAGGAGACCCAAGGTCAGAGGGCAAGGAACGCACAGAGACCACAGGCGGCCAGAAGCACTTGTTTGCACAAATGAACATCAGGCACAGAGGAGCAGCAGGAAGCAGCTTACATACCAGCATGGGAGACACTTCCGGGTTACAGTCCTCCAGGATGACGGAGAGGACAGGAAGGAGAGGAATCAGATGTGCGCGCACGCAGAGCTGAATGCAACGCGTGCGCGCACCCGACGAGCTGCAGAAGCCGGGGGCGAGCACTGGAGAGAGGACGCTTCAGCAGGGGAGCTGCGCCGGGATGCCGTGGACAGGTAAGTATGACAGGGCACGGGGAGCGGCGGCGGCAGCGGCATGACACGCTGAAGCATGGAAGTGTCATGTCGGACGCTGTTCACACTAGGGCGTCTGACAGACAGCGGTAATTCTGGTGCTAAGTGGTTTTCCAAGCTTGACCTCAGGGGGGCGTACAATCTCATAAGAGTCCGTCAAGGTGATGAGTGGAAGACGGCTTTTAATACTCCTGAGGGTCATTTTGAAAATCTGGTGATGCCATTTGGGTTGACAAACGCGCCTGCAGTTTTTCAATATTTCATAAATGATGTATTCTCACATGTTCTGGGGAAATTCGTTATTGTGTACCTAGATGACATTCTCATTTATTCATGCGACCGTGATACTCATTTAGAACATGTGAGCCAGGTGTTACAGCTTCTCAGAGAGAATAAGCTGTATGCAAAACTTGAGAAATGTGTATTTTCGGTTCAGGAGTTGCCTTTCTTGGGTTATATTGTTTCTGCTTCAGTGTTTAAAATGGACGCCGCTAAGGTGCAAGCGGTGCTGCGTTGGGAACGGCCTGATAACCTAAAAGCACTCCAGCGGTTCCTTGGGTTTTCCAACTATTATAGAAAGTTTATCAAGGATTTTTCTACCATTGCTAAACCGCTTACTGACATGACGAAAAAGGGTACCAATTTCTCCGCCTGGCCTCAGGCTGCTGTGCGCGCATTCTGGTGCAACTGGACATATCAAAACCATTAACCGTGGAAGTGGATGCATCTGAGGTTGGAGTGGGGGCGGTGCTGTCACAAGGCTCATCCTTGGGCGAGTTGCATGGACGCGCCTTCTTTTCAAAGAAGCTGTCGTCTGCCGAACGTAATTACGATATCGGCAACAGGGAGTTGTTGGCTATCAAGTTGGCTTTTGAGGAATGGCGACACTTTTTGGAGGGGTCGGTCCATCAGGTTACTGTTATTACCGACCATAAGAATCTGCTGTATTTGGAGTCAGCCAAGCATCTGTCCCCCAGGCAGGCTCACTGGGCATTGTTTTTCACGCGGTTCAACTTTTTTGTTACGTACCGACCTGGGTCTAAGAACACTAAAGCGGATGCTTTGTCCAGGTGTTTTCCGGGGGGAGAACCTCGGGAAGATCCGGTACCCATCCTCCAAAAGGGTGTAGTGGTCTCGGCTCTCACGACCGAAGTTGAGGCTGAGATTGCCGAGGCTCAGGAGGAGGTACCACCAGAGCTTCCCATTAATAAATCATTTGTACCGCTCCATCCTCGCCTAAGGGTGTTGGGTGAGCATCATGATGCTGTTCTGGCCATCCAGGGGTTAGGGGTACCTTGGAGTTGGTGTCGCGTTGGTTTTGGTGGCCCAAAATCCGACAGGACGTGGTCTCGTACGTATCAACGTGTACCACGTGTGCTAGGGCTAAGACGCCCCGCTCCCGTCCTGCTGGCTCATTACATCCTGTCGGGGTACCCAGTAGGCCATGGACGGAGATTTCCATGGATTTTATCACAGATTTTCCCTCCTCTGCTGGGAACACGGTCATTCTGGTGGTTGTTGATCGGTTTTCAAAGATGTCGCATTTTGTGTCTTTGCCTTCATTGCCTAACGCTAAGACTCTGGCTCAGGTTTTTGTGCAGGAGGTGGTCAGACTTCACGGGTCCCGTCTGACATTGTGTCTGATAGGGGTACTCAGTTTGTGGCAAAATTTTGGAAAGCTTTTTGCTCACGGCTGGGGATCAAGTTGTCGCATTCTTCTGCGTTTCATCCTCAGTCAAATGGTCAGACCGAGTGTATGAACCAAAATTTGGAGCAGTACTTATGCTGTTTTGTTTCTGACAATCAGGAGGAGTGGTCGACGTTCCTTCCTTTGGCTGAGTTTGCTATAAATAATCACCGTCAGGAATCATCTGGGGAGTCCCCGTTCTTTTGTGTTTACGGGCTCCATCCTAAGTTTTGTACTCTGCATCAGGGGGGTTCTACTGGTGTCCCGGAGGAGGACCAGTTAGGAGCACAACTGGCATCCGTGTGGAGGAGAGTGAAACAGCGCTTGCTAAGCGTAGGTGCAAGGTACAAACGTGTGGCTGACAGTAAACTTACTTAAAGTCTTACTCATGACTTCATAGTTGAAACGCGTTGATCCTCCTCACTGGTGTGCCACGTGTTTGCTATGTAAAGATTTTTCTTTTTGAAGAACTATTTATCGCTTTAGTTGTCTAATAAAGTCTCACAAAGTCTGAACTGCCTCCACCTCCAGCTGGATCATTTCTCTTTTTGTCTTCATTTGCTGTGGGTGCTCACCCCGAACCGTGCTGGGCGTTGGCAGGTCTGGGGATTTCGTCTAAGACCGGTAAGCTGACTACATTCCTTTTTTCTTTCATTATTAGTGTATTCCTGTGTGTCTGCGGCGTGGTGCGTTTTTCAGTTTTCCCTGTCTGTGCTTTCTGTGGGGATTGGTGTGTGGTCTCTCCACTGGGTGGCGGGTGATGGTTTCAGCTTAGGGCTGAAACAGGAGACAGGGTCATGCCTGGCGGCCCAGACATGCACACCTTCAGTGTAACTTCTGGGAAAGGGACAGACAGGGTTTCCCTAGCCTGAGGGATATTGCAGGGGCCCGGGTAACCAGCCTTTGTCTACCCAGTACTCCCGTGACAGGAAGACATTATACAGCAGTACTGGAATGAGTTAAACACTAATAGCAGCTCCACTCTCTGTATGTGTCCCTGACTTTCTCTCATTCTACTCCTCACCCTTCACCTCTTCATAGACTTACTTAGGCAGCTGTAATTTGATCCCTCAGTGAACTTGCAGTCCGTTTTGACTTGAATAATACTGTTTAGCAGTAGAATGATGAGTTCAGAAAGCAGGCAAGGGAAAAGTAATGACTCATGAGTGGAGAAAGAAGACTTGTAATATTGATTTACCCAATTTTTGTGAAATATTTGTGACCAATTAAGTTTAAAGGCACAGTTTTTCCTCTGCCCTAATCCGCTAGTGGTTCCAGGTTCAGCAGCTCCTCTTTCAATCATGTGATTGACCAGAGCTATTAAAGAAGGGGATGATCTGACTGCTCATATCAATAATTAGGACACCCCCCTTATCCTTCACTGCTGATACACTGACAGGGAAGGGAACTGGCTTAGCTATTGATATAAGCAGTCAGCCCCCTTCATACCCATCACTGATGAAAGGCCTGACACAGGATGGAAGTGAAGCTTGACCTGAGATGCTTACATAACCGTCTGTTGCCACTGATGCCCCCATGATGTGGTACCGACTACTGATTCCCCAATGCTGCCCCAGGTGCCCCAAATGTCTACAGTCTAGACTCTTTACTAGTAATGTTGTGGCGCCCCAGGGTCCTGGTTGTCACAGTAGCATTGCTTTCCTCCCGGGGAGAGTGATGCTACGTTTGGAGGCAAGAAAGGATAACTGTAACCAGGTACCACAAACATGCAACACATTCACACTCCAGGCCACCAGGGGGAGCTTTTGATCCCATTTACTAGGTGACCCCATATATATATAACTGGTAGTTTGGAGGGAAAAGTTAGTTAGTTCCTGACAGAGCTCCAGAGTGAGCTCCAGACATCAGTCTGAGGAAGACAGAGGGTCAACGGAGCTATGCATGCCACAGAGCTGCAGCTCCCGAAAAGAGACATTAAGAAAGCAGAATTGATTGCAGTGAGCATGCAGGAGAGGAAGCACAGGAGAGGATACCAGAAGGGGACCAGCCTCGAGCAGGCTGCCTCCTTCTGAGGCGCAGAAATCCGGTAGCCAGAACACCAAGGTTGTAAGGACCTCCACGCCTTACATCAGAGACCGGCAGGACAGCTAAGCTTCTATGCTCCACCTGGATAAGGGGACTCTGGACTTGCCTCCGAACCGGCCGGACCCCTGTGACCCAGTGCCCTGGACTGTGGCTGCCGAAACCAACAGTAAACAAGGTAAAGAAACTGCAATCCTGTGTCCTCGTTCTTCTCTGCACCTCTCACCATACCACCATCTACTCACCGGGAGCCCTGGGGATATACTTCACCTGTGGGAAGGTATACCATCTAGCTGCCATAACATAACCCCAGAGGACCCCTTAAAGCAGCGTTGGTCCCCACTGACCGAATACCACAGGTGGCGTCACGAACATAAACTCCCTTTAAAGACCTTTCCCTTTTACATGGGCGCCCAGGGCCACGGAACGGGTCACAGCCACCGTGACATTCCCCTGTGAACCGCATGACCCGGTACCGAGTAACCCCTAGCTCTTGGCGTCACGAACAGGATGGACTGACCCAGCAAGTCGGGTCATGTGCGCCTAAAAAACTGTGCCTGAACCGTGCTTTGTTGTGAGACTGTGGATTGTAAAATTCCGCCAAAATTGCCGCCAAAACTGCCGCCATTACAGCGCCACGAGGAGCGCCGGAGAAGAAGGTGGTGCCATCGTGGGCAGGTCCAGCAGAGAGGCACGAAGAACATGCCTGCCCCCCTGCCAGCATTGTGATGTGAGGAAGGAGGAAGAATCGGGAATCAAGATGGCAGATGGAGGTGAGCGGACCCCGGAGCATGGGATGGAGCAAGAGGACTCTCCCAGCCGGGACCTGCAAGAACTGCACCCGTCACCGATGATGAGCCCGGACCTCCTGCAGAGAGAGATGGAGGAGCTGGCCCGACAACTCCTGCGGACCCAGATGACAGCGGTGACCGCACAGAAGGAGTCCCTGATCAAAAGGCTGACGACCGCACAGCGACAAAACTTACCACCAGCGCTCACAACCCCAACAGAGCCAGAAAGTAAGACACTGACGGAAAGCGAGATGCTGCAAACGGAGATGACAATGCCGCAGCACAAGGCCCTGCAGCCCGCAGACCAGGCACCGCAACAAGTGATCCTGACCCCAGCAGAGGAGCAAACCGGCACCGGAGGGACCGCATCTGAAGTAGGTATGAGGAACGACCCTGCCTCGGTGATCGACCCCGCTCACGCAGCTGTTCCTGCCCCAGCTACTGAACCCACTCCAGTGACTGACCTTACCGCGGCCACCGACTATGCCACGCTGCAGGCCGACGAATCACTGGTAGGCCCACATCCGCAGGGGCTACCATGGACAATGCCACAACTAAAGTAAACATCTCAAACCAACTGTAAATAGTTAACTTAACTCTTTTACTTCAAGTTCCTGAAATGATTGTTGCCGCTACAAGTTCATCGAACCTGACCAGGGTTTCTTCTTAAAGGGGTCCCCTGTATAAAGAGATCCTATGTTTTGCATAAGTTGCCTTTTTGACTAAAGAACTGTGAATCATTAACTGTGCATGATCAAAATCTTTCCTTGTATATAGTTTGCACCTTCTTAACCCCTTAGTGACAGAGCCAATTTGGTACTTAATGACCGGGCCAATTTTTACAATTCTGACCACTGTCACTTTATGAGGTTATAACTCTGGAACGCTTCAACGGATCCTGCTGATTCTGAGAATGTTTTTTCGTGACATATTGTACTTCATGTTAGTGGTAACATTTATTCGATATTACTTAAGATTATTTATGAAAAAATGAAAATATGGCAAAAAAAAATAAAATTTAGCAATTTTCAAACTTTGTATTTTTATGCCCTTAAATAAGAGAGATATGTCACAAAAAATAGTTAACAAATAACATTTCCCACATGTCTACTTTACATCAGCACAATTTTGGAAACAATTTTTTTTTTTGTTAGGGAGTTATAAGGGTTAAAAGTTGACCAGCAATTTCTCATTTTTACAACACCATGTTTTTTTTAGGGACCACATCACCTTTGAAGTCATTTTGAGGGGTCTATATGATAGAAAATAACCAAGTGTGACACCATTCTAAAAACTGCACCCCTCAAGCTGCTCAAAACCACATTCAAGAAGTTTATTAACCCTTTACGTGCTTCACAGGAACTGAAACAATGTGGAAGGCAAAACTGAACATTTAACTTTTTTTTGCAAACATTTTACTTCAAAACCATTTTTTTTTATTTTCTCAAGTGTAAAAACAGAAATTTAACCATAAATGTTGTTGTGCAATTTCTCCTGAATACGCCGATACCCCATATGTGGGGGTAAACCACTGTTTCGGCACACCGTAGAGCTTGGAAGAGAAGGAGTGCCGTTTTACTTTTTCGATGTAGAATTGGCTGGAATTGAGATCAGATGCCATGTCACGTTTAGAGAGCCCCTGATGTGCCTAAACATTGGAAACCCCCCACAAGTGACACCATTTTGGAAACTAGACCCCTTAAGGAACTTATCTAGATGTGTGGTGAGCACTTTGAGCCCCCAACTGCTTCACAGAAGTTTATAAAGTAGAGCCGTGAAAATAAAAAATTGCATTTGTTTACACAAAAATGATCTTTTCGCCCACAAGTTCTTATTTTCACAAGGGTAACAGGAGAAATTAGACCACAAAAGTTGTTGTACAATTTCTCCTGAGTACGTCGATACCCCATATGTGGGAGTAAACCACTGTTTGGGCGCACCGCAGAGCTTTGAAGAGAAGGAGCACCGTTTTACTTTTTCAATGTAGAATTGGCTGGAATTGAGATCGGACACCATATCGCGTTTGCAGAGCCCCTGATGTGCCGAAACAGTAGAAACCTCCCACAAGTGACCCCATTTTGGAAACTAGACCACTTAAGGAACTTATCTAGATGTGTGATGAGCACTTTAAACCCCCAAGTGCTTCACAGAAATTTATAAAGTAGAGCCGTGAAAATAAAAAATCCTTTTTTTTTTCCTCAAAAATGATTTTTTAGCCTGCAATTTTTTATTTTCTCAAGGGTAACAGGACAAATTGGACCCCAAAATTTATTGTGCAATTTATGCTGAGTAGGCTGATACCCCATATGTTGGGGTAAACCACTGTTTGGGCGCATGGCAGAGCTCGGAAGGGAAGGAGCACCGTTTTGGAATGCAGACTTTGATAGAATGGTCTGCGGGCATTATGTTGCGTTTGCAGAGACCCTGATGTACCTAAACAGTAGAAACCCCCCACAAGTGACCCCATTTTGGAAACTAGAGCCCCCAAGGAACTTATTTAGATGTGTGGTGAGAACTTTGAATGCCCAAGTGCTTCACAGATGTTTATAATGCAGAGTCGTGAAAACAAAAAATTTTTTTTTTCCACAAAAAAGATTTTTTAGCCCCCAAGTTTTTATTTTCACAAGGGTAACAGGAGAAATTGGACCCCAAAAGTTGTTGTCCAATTTATCCCGAGTACGCTGATGCCCCATATGTGGGGGTAAACCACTGTTTGGGTGCACGGCAGAGCTCGGAAGGGAGCACCATTTGACTTTTTGAGCGCAAAATTGGCTGTGGCGTTTAGAGACCCCCTGATGTACCTAAACAGTGGAAACCCCCCAAATCTAACTCCAACCCTAACACCAACACACCCCTAAGGCTTCTTTCACACTTCAGTTGTTTGGTGTCAGTCAGCTCCGACATAGTGACGGATCCTCGGATCCGTCACAATTGTTGAGAAAAAAGGTTCTAACGGATCCATTTTTTTGACGGATCCGTTACTTGGGGTTGTCTGGGAAAAGTATCTACTTTTTGGAGCATGCAATTGAAAAAGCGGATTGGGGCAACTGATCCGCCGAAATGACGGTAACGACGGATCCGTCGCCCATAGGCGGCCATTCTATGGAATGACGAACGCGATGGATTCGTCGCGAACCGCAATTTTGGCGCAGACAAAAAACGTTACAATGGCCGTCAATGTCTAGATGACGTCCGCCAAATCTCGACGGATCCGTCGCATGGCGGATGGAACGGACGACCATCCGCCACAATCCGTCGCTAATGCATGTCTATGGGAAAATAGCGGATCCGCCAAAAAAAATGGCGGATCTGCTATTTGACGAAAATGGCGGTTTCAGACTGACGCCAAAAGACTGAAGTGTGAAAGAGGCCTAACCCTAATGCCAACCCGATCCATAATCCTAATCACAACCCTAAGGATAATCGCAACCCTAACACCAAAACAACCATAACCCTAATCAGAACCCTAAATCCAACACACCCCTAATCCTAATCTCAACCCTAACCTCAAACCTAACCCTAATCCCAATACACCCCTAATCCCAACCCTAACCTTAACCCTAATCCCAAACATAACCCTAATCCCAAACGTAACCCTAATGCCAACCCTAATCCAAACCCTAATCCCAACTCTAACCCTAACTTTAGCCGCAACCCTAGTCCTTACTTTAGCCCCAACCCTAACCCTAACTTTAGCCCCAACTCTAACTCTAGCCCTAACTTTAGCCCCAACCCTAACCCTAACCCTAAATTTAGCCCCAGCCCTAACCCTAAATTTAGCCCCAACCCTACCCCTAAATTTAGCCCAAACCCTAACCCTAAATTTAGCCCCAACCCTAACCCTAGCCCTAACCCTAGCTCTAACCCTAGCCCTAACCCTAACCCTAGTCCTAAACCTAGTCCTAGCCCTAACCCTAGCCCTAACCCTAACCCTAGCCCTAACCCTAGCCCTAACCCTAATTTTAGCCCCAACTCCTCTCTCCTGCCGGCCGGCAGATGGCAGCAGAGAGCGGGCGCACTGCGCATGCGCCCGCCATTTTCTTTCCATAGGAAGAAGCCGGCCGGCAGGAGAGGACACAGGAGGACCCAGGGACACCGGTAAGTATGATAGGGTCCCCGAATCCCCCTATTTCTCTGTCCTCTGATGTGCAATCACATCAGAGGACAGAGAATTACACATCGCTTTTTTTTTTTTTTTTTTGCGGTCGCCGGTAAACAGTTAATTACAGGCGATCGCAAAACAGGGGTCGGTAAAAACCGACCCCAATCATGTTCTTTGGGGTCTCGGCTACCTCCAGGAGCCGAGACCCCAAAGATCTCCCGGGTGCCGGCCGGCAGGCGCACTGCGCATGCGCCCGCCATTTTTTTGCCGGAAGAAGATGGCGGCGCCCATTGGGAGCCACGAGGAGCACCGGGGGAGACAGGTGAGTATCGGGGGCTATCGGGGACCCCATTTGTCTGTCCTCTGATGTGCGATCACATCGGAGGACAGAGAAATTAAATGGGAAATCGCGTTTTTTTTTTCTTTTTGCGACCGCCGGTAAACGGTTAATTACCGGCGATCGCAACTCGGGGGTCGGTAAAAAACCCCCGAATCATGTTCTCTGGGGTCTCGGCTACCCCCAGTAACTGAGACCCCAGAGAAAATCCGACTCTGGGGGGCGCTATTCACTTTTTCCACAGCGCCGTTAATTAACGGCGCTGTGGTTTAAGTACCCTTAGCGGCCGCCGTTAAAAGGCGTATCGGCGGTCGCTAAGGGGTTAAAGGTGCTTCCTACTGGTTTTAGAAAGAAGTTTTGAAAAGACTGCTTCTAACATTTCCATGAAAGTTGCTTTGTTTTCCAGAGACCTGAATAAAAACCCGTTTGGAGAGGCAGGATTCCGAGTCTGGATACACGCCATGTAGCCCGCCCAAGACCAATATTGAGGGTTAATGACGGGTCCCTCTAATCGTTGCTGCTGTTCTAAAGGTTTGATTGACTTGAGTATTAGTTGCGCTACCTCATTGAAAGACTTGAATATTGTTTGCACCCATAAAGGGAATGTTGAATCGTTGCACTTTGCCAGTTAGACTTGTATGTTGCAAGACAGAAGATTAATATATTACAGAGTTAATATAGTAAATAAAAATAAAAATTGAGACTTGAATGTAGACAGATAGTTATGAAGATAACTCATGATGATCCACTTTTGAATAAAATGAACGAGATACAGTGAACCCATGGGGGTTAGTTGAAAGTTTTGCACTCGGAAGAAGAAAATGTTTATGTAGCACTTAAAAGATAGAATACCCTTAGAGGGTATTAGTAGTTACATTTAGTAGTTGTTATATTGTTTTCTATTCTTATCAAAATGGGTCCACAATGTAAATATGTTCTTGTAACGTTCAAGTGTCCTTACCTCCCATAAAGGGAAGCACCAGTTTGCATTAACTTGCTCACTTATGTTATAGCATTTTAAAAATTGTATGTCTTCTTGCATTAACATGTATTGTTGTTCTTCTTTACCCAGTCCGGGAGTACTGGAACTAACGGGGGGGAGTGTGGCTCCCCAGGGTCCTGGTCGTCACAGTAGCATTGCTTTCCTCCCGGGGAGAGTGATGCTACGTTTGGAGGCAAGAAAGGATAACTGTAACCAGGTACCACAAACATGCAACACAGTCATATTCCAGGCCACCAGGGGGAGCTTTTGATCCTACTTACTAGGTGACTCCCCATATATATAACTGGTAGTTTGGAGGGAAAAGTTAGTTAGTTTCTGACAGAGCTCCAGAGTGAGCTCCAGACATCAGTCTGAGAAAGACAGAGGGTCAACGGAGCTGTGCATAGCACATTGCAGCAGCTCCCGAAAAGAGACATTTAGAAAGCAGAATTGATTGCGGTGAGCGTGCAGGAGAGGAAGCACAGGAGAGGATACCAGAAGAGGACCAGCCCCGAGCAGGCTGCCTCCTTCTGAGGCGCAGAAATCCGGTAGCCGGAACACCGAGGTTGTAAGGACCTCCACGCCTTACATCAGAGACCGGCAGGACAGCTAATTGCATGTTACCTGTCCGCACCCACACCCAGGAGGCACGGTGACACCCCACAGAGCTGGGTCATCTAAGAGACCCTATAAACAGGCTCAAGTCACCAGTCATATGGGTTATGTCCTATCCTAACCGGGGGACAGAGAGAGAGAGATAACATCTGTGAGGACCTTATGTGAAGCTTAGCAGTAAGGGACTACAGCGCAAAGGAAGGCTGCTATTCTCCACCTGGATAAGGGGACTCTTGACTTGCCTCCAAACCGGCCGGACCCTGTGATCCAGTGCCCTGGACTGTGGCTGCCGAAACCAACAGTAAACAAGGTAAAGAGACTGCAATCCTGTGTCCTCGTTCCTCTCTGCATCTCTCACAATTCTACCATCTACTCACCGGGAGCCTTGGGGATATACTTCACCTGTGGGAAGGTATACCATCTAGCTGCCATAACATCACCCTAGCGGACCCCTTAAAGCAGCGTCGGTCACCCTGACCGAATACCACAGGTGACGTCACGAACATAAACTCTATCCCTTTAAAGACCTTTCCCTTTTACATGGGCGCCCAGGGCCACGGACCGAGTCACAGCCACCGTGACATCCCCTTGTGAACCGCAGGACCCGGTACCGAGTAACCCCTAGCCCGTAGGGCGACTCAATATAATCACTGGGGACAGTGGTAGATGCTTGAAGGGACTGATCTCGAAGATCTTGAAGGGTCTGATTTCATGGATGGTCACTGGTGGTGACTTGGTTGCCATCAGTGGATGGGGCCGGTATCTGCCGGGTTTTGCCATCAGTTGAGCTTCTCTTTGGCGTAAGAAGTGAATTGAGGGGGTCACGTCAGGTTGCATAGTGTAACCAGGATCTCAAAGACTGAATGTCCATGAGTCTCTGAGCATTGGGACCTCATCTAATGGCGCCGTCCACACAGAGTCTCCCGGAGCCGCTGCCCCATCTGTCCCTTCCTCTTTATGTGAGGCGCGGTGATGAAGCTGCCGCGTTACTAATAGCGGGGTCACCACCATCATCTCCTGAAAGTCACGGCTCCCACTTCCCCCATGTTTAGCATTTCTGCGCTCGCCGCCACGATGCTCCCTCTGTACCGGAGCTGACATCTTCCCGCCGTGACCTTGCTCTGCCCAGAATGTGATCCGATGGCGCAGCCGCCTCATCGCATCAGTGTAGACAACCGGCCGAACAGCTCTCTGCAGCCTTTATGGGACAACTTTATCCTTAAAGGGGAAGTTGATTAGTTTTTCCTTAACATATTTAAAGTGCAAATGACTGTAAATTGCAGTCTTAAAGGCACGGGTGATTTTTTTTAACCCCTTAACGACCAGAGGTATTTCAGTTTTTGCATTTTCATTTTTTGCTCCCCTCCTTCCCAGAGCCATAACTTTTTTTCTTTTCTGTGAATATGGCCATGTGAGGGCTTGTTTTTTGCGGGACAAGTTGTACTTTTGAATGACATCATTGGTTTCAACATATAGTATACTCGAAAATGGGAAAAATTCCAAGTGCTGTGAAATTGCAAACAAAGTGCAATCCCACACTTGTTTTTTTTTTTTTTACCAGGTTCACTAAATGCTAACACTGAGCTGCCATTATGATTCTCCAGGTCAGTACGAGTTCATAGACACCAAACATGTCTGGGTTCTCTTTTATTTAAGTGGTGAAAAAAATCCAAAACTTGGTAACAAAATTTGCTCCATTTTCCGATACCCGCAGCGTCTCCATTTTTCATGATCTGGGGTCGGGTGAGGGCTTATTTTTTGCGTGCCGAGCTGACGTTTTTAATGATACCATTTTGGTGCAGATACGTTCTTTTGATCGCCCGTTATTGCAAAGTAGCGGCAAGCAAAAACGTAATGCTGGCATTTTGATTTTTTTCTCGCCATTTAGCGATCGGATTAATCTTTTTTTTTATTGATAGATCGGGCGATTCTGAAAGCGGCGATACCAAATATGTGTAGGTTTGATTTCTTTTAAAAAAAATTTTGAATGGAGCGAAAGGTGGTGATTTAAATTTTTATATATTTTTTTATTTTTTTAATATTTTTAAAACATTTTTTTTTTCTTTTGGCATCATTCAGTAGCCTCCATGGGAGACTAGAAGCTGCCACAACCCGATTGGCTCTGCTACATACAGGCGATGGTCAGACCTCTGGTTGTCATGCCGACCCATCGGTGACCCTCAATCATGTGACGGGGTCACCGATGGGCGGGATTAGCGATAAGCTTCCGATAAGCGTGAGTTAAATGCCGCTGTCAGAAATTGACAGCGGCATTTAACTAGTTAACAGGGCCCATGTCAGTTGTATACAGAAGATTAGCTGTCATGTTCCCGGAAAGGTGCGGGCTCTGTTCAGGACCCTTATTTATAAAGTGGAGAGAGATAATAAAGAGAGTCACACGCTCTGGAGAAAAAAGAAATGTGTAATACTTCACTCATCCTGCGGGGGTGCTATAGGGAAAAGGGAACACTCACTGCCAGGTTTTGCACAGATTACGGCTGATCACTGGAGGTTTCAGTAAGGGGTCACTTTGTGATCTGCTTATTGTTCCCTTCCAGCAAGTATGGGGAGAGTCATAAATGGCCTCAGACTTGGCCAGAGAAGTCACATAAGAGGGACAGGAGTACAACTACGGGGGGAGCAGGAGGAGCAGGTGCACCTGGGTCCTAGTGCCTGAGCAGCGCCAAGGTCCCTGTGTCCTATGGGTAATATAAATGGTCAATAAGGAGGGCTCCCGGTACAGATTTAGCAACAAATATTAAATTATTATTTTTTTTTTATTATTTAGTACAGACCACAGATCAGACCCCTGACCAAATACCTCTATATGACCCCAATAATTATTGCTACTTCATCACTCTGCAGAGCTTTTAATAAATAAACACATTTGACAATGAGAACCTGATTCCGTCACATCACGCAGTCAGCGGATTATTAAAATCACTTTATTTGCGTTTTTGCCTTCAGTGATGCGGAGCAGCAGAGGACACACAGTGGAGGGATGGAGATGGAGAGATTCTCGGTCCTTTGCTGCCATCTGGTGGTCATCTTTGTTACTGCATGTTATTTGGGATTTTTTTTTTAATCTTGTGATTTAATTTGGACCAAATGTTAGGAATGAAATGTACAAGTTTCAGTAACATGCGACATTTTTATGCACAATGTACGGGACTGTTACAGTACTTTATGATCGCTAATATGTTATGCTGTATACTAATATAATATCCGGGCTGCAGCTGGAGGTAGTAGCATGGAAAAGCAACGCTGTCCCGACAGGTTTAGTTTTTTTAACTTTTCCATCACCCTGGGCCTATTTATAAAATATTCTATAATAGCGGAAAACCTTTTTAAAGGGTTTTTTACATTTTCTAAAATACTGCTCCGCGCTGCTGCCACTATCTCATACAACTTGCACAGATTCCTCACCATTTTCTGTCTACCGCTCCTAGTTTACAAAATAAGTATTGTTGCATTCACTGACAGCAAGCAGAGATCTTGAAAGTAAAGAGAAACAGAAATGGATATCACAATAGATCAGATTTTTATTCTCTAGTTATATTTATTAGTAGAGAAACCAAAAAGTAACCGCAACCATAGGAAAAGGCTACAGGGCCTAATGTATATGGATGTAGCAGAGCTCAGCGTGGAAAAGATGGCTCATTCTCTGCTGTTTGTGCTGATCATAACTCATCAGGAAGATGTAAAAAGTCATAGTCTCATTCCGTGGACTTTGCTGCCACCCGGTGGAGAAAATACATATTGCAGCACAAATAAAAAAAATATCCGAAAAAAAAAATATATATATACTGTGTATATATATATATATACACATATATTTATGTATATATATATATAATCGTATTATAGATTTTCTGAGATTTTGCTCCTTCACATTAATATGAAAAGGATAATAAATGACTTCTAGGTGCTAAAAATAAGATGCATTCAACGAAGGACAAGGACATTTTCAGATACTCACTGTTCATTACTTTCAATTATAGGGAAATACTTTTATGACAAAAGTTGTTGCAGACTTTTCTCATGAATCCGCCTTTATGAGCGAGAAGCTGCAAATATAATATGGCTGATGTCCAATACAGGTCTCACTCCTAGAAAACTTTTGTTCCTGGATTTTTCTGGTAACCCAGTGGCACAATAGAATGTTTTACATCATAAATTTGCATTTAGTTGAAAGCTTTCTGTTTCAGGGGACTCTTCACACTCAGCTGTTATGTGTAAGTGAGGAGTAACACAATTTCTGGCCATTGCATGACTTGCATTCGGCATTGTCACCACTTTCCCCTCTGCAGCCTCTATCTCTAATGTTTAGTTGTCTCTGAGCTAGTGGGTGGAGACTAGCTGCTATGATGTCTCCCATACACAGCACACACAGACACAAGGGATTCCTGCTCTCCTGACTCAAAAGAGGAGCATGGTGGAAAAGCATTGTAGCCGTGAATCTACTAACTAAAGGGGTGAGATAAAATTTACTAGAAAGCTGCAGCATGGCGGACATTATATGGTGGTACTGAGCTGTGAAACCATGAATACAGCACTGGGATGAGATAAACACTCAATAGAAATATTGAGCAGTGTAGTTGTGAATCTATAACATGAAGGACATTATACAGCAGTACTGAGCAGTGTAGGCATGAACACTGCATAGGGATGAGATAATCACTCATTTAAAGCAGAAGAATCGATCTCATTGTACAACAGTACTGAGCATTGAAGCTGTGAATCCTCCACTAGAGTGAGTTAAAACTTGTTAGAAAGCAGTAGCAAGAACATCATTATACTGGAACACTGAGCAGGGCAGTAGTGAATCCACCACTGTGGTGTGGTGAGATAAGACTTATTAGAAAGCTGTAGCATGGACTATATTATGGCAGTATTGAGCAGTGTAGCCATGAATACAGCACTAGGATGAGATAAACTTGCTATACAGCAAAAAAGAGCATGAACTGCACATCCAAAATTCATAAGTTGATCTTAGTTCTTTAATTTGGGGTTGGTGCTGTGTGGCGACCATTGTTGCTGTGGTTTTGTGCTGGTGGGGCGGCGTGGTCTGAAGACACCGGACCATCTGTGCTGCCGGTGCATTGCCGCTGTGGCGGTGGTCGGCGCACAGCTCCGCTCCATTAGGGCGATAGGGACCCACTACGAGGTTTGCCGTGACGTGGCAGTGGGCTTCATACACTCTGATCAGAATGTTAAACTAAGAAGCTCATGTTCAGTTATAAATAGTTTTGCGGCATTAGATCAGTGCATGATTTTTGGAGGTGCCGTCCATTCTCTTTTTCAGCATATTACTAGGATGAGATACTTCATAGAAAGCAGCAGTGTGGAGCACATTGTATAACAGCATTGTGGCTGCAAACCCAACACTGGATGGAACTAAAACTTACTAGAAATCTGATGAATAAAACACATTATAAGGCAGTACTGAGCAGTGTAGCCATGAGTACAGCACAGGGATAAGTTACATTGTCAATAGAAAGCAGGATCATAGAGACCATTATACATGGATACTGAGAAGTGTAGTTGTAAATCCACCACTGCCAGTGAGATAATACGTACTAGTAGTAGTAGCCTGGGAGATATGCAGCAGTACTGAGCAGTGTAGCAATGAATGCAGCAATGAGGTGAGATAAATCCTTAATAGAAAGCAGTAGTACAGATGACATTATACAGCACAACAATACTGAGTAGTGTAGCTGTGAATCCAGCACAGTCGATCGACAATTGTGATCAGGAGGGAAAGATCATCCCTTTTGGTATTACTGCACCCGAGTGGAGCGCTGTTCATCTGCTACTGGACTATTTGGATTATCCTGGACATGGAACGGGCGCCCCAGTAAGTGAGTGCTGTCAGCCTCCATTTTTTTATGAGGTTATAGATCTGGAACGCTTCCACGGATCCCGCTGACTCTGAGTTTGTTTTTTGTGTGACATATTGAACTGTAACGGAAATTTGGCCAAAATTTAGAATATTTCGCAAATTTTTCAAACTTTTAATTTTTGTGCCCTTAAGTCAGAGAGTCATGTCACACAAAATAGTTAATAAATAACATTTCCCACATGTCTATTTTACATTAGCACAATTTTGGAAATATTTTTTTTTTTTTTACTTAGGACGTTAAAAGGGTTAAAAGTTGGCTAGCTAGTTTTTCCAACAAAATTTACAAATCCATTTTTTTAGGGACCACCTCACATTTGAAGTGAGTTTGGGGGGTCAATATAACAGAAAATACCCAAAAGTGACACCATTCTAAAAACTGCACCCCTCAAGGTACACAAAACCACATTCATGAAGTTTATTAACCCTTCAGGTGCTTCACAAGAAGTAAAGCAATGTGGAAGGAAAAAAATGAACATTTTACTTTTTTCATAAAAAAATTACTTTGAAGCCAAATTTTTTTATTTTCTCAAGAGTATCAGGAGAAAATGGACCACAAAATTTGTGGTGCAATTTCTCCTTAGTACGCCGATACCCTGTATGTGGGGGAAAGCCACTGTTTGGGCGAATGCCAGGGCTCAGAGGGGAGGGAGCAAATTGGCTTGAATCAATGGCTGGTGCCATGTCACATTGGGAGACCCCTTGATTTACCTAAACTGTGGAAATCTCGCAATTCTAACTCCAACCCTAACACAGCCCTACCCTCAACACCCCCCTAACTCTAATCCCAACCCTAACTACAACCCTGACCCCAACACCACAACCCAAACCCCAACACAACCCTAACCCCAACATAACAATAACCCCAGCCCTATCCCTAGCCCAACCCTAACTATAATTCCAACCCCAACCCTAGCCCTAACCCCAACCCTAACCCTACCCTCAACACTAACCCTAAAGGAAAAATAGAAAAAAATACATTTTTTTATTTTATTATTTTTTACCTAACTAAAGAGGTGATAAAGGGGGTTTGAATGACTATTTTTTATTTTGATTACTGTGATAAGGTATATCACAAACTGTATCATTAAACTGTTCCATGAACAGTTCAATCAATTTCATCCAACCATCAACTTGACACTCAACTATTCCTGCACTGAAATTAACTTTTTGGACACCATCATTAAGCTGCAGAACAATAAAATAGAGACATGCACAATGTATTAAAAACAGTAATATTGATGGGTGTTACATATGGAGTAGGACCCTATACACATTATTAGACAAGCTCTAAATACAAAATCGAGGATGGGCACTGTCATTCTTCTGGGTTTGAACCCTTGATATTTTTGGGATAACAATAACAGGTGTTTTCATTTACTCATTTGTCTGTCCTATCACCTTTCTGGTACAGCTTTATATTCTTTCCCCCTGCTGGTATTTCCTGCTATGATAGTCTCATTTTGATGTCCAGCGATACCCCTGTAGTTTAAGCCAGTCAGTGAAAAAACATCTAGGGTTTATGTCTTTGCTGTTTATGCTCTTTACCCTGCACCTATCTGCGGTTTCTTTTTAGGAAGTAGGCGGAATATTCCCTATCCGTACATATTTAATCCTTTATTTTGTATTTCGTGGTTAGCTTTACTCACTCTCGGATCTCTTCCTATTT
Source organism: Ranitomeya variabilis (assembly GCF_051348905.1). Lineage (NCBI taxonomy): Eukaryota > Metazoa > Chordata > Amphibia > Anura > Dendrobatidae > Ranitomeya > Ranitomeya variabilis. Next base: position 1,150,824,524 of record NC_135232.1, read on the forward strand.
TAGCACACTTTGCCTACTGCAGGTAATTTGCACTTTGCTCTGCCCTCCTTTTCTTTAGGAGGAACCTGTTGCTCTTGATGGCTTTTCTGGCAGCACAGGTCCAAGCTGCCATCATCTAGTGTGTGATTAGGGCTATCTCAGCTCATGAAGAAGCCACTAGGGACTGCGGGTCAGGATCTCTAGTCCGAACAGGATCCAGCAGGGTAAGTTGCAGTTTTAGTGTGTTACCTATTTTTCCGAGTGAGTTGCTACACTGACATAACAAGTAATTATCAAATCATAAGTAATGAATCCATAGTTCCTACCTGAACTACCCCTGGTAATTGGGGTTCATCAGCAGACTCCAAACAATTCAAAATATAGAGCAAGGGCGACCAGTGTGAGGTCAGGTTCCTGTGGCCGCAGGACAGATATATTGCGTGCGCATGGGAGCTAGTCTGTCATCCATATGTAGTAATAGGGAAGTGAGATCACTACCCCTTAATCCAGGTAGGAGTATCCATACTGCGCATATGCGTTCCATTGGCAGGGATCTCCCAGAAGTGACATATGGGGTTCAGTGGTGGAATGCACACATGCTTCGCCAGCAGCAAAGAACTCAATGCGTTCTTTTTTGAGGAAACCATTCACGCCATCATCACGCGCTCTACCAGCCACCAAGGTCGTATTAATAGGAGCATGATATACATGAGCTCCTTGTCTGCTTATCTATTAATAGTTATGTTACGGTGACCCATAGTAGCCCCCCATCTCATGGTAAATAGTTTATAATTAAATATCTTGTATATCCCAACCAAGATAAGATATACTATGACGGGAAACATCAGATTATATGATTTGATGTCTATATTACATCATAATATTATGTCATGGTGTTATACAATTCACTAGGTATCAAATAAAACATTCATGAGATTCAGAGTATGCAGTAAAGATAACATCAAAAATAAAGAATCAGTCCGAATGGCATTTATTTGGTGCAATCTAAACCAACCTGTGCACCAATGGCGGATCTTCTAAATGAATTGGAAACAAAATCAATAAATACCAGAAAAATATTTATAGTAGTCAAATAAAGCAAGCAAAGCTTGATTGCTTATTTAGTCCCTTTGGGCTCAATGACTCCGACCACCTCGCTTCTCGCTGAACAATCCTGCGGTCCTTATCACCCTATAGGGGGCACTACCTCTATTGCACAAAAGGAAATTCGACCAATGTCCCCACCATGCTTTAGGTTCACGTTTCTGGCCAAGGGTATCCCTTTTGTGTCTAATATCCCCTGTTATGGACCTGGTGGTTAGGAGCACCCGGAATGACCTGATAGTTAAAACGGAGATATGAGACAAGCTCTGAGGAGGTGGTAACTCTACTGACCGCAAACCCTAATCCTATCGCAAACACTAGAAATAGCCGTGGAGCGTTCCTAACTCTCCCTAGACGCCTCTTCACAGCCTAAGAACTAACTACCCCTGAAGATAGAAATAGAAGCCTACCTTGCCTCAGAGAAATTCCCCAAAGGAAAGATAGCCCCCCACAAATATTGACTGTGAGTTGAGAGGAAGGTGACAAACACAGGAATGAAATCAGATTTTAGCAAAGGAGGCCATTACTATCTAAATAGACAGAAGATAGGAAAGGGAACTGTGCGGTCAGTATTAAAAACTACAAAAACCACGCAGAGTATGCAAAAAGACCTCCACACCGACTCACGGTGTGGAGGTGCAACTCTGCACCCCCAGAGCTTCCAGCTAGCAAGGAAATATCATATAGCAAGCTGGACTAGAAACATAGCATGTACTGAGAAATATACTCAAAACAAATGGACAACAAATGAACTAGCAGGGACGTAGCTTCTGCTGGAGTACACAGGTCATCTGAGAAATCCAAGAGAGATCTGAACCAGTACTGAGACATTGACAGCTGGCATGAACTAACGACCATAGCAGAGTTAAATAGGAAAGCCAGCAGGAACAATAAGTGAGGGCAGCTGAGCAAGCCAACCTCAAAGATCAGAAGTTCCACTCAAAGCCACCAGAGGGTGTCCAAGGACGGAACTCACTAAAGTACCATTCACGACCACAGGAGGGAGTCCAAGAACGGAATTCACAACAATCCCCCAAATGTCCACCCATCAGAAAACAGAACTTGTGCTTTCTTTTTCCTACGTAGTTCATGGGACAGGTGCAGGTACAGAAGCATACCAATCCTGAGGTCTTACAATTTGCAAAAAGTCGACAACCATAAGCCCTATTTGTTACTGCACTACACAAGATTTTTGTTGAACAGACAAGATAACAAAAAGTACAGGAGCCACAACTGAATTTTCCCACTGATCTGTTCTCCAACCATGTAATCCCTGTTTTTTAGGAGAGCAGATCCCATATGGACCACCCCTTCTTGAAGGTGACACTAGGTGTTGGGGAGATGAGATTCCTAATGTCTGGATCAGTTCTTAAAATACCCGAGTATTTTTTGAGGACATCATAAGTTCCAATAAGATGTCACCAAATGCAGAAAATGCTCCCGTTTGGGTTGTAGCAGTGACGACCTACTGCTTAAAGCATACTTATTAGCCAATCTAGTAATTCCTGATTAATAAACTCTGCCTAAAAATCTTCTCTCAAAGTTTTTTTTCTTGGGTTTGTAAATCTGTGAGATTGGAGTAATTCCTTCTTAACCTGAGGAATTGGCCTATTGGGATACCCTTGTTGAGACATACAGGATGATGGCTCTCCCAACTTAATAAACTTTTTCTTGCGGTTGGTTTACAGAAGATTGAGGTTTATGGAGAGCCATTCCCTTCTTTTGAAATAATCGAATCCTCAAAGAGGATCCTATCCCCATTCACTGCATGGATGAAGGAGAGGCCCAATTCCTTACACTTTAGATGTTTCATAAATGACTCAAATTAATTTTTATCTACCTAACACAAGATGAGGATGTCGTCAATGTATCGTCTCCAGAATAGAATATGGGGACCCCATATGACATCCTCATCCCCGAAGACCACTGTATCGTCCATCAGCCCAGGAGTAGATTAGCATATGTAGTGGCACAAGGGCTACCCATTGCTGTGCCCCTGAGCTGGAGGTAATACCTGTTGTTAAAGATGAAATATACAAAATCAAGTAATTTAATAATAAATCTATTGTGATATGCGATATGTGTTCCTCTAGTGTTCTAAAAGTATTCCACTGCCGAGAGACCAAAGGTGTGATGGATACTGCTATATAGAGATTAATGTTGATAGACACCAGGATAGTCCCTGTGTCTACCGAAAAACCGTCCAATTTCTTGAGGAGATCACTAGTGTCTCTTAGCTAAGAGGGCAAAGTTGTCACGAATTAGCTTAAAAGTTGGTCAAATAGATGCTTGAAGTTTGATATAATGCATCAATCCTCAACACAATAGGATGTCCTTTCAAAGGATCATAACCCTTATTGGTCTTGGGAAGGGCATAGAACATTGCTGTCATGGTGTGTGGCGACATGAGGATCAGTGGCTGCTCTCGTCCGCCTGCCTGGCTGTCTTTAGAAACACCGAATGGACTATAGCTCCTCCCACTGAGCACCCGTTCTCCTACTCCTTGGGCAGAATACTACTCAGACAACCCAGGATGAGGGTAACACAATGGGGTGATACTTTATTGGATCACCAACAGTCAATAACATATAAGACAGTCCCAGTACATAAGATGAGTCTCACCCTTCTGCTGACTCACTAGGAATTAGAACATCTGTGACTTCAAAGCTTCCAGGTCCAACTACCTCAACCATTGGCACTCTGCTTTTGGTGGGCACCCACAGAGAGGAGGTAGCAGCAAGCTTAGTAAGCTGGCAGAGTCCTTTGAGGTATGCGGCCAAGTGACCTGATTGTTCCAAACTAGGTTCATCAAAAATCTCCATGGGCTGAGTGATGGGAAGTGAATCAAATCTATATTCCTCCGTTTGGAGCCATGGTGCCTTGGCTGCTGTCCTCTAGAGTCTCTCTATAGAAGGAGAAAGGCCCATTTTATATTCAGAGCTGTCCTTTAGGCCATTAGGCTGGTTTCACACTTGCGTTTTTGTCTGCAGCGTTTTTTGCACAAAAAACGAATGCGTTTTTTTCCCTATATTTAACATTGAAAACGCATGCGTTTTTTTGCACATGCGTTTGGTCGCGTTTTCAAACGCATGCGTTTTTTGTCTGCATGCGTTCATTTTCAAAAATGCTACCTGCAGTATTTTCTTGCGCGTTTTTTTGCCGCGAAAAAACGCATGCGTTTTTTCGCGGCAAAAAAATGCATTGCTGTCTATGTAAACGCATGCGTTTTTAAGCACATGCGTTTGTTTGCGCTAAAAACGCATGCGTTTTTATAGAAAAAAACCAGAAAACACACTGAAAAGCCACCCACCACCATCAAGGTGATAAAGGGATCCAAACCCTAACCCTAACTCTACCCCTAACCTCACCCCTAACCGTTTAATGAACATTTTCTGACAGTCATATTGCCACGTATTTAAGTGCCACGTATCACGTATTTCAGTGCCACGTATGCCACGTGCCACGTATTTAAGTGCCACGTGCCACATATTTAAGTGCCACGTATTAAAGTGCCACGTGCCACGTATTTAAGTGCCACGTATTTAAGTACCACATATTTAAGTGCCACGTGCCACGTATTTAAGTGCCACGTATTTAAGTGCCACATGCCACGTATTTAAGTGCCACGTGCCACGTATTTAAGTGCCACATGCCACGTATTTAAGTGCCACGTGCCACGTATTTAAGTGCCACGTATTTAAGTACCACGTATTTCAGTTGCACGTATTTCAGTGCCACGTATTTCAGTCACGTTTAGGGTTAGGGTTAGGGGTAGGGTTAGGGTTAGGGTTTTCTTGTTTTTTCTTGTGTTTTCTTGTGTTTTCTTGTGTTTTTCTATAAAAACGCATGCGTCTAAAAAACGCATGCGTTTTACCGCGTTTACATGCGTTTTTCACACATGCGTTTTTTTTAAAAAACGCATGCAGATAAAAACGCAAGTGTGAAACCAGCCTTATCCACAGATCTGGGGAGATGTGGGAGGAGATCATCTCTCATTGTTCAAGTGTTCAATTAATCTGCATATTTTGTCCTTCAATGTTTGCAGAACCACAAACTCCAAGGACTGATACAATAAGTAGTCAGTAGGCATTCACCAAAGTAACAAGCATTGATTGTTCAATTAACAAGCACCTTTGTCTCTCAAGGATAGCAGAACAATAAGCTGCAGGGGCTGATACAATAGGTAATCAGTCGCTATTCAACAAAGGAACATACGCCAATTGAACCTACAACAAGAGTTAACGTTCAGGCTCATATGAACAATAGCTCATGTCCCTGAGCCTTCTGAATAATACATCTGTCATAATTAAGAATAAACTTGGAGTCATCATATGGGGCATTTTGGAAGTAAAAATTCAAACTCATTCATTGATATCAAATTAGTCTTAAGTGTTTTCGTAAAACACCATATATACTCGAGTATAAGCTGACCTGAGTATAAGCCAAGGCACCTACTTTTGTCACGGACAACTGGGTAAGCTTATTGACTTGAGTATCAGCTGGGTATGCATTGTCCCCTCATCCCTGTCCTGCTATGCATGGCTCCCCTTTCCTTGTCCTGATATGAATGCCTCCCCATCCCTGTCCCTGTCTGCATGCCTCCCTTTGTCCCTGTCATTGTATGCATGTATCCCTCTTCCCTGTCCTGGTATGCATGGCTCCCCATCCCTGCCCCTGTATGAATGCCTCCCCCGTTACATCCCTGCATGCATGCCTGCATGCCTCCCCCGTTACATCCCTGTATGCATGCCTCCCCGTTCTGTCCCTGTATGCATGCCTCCCCGTTCCATCCCTGTATGCATGCCTCCCCGTTCCGTCCCTGTATGCATGCCTCCCCGTTCCGTCCCTGTATGCATGCCTCCCCGTTCCGTCCCTGTATGCATGCCTCCCCTTTCTGTCCCTGTATGCATGCCTCCCCGTTCCATCCCTGTATGCATGCCTCCCCCGTTCCATCCTTGTATGCATGCCTCCCCATTCTGTCTGTTCTGTCCTTCTAACAGGACAGGGGTTCGTTCAATGCATTAAAGGTTAATTACTATTAGTGTTTGGTTTTTGCTGTGTTATAGCACCACCCAGTGGTGGATAAATTTATAACCTGTGTTTTCCATGTAATAATAGAGTGTTGCATTATGGGATTGCACCAAAGCATCATGGGACAGGGAAATCCCCCATTTTCTCTCTGTGCATCTCCCTGGACACACGTGTTATCTGCTGTTGGAACTACCTCACTTCTCATCCTTGTTAAGTTTATCCGGTAAGATCATTATCCCTGTTCCTACAATGTAGTGTTGTACAGAGTGTGATTAACTGTATAGCAACCAGTACACAGGAAATGTGGTTACCAGGAACCTGCTGTATGTAGTTATGTAGAAGTTGCACCATACTGTATGTTTCCCTGTTAGTTGCAGTTGTGTTATTGTTTAGCCCAATACTTATACATATCATTTGTATTCTTCTAGTTTTACCGCGCTCATGTTTACCAATAAACAAGTTAGACTACAGAGAACAGTCTGCTTATTTGGGAGACAGAAGTGGTTTATGCCGTATGTCGGATCACACACCGTATCAACGTGTATGAAGACAGAACAGTAAAACGGAGACTTAATACCAGCGGAGGCCAGTAAAACGGAAGCTAGGCGCCGGGATTACAGTAAAGGGAGGCTAGACGCCAGCGATAGCAAATATCACCTACGCAGCCGCTTGTACCACACCGCACTACCTGCAGATACCGCAGCGGCCGCCATACAGTCACAAGTACCGAGAGTGCAGCCCACCAAGCACCACACGTCTCAGTCCACGCCGAAGTCACCCCTACCCGCTCTGAGACGTCCTACAGCCTGCAAACGGACACAAAATGTCTGCAAGTCGAGCATCTTCACTCAGGACGAGGTCCCAAACAAGCCGCTCTAGCAAGTCTTCCTCGAAAAGGTCTGTCACCCTCGCCCGAGCAGAAGCTGAGGCGGCGAAAGTAAGATCCTCCTTCGCTGCACAAGAGATGCAGTTAAAGTTAAGACAAGCAGAGCAAGAAGCAGAAAGAGCTCGCCTGCAAGCAGATAGAGAAGCAGAAAGAGCCTGCCAAGAAGCAGAAAGAGCACGCCTGCAAGCAGAGCAAGAAGCAGAAAGAGCTCGCCTGCAAGCCGATAGAGACGCAGATACAGCACGCCTGCGAGCGACCTTAGAAAGGCTTTCCGCTGAAAAAGAAGCAGCAGCCGCAATAGCCAAAGCTGAGTTCTTAGAAGCCGTGGAGTTTCCTGAATCCGAGGGAGGCAGCGATGTACGTGGACCAGACCTTGATCATCAGGACCCTGCTCAATGCGTCTCAGAATATGTCCGCCAACATCCCAAAATAGAAGAAAACTCCGATCCGTTACACCAACCAGCCTATACAGATTCCCAGAGATCCTTCCTCCAAACACCGTACTGGAAGCAGGAAGGTATATTGCGAAACGACATTGATCACCACTACTGTCTTACGGAACAGAAGGTACGGCCTCCGCCCAGACTGACAGGTACACCCTTCGCCACTGAACGGGTTTATACAGACTTTCCTAAGCCAGAAGCTCCTACCAGGTATGAGGATGCACCACATACACCGCATGACAACAGCACACCAGCTCACGTTGGCACTGACTCAGCCACTATGAACTTTGCAAGGTTCTTTACCCACCGGGAGCTGGTGACCAAGGGACGTAAAGTTCACTGATCGAGCTGAAAGCTACAGAGCATGGCGAGCCTCTTTCCAGAATGTCACCAGAGACTTGCATCTTTCCAGTAGTGAAGAGTTAGATCTACTGGTTAAGTGGCTTGGGAGCGAGTCAGCTGAACACGCCAAAAGAATCAGGAACATTAACATAAAGTACCCACACACAGGACTTCGTATGGTGTGGGAGAGACTCGAAGAATGTTATGGGTCAATAGAAGCTATAGAAAATGCTTTGTATAAAAGAATTGATGATTTCCCCAAGATAGCAAATAAGGGTTATCAAAAGCTCAGGGAACTGAGTGACTTGTTAATGGAGGTACATGCTGCTCAGGCAGAAGGTGATCTACCAGGGTTGGCATTCCTGGACACTGCCAGAGGTGTCAACCCGATTGTCCAAAAGCTCCCTTACAACTTACAAGAAAAGTGGGTCAGTCACGGGTCCCGTTACAAACAGGCTCATAAGGTACCATTTCCTCCCTTTGGGGTGTTTGTAGACTTTGTCGCTCAGCAGGCTAAAGTTAGAAATGACCCTAGTTTCGATTTCACTATGTCATGTACCACTGCCTCTGGTGTAAAACCCAGTAAAACACCAGTGGCAGTCCACAAAACTAATGTTACCTCCACAGGTTTTCCTTACAGGGCAAGTAAGTCTTCTCCAGAAGAGGACAAACCGCAGGATCTCAGCAAACACTGCCCCCTACACAAGAAACTTCATCCTCTGCTAAAATGTAGAGCCTTCAGGGAGAAGTCTCTAGAAGACCGTAAGAGTTTCCTAAAGGAAAACAAGATATGCTTCAGATGCTGCGCGACCTCACACTTCGCCAAGAACTGTGAAACCAGTGTGAAATGCACAGAATGTAGTAGTGTGGAGCACAACACGGCCTTGCATCCTGGACCACCTTCAGGGGTATCATCGCGAGTAGAAGAGTCTGCTGAAAAACAGATGGACACTGACATGGACACCCCAGTGGTCACCTCTCAGTGCACAGAGATCTGCAAGGAACTCGTAGCAGGAAGATCCTGCTCAAAGATCTGTCTTGTCAGAGTATTCCCAGCGAGCCAACGGGATAAGGCGATCAAGGTATATGCAATCTTGGATGATCAGAGCAACAGGTCTCTAGCTAAGTCCTTTCTCTTCGACACCTTCAACAACTGGTCCCGGCTCTCCGTACTCCTTGAAGACATGTGCAGGTACTGTCGAGACGGCGGGGAGGAGAGCAACTGGATTCAAAGTAGAGTCTATAGACGGTCAAACCTGCTTATCCTTGCCATCAATACTGGAGTGCAACCAGATTCCAGACAACAGGTCTGAGATACCTACACCAGAGGTAGCAGCTCATCACACCCACTTGAGATGTATAGCTCACCTGATACCAGAGCTCGACCAAGGAGCTCCTATCGTCTTACTTCTCGGAAGAGACATACTACGGGTCCACAAGGCTAGAGGACAGATCAACGGCCCACAAAACGCCCCATATGCTCAGAGACTTGACCTAGGATGGGTCATTGTGGGAGATGTCTGTTTGGGTGGAGCACACAGGCCGACATCAGTCAACAGCATGCTCACCAATACCCTCGAGAATGGACGCCCGTCTCTCTTCCAGCCATGCGAGAGCAGTTTCCTGATTAAAGAATTGCCACACCACACCCCTCCACCTTGTCCGTTAGCTGATCCTTCCTGTGAAGACCATGCATGCGACGGTGAGCAAGATCATATAGGGTGCACAGTTTTCCACAGGACAAGAGAAGACAACCAGGTAGCAAAGTCCATAGAGGACAGACTGTTCTTGGACATCATGGATAGAGAGATAGTAAGAGATGAATCAAAGAGTTGGGTCGCACCTTTACCATTCAAACCACAGAGGCAACGCTTACCCAACAACAGAGAACTTGTCTACAGTCGATTTGTCTCCCTTACGCGCAAACTGCAGAAGGCACTGGAAACAAAACAACACTTCTTTACCTTCATGGAGAGAATATTCCAGAGCGGCCACGCGAAAATTGCACCTGTACTTCAAGATTCCGAGGAATGTTGGTACTTACCTATTTTCGGCGTGTATCATCCGAAGAAACCAGGTCAGATAAGAGTGGTATTTGACTCAAATGCCAGATACGAAGGTGTTTCTTTAAACGACGTCTTCCTGTCTTGTCCAGACCTCAACAACAGACTTCTGGGAGTACTCCTTAGTTTCCGCAAAGACGCAGTAGCATTTATGGCCGACATACAACAGATGTTTCACTGCTTCCTTGTTAAAGAAGAACACAGAAACTACTTGAGGTTCTTTTGGTACCGCAATAATGACCCCTACAAGGACATCGTGGAATATCGTATGAAGGTTCACATCTTCGGGAACAGCCCTTCCCCTGCTGTCGCTATCTATGGCCTTAGACATTCAGCCAGAGAAGGTGAAGCGAAGTATGGATCGGATGTAAGATCTTTTGTGGAAAAGGATTTCTACGTAGATGACTGCCTGAAATCCACACCCACAGAGGAGTCGGCAGTCAGTCTCCTGAAAAGGGCACAAGAAATGCTCGCTACATCCAATTTGAGGTTGCACAAAATTGCTTCCAACAGCCAGAAACTAATGGCAGCCTTTCCCTCTCAAGATTACTCAACCGATTTAAAAGACTTGGATTTAAGCACGGACTCCCTTCCCATGCAACGGAGCCTGGGTCTACTCTGGGATTTGAAAAAGGATACATTCACCTTCCAGATCAGCGAAGAAGAGAAACCCTTCACGCGTAGAGGCGTCCTGTCCGTTGTGAACAGCTTGTACGATCCTCTGGGATTTGTAACCCCTGTAACTATCCAAGGTAAAATGATGTTGAGAGACTTCACCCAAGAGACATCCGATTGGGATGATCCGCTTCCCAGCGATAAAAGAGAATTGTGGGAAAGATGGAAAAATTCTTTAGAAGCCCTGTCGAGTCTCTACGTGGCACGACCATATGCTTCTGTGCCTTCATCAGAAATCAAGGTGCAAAGGCTTTGTATCTTCTGCGATGCTTCAACCAAGGCAATTGCAGCAGTGGCGTATATGAAAACAACTGACATCAATGAACAATGCCACGTAAGGCTTGTTATGAGCCGGACAAAATTGGCCCCACTCCGTGAACACACAGTACCCAGACTGGAACTCTGTGCAGCTGTACTGGCAGTAGAGTTAGCTGAGCTTATCTCGACAGAAATGGACCTGGAAATCAAAGAAGTCGAGTTCTACACTGACAGCAAGGTAGTGCTGGGGTACATTTGCAATGAAACTCGTCGCTTCTATGTCTATGTCAGCAATCGGGTGCTAAGGATCAGGAGATCCACCGAACCTAAACAGTGGCACTATGTGTCCACGCACCACAATCCGGCGGACCACGCAACCAGATCCGTTGAAGCTAGACATCTTAAGGACACAACCTGGTTCACCGGCCCTACATTCTTATACCGTTCGACGCCATATGTGGACGAGTCAAACATCTTTGAATTGGTGGATCCAGAGGCAGATGAGGAAATCCGTCCTCAGGTATCCGTTCTACGTATGGTGACTAAAGACAATCACCTCAAATCCCACCGCTTCAACAGGTTCTCAACTTGGGACTCACTTGTTCGTGCCCTCGTTTGTTTAATTCATGTGGTTCGATCCTACAAGTCAACGTCACCCGCAATCCAGAAACCTTGCAAAGGTTGGCACCACTGCAAGCTTGCCTTTACCGTTCCAAGCATGGAAAATGCCAAGAACGTCATAATTCGTACCATACAACGTGAATGTTACGCCAAAGAAATAGATAACCTCAATAAAAGCCAACCCGTTTCCAGAGATAGTGTCTTGAAGAAGCTTGATCCAATCATTGACCAGGATGGGCTGTTAACAATTGGAGGTCGTCTTCAAGAAGCTGAAGTGGAATTTGGGGAGAAGCACCCTATAATAATTCCTGGACATCATCATGTCACGACCCTGCTTGTGCAACACCACCACGTCTTGGTGAAACATCAGGGACGACTGTTTACTGAAGGAAATCTACGAACTGCTGGACTATGGATAGTCGGAGCAAAGCGATGCGTGAGTAAACTCATTTACAATTGCGTGATTTGTTGCAAACTCCGTGGCGGGACTCAAAAGCCGAAGATGGCCAATCTCCCACCAGACAGACTTAGTACAGAACCTCCCTTTACCAACGTCGGACTGGACGTATTCGGGCCATGGTCTGTGGTTGCACGGAACACTAGAAGAGTCCAGGCCAATGCCAAACGCTGGGCTGTTATGTTCACCTGTATGTCCATTAGAGCAAACCACATTGAAGTAATTGAGTCCATGGACACTTCAGGGTTTATAAATGCACTCCGACGTTTCATCGCCATCAGAGGTCCCGTGAAGCACATACGCTCCGATAGAGGTACCAACTTTGTAGGAGCAGTGAAAGAACTTCAAATTCCTTCCAACCTAGACACCACCGGTGTGGAAAGATACCTGAGTGAGCAGGGATGTACCTGGACTTTCAATCTACCACACTCTTCTCACATGGGAGGCGCTTGGGAGAGGATGATAGGAAAAGCACGCAGAATCCTTGACTCCATTTTCTTGCAAGCAGGTAGTGCAAGACTCACACATGAAAGTTTGACCACATTCCTAGCAGAAGTTTCGGCCATCATTAATGCCAGACCATTGACTTCACTTTCTAGTGACTCTGAGGATCCGACCATTCTCACTCCTGCCATGTTACTTACTCAGAAAGCCAGCGTTCTCAACGCTCCACCTGGAGAATTTAGCAACAAGGACCTCTACAGACGACAGTGGAGACAAGTCCAAAGTCTCTCCAATACCTTCTGGGACAGATGGAGGAAGCAGTACCTCTCCACCTTACAACCAAGGAAGAAGTGGCAGACCGACAAACCAAACATCAAAACCGGTGATGTCGTTCTCATGAAAGACAGCCAGTCACACCGTAACGAGTGGCCACTAGGCCTCATCACTAAAGTATTCCCAAGCAAAGATGGGAAGATCCGTAAGGTTGAGGTCAAAGTAGGCAAGTCCAGGGAAAGCAAACTATTCCTCAGACCAGTGGCAGAACTTGTCTTACTGTTTTCGCCAAAATAACCTGTAGGTGGCATCGGTTGATGCCAAGCGGGGAGTGTTCTGTCCTTCTAACAGGACAGGGGTTCGTTCAATGCATTAAAGGTTAATTACTATTAGTGTTTGATTTTTGCTGTGTTATAGCACCACCCAGTGGTGGATAAATTTATAACCTGTGTTTTCCATGTAATAATAGAGTGTTGCATTATGGGATTGCACCAAAGCATCATGGGACAGGGAAATCCCCCATTTTCTCTCTGTGCATCTCCCTGGACACACGTGTTATCTGCTGTTGGAACTACCTCACTTCTCATCCTTGTTAAGTTTATCCGGTAAGATCATTATCCCTGTTCCTACAATGTAGTGTTGTACAGAGTGTGATTAACTGTATAGCAGCCAGTACACAGGAAATGTGGTTACCAGGAACCTGCTGTATGTAGTTATGTAGAAGTTGCACCATACTGTATGTTTCCCTGTTAGTTGCAGTTGTGTTATTGTTTAGCCCAATACTTATACATATCATTTGTATTCTTCTAGTTTTACCGCGCTCATGTTTACCAATAAACAAGTTAGACTACAGAGAACAGTCTGCTTATTTGGGAGACAGAAGTGGTTTATGCCGTATGTCGGATCACACACCGTATCAACGTGTATGAAGACAGAACACCGTCCCTGTATGCATGCCTCCCCATTCCATACCTGTATGCATGCCTCCCTGTTCCCTCCCTGTATGCATGCCTCCCCGTTCCATCCCTGTATGCATGCCTCCCCCTTCCCTGTCCTGGTATGAATGCCTCCCCCGTTTTGTCCCTGTATGCATGCCTCTCCGTCCCGTCCCTGTATGCATGCCTCACTGTTCTGTCCCTGTATGAATGCCTCCCTGTTCCGTACCTGTATGCATGCCTCCCTGTTCTGTCCCTGTATGCATGCCTCCCCCTTCCCTGTCCTGGTAAGAATGCCGTTCCCGTTTCGTCCCTTTATGCATGCCTCTCCGTCCCGTCCCTGTATGCATGCCTCCTTATCCCCTATCCCTGTGTGCATGTTTCCTATTGAAGAAAAACAAAAACATCCTACTCACCTACCTGCATGCCCTCGGTGCTGGCACTGCATCTCGTTCCGGCGCCTGCCTGCAGCTCTTCCTGCCGAGTGATCACGTGGTACCGCTCATTAAGGTAATGAATATGTGCTCCACCCCTATGGTAGTGGAGACGCGTCCATATTCATCACCTTAATGAGCGGTACCACGTGATTGCTCGGAAGTTTAGAGCAAGTGCTGCAGGCAGGCACCGGTGGCTGGATCAAGATGCAGTGCCAGCAACGAGGGCACGCAGGTAGGTGAGTATGATGTGTGCTGTAAGCCGCCAGCCCCTGTCACCTGCTGCTCCGCCATCCCCCTCCCCAGCCGGCTCTCTGGACCGTGACTTGTGTATAAGCCGAGGGGGGCATTTTCAGCATAAAAAAATGTGCTGAAAAACTCGGCTTATACACGAGTATATATGGTATATTCTGCTATTCAGCATTGTATCCAGGAGTTGGATCCTTTCGAAGAATCTCATATGTAGTAATGTCACACAAGATATCATAACATATATTCAAATATTTCTCCTTATCCATGACAACTACATCCCCTCCTTATCTGATGGTGTAATAACAATAGACTGGTTCTTATTAATATCCTCAAGTGCTCTCTTTTCCATATAGGACAAATTTTGTTTAGTAGATACAGGTTTAGGGTTAATCGCTTACATTTTTTCTGTAACTTTTTTTTTTTAATAAATATCAATACTATCCATATCACTTGGAGGGGGAACTCTTGTACTTTTTGATTTTAAATCAGAGAAAGGTCACACCTCATGTTCCCTCTCTCATTTCCCAGATAGTTCGGTCAAAAGCATGACATCGGGAAGATCATCGAGTGATGTGCCTAGGTGCCGGCATTTGGCCTTGTTGGTATTAGCAATAAATTTCCTCCACTTGAGTTTACTCAAGAAGAGGTTAATATCTGTAACTCATGTGAAAGGATCAAACCTCATCGCAGTAACAAAGGATAGACCAGCACCCAACAGTGACAGCTCCATCTCCGATCACGTTTGATAAGATAATAACTTGATTCTCATCATGTGCTATCCTACCCAAGGCATTCACCACGATTACCTGGGTAGATTGCTGCTTAGTCATGTGTAGTCCTGAAGTTGATAATGTATTGAATCGAGGAGGGAGATGCTTGAGTATTTTGGTGGTATCTTTGTCCTGATCGGTCCACACTCTCCTGCCATCTTCTCCATCCTTCAATCTTGCCCCTAGATTTAAAGTTGTCCCTAGATTGTGTGTTCTCAGATTTGAACTCGTTATTATAGGACTCAAGTTCAGATGGTGACATGTCTGTTGTTGGGACTTAAGTTTTGAGTAGAGATGGAAACGCTCATCCCTCCTAGAAGTCGGCCAGATCATTGACAAAGCTTTTATGCATTCCTATACTTCAGGTTCAACAGCAGCTTTTAAGATAGATTCCCTAATATCAAAATCAGGGTGTGCTTTGAATTTCTGTGCACCCTCTTTTGAGTTCATGGAGCCTTTTCAAAGTCTTTTCTAAGGTGAATTTTTCTTTAACAAAATTAGCATCAATCGGGTAGAGGATACAATTGATTCCTTCTCCCATGTGGACTAAACAGATGAAGACCTCCATCTAGGGGCAGGAATAATGGAAATTATTAGTCCCTTAGGGGCTATACTTTGCCTAATGTAATTATCCAATGATTGCACCTCCCGCCACGATTTGATGTTGTCCTTATATTCCTCTATAGATTTAAGTGTAGGTTTATTAGGGAGAGCAGTTCCTGATTTTGCCTTATAGAAGAATTCTCTTGCGTTATCAAGCCACTTACTGGGGTTTACTGGTCCTGATAGAAAACCAGTGATAACAAAGAGACAATGACCGAATATGTAAATAAGCAGCTGTAACCTGTACTATGGTCCAGGATGGGTGATGAGGTTAGGAGGCCTGCGGAAGGTAAGAACAGGCTCATAAGTGGAGAAAGAAGCAGATTTCTGATGAAATTTATTACAAAGCTTCTTATATTTCCTCAAATTATAGATTTATGCAAAGTTTATTAAAAATAGTAATTATGATGGGCGTGACATATGGAGAGGATTTATTTCAACATGTAATATAATAAAAGTTGTAGAATAATGAGAGAGTCCAAGGCGTTGTCATGTGCGGTAAATGTACAGCAAAGCTTTGCAAGATATCCGGACAAATACATTTTCCTCCTTGGTTTGCACATGATGGAACCTATGTCATTAGGGAGAAAATTGTGAAATGTTTCCCCTAATGGGCTGAGTTTGGCACAACTGCAATATACAGATGAATACCACCGGGTGTAGGGCATAGAGCGTGGCATACAGGTGAAAAACCATCGGGTGTAGGGCGTAGAGCGTGGTATATAAACAGGTGAAAACCACCGGGTGTAGGGCGCAGAGCGGGGTATATATACAGATGAAAACCACCGGGTGTAGGGCGTAGAGCGTGGCATACAGGTGAAAAACCACCGGGTGTAGGGCGTAGAGCGTGGTATATAAACAGGTGAAAACCACCGGGTGTAGGGCGCAGAGCGGGGTATATATACAGATGAAAACCACCGGGTGTAGGGCGTAGAGCATGGCATACAGGTGAAAAACCACCGGGTGTAGGGCGTAGAGCGTGGTATATAAACAGGTGAAAACCACCGGGTGTAGGGCGCAGAGCGGGGTATATATACAGATGAAAACCACCGGGTGTAGGGCGTAGAGCGTGGCATACAGGTGAAAAACCACCGGGTGTAGGGCGTAGAGCGTGGCATACAGGTGAAAAACCACCGGGTGTAGGGCGTAGAGCGTGGTATATAAACAGGTGAAAACCACCGGGTGTAGGGCATAGAGCGGGGTATATATACAGATGAAAACCACCGGGTGTAGGGCGTAGAGCGTGGCATACAGGTGAAAAACCACCGGGTGTAGGGCGTAGAGCGTGGCATACAGGTGAAAAACCACCGGGTGTAGGGCGTAGAGCGTGGCATATATACAGGTGAAAACCACCGGGTGTAGGGCGTAGAGCATGGCATACAGGTGAAAAACCACCGGGTGTAGGACACAGAGCGTGGTTTATATACAGGTGAAAACCACCGGGTGTAGGGCGTAGAGCATGGCATACAGGTGAAAAACCACCGGGTGTAGGGCGTAGAGCGTGGCATACAGGTGAAAAACCACCGGGTGTAGGGTGTAGAGCGTGGTATATATAGGTGAAAACCACCGGGTGTAGGGCGTAGAGCGTGGCATACAGGTGAAAAACCACCGGGTGTAGGGCGTAGAGCGTGGCATACAGGTGAAAAACCACCGGGTGTAGGGCGTAGAGCGTGGCATACAGGTGAAAAACCACCGGGTGTAGGGTGTAGAGCGTGGTATATATAGGTGAAAACCACCGGGTGTAGGGCGTAGAGCGTGGCATACAGGTGAAAAACCACCGGGTGTAGGGCGTAGAGCGTGGCATACAGGTGAAAAACCACCGGGTGTAGGGTGTAGAGCGTGGTATATATAGGTGAAAACCACCGGGTGTAGGGCGTAGAGGGTGGCATATATACAGGTGAAAACCACCGGGTGTAGGGCGTAGAGCGTGGTATATATACAGGTGAAAACCACCGGGTGTAGGGCATAGAGCATGGCATACAGGTGAAAAACCACTGGGTGTAGGGCGCAGAGCGTGGTATATATAGGTGAAAAACACTGGGTGTAGGGCGTAGAGCATGGCATACAGGTGAAAAACCACCGGGTGTAGGGCGTAGAGCGTGGTATATATACAGGTGAAAACCACCGGGTGTAGGGCATAGAGCATGGCATACAGGTGAAAAACCACCGGGTGTAGGGCGCAGAGCGTGGTATATATACAGGTGAAAACCACCGGGTGTAGGGCATAGAGCATGGCATACAGGTGAAAAACCACCGGGTGTAGGGCGCAGAGCGTGGTATATATAGGTGAAAACCACTGGGTGTAGGGCATAGAGCATGGCATACAGGTGAAAAACCACCGGGTGTAGGGCATAGAGCATGGCATACAGGTGAAAAACCACCGGGTGTAGGGCGCAGAGCGTGGTATATATAGGTGAAAACCACTGGGTGTAGGGAGTAGAGCATGGCATACAGGTGTAAAACCACCGGGTGTAGGGCGTAGAGCGTGGCATACAGGTGAAAAACCACCGGGTGTAGGGTGTAGAGCGTGGTATATATACAGGTGTAAAACCACCGGGTGTAGGGCGCAGAGCATGGTATATATACAGGTGTAAAACCACCGGGTGTAGGGCGTAGAGCGTGGTATATATACAGGTGAAAAACCACCGGGTGTAGGGCCCAGAGCGTGGTATATATACAGGTGTAAAACCACCGGGTGTAGGGCGCAGAGCGTGGTGTATATACAGGTGAAAAACCACCGGGTGTAGGGCGCAGAGCGTGGTATATATAGGTGAAAACCACTGGGTGTAGGGCGTAGAGCGTGGTATATATACAAGTGTAAAACCACCGGGTGTAGGGCGTAGAGCGTGGTATATATACAGGTGTAAAACCACCGGGTGTAGGGCGCAGAGCATGGTATATATACAGGTGTAAAACCACCGGGTGTAGGGCGTAGAGCGTGGTATATATACAGGTGAAAAACCACCGGGTGTAGGGCCCAGAGCGTGGTATATATACAGGTGTAAAACCACCGGGTGTAGGGCGTAGAGCGTGGTATATATACAGGTGTAAAACCACCGGGTGTAGGGCGCAGAGCATGGTATATATACAGGTGAAAACCACTGGGTGTAGGGCGCAGAGCGTGGTGTATATACAGGTGAAAAACCACCGGGTGTAGGGCGCAGAGCGTGGTATATATAGGTGAAAACCACTGGGTGTAGGGCGTAGAGCGTGGTATATATACAAGTGTAAAACCACCGGGTGTAGGGCGTAGAGCGTGGTATATATACAGGTGTAAAACCACCGGGTGTAGGGCGTAGAGCATGGTATATATACAGGTGAAAACCACCGGGTGTAGGGCGTAGAGCGTGGTATACCGGGCAGCAGCACACCGAAATGGTGAATGTTTGTATGGTACCAAACATTGGTGTCAGATGAGACCTAATCCCCTGAAATAAAATCTGTCTGGTGGTATATAATCAGCAGCAGAATATGGCGGGTCTAATATGGAGTCAGGGCTGAAGCTTCCAGACCTTCTTATCAATTAATTGGTGGATCATGCTCACCACATCTCGAGTCAGCACCGAGGACACAGAGGAGTCAATGTATTAACTCTAGAAATAGAAAAATAATCAAATTATATGAAATTAGAGGCGACTCGAGAGAAATGAATCACACACAGACTAACAGAACTTTTTGGACTTCCTGCAACTGCCACTAGAGGGACCTGAAGAGGTCATTGCAGACTATGTAGACTCAATAATAACTCATGCTGTTCTCTCCTGGCTCCCTCTAGTGGTGACTCTGGGAAGGCAGAATTTTATAAGGAGACATGCACAAGGTTTATGCTCAAAATTTGGGGCTTTGGAAAAAAAATAATAATTTCAGGACTTAAAGGGCCACTGTCACCCCCTCCAACCGTTATAAACTAAAAGAGCCACCTTGTGCAGCAGTAATGCTGCATTCTAACAAGGTGACTCTTTTAGTTTTTGTTGCTGATATTCCCGCAATAAAGGTATTTATAATTTTGCTCAAATACCTGTCTTTGTACCTGGAGGCGGGTCTGAAGCCTCCTCTTTGAAGCGCCCAACTGCCGTCAGTCATCTCTTGTGTTGATTTTTGCCGCCCTCTCAGCGCTGTTTTCGTCCGAAATCCGGCGCCTGCGCTCTGCTCTTCTGCCTGGAGCAGGCGCATAGAGCATTGGCCGTCCTAGCTCTGATGTCGGGTTCCGTTCTGCACCTGTGCGGGCAGTGCGGCCACCCTGTTACTGAATCCCCGCCCCGCACTGTGTTATGCATTATGCACAGTGCGGGGCTGGGATTCCTGGGCATGCGCACTGCGCTTGTCAGACGCTCCCCCGGTCCCCCGCCTTCCAGCGTTGTTCTGTGCAGCTGTTCCAAACGCCGGCAAGGATACCTGTATATTCCAGCAATGCTGAAAGGCGGGGGACCTGGGGAGCGTCTGACAAGTGCAGTGCGCATGCCCAGGAATCCCAGCCCCGCACTGTGCATAATGCATAACACAGTGCGGGGCGGGGATTCAGTAACAGGGTGGCCGCACTGCCCGCACAGGCGCAGAACGGAACCCGGCATCAGAGCTAGGACGGCCAATGCTCTATGCGCCTGCTCCAGGCAGAAGAGCAGAGCGCAGGCGCCGGATTTCGGACGAACACAGCGCTGAGGGGGCGGCGACAATCGCCCCAGAAGAGATGACTGACGGCAGTTGGGCGCTTCAAAGAGGAGGCTTCAGACCTGCCTCCAGGTACAAAGATAGGTATTTTGGGAAAATTATAAATACCTTTATTGCGGGAATATCAGCAACAAAAACTAAAAGAGTCACCTTGTTAGAATGCAGCATTACTGCTGCACAAGGTGGCTCTTTTAGTTTATAACGGTTGGAGGGGGTGACAGTGGCCCTTTAAGAATGATAAGGAGTAGACTTGGGCCTAAACGACAATCTGCGCTCTTACTGTGCAGGCGTAATATGGGATATTAGTGTGGGACTCTTATCTTGGCTTGTAGTGGCTGGTGGGCTCATGATGTTATGCATCATAACTGAATATCCAGAACTTTCTAGCCAGATGCTATAGGTGCCATTATAACAGCAGAAGTGATAGAGTCATATTTATGGAGGCACTGACACTTTTATGAAGGCGGCACAGTTGTCATTAATTATGAAGAAACAGGAAGTGTCTCTAATTGGAAGGCACTGTTACTGCAACTGTTTGATGAGTGCACTGTCACTAACACAACAGGGCATTAATACACGAGGACACTGCTGTAGGTACAAAGTTGTAACTGGTATTAGGATTATGTTATGGGCAGAGTGACTGACACTGTTATGTGGGCGCAGTCATAGGGGCGGTGTAGGTGTATCTGTTATGGGGGCACGGTGACTGACACTGTTATGTAGGTGCAGTCATAGGGGCGGTGTAGGTGTATCTGTTATGGGGGCACGGTGACTGACACTGTTATGTAGGTGCAGTCATAGGGGCGGTGTAGGTGTATCTGTTATGGGGACACGGTGACTGATACTGTTATGAGGGCACAGTCATAGGGGTGGTGTAGGTGTATCTGTTATGGGGGCACGGTGACTGACACTGTTATGTGGGCACAGTCATAGGGGTGGTGTAGGTGTATCTGTTATGGGGGCACGGTGACTGACACTGTTATGTGGGCGCAGTCATAGGGGTGGTGTAGGTGTATCTGTTATGGGGGCACGGTGACTGACACTGTTATGTAGGCGCAGTCATAGGGGCGGTGTAGGTGTATCTGTTATGGGGGCATGGTGACTGACACTGTTATGTGGGCACAGTCATAGGGGCGGTGTAGGTGTATCTGTTATGGGGGCATGGTGACTGACACTGTTATGTGGGCACAGTCATAGGGGCGGTGTAGGTGTATCTGTTATGGGGGCACGGTGACTGACACTGTTATGTGGGCACAGTCATAGGGGCGGTGTAGGTGTATCTGTTATGGGGGCACGGTGACTGACACTGTTATGTAGGCGCAGTCATAGGGGCGGTGTAGGTGTATCTGTTATGGGGGCATGGTGACTGACACTGTTATGTGGGCACAGTCATAGGGGCGGTGTACGTGTATCTATTATGGGGGCACGGTGACTGATACTGTTATGAGGGCACAGTCATAGGGGCGGTGTACGTGTATCTATTATGGGGAAACGGTGACTGATACTGTTATGAGGGCACAGTCATAGGGGCGGTGTACGTGTATCTATTATGGGGGCACGGTGACTGATACTGTTATGAGGGCACAGTCATAGGGGCGGTGTAGGTGTATCTGTTATGGGGGCACGGTGACTGATACTGTTATGAGGGCACAGTCATAGGGGCGGTGTAGGTGTATCTGTTATGGGGGCACGGTGACTGATACTGTTATGTAGGCGCAGTCATAGGGGCAGTGTACGTGTATCTGTTATGGGGGCACGGTGACTGACACTGTTATGTAGGCGCAGTCATAGGGGCGGTGTAGGTGTATCTGTTATGGGGGCACGGTGACTGACACTGTTATGTAGGCGCAGTCATAGGGGCGGTGTAGGTGTATCTGTTATGGGGGCATGGTGACTGACACTGTTATGTGGGCACAGTCATAGGGGCGGTGTACGTGTATCTATTATGGGGGCACGGTGACTGATACTGTTATGAGGGCACAGTCATAGGGGCGGTGTACGTGTATCTATTATGGGGGCACGGTGACTGATACTGTTATGAGGGCACAGTCATAGGGGCGGTGTACGTGTATCTATTATGGGGGCACGGTGACTGATACTGTTATGAGGGCACAGTCATAGGGGCGGTGTACGTGTATCTATTATGGGGGCACGGTGACTGACACTGTTATGTAGGCGCAGTCATAGGGGCGGTGTACGTGTATCTATTATGGGGGCACGGTGACTGATACTGTTATGAGGGCACAGTCATAGGGGCGGTGTACGTGTATCTATTATGGGGGCACGGTGACTGATACTGTTATGAGGGCACAGTCATAGGGGCGGTGTAGGTGTATCTGTTATGGGGGCACGGTGACTGATACTGTTATGAGGGCACAGTCATAGGGGCGGTGTAGGTGTATCTGTTATGGGGGCACGGTGACTGATACTGTTATGTGGGCGCAGTCATAGGGGCGGTGTACGTGTATCTATTATGGGGGCACGGTGACTGACACTGTTATGTAGGCGCAGTCATAGGGGCGGTGTAGGTGTATCTGTTATGGGGGCATGGTGACTGACACTGTTATGTAGGCACAGTCATAGGGGCGGTGTAGGTGTATCTGTTATGGGGGCACGGTGACTGACACTGTTATGTGGGCACAGTCATAGGGGCGGTGTAGGTGTATCTGTTATGGGGGCACGGTGACTGACACTGTTATGTGGGCGCAGTCATAGGGGCGGTGTACATGTATCTGTTATGGGGGCACGGTGACTGACACTGTTATGAGGGCACAGTCATAGGGGCAGTGTACGTGTATCTATTATGGGGGCACGGTGACTGATACTGTTATGAGGGCACAGTCATAGGGGCGGTGTAGGTGTATCTGTTATGGGGGCACGGTGACTGACACTGTTATGTGGGCACAGTCATAGGGGCGGTGTAGGTGTATCTGTTATGGGGGCACGGTGACTGACACTGTTATGTGGGCACAGTCATAGGGGCAGTGTAGGTGTATCTGTTATGGGGGCACGGTGACTGACACTGTTATGTGGGCACAGTCATAGGGGCAGTGTACGTGTATCTGTTATGGGGGCACGGTGACTGATACTGTTATGAGGGCACAGTCATAGGGGCGGTGTAGGTGTATCTGTTATGGGGGCACGGTGACTGACACTGTTATGTGGGCACAGTCATAGGGGCGGTGTAGGTGTATCTGTTATGGGGGCACGGTGACTGACACTGTTATGTGGGCACAGTCATAGGGGCGGTGTAGGTGTATCTGTTATGGGGGCATGGTGACTGACACTGTTATGTGGGCACAGTCATAGGGGCGGTGTACGTGTATCTGTTATGGGGACACAGTGACTGACACTGTTATGTGGGCACAGTCATAGGGGTGGTGTAGGTGTATCTGTTATGGGGGCACGGTGACTGACACTGTTATGTGGGCACAGTCATAGGGGTGGTGTAGGTGTATCTGTTATGGGGACACAGTGACTGACACTGTTATGTGGGCACAGTCATAGGGGTGGTGTAGGTGTATCTGTTATGGGGACACAGTGACTGACACTGTTATGTGGGCACAGTCATAGGGGTGGTGTAGGTGTATCTGTTATGGGGACACAGTGACTGACACTGTTATGTGGGCACAGTCATAGGGGCGGTGTAGGTGTATCTGTTATGGGGGCACGGTGACTGACACTGTTATGTGGGCACAGTCATAGGGGCGGTGTAGGTGTATCTGTTATGGGGGCACGGTGACTGACACTGTTATGTGGATACTGTTAGAAGTGTAATATGATATGATATGGGGGCACTGTGACTGATGCTGTTATATAGACACTGTTATAGGGACAGTGTAGATACCACTTTTATAGGGACCGTGCTATGGGGGCAAGGTTACTGACACTATTATAGGGGCAGCCTAAATGTGGCAGTTATGGTGACCATGTTATGGTGTGACTGATGCTGTTATGAGGGCATTATTGTAAGTGCAGTGTATTTGTCACTATTATGGGGAGCATGTTATGGGGCAGAGTGACTGACACTGTTATGGGGGCACTGCTATAGGGGCAGTGTAGATGTTCCTGTTATTGGGACCATGTTATGGTGTTACTGGCGCTGCTATGAGCACATTGTGATGGGGACAGTGTAGTTGTCAGCATGATAAGGGACCTGTGGATGCTCTTGTCATGGGGGCGCTGTGGTTATGTCTGCTGTAGGCAGTTTTTGGCTCCAGTTCTTATGTATAAGCCGCCTCCATGTTGAGCATAGTGCTCACCTCCTCATACAGTGTGAGACGTCTCCTGACCTGTGTCGGGTCCTTCTTTTCCATCTCTATCGGCTCTTGGTCGGGAGTCCGCATACACTTCTCTTTAATCCTGCAGAATATAAAGCCCAGAATATAAAAACTTCTGAAGTCAGACATCAGGCGGACTAACTGAGGAGATGAAGGACATGTCAGGCACAGTAATGTGACAGCGAGTGATGAGTTATCCAACATCCGTGTATCCGACATATCTGCTCTAGTCCTTAGTATCTTCCCAACGTTTGGGCACTGCAGCATTGTCTCTGTGGCATCGATATTAGGTCATGCGGAGTCTTTTTTTTTGCCATTTTGTAGTTATCTTGGTCACCTACACACACATGACAGAAGCTCAGTGACAACCTCTAATGGCCGCTAGAGATGAACGAGAGTTTGACAATCGTGAATCAGACATTTCTGTTGGATGGGCGAGCAGAGCAATCGAGTACTAAGAACAGGAGGAGATCTGAGTCCAGGACCATCACAGCCCTGAGTTTCCGCAATGGCCACTTGAGCTGGGGAACATGAGAAACGCATTGCCCTCCAAACTTTCCTAGGTCTGATTTTCACCCCTGTCAGTGCCACTAGTCTGGTCACTGCTTCCATTCAGTTGTTGGCTTCTCTGGTGAACACATCTGGAGGTTTCTGAGACTATCGGCAAGTTGCTGCTGCTCACTCGACCAAACGTGACAGTTTGCAGAACATAACAATTTGTGCTTGTTCTCTACAGTCCCATCGTTTCTGTCTCCCTTAATGTGCACCAACATGGATACCTTACACAAAACAATGGACAGGTCTCATAGGCCGAATAGTCGGCTGGGTAAAGGTAAAAGATGAGGGCACCTCAAGGTCAGAGCTTAGGAAACTCCAGTGCAGTAGTGGGGGGAAAGGCAGATGCTGTCTCATCACTCCAGATGGTTCTGTGCCAGTAACATGAGGGGGAACCGCACTGTAATCTATTCAATCTTCTTCATGATTTAATTTTTCCTTTAACTTCAACACAAGTGTCTCCTTGTTCGAGCGAAATTGCGGTTTGACATCTCTTTCTGGGTGACCAGTCCTTCTCACAGGTTTTTCAATTGTCATTTTGCTAAACTCTACAAGCTCAATATGGATAAAAAAATAAAAAAATAAAAATAAAGACAACAAATTTGCTACAAACACACAACACAAAGACAAACATTCTTCCGTCACGTCTAACACATGACCTAAGGGCGTCTTGCTTTCTTTTCCTACTAATATAATCTATAACCTTGGATAGAATGCAATATGGAGTTGATATGGGGGGTGGGAGGTGTTTGGATCTCTAACTCATGACCTAAGTGTAGTGTGGTTGCTAGAAGCGTGTCCTTTCCAGAGGACCTGTCCAGTCCTGCATCACACAAGCAACACATCGATTTAGATTTCCCCTGTGTAATACTTAATTTTCCCTGCGGGAGTGCTGTAGGGAAACAGCATTTCCTGCTATATTTACACAAAGGACATGTAAGAGCTTTTGAAGAGACACTTTGTGACCTGCCTGAAGTCAAGTGATCCTTCTAAAAAGTGTCAATTTCATAAAGATTCCCTTTAAAGAGCTTTCATAATGCAACGTTCCGATAAAGTGACAAATGTAAACTTAACAAATGATATATGGTCACCTACCTCTTCCTAAAGTGAAGAGCGATCATACCGAAGACCAGGAAGAGAATACAGAGGAAAGCCAGCCAGAAAACGACCTTATAGGTAGGAGACTCTCTGTCTGCGGGAAGAGAAGTGGAGCGCAGCATTAGCGTGAGGCTGTGATAGCTGGGAGGTCTGTGAAGGAGGAGGGCTAAAGCTGTGTGTACCACCAGCCGATAACGAACAAGATTCTGGCAGTCACGACCCACCGCTCACGATAGTTGTGTAATTAGAGTGGGTTGAGCGACTGAAAGATGGGTCCGAAATCTCTTGTTCATCGCACATTTAATCCTTTAGGAGAGTGAAAAAATGTTTGCTCAAAATTTGAAAATTGTGTAACCGGAAAGGAGATTGTTCATTTGTTCAACAATTAGACCAGCAAAAAGGAGGAGGAGAAATTCAAGTCCTAAATAGGGTGGATCGTGTTCTAAGGCAATCAGTAAATCAGCATTGGAGTGAGTATAGAGTCGTTATTGTTGAGAAAATATTTTGATTCGCTACTTCAACTTTCTTTGTACCGAATCAACAATATTGTTTGTACACCACTTTACAAATTCATGTATTCAAATCAATTAGTATCACTCATGGGATTTGAACATCAAAGTTATCTACACTTCAGACTGTCTGTGTGAACACGGTGCTCGATGCTCCACCGTACGATGTAATTATCGCTATCCAACAGTTTCATTCACACTTCTCGTCCTGTGTAAATTATTACCTGCTTGTGTAAACTAACTTCTAAGCTTACATGAAATAAAACAGACACCCCATGTCATTTTTTTAATCTCTTAACCTACTGGAAAATGTTAATATTTGATTTTCAAGCAAACTGTTTATAAAGATAAAACGTTATGGACCCGAACAATAAAGTGAACAAAAAAAAAAAATCTCTGGTGCCAGGGGCAAGTCCAGTATTCCATAACCACTGGATTAGAGGATTACACACCGCCTCCTACCTGCACCCATGGCTGCTTTTTTAATCAGCCAGCCTGATACAATGTCATTGTGATGTGTCGCACTCACAACGTTACTTATGTCACTGTCCTTCAGAGTCTCCAGGACTAGGGCTGTGTAGTGGGACCCAAAAGTGGCTGTAGGCGCAGATCCCTGGGCACTGTGCTTAAGGCGTTACCTCCCTCCTTTCTAAAAGGACCGCTTGTGCCATCTTAATGGGTCCCTAGCTAATGGCAGGGAGACACTTATTATTTAAGGCACCTCCAACTGAATGGAGGTGCCAAAGCAACATGGCTAGTTAGTTCCCATCACGCTTTCTAGTTTTCAGGTCCTCAGTTTACTAGTACCTGTCAGTACCCGCTAGTTCCACTAGTGTTTGCTCAAATCTGCCCGTACCTGCTTGCTCTTGCCTCTATCCAATTTTCCTATGCTTATTCCTTCCAGCGTACCTGCCAGTTCCTATCTGAATACCAGCCATACCAGCCTGCAACTGCTAGTGTCTATCTGTATACCAGCCTTCACCTGCCAGTGCCTAACTGTATACTAGCCAGCACCTGCCAGTGTCTATCTGTATACCAGCCTGCACCTACCGGTACCTATCTGTATACCAGCCATACCAGCCTTCACCTGCCGGTGCCTAGCTGTAAACCAGCTGTACCTGCCAGCATCTGTGGTTCCTGTGTTCCTGTTGTACCAGCTATATTCTCCTACCGGGCCATTCCAGTTATATGTCTCTTGGGGTCAGCCGCCATGCATCTGAGGTGATGTAGAAATACTTGGCACTCATTTACAGTGCAGACCAAAAGTTTGGACACACCGTCTCATTTAAAGATTTTTCTGTATTTTCATGACTATGAAAATTGTAAATTCACACCGAAGGCATCATAATTCCACAATTTAGACATGTGGAATTATATACTTAACAAAAAAGTGTGAAACAGCTGAAATTATGTCTTATATTCTAAGTTCTTCAAAGTAGCCACCTTTTGCTTTGATGACTACTTTGCACACTCTTGGCATTCTCTTGATGAGCTTCAAGAGGTTGTCACCGGGAATGGTCTTCCAACAATCTTGAAGCAGTTCCCAGAGATGCTTATCACTTGTTGGCCCTTTTGCCTTCACTCTGCGGTCCAGCTCACCCCAAACCATCTCGATTCAGGTCTGGTGACTGTGGAGGCCAGGTCATCTGGCGTAGCACCCCATCACTCTCCTCCTTGGTGAAATAGCCCTTACACAGCCTGGAGGTGTGTTTGGGGTCATTGTCCTGTTGAAAAATAAATGATGGTCTAACTAAACGCAAACCGGATGGAATAGCATGCCGCTGCAAGATGCTGTGGAAGCCATGCTGGTTCAGGATGTCTTCAATTTTGAATAAATCCCCAACAGTGTCACCAGCAAAGCACCCCCACACCATCACTTCCTCCTCCATGCTTCACGGTGGGAACCAGGCATGTAGAGTCCATCCGTTCATCTTTTCTGCGTCGCACAAAGACACGGTGTTTGGAACCAAAGATCTCAAATTTGGACTCATCAGACCAAAGCACAGATTTCCACTAGTCTATTGTCCATTCCTTGTGTTATTTAGCCCAAACAAGTCTCTTCTGCTTGTTGCCTGTCCTTAGCACTGGTTTCCTAGCAGCTGTTTTACCATGAAGGCCTGCTGCACAAAGTCTCCTCTTAACAGTTGTTGTAGAGATGTGTCTGCTGCTAGAACTCTGTTTGGCATTGACCTGGTCTCTAATCTGAGCTGCTGTTAACCTGCGATTTCTGAGTCTGGTGACTCAGATAAGCTTATCCTCAGAAGCAGAGGTGACTCTTGGTCTTCCTTTCCTGGGGCGGTCCTCATGTGAGCCAGTTTCTTTGTACCGCTTGATGGTTTTTGCCACTGCACTTGGGGACACTTTCAAGGTTTGCCCAATTCTTCGGGCTGACTGACCTTAATCTCTTAAAGCAATGATGGCCACTCGTTTTTCTTTACTTAGCTGATTTTTCTTGCCATAATACAAATTCTAACAGTCTATTCAGAAGGATTATCTGCTGTGTATCCCCCAGACTTCTGCACAACACAACTGATGGTCCCAACCACATTTATAAGGCAAGAAATCCCACTTATTAAACCTGACATGGCACAGCTGTGAAGTGAAAACCATTCCCGGTGACTATCTCTTGAAGCTCATCAAGAGAATGCCAAGAGTGTGCAAAGCAGTCATCAAAGCAAAAGGTGGCTACTTTGAAGAACCTAGAATATAAGACAGAATTTCAGTTGTTTCACACGTTTTTGTTAAGTATATAATTCCACATGTGTTAATTCATAGTTTTGATGCCTTCAGTGTGAATGTTCAATTTTCATAGTCATGAAAATACAGAAAAATCTTTAAATGAGAAGGTGTGTCCAAACTTTTGGTCTTGAGTATTCAAGAACTCACTGTGTGAGGGTCTGCAGTGTCCACTGTTAAGTCAGGGAGCGCTTACTGTCTTAGCAGTGAACACTGCAGACCCTCTCACAGCGTGTTTCCACATAGATCTCCTCTATCCAGATGACTGATGAAGGTCAGGTATTGACCGAAACGTTGAATTTTTTCTGGAATTTCTTCACTCAATATATAAGTTCTTGAATACACCAATATGGGTGGCAAGTATTTCTACATCGCAGCTGACGGATTTGGTTGTGTTACTTGTGCACCACCAGAATTCCAGAAGTGCCGTGTTTTCCTAATTATTGCTATGCGTCTGAGGTCTGTCCTAGTGTATCACCTGGTGTTCATCGGGAGCCAAGCCTAATCCCACCACTAGGGCCTCCAGTGAAGAGTCAGGTGCTCACCTAGTCACGCCCCTCCGGGCTCTCCTCGGACCATGGCACAGTGGTTCCACCACTCACATTACAGAGTAGAAGTGGAAAATATGCAATTACTGGTCACAAGAATAGAAGACAAGTTTGCCGAAAATTAAAAAATCAGCAACCTGATACCAATTCTAAACTGTGGAAGTGGAAAATTCCTGGTCTGCAGCAACTTTTCATGTTCATGGTGGGTAGTATCTTCTGGAGGCCTTTTTTGAAAAAGGGCAATATCACTAAAGGCAAGATATGGCTTATGTAAGATTTTTATTTTTTAAGATTTAGACCCCAAGTAATCTGATGACCTATCTTAAAAAACAAATGGAGGGGTCATTCTCAAAATTATAAATTACAAAATATCCAGAGGGTGGGCAATTTCTTCATGATAAGTCATGGTCTGACTGCTGGGATCCTAAGAACGGGTCTTTGAAATGCGATGCTAGAATGGCGTGGTGGATGGATGGACAAGTACTGAGCGTGACTTTTTCCAGCAGTCACATTGACAGTGGAGCGTTTCAATGTCCCATTCTCAGAATCGGTGAGGGTCACATTTCTCAGACCTCCATCAAACACAAAGTAATTAACTTTCCTGTGTATAGGTGATGACTTTTAATGTTGGGTATAACCCTTTAAAAGAAAAATCCTGGAAATATTTTTAGAAAAAAGTTAACATGATCTAAAAAACTAAAGTAAAACAACCGACCTGTATTATCGATGTCTATGGATGAACTTGTTGTTCCCAATATATTGTTGGCTGTGCAGATATAAGTCCCGTAATCCTCTGCTGTAACGTCTCGTATCTCCAGCCGCAGATAATTATACAATGTAGAAGTCCAGTACTTCTGGCCTCGGTCAGCCTGTTTTAATGCAGAACTTCCCAGGAGTAGATGGTTCTTGTACACCTCAATGGTGGACGGCGGGTGGCTGTCGACACGGCACAATATGATCATTCGACTTCTTTCATGTATTTCTAAGAAGGACGAGGTCACGAGATTCTTGGGGCCATCTGAAAGTAATAAAATATGTAACATGTGTCTAGTAGAAATTGCCAAACCCGGAATGATGCAATACCGAAAATAGAAGTTGAGATAATTGACTGGTGAAATCTACACCACAACCTCAATGACTAGACAATGCTGGTTGGTCAATTTTGGAATTTGACTCTTTCCTTGGACAATTCTTTGATTCTTTTTTGACTCTTATGAAATTTAGTAGGGAATCTAATTGAATTCTGGGCTGTTGGCTACCCATGGTGTCTACGGTACGTTCTGATATGAAAAAATAAATAGTTAAGTCTTACATAGTACACTTATCCCAACAAATGGAGAGACCCTGTTTCCCATCCAGTGATTCGCTAGGCAATGGTAGGAACCTGTTTCTGAGCTGGACACATTGACCAGTATATAAGTCTTGTCTGGACCTTCATGAAACCACTTATTGTTCTTGTACCAGGTAAAGGTTATGTTCTTCATCCAGGGAACCTCACATGTAAGAGTCACAGAGTGGCCTTCATATATCTCCTCAGATGGCACCACCAGCAGACGCGCACCTATACAGACAGAAATAATCCATACAGCATAAAACCAGAAAACCTATAAGCAAGTCACAGAAATTAACAAAGGTAAAACATAAATTCCTTACTAATTCCATTTAGAAATACAAATGTTCTTGTCCGTAGCATGAAGTACACAAGATGCAGTATTATAATAGTTATATTATTCTACATAGGGGCAGTATTATAGTAGATATATTATTGTACATAGGAGCAATATTATAGTAATTATATTCTTGTACATAGGAGCAGTATTATAGTAGTTATATTCGTGTACATAGGGGCAGTATTATAGTAGTTATATTCATGTACATGGGGGCAGTATTATAGTAGTTATATTCTTGTACATAGGAGCAGTATTATAGTAGTTATATTCTTGTACATAGGAGCAGTATTATAGTAGTTATATTCTTGTACATAGGGGCAGTATTATAGTAGTTATATTCTTGTACATAGAGGGCAGTATTATAGTAGTTATATTCTTGTACATAGGGGGCAGTATTATAGTAGTTATATTATTTTACATAGGGGCAGTATTATAGTAGTTATATTCTTGTACATAGGAGCAGTATTATAGTAGTTATAGTCTTGTACATAGGAGCAGTATTATAGTAGTTATAGTCTTGTACATAGGAGCAGTATTATAGTAGTTATATTCTTGTACATAGGGGCAGTATTATAGTAGTTATATTCTTGTACATAGGGGCAGTATTATAGTAGTTATATTATTTTACATAGGGGCAGTATTATAGTAGTTATATTATTGTACATAGAGGCAGCATTATAGTAGTTATATTCATGTACATGGGGGCAGTATTATAGTAGGTATATTCTTGTACATAGAGGCAGCATTATAGTAGTTATATTCATGTACATGGGGGCAGTATTATAGTAGGTATATTCTTGTACATAGGGGCAGTATTATAGTAGTTATATTATTGTACATAGAGGCAGCATTATAGTAGTTATGTTCATGTACATAGGAGCAGTATTATAGTAGTTATATTCTTGTACATAGGGGCAGTATTATAGTAGTTATATTCTTGTACATGGGGGCAGTATTATAGTAGTTATATTCTTGTACATAGGGGCAGTATTATAGTAGTTATATTCTTGTACATACGAGCAGTATTATAGTAGTTATATTCCTGTACATAGGAGCAGTATTATAGTAGTTATATTCTTGTACATAGGGGCAGTATCATAGTAGTTATATTCTTGTACATAGGGGCAGTATTATAGTAGTTATATTCTTGTACATAGGGGCAGTATTATAGTAGTTATATTCTTGTACATAGGGTCAGTATTATAGTAGTTATATTCTTGTACATAGGGGCAGTATTTTTGTAGTTATATTCTTGTACATAGGAAGCAGTATTACAGTAGTTATATTCTTGCACATAGAGGCAATATTATAGTAGTTATATTCTTGTACATAGGAGCAGTATTATAGTAGTTATATTCTTGTACATAGGGGCAGTATTATAGAAGTTCTATTCTTGTACATAGGAGCATTATTATATTAGTTATATTCTTGTACATAGGAGCAGTGTTATCGTAGTAATATTCTTGTACATAGGGGCAGTATTATAGTAGTTATATTCTTGTACATAGGGGCAGTATTATAGTAGTTATATCTTTGTACATAGTGTGATGCAGTGGTAGCACCGTACGCAGTGAAACGGCAGTGACTGAAGCAAGCTCAAACAAAACGTTCCTTTAATATGTTTCTTCACACATTCCATTAGAAATACACAATACACGGCTTTAGTTTGCAGTCCCTAAACAGGCCAGACTTCCCTTTGTCCAGTTTCCCTGGGCGACCGCACACCGGTACCTAGTCTCTTTACTTCTGCCGTGCACCGCACACTATCCACCGGATTGCAGCCTGGTAAACATAAGACAGCCGAGACGCAGGGTATTAGTCTCTTTGGTTTCTCTTGCCCCTGTGTTGCTTCACACAGGAAGTGCTCTGCAGACAACTGCTCTGTCTGCTTCCAAGAACAACACTGACACACCTCCCCCTCCACTACAGGGCTTTTAATCAGTCACTGCTTCACCATTCTAATTACAGCTACACCTGTGTCTGCAGTACGCCCTCATGGCCTCACTACACCTCAGTGCACATTCTGGAGAGCACAAACAGCGCCCCCTAGCTGTAATAGGGGTCACTGCCTCACATATCATCCCCCCTGTTCATACCTGTGGGGTTGAATATTTGTTACCCCTTATGTGTGCGAGACAGGGCATTGGTATGCCCCTGTGACATCCCCGCTCAACACTACATTAAGAAACCAAAGTAGAGACCGGAACCATCGATCGGCGCATGCATCCCTCCCCTTTGCGTTTCTCCTCCATATTTCATTACGGGACCACCCACCCCATTCTCCATTTCAGAAGCAAAGCCCCCTTTTCTGATTAACTGTAGATTTGGGCTAGTTTTGGGTGGTCTCGACCTTGTTTATTTTGGGTTCACCAACCCCGCGGGTCATCCTGTCACCCAAGTATCTGCTTTTGGGCCCCTGGTATAGTTTCCTCTGTACCCGTACCCGTGCCTCAGTGACTATATCACACTGAAACGCCATGGACCACGCCGGCAACTCTGAGCATATGTCTGTATTACGTCGCACCCGAACCTAAGCCTCCTGACACTGCTGTCTAGCGAGTGCTCTATCTAATTTACCCTGACACCCGGCCCCATCCTTGATCGGTGCCAGAGGGTTCCTCGTGCGCATGTCCCCAGCCGCCTCCACGACCATACACTCCCGGCTCTTCTTATACCTGCGTTTTTTATACCTGCGTCTACGTGTGGGACCGTGGATCTGAGCTGTCCCGACCTTAGCAGGGAACACCTCCAGCTCAGAGTTCAATGGAGTCCCCACGACCTCTACTGCCACAACCTCAAGAGGAAGCCTATCGGGGTTACACTCTAACCCTAAATTGGCGACCCCTGTGGCAGACCTCTTAGGATCTAAGGGTTCTACGCCCGAAACAACATCTTCAATTTCTCCTGCCATTACCTCTAGTGGGAGCCTATCGGGATTACACTCTGTCCCTAGGTTGGCAACCCCTATGGCAGGTATCTCAATATCTTTGGGTTCTGCACCCAATACAACATTTTCCGTGAGAGGGTTGACCCTGGTCTCCCACAGGGACCAAAACAGGGGCAAATCTCTCCCCAACACAGCCCCATATGGAAGGGTCTTTGCCACTCCCACCTCATGCTTAATGTCCCCACATAGTGTAGAAAAAGTAACCTCCGCGGTCGGGTACTCCCGGATTTCCCTGTGGATACCAATCACCACCACTTTTGGTCCTTTGGGGGTTGTCCCCGGCAACAAGGGACAGATGGACCAGAGTCAATTTACTACCCGTGTCCAGGAGGGCCTCTGTTCGGCACCCATTCACAAGTACCTGGAACAATTCTGGCTCGCTACCGGCTGTGCCCATAGTGGTGATACAGACTGGCTGGGCACACATAGACTCCTGACCAGTGTTCCTGCAGTCCATGGGCTTAGATGTCACCGAACAGTTACTAGTCCCATACCCAGGCTCTGGTGCAACATCCTTAGTGGGTTTATACTGCTCAATCAATTCTATCAGCAGTTCCAGGGTGCCTAGGTCTCTCAGCCTGACCCAACGCTGTATGGCGGCCGGCAGAGCTCTCACCGTCCGGTCAGCCACAGTTCTCTCCATCATCTCATAAGGGGAACAGAACTCAGGCTGGAGCCACTCCTCCACCAATTGCAATAAGTCATTTGCTTGAGACCTGGCAGGCCGAGTCTCTACTTAGGACTACTGGTACACCCAATGATCGCCCCTTACCTTTGGGGTCTCTTCAGGACTCTGCTGTTCGCCCCTCACTTTACGGGTATCCTTTTTTAAATGCTGAAGGTACTGCTAGCTGCCACTGTAGTGCCTTTTGCTGCTGCTGCCACTGCAGCTCCTGCTGCTGCAGAACCTCTTGCTGCAACTGCTGAAACTGCAGTGTCTCTTGCTGAAGCCTTTGCTAGTTGAGCAGAACCTGCTTCAAAAGCTCCTCCATTTCTCCAGCAGACTTGCACACGATCTGCAGCACTCTCTGGGGCATGCCTTAGTTCACATGCCCGCATTCTCCACCATATGTGATGGAGCGGTAGCATCGTATGCAGTGAAACGGCAGTGCCCAAAGCAAGTATAAACAAAATGTTCCTTTAATGTGTTACTTCACACAGTTCATTAGAAATTCACAATACACAGCTTCTTCACCCAGACCATTGTAAATACACAGTACACGGCTTCTTCACACAGTCCATTAGAAATACACAATACACGGCTTTAGTTTGCAGTCCCTAAACAGGCCAGACTTCCCTTTGTCCAGTTTTCCTTGGCGACCACATACAGGTGCCTAGTCTCTTTACTCATGCCGTGCACCGCACGCTATCGTCCGGATTGCAGCCTGGTAAACATAAGACAGCCTGAGATGCAGGGTGTCAGTCTCTTTGGTTCCTCTTGCCCCTGTGTTGCTTCACACAGTGAGTGCTCTGCAGACAAATGCTCTGTCTGCTTCCAAGAACAACTCTGACACCCCCTCCCCCTCTCCTACAGGGCTTTTAATCAGTCACTGCTTCACCATTCTAATTACAGCTACACCTGTGTCTGCAGTACGCCCTCATGGCCTCACTACGCCTCTGTGCGCATTCTGGAGAGCACAAACAGTGGTCCCTAGCTGTAACAGGGGTCACTGCCTCACAATAAGAGCAGTATTATAGTAGTTATATTCTTGCACATAGGGGCAGTATTATAGTAGTTATATTTTTGTACATAGGAGCTTTATTATAGTAGTTATATTCCTGTAGATAGGGCCCAGTATTATATTAGTTATATTCTTGCACATAGGAGCAGTATTATAGTAGTTATATTGTTGTACGTAAGGGCAGTATTATAGTAGATATATTCTTGTACATAGGAGCAGTATTATAGTAGTTATATTCTTGTACATAGGAGAAGTATTATAGTAGTTATATTGTTGTACGTAAGGGCAGTATTATAGTAGTTATATTCTTGTACATAGGGGGCAGTATTATAGTAGTTATATTCTTGTACATAGGAGCAGTATTATAGTAGTTATATTCTTGTACATAGGAGCAGTATTATAGTAGTTATATTCTTGTGCATAGGAGCAGTATTATAGTAGTTATATTCTTGTACATATGGACAGTATTATAGTAGTTATATTCTTGTACATAGGGACAGTACTATAGTAGTTATATTCTTGTACATAGGGAGCAGTATTATAGTAGTTATATTCTTGTACATAGGGGCAGTATTATAGTAGTTATATTCTTGTACATAGGAGCAGTATTATAGTAGTTATATTCTTGTACATAGGAGCAGTATTATAGTAGTTATATTCTTGTACATAGGGGCAGTATTATAGTAGTTATATTCTTCTACATAGGGGCAGTATTATAGTAGTTATATTCTTGTACGTAGGGAGCAGTATTATAGTAGTTATATTCTTGTACATAGGAGCAGTATTATAGTAGTTATATTCTTGTATATAGGAGGCAGTATTATAGTAGTTATATTCTTGTACATAGGGACAGTATTATAGTAGTTATATTCTTGTACATAGGAGCAGTATTATAGTAGTTATCTTCTTGTACATAGTGGCAGTATTATAGTAGTTATATTCTTGTACATAGGGGCAGTATTATAGTAGTTATATTCTTGTACATAGGGGCAGTATTATAGTAGTTATATTCTTGTACATAGGGGCAGTATTATAGTAGTTATATTCTTGTACATAGGAGCAGTATTATAGTAGTTATACTCTTGAACATAGGGGTCTGTATTACAGTACTTACATTTCTTACATAGAGGGCACTATATTTGTTTTGCTGTTTTATATCAGGAATAGTATGATGATAATTACAATATATTCTCGATCAGCGAGGGCAGTTAATATTATTATCATTATACATATGTGGCTGTGTAATAAACTGTATATTCTTGTACACATAGTGCTGCACTATATTAGTTATTTTGCTCTCCACAAATGAGAACAAAATTATAGAAATGTATTGAAGGATGCACAGAAAAGTTTTTATGTAATGCCCATTTCATTAATAGAGATAGAGAACATTATCGATCTTTACTCACTTTCTGCTGTGAATTGAATAGTTTTTTCCAAATTTCCTAAATAATTTTGAGCTTGACACGTGTATTGTCCTTGGTCTTCAGCTGTGATGTCCTCTATTTCTAGCCTCAATGTGTTATGAGTTGAGGACAGTTTCATGCGTCGGTTAATGTCCTGTAGACTGGAGGAGTTCAATGGTTTCATTCCTTTGAGCAGATGCATTTGTGATGAAGGGTTGCTGTCCACAGTGCACAGAATTACTCCTTGTTGTCTGCCCTGAAGTTCCAAATATGAAGTCAGGGATAAGTTCCTTGGGGGATCTATTGAAAGAAAGAAAATTGAAAGAAAATTTTTAAACAGACTATTTCGATGTGATAGACATCTCTGGGCAGAAGGATCTACAATAGTTTGTGACTTCTGGTCCTGGTATTGTTGCTCCTCTATTGACTTTTTGGAAAGTAAGGCTAAACGTACACTTTCAGTTTGACCAAGCTCATTATTTTTTTATGTTTTCCATGTTAGAGTGGTAAGAAAAATGTCACAAAGTTGTTGCAATTTGGTGCCAATGTGGAGAAACTCCCAATCATTGAAGTCTTTGAATACACACGTGGTCAAAATTGTTGGTCCCCCTCGTTTAATGACAGAAAAACCCACAATGGTCACAGAAATAACTGGAATCTGACAAAAGTAATAATAAATCAAAGTTCTATGAAAATGAACAAATTAAATTCAGACATTGCTTTTCAACCATGCTTCCACAGAATTTTATAAGAAATAAAACTCATGAAATCGGCCTGGACAGAAATGATGGTTCCTTAACTTAATATTTTGTTGCACAACCTTTTGAGGCAATCACTGCAATCAAACGATTCCTCTAACTGTCAATGAGACTTCTGCTCCTCTCCACAGGTATTTTGGCCGCTCCTCAAGAGCAAACTGCTCCAGTTGTCTCGTGTGTGAAGGTTGCCTCTTCCAGACGACATGTTTCAGCTCTTTCCAAAGATGCTCAATAGGATTTAGGTCAGGGCTCATAGAAGGCCACTTCACAATAGTCCAATGTTTTCTTTTTACCATTTTTGGGTGCTTTTAGCTGTGTGTTTTGGGTCATTATCCTGTTGCAAGACCCATGACCTGTGACTGAGACCAAGCTTTCTGACACTGGGCAGCACATTTCTCTCTAATATCCCATGATAGTCTTGAGATTTCATTGCACCCTGCACAGATTCTAGCAAAGCTGCCCCAGAACATAAAGCCTCCTCCATGTTTCACAGTAGGGACAGTGTTGTTTTCTTGATATGTTTCATTTTTCTGTCTGTGAAAATAGAGCTGATGTGCCTTGCCAAAAAGTTCCATTTTTGTCTCATCTGTCCATAGGACATTCTCCCAGAAGCTTTGTGGTTTGTCAACATGTAGTTTGGCACATTCCAGTCTTGCTTTTTTTACAATTTTTTCATAAATGTTGTCATCCTTGGTCGTCTCCCATGAAGTCCACTTTGGCTCATACAACGACAGATGGTGCAATCTGATACTGATGTTCCTGGAGCTTGAAGTTCACCTTTCATCTGTTTAGAAGTTTTTCTGGTCTCTTTTGTTACCATTCGTATTATCCGTCTCTTTGATTTGTCACCAATGTTCCTCCTGCGGCCACGTCCAGGGAGGTCGGCTTCAGTCCATGGATCTTACATCTCTGAATAATATGTGCAAGTGTAGTCACAGGAACATCAAGCTGCTTGGAGATGGACTTATAACCTTTACCTGTAACATGCTTGTCTATAATTTTCTTTCTAATCTCCTGAGACAACTCTTTCCTTCGCTTCCTCTGGTCCATGCTGAGTGTGATACCCACCATGTAACCACACAGCACAGTGATATCTGTAGCCCTATATACCGGCCACTCACTGACTCCAGGACTGTAGACACCTGTGATGCTCGTTAGTGGACACACCGTGATTTAACAGGTCCCTTTTGTCACATTATTTTCAGGGGTCCCATCATGTCTGTCCAGGCCGATTTCATGAGTTTTATTTATTTTTTTTTTAATTCTGTGGAAGCATGGTGGAAAAGCAATGTCCGACTTTCATTTGTTCATTTTCATAGATCTTTTATTTATTACTAGCTGTACTACCCGGCTTCGCCCGGGTTAATGACTGCTGTTAGCAAAATAGAATGTGTTAACAAAAATTTATTCTGCACACAAAAACCACAAAACAAATAGATAGAAATGTAATTATTAAAAGGCAAAAACTAAGCAAATAGAAGCATTTCACAACATATATTAGCTTTGTTATACTGAGAATGTCTTTGTTGCCTATATTAACCAATCAGAGCTCAGGTTAATTAACTGTAGCAAAATAGAAGCTGAGCTGTGATTGGTTGCTATTGGCAGCCTGATAAATCCCCAGCCAACAGGAAGCCCTCCCCCCTGGCAGTATATATTAGCTCACACATACACATAATAGACAGGTCATGTGACTGACAGCTGCCGTATTTCCTATATGGTACATTTGTTGCTCTTGTAGTTTGCTTATTAATCAGATTTTTATTTTTGAAGGACAATACCAGACTTGTGTGTGTTTTAGGGCGAGTTTTATGTGTCAAGTTGTGTGTGTTGAGTTGCGTGTGGCGACATGCATGTAGCGACTTTTGTGAGATGAGTTTTGTGTGGCGACATGCGTGTAGCAACATTTTGTGTGTTGAGTTGCATGTGACAGGTTAGTGTAGCAAGTTGTGTGCAGCAAGATTTGTGCATGGCGAGTTTTGCGCGTGGCGAGTTTTATGTGTGGTGCATTTTGAGTATGTGCAAGTTTTGTGTGAGGCAACTTTTGCATGTGGTGCAACTTTTGTACATGTGGCAATTTTTCTGTGTGTGCAAGTTTTGCATGAGGTGAGTTTTCCATGAGGTGAGTTTTGCACGTGTGGCGAGTTTTGCGTGAGCCTAGTTTTGCATATGGCGAGTTTTGCATGTAGCGAGTTTTGAGTGGTGACTTTTGTGTTTCGACTTTTATGTGGCGAGGTTGGTGTGTGTGTGTGGTGAAATGTGTGCTGAGGGTGGTATATGTGTTCAAGCACGTGGTAGTGTGTGGCGCATTTTGTGTTTGTGTTCATATCCCCGTGTGTGGTGAGTATCCCATGTCGGGGCCCCACCTTAGCAACTGTACGGTATATACTCTTTGTCGCCATCGCTCTCATTCTTTAAGTCCTCATTGTTCACATCTGGCAGCTGTCAATTTTCCTCCAACACTTTTCCCTTCACTTTTTCCCCATTATGTAGATAGGAGCAAAATTGTTTGGTGAATTGGAACACGCGGGGTTAAAATTTCACCTCACAACATAGCCTATGACGCTCTCGGGGTCCAGACGTGTGACTGTGCAAAATTTTGTGGCTGTAGCTGCGACGGTACAGATGCCAATCCCGGACATACACACATACATACATACACACATTCAGCTTTATATATTAGATATACCTGTATGTAATCTCCTGTATATAGTATATACCTGTGTGTCATCTCACCTATATATAGTATATATCTGTGTGTCATCTCCTGTATATAGTATATACCTGTATGTCATCTCCTCCTATACATAGCATATACCTGTGTCATCTCCTCCTGTATATACTATATACCTGTAGGTAATCTGCTCCTGTATATAGTATATACCTGTGTGTCATCTCCTCCTGTATATAGTATATACCTGTATGTCATCTCCTCCTGTATGTAGTATGTACCTGTATGTCATCTCCTCCTCTATATAGTATATACCTGTGTGTCATCTCTCCTGTATATAGTATATATCTGTGTGTCATCTCCTCCTGTATATAGTATATACCTGTGTGTCATCTCCCCTGTAAATAGTATATACCTGTGTGTCATCTCCTGTATATAGTATATAGCTGTATGCCATCTCCTCCTGTATTAGCCCTCGTTCACACGTTATTTGGTCAGTATTTTTACCTCAGTATTTGTAAGCTAAAATGGCAGCCTGATAAATCCCCAGCCAACAGTAAGCCCACCCCCTGGCAGTATATATTAGCTCACACATACACATAATAGACTGGTCATGTGACTGACAGCTGCCGGATTCCTATATGGTACATTTGTTGCTCTTGTAGTTTGTCTGCTTATTAATCAGATTTTTATTTTTGAAGGATACCAGACTTGTGTGTGTTTTAGGGCGAGTTTCGTGTGTCAAGTTGTGTGTGTTGAGTTGCGTGTGGCGACATGCATGTAGGGACTTTTGTGAGATGAGTTTTGTGTGGCGACATGCGTGTAGCAACTTTTTGTGTGTCGAGTTGCATGTGACAGGTTAGTGTAGCAAGTTGTGTGCAGCAAGTTTTGCGCATGGCGAGTTTTGCGCGTGGCGAGTTTTATGTGTGGTGCCTTTTGAGTATGTGCAAGTTTTGTGTGAGGCAACTTTTGCATGTGTTGCAACTTTTGTGCATGTGGCAATTTTTCTGCGTGTGGCAATTTTTCTGCGTGTGCAAGTTTTGCGTGTGGCGAGTTTTGCACGTGTGGCGAGTTTTGCATGTGGAGAGTTTTGCGCGTGGCGAGTTTTGAGCGGCGACTTTTGTGTTTCTACTTTTATGTGGCGA
This sequence comes from Ranitomeya variabilis, assembly GCF_051348905.1. Lineage (NCBI taxonomy): Eukaryota > Metazoa > Chordata > Amphibia > Anura > Dendrobatidae > Ranitomeya > Ranitomeya variabilis. The sequence continues at coordinate 1,150,866,767 of NC_135232.1, forward strand.
GGTTGGTGTATGTGTGGTGAAATGTGCACTGAGGGTGGTATATGTGTTCGAGCACGTGGTAGTGTGTGGCGCATTTTGTGTGTGTGTTCATATCCCCGTGGTGGTGTGATTATCCCATGTTGGGGCCCCACCTTAGCAACTGTACAGTATATACTCTTTGGTGCCATCGCTGTCATTCTTTAAGTCCCCCTTGTTCACATCTGGCAGCTGTTAATTTGCCTCCAACACTTTTCCTTTCATTTTTTCCCCATTATGTAGATAGGGGCAAAATTGTTTGGTGACTTGGAAAGCGCGGGGTTAAAATTTCACCTCACAATATAGCTTTGACGCTCTCAGGGTCCAGACGTGTGACTGTGCAAAATTTTGTGCCTGTAGCTGCGACGCCTCCAACACTTTTCCTTTCACTTTTTCCCCATTATGTAGATAGGGGCAAAATTGTTTGGTGAATTGGAAAGCGCGGGGTTAAAATTTCACCTCACAACATAGCCTATGACGCTCTCGGGGTCCAGACGTGTGACTGTGCAAAATTTTGTGGCTGTAGCTGCTACAGTTCAGATGCCAATCCCGGACATACATACATACATACATACATACACACACACACACATTCAGCTTTATATATTAGATTACTTTTGTCAGATTCAAGTTATTTCTGTGACCATTGTGGGTTTTTCTGTCATTAAATGAGGGAGACCAACAATTTTGACCACGTGTGTATATGTCTCCTATGTGCTGTTTTGGAGAGAACTGTGTGGATGGACGCCCATCTCTATGATTTGTGGTGGCAATGGGTGGTATATGTGATCCAAATCATTTTTTTTTGTATTTGTGGTCTGGTATATTAAGTGGAACCATCTGTTATTTTTTTGCTATTTATTTAGTTATATGGATCACCATTTTTATGTTACTATGTTCTATACTTTAGACTATGGCAGCGCTTTGATTTTTGCCTATGACCAGAATTGTCATAATACTTCAGTGTTTTTTTTATGGAGGGAAAATTCTTGGATGCCTGACTGTTGTGAATTTGCTTTTTGCTCCCTCTAGTGGTTACTAGTTTTTTGACTCTGGTTTTTCTGTCATTCCTTTTATCCGCACCTGGGTCGTTAGTTAGGGGTGTTGCTATATAAGCTCCCTGGACCTTCAGTTCTATGCCTGGCAACGTAGTTATCAGAGCTAGTCTGCTGTGCTCTTGTCTACTGATCCTGGTTCCAGTTATATCAGCTAAGTCTGCCTTTTGCTTTTTGCTATTTGTTTTGGTTTTGTATTTTTGTCCAGCTTGTTCCAAATCTTATCCTGACCTTTGCTGGAAGCTCTAGGGGGCTGGTGTTCTCCCCCCGGACCGTTAGACGGTTCGGGGGTTCTTGAATTTCCAGTGTGGATTTTGATAGGGTTTTTGTTGACCATATAAGTTACCTTTCTTAATTCTGCTATCAGTAAGCGGGCCTCTCTGTGCTAAACCTGATTCATTTCTGTGTTTGTCATTTCCTCTTACCTCACCGTCATTATTTGTGGGGGGCTTCTATCCTGCTTTGGGGTCCCCTTCTCTGGAGGCAAGAAAGGTCTTTGTTTTCCTCTACTAGGGGTAGCTAGATTCTCCGGCTGGCGCGTGTCATCTAGAATCAACGTAGGAATGATCCCCGGCTACTTCTAGTGTTGGCGTTAGGAGTAGATATACGGTCAACCCAGTTACCACTGCCCTATGAGCTGGATTTTTGTATTCTGCAGACTTCCACGTTCCTCTGAGACCCTCGCCATTGGGGTCATAACAGTTTGCCAGGCCAGTATTAAATGTTTAATGCATTGCAGAAGAGGGATTATAAGAAAGAAGATTCTGAGTTTTTTTTTTTTTCTTCTTCCCCTTTACCTCAGAGTGGCTATGCTTGCTGCAGACATGAATGTCCAGACCTTGATTACAAGTGTGGACCAGCTGGCTACTCGTGTGCAGGGCATACAAGACTATGTTATCAGAAATCCTAAGTCAGAACCTAAAATACCGATTCCTGAACTGTTTTCCGGAGACAGGTTTAAGTTTAGGAATTTCGTGAATAATTGTAAATTGTTTTTGTCCCTGAGACCCTGTTCATCTGGAGATTCTGCTCAGCAAGTAAAAATTGTTATTTCGTTCTTACGGGGCGACCCTCAGGATTGGGCTTTTTCGCTGGCGCCAGGAGATCCGGCATTGGCTGATCTTGATGCGTTTTTTCTGGCGCTCGGTTTACTTTATGAGGAACCCAATCTTGAGATTCAGGCAGAAAAGGCCTTGCTGGCTATGTCTCAGGGGCAGGACGAGGCTGAAGTGTATTGCCAAAAATTTCGGAAATGGTCCGTGCTGACACATTGGAACGAGTGTGCACTGGCCGCTAATTTTAGAAATGGCCTTTCTGAAGCCATTAAGAATGTTATGGTGGGTTTTCCCATTCCCACAGGTCTGAATGATACTATGGCACTGGCTATTCAAATTGACCGGCGGTTGCGGGAGCGCAAAACCGCAAATTCCCTCATGGTGTTGTCTGAACAGACACCTGATTTAATGCAATGTGATAGAATCCTGACTAGAAATGAGCGGAAAATTCATAGACGCCGGAATGGCTTGTGCTACTACTGTGGTGATTCTACACATGTTATCTCAGCATGCTCTAAACGTATAGCTAAGGTTGTTAGTCCTGTCACCGTTGGTAATTTGCAACCTAAATTTATTCTGTCTGTAACTTTGATTTGCTCACTGTCATCTTATCCTGTCATGGCGTTTGTAGATTCAGGTGCTGCCCTGAGTCTCATGGATCTGTCATTTGCTAAGCACTGTGGTTTTACTCTTGAACCATTAGAAAATCCTATTCCTCTTAGGGGTATTGATGCTACACCATTGGCAGCAAATAAACCGCAGTATTGGACACAGGTTACCATGTGCATGACTCCTGAACACCGCGAGGTGATACGTTTCCTGGTTTTACATAAGATGCATGATTTGGTTGTTTTAGGGCTGCCATGGTTACAGACCCATAATCCAGTCCTGGACTGGAAGGCTATGTCAGTCTCAAGTTGGGGCTGTCGTGGTATTCATGAGGATTCCCTGCCTGTGTCTATTGCTTCTTCTACGCCTTCGGAAGTTCCGGAGTATTTGTCTGATTATCAGGATGTCTTCAGTGAGTCTGAGTCCAGTGCACTGCCTCCTCATAGGGAATGTGACTGTGCAATAGATTTGATTCCAGGCAGTAAATTTCCTAAGGGAAGACTGTTTAATCTGTCGGTACCTGAACATACCGCTATGCGTTCATATATCAAGGAGTCTCTGGAGAAAGGACATATTCGTCCGTCTTCTTCCCCTCTTGGTGCGGGATTCTTTTTTGTGGCAAAAAAGGACGGATCTTTGAGACCTTGTATTGATTATCGGCTTTTAAATAAGATCACTGTCAAATTTCAGTATCCTTTACCGCTGTTGTCTGACTTGTTTGCCCGGATTAAGGGTGCCAAGTGGTTCACCAAGATAGACCTTCGTGGTGCGTACAACCTTGTGCGCATTAAGCAAGGTGATGAATGGAAAACCGCATTCAATACGCCCGAAGGTCATTTTGAGTACTTGGTGATGCCTTTTGGGCTCTCCAATGCGCCTTCAGTTTTTCAGTCCTTTATGCATGACATTTTCCGGAAGTATCTGGATAAATTTTTGATTGTTTATCTGGATGATATTTTGGTTTTTTCTGATAATTGGGATTCGCATGTGGAGCAGGTCAGGTTGGTCTTTAAAATTTTGCGTGAAAATTCTTTGTTTGTCAAGGGCTCAAAGTGTCTCTTTGGTGTACAGAAGGTTCCCTTTTTGGGGTTCATTTTTTCCCCTTCTGCTGTGGAGATGGACCCAGTCAAGGTCCGAGCTATTCTTGATTGGACTCAGCCCTCGTCAGTTAAGAGTCTTCAGAAGTTCTTGGGCTTCGCTAACTTCTACCGTCGTTTTATTGCTAATTTTTCTAGCATTGTGAAACCTTTGACGGATATGACCAAGAAGGGCTCCGATGTAGCTAACTGGGCTCCTGCTGCCGTGGAGGCTTTCCAGGAGTTGAAACGCCGGTTTACTTCGGCGCCTGTTTTGTGCCAGCCTGACGTCTCACTTCCCTTTCAGGTTGAGGTGGATGCTTCGGAGATTGGGGCAGGGGCCGTTTTGTCGCAGAGAGGCCCTGGTTGCTATGCTATGAAACCTTGTGCCTTTTTCTCTAGGAAGTTTTCGCCTGCCGAGCGAAATTATGATGTGGGCAATCGGGAGTTGTTGGCCATGAAATGGGCATTTGAGGAGTGGCGTCATTGGCTCGAGGGTGCTAAGCATCGTGTGGTGGTCTTGACTGATCACAAAAATCTGATGTATCTCGAGTCTGCTAAACGCCTTAATCCGAGACAGGCCCGCTGGTCATTGTTTTTCTCCCGCTTTGATTTTGTTGTCTCGTATTTACCAGGTTCAAAGAATGTGAAGGCCGATGCTCTTTCTAGGAGCTTTGTGCCTGATGCTCCTGGAGTCGCTGATCCTGTTGGTATTCTTAAAGATGGAGTTATCTTGTCAGCTATTTCTCCGGATCTGCGACGTGTGTTGCAGAGATTTCAGGCTGATAGGCCTGAGTCTTGTCCACCTGACAGACTGTTTGTCCCGGATAAGTGGACCAGCAGAGTCATTTCCGAGGTTCATTCCTCGGTGTTGGCAGGTCACCCGGGAATTTTTGGCACCAGAGATCTGGTGGCCAGGTCCTTTTGGTGGCCTTCCTTGTCAAGGGATGTGCGGTCATTTGTGCAGTCCTGTGGGACTTGTGCTCGAGCTAAGCCTTGCTGTTCTCGTGCCAGCGGTTTGCTCTTGCCCTTGCCTGTCCCGAAGAGACCTTGGACACATATCTCCATGGATTTCATTTCTGATCTTCCGCTATCTCAGGGCATGTCCGTTATCTGGGTGATATGTGATCGCTTCTCCAAGATGGTCCATTTGGTTCCTTTGCCTAAGCTGCCTTCCTCTTCCGATCTGGTTCCTGTGTTTTTCCAGAACGTGGTTCGTTTGCACGGCATCCCTGAGAATATTGTGTCAGACAGAGGATCCCAGTTCGTTTCCAGGTTCTGGCGATCCTTTTGTAGTAGGATGGGCATTGATTTGTTGTTTTCGTCTGCTTTCCATCCTCAGACCAATGGACAGACGGAGCGAACCAATCAGACTTTGGAGGCTTATTTGAGGTGTTTTGTCTCTGCTGATCAGGACGATTGGGTGACATTCTTGCCGTTGGCTGAGTTTGCCCTTAATAATCGGGCTAGTTCCGCCACCTTGGTTTCGCCTTTTTTCTGCAACTCTGGTTTCCATCCTCGCTTTTCTTCGGGTCATGTGGAGCCTTCTGACTGTCCTGGGGTGGATTCTGTGGTGGATAGGTTGCAGCAGATCTGGAATCATGTGGTGGACAACTTGAAGTTGTCACAGGAGAAGGCTCAGCGCTTTGCCAACCGCCGCCGCGGTGTGGGTCCCCGACTACGCGTTGGGGATTTGGTATGGCTTTCTTCCCGCTTTGTTCCTATGAAGGTCTCCTCTCCCAAATTTAAACCTCGTTTTATTGGGCCTTACAAGATATTGGAAATCCTTAATCCTGTATCTTTTCGTCTGGATCTTCCTGTGTCGTTTGCTATTCACAATGTATTTCATAGGTCCTTGTTGCGGCGGTACATTGTGCCTGTAGTTCCTTCTGCTGAGCCTCCTGCTCCGGTGTTGGTTGAGGGCGAGTTGGAGTACGTGGTGGAGAAGATCTTGGATTCTCGCCTCTCCAGGCGGAGGCTTCAGTACCTGGTCAAGTGGAAGGGCTATGGTCAGGAGGATAATTCCTGGGTGGTCGCCTCTGATGTTCATGCGGCCGATTTAGTTCGTGCCTTTCATGCCGCTCATCCTGATCGCCCTGGTGGTCGTGGTGAGGGTTCGGTGACCCCTCACTAAGGGGGGGGTACTGTTGTGAATTTGCTTTTTGCTCCCTCTAGTGGTTACTAGTTTTTTGACTCTGGTTTTTCTGTCATTCCTTTTATCCGCACCTGGGTCGTTAGTTAGGGGTGTTGCTATATAAGCTCCCTGGACCTTCAGTTCTATGCCTGGCAACGTAGTTATCAGAGCTAGTCTGCTGTGCTCTTGTCTACTGATCCTGGTTCCAGTTATATCAGCTAAGTCTGCCTTTTGCTTTTTGCTATTTGTTTTGGTTTTGTATTTTTGTCCAGCTTGTTCCAAATCTTATCCTGACCTTTGCTGGAAGCTCTAGGGGGCTGGTGTTCTCCCCCCGGACCGTTAGACGGTTCAGGGGTTCTTGAATTTCCAGTGTGGATTTTGATAGGGTTTTTGTTGACCATATAAGTTACCTTTCTTAATTCTGCTATCAGTAAGCGGGCCTCTCTGTGCTAAACCTGATTCATTTCTGTGTTTGTCATTTCCTCTTACCTCACCGTCATTATTTGTGGGGGGCTTCTATCCAGCTTTGGGGTCCCCTTCTCTGGAGGCAAGAAAGGTCTTTGTTTTCCTCTACTAGGGGTAGCTAGATTCTCCGGCTGGCGCGTGTCATCTAGAATCAACGTAGGAATGATCCCCGGCTACTTCTAGTGTTGGCGTTAGGAGTAGATATATGGTCAACCCAGTTACCACTGCCCTATGAGCTGGATTTTTGTATTCTGCAGACTTCCACGTTCCTCTGAGACCCTCGCCATTGGGGTCATAACACCTGACGATACAAAAATCCATGCAGTTTCTTACCCTGTAGGGAAAAGTTGAGATGTTGCCATGTTGTCCAGAATTAAAAAGAACAAAGAGTTCTCAGTGGTTGGTAGCTTTTAAAGGGCAACTGAGAAGATGATAACACATAGCAGCATTCCAGACCCCTCCAGTCTGTTCATCAGGCAAAGTATAACACAAAATCTGAAGAGTCCCATATTTATACACAACGGGACATAGAAAAGTGCAGTAATGAGACAAGCTATATGAATCAGAAAGACCAATATGAGAAGGGGAAAACCAGCTGTGACAGTATATCTTGGAGCATTTCATCTATAAAGAGTGTGGAAATGTTATTGTCCCCTGATCGAGGTCTAGTCCAGGGTTGTAATACGCACATGAAAGGGCTGGCTGACAAACGTTAACCTGCAGGGCAATCACAAAGCACTGGCCCACACGATTCTGCTTCATATCTTTACCATGTTTATGTCTGACCTCTTCATTAAAGCAGCAGAGGTAACAAGCTGTAAAATTAATGCTGGCTGGTGCATAAACAAAGGAACAGAGCAGAGATTAGTACATAGATATGGGAAGAGAACTGAGTTTGTTACATAGATTCAGGAACAGAAACAAGCTTAGTACAGAAATATTGGAACAGAACCGAGTTCCTACATAATATGCGGACAGCAATAAGCCTACTACATAGATACAGGAACAGAGCAGAGCTTAGTACATAGATATGGGAAGAGAACTGAGTTTGCTACATAGATCCAGGAACAGAAACAAGCTTAGTACATAAATACTGGAACAGAACCGAGTTACTACATAATATGGGACAGCAAGAAGCCTACTACATAGATACAGGAACAGAGCAGAGCTTAGTACATAGATATGGGAAGAGAACTGAGTTTGCTACATAGATCCAGGAACAGAAACAAGCTTAGTACATAAATACTGGAACAGAACCGAGTTACTACATAATATGGGACAGCAAGAAGCCTACTACATAGATACAGAAACAGAACTGGAGGACTGGATGGAGGGATGCAGTGGAAGCAAGGATTACTAAGAGAGCAATCACTGGAGAATGACATTATGGTCGAAAGACCCAATGTCTGGATACTATAAAGATAACTGCGGGGAAGACCATGGTGGACTTCTTTAGGCATGTACAAGATCGATCTTCCTAGATAGCATTCATCCATCAAGTTGCCATGGTTTGAGATTGAGCCAAAGGCCGTTAATAAAAATATACTTCCCACTTCTTATCTATGAACTGCAACAATTATTGTGAAAAACGAAAACAAAATGAAGCTTATTCCGCCTACTATATCGTCCCATCTTTACAATTGTCCATTAAAATTAATCAACCACCGAGAACTCTCAGTTTTGACTATTTGACAATAAACGGAAATTTCAAAAAACATAGAGTAAAATCACAGCTACTCACATAGGACGGATAAGGAGACTGGCGGAGAGGTCTTGGAGCCTTTTGATGTCTGGGCTGCACAAGAGTAGGATCCAGCATCATAACTACTCACTTTTCCAAGCCCAAATGAACTGACTCTGACATCTTGAAGCCACTTACTGTTTTTGTACCAGATGTAACTGATTATTTCTTGAGACTCATCTAGAACTTCGCAAGTTAATGTGGCTATGTGCCCTTCTCTCAGTTCTCTGGATGGACTGACAAGAACATGTACATCTGCCAAAAAGTGCAAAAGTATATCATTCATGGACAAAATACCATATGATTAAAAAGCTAGAAGAACTAGAGTTGAGCATTAAAATTTGTAGGACACATCGGTAGTCCTTGGCTGCCGGACCAGAGTCAAGAGAACCTCCTGGTAATGGCGCCTCTTCTGATTAGTAGGCTGAATGCATGATGTTAGGCCAGGTCTACTAATCAGAAGAGGTGCTGGAGATACCAGTGGGTAGCAGGAGGTTCCTTGGATCTGGTCCAGCACCATGGTCTACTTGCATGGCCATTGAACCAAGGTCCTGAAAATCGTTTTCTTCTAATAAGAAGCATTAACAATCTGATGTAATAGCTTAGTAACCTGGAAGGCAATGTTAGGATAATATGGATATCATTAAAGAGGCTATCCCATCACAGTGTAAGTGATAATTTGCTGTTTGCTGGGATCACCACCAATGAGACCCCCACCAATCCTGAGCCAGGGTGCCTTGTTTGAATAGATCAATGGCCTCTGCTCCGTCGCTCTACGATACTTTCTCCAGGGAGGTAGAAAGAAGGAGCTGCCTATTTCATTGCCCGACACAGCAATGTTCACAAAGTTTCTGAAAACAGCTCTAAAACAAGAACCCATGGGATTTTGGAGCCAAATGCAACTACCAGTCAAAATATATTGTGTATATGGGTATTACAGGGAGAGGAAACATTTTTGTGCTTGCTTCCCCTCCAATTATTTTCACCTTGGTTGCAGCTTACCTTCCACATTAAAGCTAACGTTGGCTTGGCTCCTTCCCAGGAGGTTTTTAGCAACCAGAACATAGTTCCCCTGATCAGAGGCCTGAATGTTTGTGATTTCCAGTCTCAACCTGTCTGGTGAAAAGTAAGCCTGCGTCCTCTCGTTGGACCTTTCACTGTCACCAGAAGAAGCGATCAGTTGTCCATCTTTATATAAAAACAGATCTGATGGTGGGTTACTGTCGACGATGCCCAAAATTATGGCCGCTCTGCTGTGCTTTGTATCCAAAAATGATTTAATGTGCACATTTTTTGGAGGATCTGTACAGAAAAAGTAAAAAACCATCATGGGACAATATATGAGCTTTGATTTCATACTGTTCTTATACCTTATACATGGAACCTTAATGATAGGAAAGAGGGAAGCAGTTTCTTAAAAAATAATTAAAATGGTGTCCAAGATTTAAGAGAACAAGAAACAAAGGTCATTGAGCATGGAATGTGGATAAAGACAAAATAAGGTTCCCAACTGGTAAGTCCCCTTCTACTTCCACGCCACCACTGCGGTGGTCCATCCTATCTGTTGTTCGTCCTGTGGAGATGAGGTGCCAATTGGGCAGCGGCCAATCATCAGCCTTAGTGGTGATGGGCGAACAGCCGGCATCACAGTGGCGACATTTTGGTTTCTGATCGTCCCTTTTTGCCAACTTTATAAAGAATTCCTAAACTCCGATGATGACTTTGGTGACTTTGTAGCTTTGATAAACTTCACGTTATTTCACATTGGAACATTGTGCCGTCTATTTGTTTCTTCTTCTTCAAAATCGATTGTTACGTTGACCTGCAACTATGGGAACGACAAGGATCAGCACTCGCCTACCTCCTACTCTCGAGCAGTCAGTGCGCTGTTCTCTTGAATAGAAACATAGAAAAAAGAAATATGTAACGGAACGGGATATCCAGTGAAAAACATATATAAATCCCCTTAAAAATTTAATTTTATTAATTAGATATTTTAAAAATACCACTACCTAGTGAAAACAGACAAAATATATAAATATATATAGGAAATTGCAATATAGGTGCACCTGCCTAGATGGATAGCCCTACAATGACCTACTGCCCCTGCCTGACAGTGGAGGTTGGCACCCTGATAGTAATTTTGGCGCCCCCACTCCGCGACGGCTATCCCCTGCTGGCCCTAATAATGCCCTGCCAACTCAAAGGGGAGAAAACAATGAGCAATAAAAAGAAATGAAAGAAGGACAAGTAGGCAGGCACTCAGGTGCACACTATATAACGTTAACCAACTCCCTATTTCATAGTCCCAATGGGGACAATGTACCAAAAAGGAAAGTTACAGAGTAACTCATAGATTTCTTCAGTATAATTGTCCTAATGCATCCTTACAGCATAGATTCTATTATAAATCAATAATGGGACCTCAATAGGGAGGTAGAAAAAGATATAAATGACCTAATTCAGTCCGGATATAAAACTTAACATATCAACACTGTCTGGCAAGAAAATATTATAATTGACCACCACTATATATAGAATAGACTAAAGTGCATATGGTGGACAAATGGTATGCAGTTGATGTTTTTAGAGGCTAACAGTGTAATGACACCTCCATATATAAAAACACATGCAGGTGCTAATCATAGTCAGTAGTCAATAGTCAGTGTTGGTACAAATGCATCGTGTGCTAGACCAAAGAAAAATCATTAAAGTACTAGCACAGACAGCCAGTGAAGACAATATTCTCCACAAGGGAGACACTTAGCTGTCAGTATAACGCCCCGACGCGTTTCCCCGTCATACGGTTCCTCAGGGAGCAGAAAAAGATGTGCTGGACCGATAGTCAATGATGCAGGTGCCCTAATAGCGGAGCAGACCTGTTTAGAACCCCGGAGGGCGAGCTTATATGGTGAGGTGCAAATCCTGTTGACTAATCAGCAGGGCACCCAAGGCCCCTCCTCTCCACAGATTTCCGAAATAACTGGGTCTGGTACCACCCACAAAAACAAAGCAGGAATGGACAATCTCGATGTCTATACCAGCCAAGGGCTCCCACCCCTTAGCATAAATAGACAGATAATATAACTAAAAATAAGTTGACATACCACACCAGATACTAAGGCACCAGGAGATGTAGGCCACATGGTACAGCGTGGGCGCCGCCATGATAGATACACAGCCGCCGAACAGGGCCGCCCATAGTGCCAGTAACTAAGGGGCGGCATCAGAGCACTCCATAGCTATGGAGCTATACACAAGAGGACAACTCACGCTCGGTGGCCGCCATCTTTGGTGTGTTAGGCTGGACCACGCATGTGTCTGGTCTAAGCTAGATGGTCAGAGCGGCAGCGGCGTAATGGATACATGTAGCGCTATAAAATCGGCGTAAGCGCAGCATTCGCAGCTGGAAGGAGTAACCTACACTGCTGAGATGAAAAAAAGGGGGGACCCCACCAAACCCCTAATGCTACGTATGTGGCTAAAGTCGGTGACCTTCATATCTGGGCAATATAGACGATAAGGAGAAAATAAATAGACACAAATGTCGGTCACAGTCGACCACTACATACAATCTGTAGAAACATGGTATGGTAGTTAAAGAAATCAGGTACCCAACTGTTCAATGTAAAGTGCAAAAGAGGCAATGTGGATATTTAAATAAATCATAGATAATTAAATGTGTTATTACAGAAAACACGTATAGTTAAGGGATTCATTCAACCCTCCCGGTGCCATGGATTGCATACGGAAAATCCACTCTGTCTCTCGTTTGAGGAGGGCTTGATCAAAATCCCCTCCTCGTGTCTTAGGTCTCAACAGGTCAATCATACAGAAAGTGATCCCCTCCAAGGCACCCCCATGTACCCTATTCATATGTCGGGCAAGTGGGGTATCCCTCTTATGCCGGATATCTCCGAGATGCTCCCCAAATCTCGTTCTTAACTCCCTTTTGGTCTTGCCAATGTAATCAAGAGGGCAGGGGCAAGTGATCTTATATATTACCCCTGTAGATTTACAATTACCAAAATCTCTAATATCAAAACATCTACCATTGGCCGCACTCGTAAATTGTTTGGTCTGTCTAACATACTGGCATTTAGAACAACTCCCGCATCTGAAAAAGCCCAATGGTTTCCTCTCAAGCCACGTGCCTGCTACCTGTGGTTTTTGATACAAACTGTGTACCAGGCGGTCCCCAATTGTTCTCCCCCTTCTATATGTTATATTCGGCATCGAAGAGATAAATTCCTTGAGGTTCGGATCAGCTTGGAGCACAACCCAATGTCTCCTAATGATTTGGTATATTTTATCAGACTGATTGTCATAAGTCCCTATCAATCTGACCAGATCAGGAGTATCTCTCGGTCTCTCCCGAGTTCGTAGTAAAAGTGACCTATCGCTCTCCAAGGCTTCCCTGTATGATTTAGTGAGTACTTCCGAGGGATACCCTCTCTCTCTAAATCTTCGATGTAACTCCACAGCTTGATGTTTAAACGTGTCTACCTCAGAGCAGTTCCTACGGATACGCAGAAACTGCCCCTTCGGTATGCCGCGCTTAAGGGGGGTGGGGTGGTGGCTGTGCCATTGCAACAGACTATTAGTAGCAGTCGGTTTACGATAGGTGTTGGTACTTAAACCCCCATCACTATTCTTTGAGATCGTGAGGTCCAGGAAGGCGATAGTATGCTCATGGGATTCAGACGTGAACCTCATTCCGATCTTGTTAACATTGATCTCTCTCACAAACCTCTCAAAGTCAGCCCCTGGGCCAGACCACAGCACGAAAATATCGTCGATGTATCTGGCCCAGAGGCTGATGTGGGGCTGCCACCACCTATCCTCCTCCGGAAAGATAATGGTTTCCTCCCACCAGCCCAGGAACAGGTTAGCGTATGTGGGGGCACAAGGGCTCCCCATCGCTGTGCCCCTGAGCTGGTGGAAGTACTTACCGTTAAATAAAAAGAAATTCCGGGTAAGAGTGAAGAAGAGCAGTTGTTTGACAAAGTTATTGTGTTCAGCGCATTCAATGGCTCGCGTTCTCAAAAAGTGGTCAACTGCCCTCATATAAGTATCGTGGGGGATGCTACTGTACAATGCCTCCACATCAATGGAGGCTAGTATCGTGTACGGTTCCACAACAACATCCTCCAACATACCCAAGAGGTGCAACGTATCCCTCACATAAGAGGGAAGTGATAGTACAAAGGGCCTCAGGATCTGGTCTATATAGATGCCTATATTCTGAGATATTGAGTCGATCCCTGCCACAATTGGGCGACCTTTCAGTGGGTCAAGGCCCTTATGCACCTTCGGGAGGGCATAGAAAGTTGGTACAGTTGGCGAAGTGGGAGCAAGAAAGGAAAATTCATTTTTGGATATCAGCCTATTATCCAAGGCCTTGTCTAATAAAGCCATCAATTCCTTAGAATAGTCTTTTGTGGGATCCCCTAATAGAGTTTCGTAGGTATGATGGTCATTGAGGAACAAGCCACACATCTGGAGGTATTTTGGATGGTCAAGAATAACAAGATTCCCACCTTTATCTGATGATTTGAAAATCAGATTAGTATTCTTTTCAAGCCTCTGTAGAGCTGTAGACTCATTTATTGACAGGTTGTGGTTCCCATATAGATGACTATTAGAGATCCTACACAGATCTGCCTCAACCAGTTTGACAAAAATGTCAACACTGGTGACATCATTGATGGGTGGCAGTTTCTTGCTCCTCCTCCTTAGGGAGGTAAAAGGTCCTTCACCTCTCCCTCTTTCATTCTCATGTAGGAGACCCACCAAGGCATTATAGCCTTCAAGATCCTCCTCGCTGAGACCCAATTCTCTGCATTTTTCCCAATCGTTTTTCTTAAAGAACAGTTTCCACTTGAGATTTCGGCCAAAGAGATTAATATCCTTAACCCAATTAAAGCAATTGTACATATTCGTTGGGACAAAATTCAAACCCCTCTGGAGGACCGCATATTCCTCCTTGGAGAAAACAAACGAGGATAAGTTAATGATCTGGCCCTGTGTTATTGGGGCCGCCTCCTCAGATCGTATTTTACTGACTGTCGGTTGTCTAAAAAAGACGATGTTCCATAGGATGAGGAGGAGGATGCCTGGGATACAGGGCCCAAGCCACCTACAGGTCCCCTTGTGCCCCTTCCTCCTCTCCCCCTTCCTCTCTGTCTGTATTGGTTCCTGGTCGGGCGCCATTGCTGAAATGAAGCCGCCCCCTTCTCTGACCGCTCTGTGTCTGATGTATCTATATCAGAGGAGGAAATATCCCCCGTACTCTGGGGCTGATAATCGTAGGCCTTGTTGTCCCTGAATTCATTCAGGTCCCTAGTGAACTGTGAGTGTTTTCTATCTTTTAGCCTATTTTGAAATTTCTCTATCGACGTCTGTAAAAAATTCTCCCTCCTTGTATACTCAGGGTCAGTTTTTTGTTTTTGAGCCTGTTCAATCAGTAAATTCAGTTTAGTGGTTGATTCTTCAAGCAGTCTCTTTTCCTCTACAAGCAATATTTGCATGAAACGGATAGAAGAGTCGATCGACTCTTTTAGCCAGGCTGCCAATACAGTAGGATTTGCGGTCCGAGGGGAGGGTCTAATCGGGATACGCAGTCCCTTGGGCACGATCTTATTTTTGATATAATTTTCTAGGCCCTTAATTTCCCACCACGATTTAATATTGTCCTTGTAGCACAAGTAAATGTCTTTAAATAGATTTTGAAGGGAAGGATTATCTGTATTCTGAGGGGGAGTATCACTGATGGAAAAAACTATATTTGCATCCTGTGCCCATACATTAGTATCAATGGGACCTGAAAGAAAGCTCGCCATACCATCAAAAATTAGGTAGAAACATAGAAAAAAGAAATATGTAACGAAACGGGATATCCAGTGAAAAACATATATAAATCCCCTTAAAAATTTAATTTTATTAATTAGATATTTTAAAAATACCACTACCCAGTGAAAAGAGACAAAATATATAAATATATATAGGAAATTGCAATATAGGTGCACCTGCCTAGATGGATAGCCCTACAATGACCTACTGCCCCTGCCTGACAGTGGAGGTTGGCACCCTGATAGTAATTTTGGCGCCCCCACTCCGCGACGGCTATCCCCTGCTGGCCCTAATAATGCCCTGCCAACTCAAAGGGGAGAAAACAATGAGCAATAAAAAGAAATGAAAGAAGGACAAGTAGGCAGGCACTCAGGTGCACACTATATAACGTTAACCAACTCCCTATTTCATAGTCCCAATGGGGACAATGTACCAAAAAGGAAAGTTACAGAGTAACTCATAGATTTCTTCAGTATAATTGTCCTAATGCATCCTTACAGCATAGATTCTATTATAAATCAATAATGGGACCTCAATAGGGAGGTAGAAAAAGATATAAATGACCTAATTCAGTCCGGATATAAAACTTAACATATCAACACTGTCTGGCAAGAAAATATTATAATTGACCACCACTATATATAGAATAGACTAAAGTGCATATGGTGGACAAATGGTATGCAGTTGATGTTTTTAGAGGCTAACAGTGTAATGACACCTCCATATATAAAAACACATGCAGGTGCTAATCATAGTCAGTAGTCAATAGTCAGTGTTGGTACAAATGCATCGTGTGCTAGACCAAAGAAAAATCATTAAAGTACTAGCACAGACAGCCAGTGAAGACAATATTCTCCACAAGGGAGACACTTAGCTGTCAGTATAACGCCCCGACGCGTTTCCCCGTCATACGGTTCCTCAGGGAGCAGAAAAAGATGTGCTGGACCGATAGTCAATGATGCAGGTGCCCTAATAGCGGAGCAGACCTGTTTAGAACCCCGGAGGGCGAGCTTATATGGTGAGGTGCAAATCCTGTTGACTAATCAGCAGGGCACCCAAGGCCCCTCCTCTCCACAGATTTCCGAAATAACTGGGTCTGGTACCACCCACAAAAACAAAGCAGGAATGGACAATCTCGATGTCTATACCAGCCAAGGGCTCCCACCCCTTAGCATAAATAGACAGATAATATAACTAAAAATAAGTTGACATACCACACCAGATACTAAGGCACCAGGAGATGTAGGCCACATGGTACAGCGTGGGCGCCGCCATGATAGATACACAGCCGCCGAACAGGGCCGCCCATAGTGCCAGTAACTAAGGGGCGGCATCAGAGCACTCCATAGCTATGGAGCTATACACAAGAGGACAACTCACGCTCGGTGGCCGCCATCTTTGGTGTGTTAGGCTGGACCACGCATGTGTCTGGTCTAAGCTAGATGGTCAGAGCGGCAGCGGCGTAATGGATACATGTAGCGCTATAAAATCGACGTAAGCGCGGCATTCGCAGCTGGAAGGAGTAACCTACACTGCTGAGATGAAAAAAGGGGGGACCCCACCAAACCCCTAATGCTACGTATGTGGCTAAAGCCGGTGACCTTCATATCTGGGCAATATAGACGATAAGGAGAAAATAAATAGACACAAATGTCGGTCACAGTCGACCACTACATACAATCTGTAGAAACATGGTATGGTAGTTAAAGAAATCAGGTACCCAACTGTTCAATGTAAAGTGCAAAAGAGGCAATGTGGATATTTAAATAAATCATAGATAATTAAATGTGTTATTACAGAAAACACGTATAGTTAAGGGATTCATTCAACCCTCCCGGTGCCATGGATTGCATACGGAAAATCCACTCTGTCTCTCGTTTGAGGAGGGCTTGATCAAAATCCCCTCCTCGTGTCTTAGGTCTCAACAGGTCAATCATACAGAAAGTGATCCCCTCCAAGGCACCCCCATGTACCCTATTCATATGTCGGGCAAGTGGGGTATCCCTCTTATGCCGGATATCTCCGAGATGCTCCCCAAATCTCGTTCTTAACTCCCTTTTGGTCTTGCCAATGTAATCAAGAGGGCAGGGGCAAGTGATCTTATATATTACCCCTGTAGATTTACAATTACCAAAATCTCTAATATCAAAACATCTACCATTGGCCGCACTCGTAAATTGTTTGGTCTGTCTAACATACTGGCATTTAGAACAACTCCCGCATCTGAAAAAGCCCAATGGTTTCCTCTCAAGCCACGTGCCTGCTACCTGTGGTTTTTGATACAAACTGTGTACCAGGCGGTCCCCAATTGTTCTCCCCCTTCTATATGTTATATTCGGCATCGAAGAGATAAATTCCTTGAGGTTCGGATCAGCTTGGAGCACAACCCAATGTCTCCTAATGATTTGGTATATTTTATCAGACTGATTGTCATAAGTCCCTATCAATCTGACCAGATCAGGAGTATCTCTCGGTCTCTCCCGAGTTCGTAGTAAAAGTGACCTATCGCTCTCCAAGGCTTCCCTGTATGATTTAGTGAGTACTTCCGAGGGATACCCTCTCTCTCTAAATCTTCGATGTAACTCCACAGCTTGATGTTTAAACGTGTCTACCTCAGAGCAGTTCCTACGGATACGCAGAAACTGCCCCTTCGGTATGCCGCGCTTAAGGGGGGTGGGGTGGTGGCTGTGCCATTGCAACAGACTATTAGTAGCAGTCGGTTTACGATAGGTGTTGGTACTTAAACCCCCATCACTATTCTTTGAGATCGTGAGGTCCAGGAAGGCGATAGTATGCTCATGGGATTCAGACGTGAACCTCATTCCGATCTTGTTAACATTGATCTCTCTCACAAACCTCTCAAAGTCAGCCCCTGGGCCAGACCACAGCACGAAAATATCGTCGATGTATCTGGCCCAGAGGCTGATGTGGGGCTGCCACCACCTATCCTCCTCCGGAAAGATAATGGTTTCCTCCCACCAGCCCAGGAACAGGTTAGCGTATGTGGGGGCACAAGGGCTCCCCATCGCTGTGCCCTGAGCTGGTGGAAGTACTTACCGTTAAATAAAAAGAAATTCCGGGTAAGAGTGAAGAAGAGCAGTTGTTTGACAAAGTTATTGTGTTCAGCGCATTCAATGGCTCGCGTTCTCAAAAAGTGGTCAACTGCCCTCATATAAGTATCGTGGGGGATGCTACTGTACAATGCCTCCACATCAATGGAGGCTAGTATCGTGTACGGTTCCACAACAACATCCTCCAACATACCCAAGAGGTGCAACGTATCCCTCACATAAGAGGGAAGTGATAGTACAAAGGGCCTCAGGATCTGGTCTATATAGATGCCTATATTCTGAGATATTGAGTCGATCCCTGCCACAATTGGGCGACCTTTCAGTGGGTCAAGGCCCTTATGCACCTTCGGGAGGGCATAGAAAGTTGGTACAGTTGGCGAAGTGGGAGCAAGAAAGGAAAATTCATTTTTGGATATCAGCCTATTATCCAAGGCCTTGTCTAATAAAGCCATCAATTCCTTAGAATAGTCTTTTGTGGGATCCCCTAATAGAGTTTCGTAGGTATGATGGTCATTGAGGAGCAGGCCACACATCTGGAGGTATTTTGGATGGTCAAGAATAACAAGATTCCCACCTTTATCTGATGATTTGAAAATCAGATTAGTATTCTTTTCAAGCCTCTGTAGAGCTGTAGACTCATTTATTGACAGGTTGTGGTTCCCATATAGATGACTATTAGAGATCCTACACAGATCTGCCTCAACCAGTTTGACAAAAATGTCAACACTGGTGACATCATTGATGGGTGGCAGTTTCTTGCTCCTCCTCCTTAGGGAGGTAAAAGGTCCTTCACCTCTCCCTCTTTCATTCTCATGTAGGAGACCCACCAAGGCATTATAGCCTTCAAGATCCTCCTCGCTGAGACCCAATTCTCTGCATTTTTCCCAATCGTTTTTCTTAAAGAACAGTTTCCACTTGAGATTTCGGCCAAAGAGATTAATATCCTTAACCCAATTAAAGCAATTGTACATATTCGTTGGGACAAAATTCAAACCCCTCTGGAGGACCGCATATTCCTCCTTGGAGAAAACAAACGAGGATAAGTTAATGATCTGGCCCTGTGTTATTGGGGCCGCCTCCTCAGATGGTATTTTACTGACTGTCGGTTGTCTAAAAAAGACGATGTTCCATAGGATGAGGAGGAGGATGCCTGGGATACAGGGCCCAAGCCACCTACAGGTCCCCTTGTGCCCCTTCCTCCTCTCCCCCTTCCTCTCTGTCTGTATTGGTTCCTGGTCGGGCGCCATTGCTGAAATGAAGCCGCCCCCTTCTCTGACCGCTCTGTGTCTGATGTATCTATATCAGAGGAGGAAATATCCCCCGTACTCTGGGGCTGATAATCGTAGGCCTTGTTGTCCCTGAATTCATTCAGGTCCCTAGTGAACTGTGAGTGTTTTCTATCTTTTAGCCTATTTTGAAATTTCTCTATCGACGTCTGTAAAAAATTCTCCCTCCTTGTATACTCAGGGTCAGTTTTTTGTTTTTGAGCCTGTTCAATCAGTAAATTCAGTTTAGTGGTTGATTCTTCAAGCAGTCTCTTTTCCTCTACAAGCAATATTTGCATGAAACGGATAGAAGAGTCGATCGACTCTTTTAGCCAGGCTGCCAATACAGTAGGATTTGCGGTCCGAGGGGAGGGTCTAATCGGGATACGCAGTCCCTTGGGCACGATCTTATTTTTGATATAATTTTCTAGGCCCTTAATTTCCCACCACGATTTAATATTGTCCTTGTAGCACAAGTAAATGTCTTTAAATAGATTTTGAAGGGAAGGATTATCTGTATTCTGAGGGGGAGTATCACTGATGGAAAAAACTATATTTGCATCCTGTGCCCATACATTAGTATCAATGGGACCTGAAAGAAAGCTCGCCATACCATCAAAAATTAGGTAGAAACATAGAAAAAAGAAATATGTAACGAAACGGGATATCCAGTGAAAAACATATATAAATCCCTTTAAAAATTTAATTTTATTAATTAGATATTTTAAAAATACCACTACCCAGTGAAAAGAGACAAAATATATAAATATATATAGGAAATTGCAATATAGGTGCACCTGCCTAGATGGATAGCCCTACAATGACCTACTGCCCCTGCCTGACAGTGGAGGTTGGCACCCTGATAGTAATTTTGGCGCCCCCACTCCGCGACGGCTATCCCCTGCTGGCCCTAATAATGCCCTGCCAACTCAAAGGGGAGAAAACAATGAGCAATAAAAAGAAATGAAAGAAGGACAAGTAGGCAGGCACTCAGGTGCACACTATATAACGTTAACCAACTCCCTATTTCATAGTCCCAATGGGGACAATGTACCAAAAAGGAAAGTTACAGAGTAACTCATAGATTTCTTCAGTATAATTGTCCTAATGCATCCTTACAGCATAGATTCTATTATAAATCAATAATGGGACCTCAATAGGGAGGTAGAAAAAGATATAAATGACCTAATTCAGTCCGGATATAAAACTTAACATATCAACACTGTCTGGCAAGAAAATATTATAATTGACCACCACTATATATAGAATAGACTAAAGTGCATATGGTGGACAAATGGTATGCAGTTGATGTTTTTAGAGGCTAACAGTGTAATGACACCTCCATATATAAAAACACATGCAGGTGCTAATCATAGTCAGTAGTCAATAGTCAGTGTTGGTACAAATGCATCGTGTGCTAGACCAAAGAAAAATCATTAAAGTACTAGCACAGACAGCCAGTGAAGACAATATTCTCCACAAGGGAGACACTTAGCTGTCAGTATAACGCCCCGACGCGTTTCCCCGTCATACGGTTCCTCAGGAACTAAGTGTCTCCCTTGTGGAGAATATTGTCTTCACTGGCTGTCTGTGCTAGTACTTTAATGATTTTTCTTTGGTCTAGCACACGATGCATTTGTACCAACACTGACTAATGACTACTGACTATGATTAGCACCTGCATGTGTTTTTATATATGGAGGTGTCATTACACTGTTAGCCTCTAAAAACATCAACTGCATACCATTTGTCCACCATATGCACTTTAGTCTATTCTATATATAGTGGTGGTCAATTATAATATTTTCTTGCCAGACAGTGTTGATATGTTAAGTTTTATATCCGGACTGAATTAGGTCATTTATATCTTTTTCTACCTCCCTATTGAGGTCCCATTATTGATTTATAATAGAATCTATGCTGTAAGGATGCATTAGGACAATTATACTGAAGAAATCTATGAGTTACTCTGTAACTTTCCTTTTTGGTACATTGTCCCCATTGGGACTATGAAATAGGGAGTTGGTTAACGTTATATAGTGTGCACCTGAGTGCCTGCCTACTTGTCCTTCTTTCATTTCTTTTTATTGCTCATTGTTTTCTCCCCTTTGAGTTGGCAGGGCATTATTAGGGCCAGCAGGGGATAGCCGTCGCGGAGTGGGGGCGCCAAAATTACTATCAGGGTGCCAACCTCCACTGTCAGGCAGGGGCAGTAGGTCATTGTAGGGCTATCCATCTAGGCAGGTGCACCTATATTGCAATTTCCTATATATATTTATATATTTTGTCTCTTTTCACTGGGTAGTGGTATTTTTAAAATATCTAATTAATAAAATTAAATTTTTAAGGCGCTGTTCTCTTGAACCCTGGTCAGCACTTGATCACTGAGGCTGGTGAAGGAAGGCTAGATGTGCAGCATCACTGTAGGACACCTAGGGCACACCTAGGATTTTGGTAGAACAGCGCTGCATGAAGTGCTATTGTTTCCATGATGTAAAGACAGAGTTCCTGATTCCAACAATGTGTCACTTACTGGGCTGCTTGCTGTCATTCTGATAAAATCCCTGCTTTCTCTTGCTCAGCTCTACCAATTCTCTGATTTCTGGGCTCTGTATAACCCCGCCCACAGCACTGATTGGCAGCTTTGTGTATCCACAGTGCATAGGCAGAAAACTGCCAATCAGTGGTGGGGGCGGAGTTACACAGAGCAGGAGGACCATATGGCACGAGACAATTCGTCCTCTAGTGATAACCTACTGTTGATAAAACACTGATTTTTTTAAGCAGCCCAGTAACTAACACATCGCTGGAATCAGGCTCTCAACCCCAACATCATGCTGCTGACAGATTAAATAAGAAAACCCGGTAACTGATTCCCTTTAAGTCGACATATGCGGAATGTGGACTGTTCATTTGGTGGCACACGTCTGTATGCCGTAGGCTAACCAAGGAGAACACGTTGCCAAGTGAGTCAACGCATGTTTCCTTCATCTTTGCCTTTTGGTGGTATGAATCTGTGTTATATTTCTAATTTCCAGAAGAAATTATGTTAGAAAACAAAGTGGATGACAAATTGACTCAAAGTTCACGGAAAGGGTGTAGACGGAAAAGCAAGTAGCAGATCCTTCTGTCCTCGGCACCATTACTGGGGGCATTATTGATGTTTGTACATCGCTCCTGATGTTTTCCATTGTAATACTTACACATGACGTTCAGGATAACCGCCTGGGAAATCTTGGTTCCATGTTGGCTCTGAACGCAGCAGTGAAATGCTCCACCTTCTCCACCGGCCACATTAGCAAACCTCAGTGTGTTTCTGGAACTCTCCGAATACTTGACTCCATTTTTATACCAAGTGTACGTTGCGTCACTTTCAACATCAGTGGCGACTACACAGGTGACGTTCACAGCTCGTCCTTCTTCTACCACCGATGATGGACTGATCACAACTCTGGTGGCTGTAAGACAACAGGACAAGCTGAATAGGTAAGAAATGTCGACTTTGCCTATGAAGTTGCATCATTTCAGCTACAGACTGTGCGTTAGTCACATACCTGATGACACTTTGTACCAATAATAAAGAGTAGAAGACCCCTGTGGTGAGAACATAAGGAAACGGAATATTTATCCTTGTTTGGTGCTAGAATATTCTTCACAGTCAATTGTTGGATGTTCTTTGGGCAGGTGGTGGGTCTGATGGGCCGTTGGCCTGAGAAATGCTCAGCGGAGTGACGACAGGGAATAACGTCTAACGCAACAATCACTGCCATTGTGGGAGGTAATCCAGGTCATGGGTGTCACCTTGAGATGATGTTCGGGAACAAGGATGTTGCACTGTGCCATTCTTTGAGTATGAAAATTAGGACCCAAATATGGGGTGATTGTATTATCCCCTTTGAAGTGGTCAGATCCTCTGCTGTGACACAATAGATATAATATTGAAAAAAAAGCCAAAGACTAATGATCGGGAGGAGACATGTCTAGATATGGTCCTCTAAGACTGGACAGAGACCAGGGAAATTAAGAGGGCAGTGTTAATCCATTTACGAAGAATTGAGCCCAACATTATGTGCGACATTGAAATGCTTTCACCTTGAAAGCCTCACCAACTAGAAGTAGACGATCCCCGCCCGTGTGTCCGTAGGTTAGAGGGATAGGCATTACTGACTTCGCAAGCCAATTACCAGGGTGTGTGGTACCAGTTCCCCAACTAAAGACTGGGACCTTACTTTTTTAAAAACATCACAGAAAAAGACACAACATCTTGCCAACATCAGGTCAGATTACCAATGCACTAGTAGGATGCAGTAGGCCCCCATGATAAATGCGGGGGCAGCACAGGTGCAAAATACTAATGGGGCAACCACTCGCAAACCTACGAATTCATGGATGAGGCGGCTGCCTAATACTAAAAATGCACACAGATGAGGCTTGTATAGGACGCCAGTCACACAGGGACGTGTGATACACAGTGTGTGGCTTACAGTCTACTGATGATGCCCACTGTATTAGATCAGGTGGGCTGACCAGAACTATATTAGTGCAACCCACAAGGGCAAACAACCCAATTCACCCATCCTCGTAAGGCTGTTCTTTTTTTTTTTGCTGTTTTTTGAGTTTCTTTCCTACTGTTGTTGCCAGAATCGACTAACGAACCATGTTATATTACCTGGTGTAGTCAAATTTCAGACATTAAAAGTACGTGGAACTGGACAGCGAAATCTTTCTCTTGAGTTTGACTCCCTGCACACAACATTGGATGTTTGATGAGAAGTGTGAATGAGGGTGAAACCACCAAGATGTGACAAAATAAACTATTGGTACAACTCTGTCTCTGCTCCATCACAACCCAATATTGTAAGAGCTCATTGGCATGGCTTACATAGGTATTCCCATCTCGCAGATTTATGGCATATCCACAAATGTATAGCGGATGCAAATCCCACCAGTGAGACCTGTGAATGGCCCGGGAATGGCGCATCTGTCAGTGGAGAAGTGGTCAATGTCCCCATTTATTTGTGCAGGAATTCTGACCCCTTCTCTGCCGAAAGCTGCACATAATGTGGCATCTTTCCTGAGTTACATTCACCTCCCATTGGTGGGACCCTGATATATCACCCCGTGCATACAACATAAATGTTCTCAATGGGAATGCCCCTTTAATAACACCAATTTCTTACTGCAGATGTGGATCACATAGTTCCTACATTTCTATACTATGGAGTCGTTGACCGTTTTGCCTCCTTGCTCTGCTCTCTTCAGTCAGAAGCATACACAGGCACGTTATGGGCTCTTATAGCAATGGGAGGCTTCACCTGAATTTCGCCATTGTTCCTGAGACCTTCTGTAAGGTGGTGTCTCCATTGGTGAAATTTTTGTAATGGCACGTTTCCGAAATTATTGCATTGTAAGACACCTTCAAGGGGTTCTACATTAGAAGCAAAAGCAGAAAGAAATAGAAAACTTGGTGGATTGTCATACTTTGTGCTGTGAAGTTGATCGTTGCTCTCGACTCTCCGATAGAATTGTTTGCTGCACAAAGATACATTCCTTCATCTTCCAGCAGTACGTCACTGATCTCCATCTTTATCATGTTCGGTGATGAGGATACTCTTATCCTGCCACTCAGGAATTCCTTGGAGTCAGAGGACCATAACATCAGGTCTCTAAAGTACAAAGCCAAGATGGAAGGTGGGTCACTGTCTACGGAGCACTGAATTATGCCAATCTGCCCGCTCTGTGCTTCCCAAAAAGATGACATTACTGGTACTCGGGGGGCATCTGAAAAACAATGGAGGAGTGATTTTCTTGAGAGCTAGAACCCAGGTACATAAATAAGACACTCATTAATTATTTTATGAATTTCTTCCATTTTAGTCTATGAGATATCGGATTTGATTATGTCAAACATTTGGATCACAAAAAATGTAAGCGGTTTAAGCACAACCCTTACTTACAAGACACGTGGAGGAAGACTGATGGAGAAACTCTGCTGTCCTCGGCTCCCTGTATTACACAGTGATAATATCCAGCGTCTTTGTCCTTTACATTGTCAAACACCAGGGAGTTGTCTGTGGTCTTTGTAAGCCATCTGCTGTTCTTGTACCAGATGTTTTCTGTCTCTCCCAACTGGGACTTCATGAAGTCACATGTCATGGTCACCTGGGAACCTTCCAGAACATCTGGAGATGGAGACACCAGGACTCTGGCAACTAAAACAGAAATAATAAGTGGGTCTTAAAATATTAATTTAAGGTCTACTACTTTTCTTGTAATATTCTATTCAACTATTCTAACTTATCTTCATCTTTTACAGACCCATAATAACATATAATAGTCAATGTTGGGTTACAATTTCAGGCTATAAATTGACTTAAAAGATGACCGTCAGCACAAAATAACTGTTCATGCGCAACGTCTTGTAAGGGACATAGTCCTGGTAAAAATCGGACCTGTAGTGTTCAAATCTATTGCTAAGTTTTCAAGAAATCCTTCTATAATATATGTTATGTAGGTGTTCAGTGGCCGAGCAGCTCAATGCACCTTCATACCTTCTTGTTATCCATCTATCTCTGTCCTTGCCCAAATAGTCAGAGCTGTCAATCAAGCTCTGTCAATCAAGGGAGAGTATGGGGCGAAATGGGTAGATCTTGGAGAAAATGTTGTGAAAAACAACAAAAGTCACAACAATTTTCTTTTCAAATTTTTCCTTTCAAAGCTATTTACTGCAGAATTATCTCGAAATTGCTTTGATGATTCGGGGCCTAGGGTACAATTTTAATAGCTATATTCCCTACTAGGCGCTCTGTTTGAACAGTCATATTCATCTGATAGACTGCCATTGTACCATAAAACTCTAATGACTAGTGGCCAAATGCTCACTGAGCCGAGAGCATTGCCCCGGGCTCCCCGATACACATGCATTATTTTATCAGCCAAGGTTAAAAGTGTTCTGAATTGGTGCCACTAGACATCTCTGGTGGTGGCTGATCTCCTGTGAGAATAAAGGATCGGATATGGTGAAATTCAACATTACTGATCGGTCTTTACTCTGACATCTGCCATTGAGTGAGAGCACATAAAGATGTTTGGACGATGACTTGTTTGGATGACCTTACTATCATGTGCACAATATGGACACCTTTATTGCCGAAATGGCTGCAGAATTGTTCATAGACAACAAGGTTTCAGTAATTTTTTTCAAAATGGACCCCTGCTAACGTTGGGTCACACTACTCTATCTTGTTATTCTGGGACACTAATGGGTTACCCACCTTCCTCCACACTCCTTCTAGAAAAAAACTAGTTTCCCTTCTATCTTTTCTAACTTTTCAATGAAGACTAGGAGCCATGAGAGATGTGGACGGCGCCAACGTGAACCCTCCGAGTTGGTGCTATCTAGTCTGGAAGGAAGCATTTTACTGAATGAATGACAATTATATGAAATGTGCATCGTTGTACTTATTAGAGGATGAGGAACTTTACTACAGAGTGAAGAACTTACTCTGCACATGGAAATACATTGATTGAGTGGTGGATCCGATGCTGTTTCTGGCCATACAGTTGTACTTTCCTTCATCTTCCAGCTTTAGATTCTTAATATTCACCGTCAACTCATTATGTGACAATGTAACCCGGTATCGTGAATTCATGGAGACTGTGGATTTGCTGGAAGCCACCACTTGGTCTCCTCTATAAAGAGACATCTCAGCTGATGGGAAACTGTCTACGGCACAGCGAATGAAGGCGGATTTACCTTCTGCTGTGTCCTGGAAGGACAACACCTGGAGATGCCTTGGTGCATCTGTGCAATGTGAGAGAAGATGCAAGACAACTTCATGTTATTTCGTAATATTCAATAATTATTTCTTGCATTGTCATTACTACTGAACTACATGATTAATAATAAAGATTCGTTCTCCAAGGTGCCAAGATGGAAAGACATAACTATAGGATTTGTCTGGTGTATTCGGTTTAGGCAACAAGGCTACTTGGCTGTGACCCACCTGGCATGGCAGAAGAGTGCTATGTCCTACTGCTACATCACAGTAGGTGAATGGGGCTGCATTATGACCCACAAAGGGCACACAAGTCACAAAAAGTCAGAACCAGTTGAATTTATTGTTACTTGTTCACCTTGGTTACAATACCTTGGCAATGCGATGCCATTCACACGCATTATACAGCCATCCTTGGCCATGCAATCTGTGCTCAGGTTAAAGGTACCTTCACACTAAGCGACTTTGCAGCGAGAATGACGACGATCCGTGACGTTGCAGCGTCCTGGATAGCGATCTCGTTGTGTTTGACACGCAGCAGCGATCTGGATCCCGCTGTGATATCGCTGGTCGGAGCTAGAAGTCCAGAACTTTATTTCGTCGCTTGATCACCCGCTGTCATCGCTGTATCGGTGTGTGTGACGCCGATCCAGCGATGTGTTCACTTGTAACCAGGGAAAACATCGAGTTACTAAGTGCAGGGCCGCGCTTAGTAACCCGATATTTACCCTGGTTACCATTGTAAAAGTAAAAAAACAAACAAACAGTACATACTCACCTTCTGATGTCTGTCATGTCCCCTGGCGTCCAGAGGGTTACGCGCTGCAGCCGAGAACTTCCTGCACTGAATGTGTCAGCGCCGGCAGTAAAGCAGAGCACAGCGGTGACGTCACCACTGTGCTCTGCTTTACTGCCGGCGCTGACACATTCAGTGCAGGAAGCTCTGAGCAGCAGTGGGTAACCCTGTGGACGCCGGCGGGGGACGTGACAGACATCAGAAGGTGAGTATGTACTGTTTTTTTTTTTACTTTTACAATGGTAACCACGGTAAATATCGGGTTACTAAGCGCGGCCCTGCGCTTAGTAACCCGATGTTTACCCTGGTTACCCGGGTGCTGCAGGGGGACTTCGGCATCGTTGAAGACAGTTTCAACGATGCCGAAGTCATTCCCCTGATCGTTGGTCGCTGGAGAGAGCTGTCTGTGTGACCGCTCCCCAGCGACCTAAACAGCGACGCTGCAGCGATCGGCTCATTGTCTATATCGCTGCAGCGTCGCTGAGTGTGACAGTACCTTAAAGTCACCATGTTGCCTCAGTCAAGAACAGCATTGGTTTTGGTTGTGTAACACATGCAGTAAATCCTTCTCAATGTATTTGTTATCTTGGGTGGTGGTTTCCATTGGCGCAATGCAAACTCCACCATGTTTTGCACTAGTTGATGTTTGCACTGTATTTTGATTTCCACCATCTGATCTGATACATGGAAATTCCAGGACTGACATTGCTAGACAGGATCACACAAATCAAAGAGCTACCTAGTACTCACACGCCACGTTCAGGCTGACCACCGCTGAGCTCTTGCTGTTCTCGTTGTTCCAAGCTTTGCAATAATAAAACCCAGAATCTAAACTGTAGACTTGTGGAAATTCCAAGTATCTGCTCGATTCTTCCATGAGCGGGACATTGTTCTTATACCAGCTGTAGGAGTAGTTTCCGGTCTCCATCGTAGTCTTGAGAACACAGGTTAGATTCACTCCGTTTCCTTCTTGGATGTCACCAGATGGAGACACAATTAGTTTTGCCGCTATATTTTGAAAAATAATTTTGCGGGAAAAAAAAGGAGACGAGTATTTTGTTACTGTACGACCAAACCATATAAAATTAAATGGAAGATCACAACCAGGAGGACATAACTACTAATGATGTTAGGTCAGGGCTGTGAAGTACTACAACCCTAATCAGGCAAATGGGCTGCTAAAAAAGTCTAATATCTCTAGGAGACTTTTTTTTCTAATCTCATAAAATGCCTTGAAATGGAATCGGCCAGGAATTTCATGAAATATAGGAAGTCTAAAATCCGGATGTATTTTAGAGACAAAAATTGAGCCGAGCCCACTAAGAAGAGTCCAGGAATGGGGAGAAGAGTCTGATGGGTGGCCCTTTTGGTTTGTCCCCACCTATCTCAACACATTGGACAAAACTTTCTCTATTTTGCAAATGGAGAGAGATCTGTTAAAGGAGCAGAGTCCAGTGGGGAGAAGCCATCCTGAAGACTTTTCTCTTTCAGAGTTTTAGAATAAAACATGGCTGTTTGTCACAAAGGAGCTTGTCTGCATATTACCGTATGTGGTTTAGACAGCATGAATCTTTTGACAGGTCCCCTTCTATGATGTCTTATCCCGATAACCACTTTATGATGGAGGGATGATTGTTGCAGGTGTGGCTTTTAAGGCTCACATCGTGTTTTACCCTCACATCAGTGTCTCCATCAAGGCTTATGTCTGAAGCCCTGGAAAACAGGATTTGGATGCAGGCGTTGAATGTAACGATATAAACTGAGCCACAGTGTGCTCTATCGGACATTATTTTCATCTGTATCTATTTGAGATGGACACCAAAACGACTTCTTGGAGTTCACCACAACAGAGCTACAGTATATGGCCAAAAATGATGCCCGATAGAGCACATTGTGAATCCGTCTACATTATTACAGTCAATGGCCTCGTCAGTGCATTTGTCCAAATTCTGTTTTCCAGGGCTTCAGATGTAAACTCTGATGGATCCAATGACGACAGGGTAAGATGTGAGCCCGGCCTTAGAAGCCAGACTTGTGACTACTGACCATGGGCTAAAATGCAATGTGAACTTAGTCTTAGACTTTCTCCAAACAGCTGATTTAGCCATGAAAACGTCAGCTATATAACTTCCCTGCTTAGACTCTCACGTACAAGCACGGGTCTATTCTGTGATCTCCTGCCCAACCAGTGGCTTGGAATAGCTATGGAGGAGAAACAACACTAATTACCACACCCAAAGTAGAGCGAGCTTTTAAACTGTCCAGCATACACGACAATTTGTAGGTTCATATTTCTCCTGAGCTGTAATTGCTAAGTAGATTACTCATATCTACGACCAAATACGCGACTTGTCCAAATGAACAAAGAAAACAGTGAAGTGCCGCATCCATACTCACTCTCAGCAGTAAATTCTAGTGCACCCGTCATCTGTCCAAATGAGGTGTTCGCTACACAGACATATTCCCCTTCATCCTCTAACACAACATTCTGGATTTCTAGCTGTAAAGAATTTGTTGAAAGAGAAACTTCATATCTCTTGTTGGAAAGAATTTTTGTGCTTGAAGCCACCAAGGTCTCTACGTGATAGAGGAACATCTGTGATGGAGGATCGCTATCCACGGTGCACTGGATGATCGCTTGTAAAATACCCTGACCTGATATGAGTGAATTCATTGAGAGGTCCCTGGGTGGAACTGAAACAAAATATTAGATTCAAGTACTGTTCATTATAAGTACAAGTTATGTTACATCGACGACATTCACAATGTCTTCTGTCTTCGATTATAAGACCGCTTTTGTTCACTTTTTTTTTTAACAATCTCACGTTGCATAAAGCTTCAATTCAAGATTAAGGATTTTTATTCAGTTACTGCCTAATGTTTTTTGCCCCGTGGAAGATCGTAATTTGTTAGAAAAGTTCTGTGATGAAACCGTGAACTCCAATCCTGCATCCACAGTCAGACTTTCACTGGCCACTCTGTTCAGCAGAGGCTACAAGTTACTCTGATGAACAGGAAGTATCGGCACATCCTATGTCTGGTGCTGGTGTAAGGATCGGCCCCTGAAACTGAGTCTAGTACAAATATGGCAGATGGATCGGCCCCAGGAGCTGAGTCTACTACACATACAGCAGATGGATCAGCCCCTGAAGCTGAGTCTACTACAGATACGGCAGATGGATTGGCCCCAGGAGCTGAGTCTACTACACCTAAAGGAGATGGATTGGCCCCAGGAGCTGAGTCTACCACACACACGGCAGATGGATCGGCCCCAGGAGCTGAGTCTACTACACATATGGCAGATGGATTGGCCCCAGGAGCTGAGTCTACTACACATATGGCAGATGGATTGGCCCCAGGAGCTGAGTCTACTACACCTAAAGGAGATGGATCGGCCCCAGGAGCTGAGTCTACTACACATACGGCAGATGGATCGGCCCCAGGAGCTGAGTCTACCACACATACGGCAGATGGATCGGCCCCAGGAGCTGAGTCTACTACACATACGGCAGATGGATTGGCCCCAGGAGCTGAGTCTACCACACACACGGCAGATGGATCGGCCCCAGGAGCTGAGTCTACTACACCTAAAGGAGATGGATTGGCCCCAGGAGCTGAGTCTACTACACATATGGCAGATGGATTGGCCCCAGGAGCTTAGTCTACTACACCTAAAGGAGATGGATTGGCTCCAGGAGCTGAGTCTACTACACCTAAAGGAGATGGATTGACTCCAGGTGCTGAGTCTACTACACATATGACAGATGGATTGGCTCCAGGAGCTGAGTCTACCACACACACGGCAGATGGATCGGCCCCAGGAGCTGAGTCTACTACACCTAAAGAGATGGATTGGCCCCAGGAGCTGAGTCTACTACACATACGGCAGATGGATTGGCCCCAGGAGCTGAGTCTACCACACACACGGCAGATGGATCGGCCCCAGGAGCTGAGTCTACTACACCTAAAGAGATGGATTGGCCCCAGGAGCTGAGTCTACTACACATATGACAGATGGATCGGCCCCAGGAGCTGAGCCTACCACACATACGGCAGATGGATCGGCCCCAGGAGCTGAGTCTACTACACCTAAAGGAGATGGATTGGCCCCAGGAGCTGAGTCTACTACATATATGACAGATGGATCGGCCCCAGGAGCTGAGTCTACTACACATACGGCAGATGGATTGGCCCCAGGAGCTGAGTCTACCACACACACGGCAGATGGATCGGCCCCAGGAGCTGAGTCTACTACACCTAAAGGAGATGGATTGGCCCCAGGAGCTGAGTCTACTACACATACGGCAGATGGATGAGCCCCAGAAGCCGTCAGGGTTCTCTCATATCAGCAGTTTGCATACACGCGGTCACATGCTGACTAGACATGCGTGGCCTCACTCAATGAAAATGAATTGAGTGAGGCCAGACAAGTCTAGTCAGAATGTGTCCAGAAGTATACAAATCATATACTTGTGCAAAGGAGATTCCTAAAAGTGAGCAGTGCATGCACTGTGAGAATTCAGAAGCTGCAGCCACCTATAGTTTGTGTGTAATATCCTCACTGTCAGGATTCGGGTATGCAACTTCCAGCAGTCATCACATGGCCGTTTCACTCATATGCGATTTTCATACTCACGGTCACGTGACAACGAGCTTCTCCTCCTCCTTCTCTCAATTTTTCACTGATCATTAAGATTGAGAGAATTAGGGAGAGCAGCTCATCGGCATGTGACTGTGTAAATCACATATGTGCTTGGGGGGGGGGGGCAATTGAAGTCTTGCCTCAGGTGCCAGAAAACCTATATACACCTCTGCCCTTTACGATGAGCGGATCTGAAAACATCCCCCCAATGGACCCCAGAAATCAGTTGTTATCCATGGGTAAACCTGACCTTAAGTGTTCAGTTTCCCAGCAGCGCCTCCACAGGGGAAGTGAGGTATTGCACAGTGTCCATTCTGATCAGTGGATTTATGTGTCATGTAGGACAGGATGGGACAACAGAACACAATTCACCAT
Source organism: Ranitomeya variabilis (assembly GCF_051348905.1). Lineage (NCBI taxonomy): Eukaryota > Metazoa > Chordata > Amphibia > Anura > Dendrobatidae > Ranitomeya > Ranitomeya variabilis. Next base: position 1,150,899,696 of record NC_135232.1, read on the forward strand.
TTCTAACCATTCTCTCGTCCGGTCAAGAAAAGAGGATCCAAACAGAACAACCCCACCCCCTTAATAACTTCCTAATAAAATATTACAGGGGATTTCTATACTCAGGATGTTAATAATGTGAATTCTCCAGTTCTGTCTCCGTGTAAGAGAAATGAAACTTACAGAGAACGCGCAGAGTCACCGGGGGGGAGGTGCTGCTTCCTTGGCTGTTTTGAGCTTTGCAGAAATAGGAACCTGAGTCGGTTTTGGACAATCTGTAGAAGACAAGTTCTTTCTCTCTCATGTCTTCTTTTAGCCTTTTGCCGTCCTTATACCAGGAATATGTGGTTCCTTTCTCCGAGCCCCGGGTTGCTTTACATGCCATGGTGACCTCTTTGCCTTCTTCTGTCTCAGGTGATGGTGTGATCACCACCCTAGCAGCTGTAAAAAAGAAATGAAATCTGTAAATCTGTGCTGTCAGTCAATGGGAATTCAACCTTTATGAGAAATAACATTCCAAAGATTGAAAAAGGCAACGCTAGAATTAAGTTAGGGGATCGAACCCAATGTTCTCATGTTCTTTCTAAGTTTCTACATCTGTTTCCTCCCAGATTCCAAAAAAAACGTTTTATTGGTCAGTTGGCCAAAATATGTTGAGATCTGGACCATCAGTCAGTGAGATGGTAATGGATGTGTAAGAATATTCACATTTACGAAATACCATGGCCAAATTACCACATGTTGGGAAAGACTGAACAAACCACTTTCCCCAATACAACTGATGGGATTCCCGAATGTAACCCAATAGGACCCTAGATCACATGCACTGAGAACTCTTGACAGTAGCCCCCGATGCCCGGTTTGGAGCCCATCTGAGCATATTTTTACAATTTTATCTACTAACTTTCCACAGAGAACTGAAGGCTTGTCGATGAGTTTCCTAACGGATTCTTGGCGATACAGCTGTACAAGCCTTCATCGGCTAACGTCACGTCCTGGATCTTCAGGCTTAGAGAATTCACAGTTGGTACCACCTGCACTCTCTCGCTGGGAGCACCGTGAGAACTGGTGTTTCCTATTAGATTCCCATCCTTGTAGATCGCTAGCTCAGAGGATGGATTGCTGTCCACGGTGCAGTGAATTATCGCCAAGGTGCCATGTTGAGTCTCTAGGAATGAGGAGAGTGATGGGATTCTTGGAGGATCTGCGGTAACAATAAAGGCTTGCATTACGTATAACTAGTCATCACTTGTCATTTCCTTTTCTTATTGTGCTTTTCGATTACATTTTGCTATTTTTTATAAGATAGGAGTAACTCACACTTGACATTTATTATGACAGTCGGGGAGGAATCGCTCCCTTTCTCGTTTTCCACCTTGCAGTAGTAATAACCGGCAACATTGGTGGATACCGCTGGGAAGTTGAGAGATTTCACAGAACTGTCTTTGATCAGGATATTATTCTTAAACCAGCTGTAGTGAACGTCTTCAGGTCTGGCTCCAGGAACCTCACATGTCAGGGTCACAGCCTCTCCTTCCTTGATGTCTTGAGAAGGAGATACAATGATCCTAGCAGCTGTGAACATGAAACAACAGGAATTAACTAATTAGATTATTGGGGTACAGTAGTATGCTACAGTAAAACATCGTTCATCATCCTTATCCAAGATGGCGTGTGATCACTGCCTCCATGTAAGTCAAGTTATGGGAGGCCATAGATTGTAGCTCACAAGTCATCCACTATCCATAGGATAGGAGTTAACGTACTGATCTCTGGGTGTCCAACCGCTGCATTCCAGGACACCCCAAGACTGTAGCTCAGGAACACAGAGAACGAAGCTCTTCTGAGCCCCAAGTGGAAGTGGACTTGCCTGAGAAAACCAGGTGCAACGCTTGCCTATTTCCTGCCCTCCCAATTAACAATGACGGGAACAAAGACTGAAAATGTTCACCTCCACTCCCAGGGTTCCAGAACCCCATACTTTGTAATAAGCAGGTCTTCTCATATTCAAATACCAAGTGATCAGTTAGTCATTGCAAAAATTAGCAATTTTGGGAAAAACCCCTTTAATACATAACGATTAAGTACATGGCCATACCAAATATACTAGAGGTCTTCCAAGTCTATACATGGTCATCACGGTCATCAGAGATCACGGAAGAAGCAGAAAAGATTGATATACGTTGTAGAGTTGCAGGAAAAGTTTCATTTGAGTTCAATGGGTCATTTTCGTAGTGGTCTGTCAATCAATGAATAAGACGGCACACTGGACTCCTAAGTATAGAAATGGCAAGGCTCTCAGTGCATGATGCACTAATAATACAGCCGCTACGAGGGTGGAGGTCCTCTCAGCTCCCTCTCCATTATGTGGCCCTGGTTGGCCCCTCGTTCCTCTATCAGCTACTTTCAGTTACAGAATTTTTATTATCTCGTGATACTTTTGTGAGACAAATATTGTCAAGTTTACTTGAAGTTGGATTTTTTTTAAATTTGGATTTATAACTTCTGCAAATAGAATAAATGCATAAAGTCAGCACATACAGAACTTTAAAAATATGGGTTTCATTTCTCAAAATTTGCCTATCATTAGTATATGTTTTCTTCTTGCTGTTTAATATTTTGACCCTGGAGTTATGTCTTATATTCCACAAAAATGAAACTTTCACTTGTTGTGCAAGATGCGATGTGTAATCAGTCACTGGGCGCTACATGAAGGCACTCGGAGAAAAGAAGATTCGCAACAGGAAGGGAAAACCTGAAAATTATTTTACTAATGAATTCTGTGTAATGAGTTTAATTACATTTTTTTTTTGTTTATTAGCTTCCAAAATGCAAAGTTCAGAAACTTTATAATTACCCCAGCTCAGTTCTGACTTCCCTAGTCTCCCACCAGGGCTGGGAACCATCAAGAGATTCCTGGACAGTCTGGAAGATTGGAAACTCGTACCCTCCCCCCAATTGTCCAAAAAGAAAGTGATGTGTCAGTGAGTTTTTTGAACCTGGAAAAGAAGGGCTGGATTTTGTACACACATCTGCACAATGTGGAAAGGGGGCAAAGTATATACAGTCTTAGGACGGGTAGATGCAACAGACTGTAGGTAAGGAGGAAAGCACATAAACAGGACATAAGAGCAGTAGTGTCACGCTGTGTCTAAAGTAAGGGAGAGGGGCCTCAAACTGTCCCTGGAAATGTAAGGTCAAACCAAACAAAGACAAAACAGGGATAACCTCTATTATGCAAAAGCACTAGCCAACATTAGGAAGGAGGATAGGGACAGGGAGGAATAAACTAAATGGGAACAGGGACCAGGATATAAACACACACATACTACAGCAAATCACAGAACACTACAACTACTCAGCTTAGTACTTAGCACAGGAAGAAGAATTTTTCACCAGCAAAGAAAGAAATGCTCAGAGCTAGTACATGTAGGGAGTAGAGGTGATTAGCAGCAGTAACACCTGTGTGCACAAAAGCTGAATGATCCCAGCCAACATGGAAAGAGTCCTTAACCCCTTCAGCACTGAAGGAAAGGAACTCTATTTAAAAAAGGGCACAAATCACGCCGTCTCTAAAGAGGACCTGCGATTCATTACCTGTTGTGACCTTCTAACTTCAGGTCTTCCAGGGGGACGTGACACCCTTGTGACAAGTAGAGAGGCTGTGATGGTATGTAAGTTAATAATAAATAATAATAATTTTATTTATATAGTGCCAACATATTCCACAGCACTTTTTATTTAAGAGGAGACATATATAAAATAAATTCAATACAAGGAAGGACAATTTAAACAGTTACATTAGCAGTGAGGGCCCGGCTGCTCACAAGCTTGTTTAAGTGGATTTATCAGGTTCAGTTATCATGTGCATGGAGGGTGTGGAGACAGATGCATAGGAGGGAGCAGATTATGAATAATGCTTAGAAGGAGGGAAGAGGGAAGAGTTCATTAGTGAGTTAAGGTGATAGGTTTGTTTAAAGAGCTGTGTTTTTGAAGCACACTTAAAAAGATGGGGTCTAGGCATCAGTCAAATTGTCTGGGGTAGTGCATTCCAGAGAACTGGCACAGCATGAGAGAAGTCTTGGAGATGGAGGTGAGAGGATGTTAGTCTTAGGTCAGTTTCAGAACGGAGGGCATGTGTGGGGTGATAGAGATAAGGGAGAAGATATAGGGTGGTGCAGAATTGTGGAGGGCTTTGCGGGTGAGAGAGATGAGTTTATATTGTATTCTGTAGCAAATGGGTAACCAGGGGTGAAGCAGCTGGACAGAAATACAACCCTGGCTGCCGCATTCGGGAAGGTTTGAAGAGGAGAAAGTTTGGTAAGAGGGAGACCAATGAGAAGAGAGTTGCAGTAGTCCATACGAGAGTGAATAAGAGCGACAGCAAGAGATTTAGCAGTTCCAAAGGTGAAAAAATGTCAGATTCTGGAGATGTTTTTAAGATGCAGGTGACATGAGCGAGTGATCGGATACAGGGAATAAAGGTAAGAGGAGTGTCAAATATAACCCCAAGGCAGCGGGCATGCTGCTGGGGAGTTATGGTTGAACCCTCCAAGGTAATTTCAATGTTAAGAAAAGTTCGGTTAGTAGAGAGAGGAAACACAAGAAGTTCAGTTTTGCAGATTCAATTTCAGAGATGACATGATGTTAGAGACAGAGGACAGACAACCCCTGGTACTTTGTATTAGGGTAGGGGTGATGTCAGGGGAAGAGGTGTATAATTGGTGTCATCGGCATAGAGATGATACTGGAACCCAAATCTACTGATTGTTTGACCAATAGGGGCCGTGTATAGAGAGAAGTGGAGGGGGCCTATGACTGAGCCCTGATGAATCCCGATAGTAAAGGGACGAGGAGAAGAAGAGGGATCTGGCAAAAGATACAGTGAAGAAGAGGTCAGAGAGGTAGGAGGAGAATATAGGCCGATGGAGCGGAGCATAGTGAGGAGGAGCTGGTGATCCACAGTGTTGAATGCTGCAGACAGATCCAGGAGATCAGCATGGAGTAGTGACCATTAGATTTAGCTGTTAGAAGAGCATTAGAGACTTTAGTGAGGGCAGTTTCAGTAGAGTGTAAAGAGCATAAACCGGATTGAAGAGGGTCGAGAAGAGAGTTATCTGAGAGATAGCGGGTAAGACGGGAGTGGACCAGGCGTTCCAGGAGTTTAGAGATGAAGGGAAGATAAGGCTACGTTCACATTAGCGTTAAGCTAATGTGCGTCGGGTTTGCGTCGGCGACGCAGCGGCGACGCATGCGTCATGCGCCCCTATACTTAACATGGGGGACGCATGCGTTTTTTTTGTTGCGTTGTGCGACACATGCGTCTTTTTTGCCGCAAGCGTCGGACCAAGAAAACGCAACAAGTTGCATTTTTCTTGCGTCCGATTTTCGGCAAAAACCGACGCATGCGTCGCAAAACGCAGCGTTTTTGCGTGCGTTTTGACGCGTTTTTGCATGCGTTGTGCGTTGCGTCGCCGACGCAACGGCGCACAACGCTAGTGTGAACGTAGCCTAAGAGACAGGTCTATAGTGTCGCGACTCCCGGGAATTACTGCTGCGGGGAGAGTTGCACACAGAAGCAAGGGAGCTGAGCAAAGTGCCTGGTTACTAACCAGGTAACAAACAGGATCTGAACCATGTGACAGAGTGGGAGGTGGTCGAGGGTGGAGTCAGATGCCGGGGTGCAGAGGAGACGATACACACAGTAGAGTAGTCAAACAAGCTAAGATCAGAACCAGGGGATCAGGAGGTACCAAAGGGGAGAGACGGGATAAAAGAAGCCAGAGGTCAGAAATCCAAAAGAACAAATGAGCAGAGTAAAGCATGAACAGCAAGGAACACAATTGCAAACTGAGCACATACTCCAAAGTTCAGGCCAGGGCCAGACTGGCCATCGGGCAGTTCTGGCAAATGCCAGAAGGGCCGGTGCCAGTAGTGGACCGCTGTGTGCCGGCCCCCCAGCACTGTCACTGCTGCATTCAACTATAGACGCCGGTACAGTTGAATGCAATGATGGAGGAGAGAGCGTCACCTGACGCTCCCTCTCCCATAATTTCCTGCTCTGCCTCTGACACTGCGGGTGCACGCACACTCATTGTGCCCCAGGCAGAGCAGCGGCAGCCGCCGAGACAGGAGCAAGGAGCACCGCAGGCACGACTGTTATGATCCTTAGTGGCTGAGGATCACCAATAGACCAGCAAGTGAATAAACTTAGGACAAGCTCTAGGGAGATGGTAACTGGACTGATCGCAAATCTGAACCTATCCAACACAACTAGAGGTAGCCTGTGAACGTGCCTAAAAAATTCCTAGACGTCTCGAGCCAGCCTGAGGAACTAGCTACCCCTAAAGAGAAAGAAAGACCTCGCTTGCCTCCAGAGAAATAATCCCCAAAGATATAGAAGCCCCCAACAAATATTAACGGTGAAGTAAGAAGAAGGCACATACATAGGGATGAAATCAGATTCAGCAAAAGAGGCCCACTAGTACTAGAAAGCAGAAAATAGAGCAGGGGTCTATGCGATCAATAAAAAACCCTTACAAAATATCCATCCTGAGATTTCAAGAACCCACGCACCAACTAACGGTGTGTGGGGAGAAACTCAGTCCACTAGAGCAACCAGCAAGCGAGGGAATCACATTTTAGCAAGCTGGACAAGAAAACATGATAAACACTGCTGATCAAAAAATGAGCAAACAAAACTTAGCTTGTCCTGGATGGACTGGGAGCAAGGTAGTCAGAAGGAATCTGAGTAGCTCTGATTACATCGACAGCCGGCAATAAGTGAAAGAGAAACAGAGCTATATAGGAACCTCCCAAAGGATAACAAACCAGCTGATAGCCAGAGACCAGCAGGATAACAAACAAAGCCACCAGGGGGAGCCCAAAGCAAAAGTCACACCATACCACCAGTGACCACAAGAGGGAGCCTGAAAACAGAGTTCACAACACACGACATACTACTATGTGGGCTATGCTATATACTACTATGTGGGCTGTGCTGTATACTACTATGTGGGCTGTGCTGTATACTACTATGTGGGCTGTGCTGTATACTACTATGTGGGCTGTGCTGTATACTACTATGTGGGCTGTGCTATACGCTACTATGTGGGCTCTGCTGTATACTACTATGTGGGCTCTGCTGTATACTACTATGTGGGCTGTGCTATACACTACTATGTGGGCTCTGCTGTATAATACTGTGTGGGCTGTGCTATACATTACTATGTGGGCTCTGCTGTATACTACTATGTTGGTTGTGCTATACGCTACTATGTGGGCTCTGCTGTATACTACTATGTGGGTTGTGTTATACACTAAAATGTGGGCTGTGCTGTATACTACTGTGTGGGCTCTGCTATATACTACTATGCGGGCTCTGCTGTATACTACTATGTGGGCTGTGCTATACATTACTATGTGGGCTCTTCTGTATACTACTATGTGGGCTGTGCTGTATACTACTATGTGGGCTGTGCTATACACTACTATTTGGGCTGTGCTATACACTACTATGTGGGCTCTGCTGTATACTACTATGTGGGAAGTGCTGTATACTACTATGTGGGCTGTGCTGTATACCACTATGTCATCAGTGCTGTATACTACTATGTTGGCTGTGCTGTATACTATGTGGGCTCTGCTATATACTACTGTGTGGACAGTGCTGTATACTACTATGTGGGCTCTGCTGTATACTACTATGTGGGCTGTGCTGTATACTACTATGTGGGCTCTGCTGTATACTACTATGTGGGCTGTGCTGTATACTGCTATGTGGGCTCTGCTGTATACTGCTATGTGGGCAGTGCTGCATACTACTATGTGGGCTGTGCTGTATACTGCTACATGGGCTGTGCTGCATACTGCTATGTGGGCTGTGTTATCTGCTATGCGGGTTGTGCTATATACTATGGGTGGTATATTATATTCTATGGGGGAGGTCTGTTATGATCCGGTGACCTTGGAGCCGCATGAAACTTTCTCTGGAGTCGGTGGAACCTATACTGACCGCAAATCCTGAACTAACACCGCAACTAGAAGTAGCCGTGGGGTGTGCCTAACAAGCCCTAGACACCTCAGACCCTCAAAGGATAGGCAGCCCCCCACGAATAATGACTGTGAGAAGGAGAACATTAGACACACGCAGGTAGAAAACAGGATTTAGCAAAAGAGGCCACTCTAGCTAAATAGGAAAGGATAGGACAGATTACTAGGTGGTCAGTATTAAAACCCTTCCAAAAATATCCACAGCAGATAATACAAAAAGTTCCACAATCTAACTAAAGACACGGAATGTATATCTGCCACTCCAGAGAATCCAGCAAGACTGCGAAAATACTGACACAATCTAAGCTGGACAAGAAAACACAAGGAATAGCACTGAATTGTGAAACACACAGCATGTGTGTCACAGGGAAAAAAAACAGACACTTATCTTTGCTGATTTGGCAGAAAGGCAGGAGGAACCAGGCAGAGATCAAACACCTCCCAACAACAATTGAAAACTGGCAAGGACTAATGAATTCTACACACCTAAATACCCCAGTCAGAACTGCAATCAGCAGATACACCTGACCAGGACTGCAACTCAGGAGCAACTGCATTACCACCTACAACCACCGGAGGGAGCCCAAAAGCAGAATTCACAACAGTACCCCCCCATTGAGGAGGGGTCACCGAACCCTCACCAGCGCCCCCAGGCAGATCAGGACGAGCCAGATGAAAGGCATGGACCAAATCAGCAGCATGGACATCAGAAGCAAAAACCCAAGAATTATCCTCCTGGCCATAACCCTTCCATTTGACAAGGTACTGAAGCCTCCGCCTCGAAAAACGAGAATCCAAAATCTTCTCAACCACATACTCCAAATCCCCATCAACCAAAACAGGGGCCGGAGGATCAACAGAGGGAACAATGGGCACCACATATTTCCGCAATAAAGATCTATGGAAGACATTATGGATAGAAAAAGAGCCCGGAAGCGCCAATCAAAAAGACACCGGATTAATAATCTCAGAAATCCTATAAGGACCAATAAACCGAGGCTTAAACTTAGGGGAAGAGACCTTCATAGGAACATGACGGGAAGACAACCAAACCAAATCCCCAACCTGAAGCCGGGAACCAACACACCGACGACGGTTAGCAAAACGTTGAGCTTCCTCCTGAGACAACACCAAATTGTCCACCACATGAGCCCAAATCTGCTGCAACCTGTCAACCACAGAATCCACACCAGGACAGTCAGAAGGCTCAACCTGCCCAGAAGAAAAACGAGGATGAAAACCAAAATTGCAAAAAAAAGGCGAAACCAAAGTAGCCGAACTAGCCCGATTATTAAAGGGCCACTGTCACCCCCCTCCAGCCGTTATAAACTAAAAGAGCCACCTTGTGCAGCAGTAATGCTGCATTCTAACAAGGTGGCTCTTTTAGTTTTAGGTTCAAGTATACCCCCAAAAAAGCGATTTGATACTTAGCCATAATTGGTGTCTCTAGCCACGTAGGCTGGTCCTCCCTCCCCAGCTCGAAACGCTCCTCTGCCGTCACTCACATCTTCTTGGTCTTTCTGCGCCGCCCCCTCAGCGCTGTTTACGTTTTCAAACCGGCGCCTGCGCTGTGTAGTACTGTTCTGTGCAGGCGCAGTAAGCTCTGGCCGTCTGCCGTCCAAGCCAGGCTTTCACACTGCGCCTGGGTGGGCAGTGCGGCCCCCACCTTTGGAATCCCAGCCCCGCACTGTGTTATGCATTATGCACAGTGCGGGGCTGGGACGGCAGACGGCCAGAGCTTACTGCGCCTGCGCAGAACAGTACTACACAGCGCAGGCGCCGGTTTGAAAGCGTAAACAGCGCTGAGGGGGCGGCGCAGAAAGACCAAGAAGATGTGAGTGACGGCAGAGGATCTGGCCAAGCTGGGGAGGGAGGACCAGCCTACGTGGCTAGAGACACCAATTATGGCTAAGAATCAAATCGCGGTTTTTTTGGGTATACTTGAACCTAAAACTAAAAGAGCCACCTTGTTAGAATGCAGCATTACTGCTGCACAAGGTGGCTCTTTTAGTTTATAACGGCTGGAGGGGGGTGACAGTGGCCCTTTAAGGGCAAACTCGGCCAATGGCAAAAAGGCCACCCAATCATCCTGATCGGCAGACACAAAGCATCTCAAATAAGTCTCCAAAGTCTGATTAGTTCACTCGGTCTGGCCATTTGTCTGAGGATGAAATGCAGAAGAAAAAGACAAATCAATGCTCAGCCTAGCACAAAAGGCCCGCCAAAACCTAGAAACAAACTGGGAACCTCTGTCGGACACAATATTCTCCGGAATACCATGCAAACGAACCACATGCTGAAAAAACAACGGAACCAACTCTGAAGAGGAAGGCAATTTAGGCAAAGGCACCAAATGAACCATCTTAGAAAACCGGTCACGAAGAACCCAGATAAACGACATCCTCTGGGAAACCGGAAGATCAGAAATAAAATCCATAGAAATATGCGTCCAGGGCCTCTCAGGGACCGGCAATGGCAAAAGTAACCCACTAGCACGGGAACAACAAGGCTTGGCCCGCGCACAAGTCCCACAGGACTGCACAAAAGAACGCACATCACGTGACAACGAAGGCCACCAAAAGGACCTACCAACCAAATCTCTGGTACCAAAAATACCAGGATGACCAGCCAACACAGAACAGTGAACCTCAGAAATCACTCTACTAGTCCATCTGTCAGGAACAAACAATTTCCCCACAGGACAGTGGTCAGGTCTATCAGCCTGAAATTCCTGAAGAACCCGCCGTAAATCAGGGGAAATGGCAGAAAGGACCACCCCTTCTTTCAGAATGCCGACCGGTTCAAGGACCTCAAGAGAATCAGGCAAAAAACCCGGAAGATATGAAACCACAAAATCAAAACGGGAAAAAAACAAGGACCATCGAGCCTGTCTAGGACTCAGCCGTTTGGCAGACTCGAGGTAAATCAAATTCTTATGATCGGTCAGGACCCCAATACGATGCTTAGCTCCCTCAAGCCAATGTCGCCACTCCTCAAATGCCCACTTCATAGCCAACAACTCACGATTGCCGACATCATAATTGCGTTCAGCAGGCGAAAACTTGCGGGAGAAGAAGGCACACGGTTTCATCAAAGAACCAACAGAATCCCTCTGAGACAAAACGGCCCCTGCCCCAAACTCAGAAGCATCAACCTCAACCTGAAACGGAAGAGAAACATCTGGTTGGCGCAACACCGGGGCAGAAGTAAATCGGCGTTTAAGCTCCTGAAAGGCAGAGACAGCTGCAGAGGACCAATTCGCCACGTCAGCGCCTTTTTTCGTCAAATCAGTCAAGGGTTTAACCACGCTGGAGAAGTTAGCAATGAAACGGCAATAAAAATTTGCAAAACCCAAAAATTTCTGAAGGCTCTTCACGGATGTAGGTTGAATCCAATCATAAATGGCCTGAACCTTAACCGGATCCATCTTCATAGATGAGAGAGAAAAAATAAAGCCAAAAAAGAAACCTTCTGCACCCCAAAGAGACACTTAGACCCCTTCACAAACAAAGCATTGTCACGAAGGATCTGAAATACCATACTGAACTGTTCCACATGAGACTCCCAATCATCGGAAAAAATCAAAATATCGTCCAAATATACAATCAAGAATTTATCAATATAAGTCCGGAAGATATCATGCATGAAGGATTGAAAAACAGATGGAGCGTTAGTGAGCCCGAATGGCATCACAAGGTATTCAAAATGGCCTTCGGGCGTATTAAATGCAGTTTTCCATTCATCACCCTGCTTAATACAAACAAGATTATATGCCCCCCGAAGGTCAATCTTCGTAAACCAACTAGCCCCCTTAATCCTAGCAAACAAATCAGAAAGCAAAGGTAAAGGGTATTGAAACTTGACCGTGATCTTATTCAAGAGGCGATAATCAATACAAGGTCTCAAGGAACCATCCTTCTTAGCAACAAAAAAAAACCTGCTCCCAACGGTGAAGAAGATGGCCGAATATGCCCTTTCTCCAAAGACTCCTTAACATAACTCCGCATGGCGGTATGTTCAGGCACAGACAGGTTGAAAAGTCGGCCCTTAGGAAACTTACTGCCTGGAATCAAGTCAATCGCACAATCACAGTCCCTGTGCGGTGGAAGGGAACTGGACTTGGGCTCATCGAATACATCCTGAAAATCAGACAAAAACTCTGGAATTTCAGAAGAAGAAGAGGAGATTGACATCAAAGGAACATCATTATTAACCCCCTGACAACCCCAACTAGTCACAGACATAGATTTCCAATCCAACACAGGATTATGTACCTGCAACCACGGGAAACCCAGCACGATAACATCTGACCTCTGAATCCTTGTCGTTCCATTCTAGACAAAATCCTATCACACTGCATTGGCTCAGGACTTTGCTCTAAGGACAACGCCACAGCGCGCACAGTTTGACGCTCCCGCAAGCGCCGATCAATCTGAATGGCCAGAGACATAGAATCACTCAGACCGGAAGGCGTGGGAAACCCCACCATAACATCTTTAACGGATTCAGAAAGACCCTTTCTGAAAATTGCCGCCAAAGCATCATCATTCCATTTAGTCAACACAGACCATTTTCTAAATTTCTGACAATACAATTCTGCCGCCTCTTGACCCTGAGACAGGGCCAACAAGGTTTTCTCCCCTTGATCCACAGAATTCGGTTCATCATATAATAATCCTAAAGCCTGAAAAAAGGAATCTACATTAAGCAAGGCCGGATTCCCAGATTCCAGGGAAAATGCCCAATCCTGAGGATCGCCACGCAGCAGGGAGATGACAATTTTAACCTGCTGAATGGAATCACCGGAGGATCGCGGTCTCAGAGCAAAAAACAGTTTACAATTGTTTTTAAAACCCCCAAATTTGGACCTGTCACCAAAAAACAAATCAGGAGTAGGAATCTTCGGCTCTAAAGCAGGAGTCTGAACAATATAATCAGAAATACCCTGTACCCTAGCAGCAAGCTGGTCTACACGAGAAGCTAATTCCTGAACATCCATGCTGGCACAAGACTCCTCAGCCACCCATAGATAAAGAGGGAAGAAAAGACAAAACAGGCTGCAGAAAAAAAAATGGCTCAACACCTTTCTTTCCTTCTTCTGAGATGCATTTAACTCATTATTGGCCAGTTGTACTGTTATGATCCGGTGACCTTGGAGCCCCATGAAACTTTCTCTGGAGTCGGTGGAACCTATACTGACTGCAAATCCTGAACTAACACCGCAACTAGAAGTAGCCGTGGGGTGTGCCTAACAAGCCCTAGACACCTCGACACAGCCGGAGGACTAAATACCCCTATAGAAGGAAGTAGGAATGCTATCTTGCCTCAGAGCAGACCCTCAAAGGATAGGCAGCCCCCCACGAATAATGACTGTGAGAAGGAGAACATTAGACACACGCAGGTAGAACACAGGATTTAGCAAAAGAGGCCACTCTAGCTAAATAGGAAAGGATAGGACAGATTACTAGGTGGTCAGTATTAAAACCCTTCCAAAAATATCCACAGCAGATAATACAAAAAGTTCCACAATCTAACTAAAGACACGGAATGTATATCTGCAACTCCAGAGAATCCAGCAAGACTGAGAAAATACTGACACAATCTAAGCTGGACAAGAAAACACAAGGAATAGCACTGAATTGTGAAACACACAGCATGTGTGTCACAGGAAAAAAAACCCAGACACTTATCTTTGCTGATTTGGCAGAAAGGCAGGAGGAACCAGGCAGAGATCAAACAACTCCCAACAACAATTGAAAACTGGCAAGGACTAATGAATTCTGCACACCTACATACCCCAGTCAGAACTGCAATCAGCAGATACACCTGACCAGGAATGCAACTCAGGAGCAACTGCATTACCACCTACAACCACCGGAGGGAGCCCAAAAGCAGAATTCACAACAGAGGTCATGTTATATACTATGTGGCTCTTATATACTATTGTGGGGGTATGTTATATGCTATGGGGGAGGCTGTGTTATACTATGGGGGGCTGTATAATATTCTATGGGGGCTACATTATATATTATGGGGTGGCTGCATTATACTCTGGGGTGGCTGCATTATACTCTGGGGTGGCGGCTGCATTTTACTATATGTTGGCTGCATTATACTGTATCGAGGATTATGGGGAATATGTTATGCTATATGAAGAACTATGGGGTGCATTATACTATGGGAAGTGAATTGTACTACATGGATGACTATGGCAGTGCATTATACTATATGGAGCATTATGAATAGTGTATTATGCTATATGGAGGACTATGAGGAGTGTATTATGCTATATGGAGGACTGAGCGGTGTATTTTAATATATGGAGAACTATAGGGAGTGTATTATACTATATGGAGGACTGAGGAGTGTATTATACTATATGGAGGACTGTGGAGCACATTATAATATATGGAGGACTATGGGGTGTATTTTACTAAACAAGTAAAATGCTGCATATTCAGATTGTTTTTGCCGGAACAAAAATCATTGTTCTCAGCAGCACATCGCCGGTGTAAACTGTAGATGTGCTGCTGATAACATGATACTGTATGGTGATCTGTTAGTGATCTATTAGTGAAAGTTCTGTCCCATGATTATTCCTCAGCTTGTGGAAAGAGGCCGGGAAACAAGCGTTGAACAACTTCAGTATCAGTATTGTTGATCAAACTCATTTAGCGGCCTGAACTCAGCGCTTGTAAATACAACCAAAATGTTTTTGTGTGATATGCAATATATCAGCATTTGGGGCCCCATTTTAAACTTTGCCTAGGCGTAGGGCCCCACTTTGCCTAAAACCGTCCCTGCCTACAAGTGTACAAAGATATTATACAGTCACCATGTGACAGTGGGCCTGTGTAACGTCAAATGCCAGGGCTGAATTTTAGTCCCAGTCTGGCCCTGGTTCAGGCACACAGACTAGACGAAAGTATAGCTGACAGGGAATCCTAGTCAGGAGTGAGTATAAATACCCCTCCCAGAACGAAAAGGGGGCCAGCAAAATTAACCCTGAGAGAACAGGACGTTAACCATGTCCTAACCATGCCATATAAGACAGTTCTGGTCAAGGGATTTTTTTAAGTAATGGGGTTATGATGGCATGCTTAAATGAGGAGAGAAATATACCAGAAGAGAGAGAAAGGTTAAATATTTTATTTTAGTTAAGCGAGTGGTGACAACCGGTAAGAGAGACTGCAGGAGATGTGAGGGAATAGGGTCACTGTTGCTGGGTGAAAAGAAACGAGGAACCAGGTAACTTCTTCTTCTGTAACAGGCTCAAAGATGCAAATGAGGGTGACGTGAGGCAGGGTAGAGGCAGGGTAGAGAAGCCAGGCTCTGAGTACATTGTTCAGAAATGTCCTGATGGATGTGGTTGATTTTTTCTAGGAGATGAGTGGCCAGATCCTCACCACTGAGGTTGGTGGTGGGGTCCTGTGCTTTAGGGCTCAGGAGGTAATGTAAGGTTTCAAAAAGTCATTTTAGATTGTTATCTAGGGAAAAGATGATGGTGGTGAAGTAGGATTTAAAGAGGATCTTTCTCTAAATTTTACATGTTGAACCGCACACATTATGTAATAGCGGCTGTAAAGCAGAATTACCGTAATTTTTTTTCTTTATTTTGCCTCTCCATTGTGGAAATATTAGTAATAAAAGTATTTGTCACATAATGCGATGTGAATACTTTTCTGCCCAATGATGACAAAAGTATTCTGGGAGTGATACCTTTATTGGCTAACCAGAAAATAATATGTTTGCAGCTTTCAGAGCACAGTGGCTCCTTCTTCAGGCAGGATTGCAAGATTACAAATGAACAAGGAGCCACTGTGCTCTGAAAGCTGCAAACATATTATTTTCTGGTTAGCCAATAACGGTATCACTCCCAGAATACTTTTGTCATCATTGGGCAGAAAAGTATTCACATCGATTTTTCTGGCTAACACGGTACCACAATACTATTTGTTATTGTACATCACTTAATGCATTAACTTTAGCTACCTCTAAGGCTGCCATCTCACTATCAGTATTTGGTCAGTATTTTACATCAGTATTTGTAAGCCAAAACCAGGAGTGGAACAATTAGAGGAAAAGTATAATAGAAACATCTGCACCACTTCTGTATTTATCACCCACTCCTGGTTTTGGCTTACAAATACTGATGTAAAATACTGACCAAATACTGCTAGTGTGACGGCAGCCTAAGTGTACTTTCACACTGGCGTTTTTTGTCCTCCGTCGGTTTTGGTCAAAAAACGCATCCTGCAAAAGTGCTTGCAGGATGCGTTTTTTTCTCCATAGACTAACATTAGCGACGCATTGCGACGCATTGACACACGTCGCAACCGTCGTGTCGTGTTGTGGCGGACCGTCGGCAGCAAAAAACGTTGCTTGCAACGTTTTTTGCTACGTCGAGAACGTCTTTTCCGACCGCGCATGCGCGGCCGGAACTCCGCCCCCCTCCTCCCCGCACCTCACAATCGGGCAGCGGATGCGTGGAAAAACAGCATCCGCTGCACCCGTTGTGCGGCGCAAACAACGCTAGCATCGGTACGTCGGCCCGGACGCTAGTGTGAATGTAGCCTAAGTGGGTGCTTTCACTGGGGTGTGGATAACAAAGGTTAATTAAGTAGGTGCCAAATACTTTGATTGCTAATATAAAGGCATATATAGAGGCAAAATAAAAAAGGAAAACATTTGATTCCACTGTTTAGTCACTATTACATTCTGTGTCCCGCTCAGCATAAAAAATTTGGTGAAAGGTCCACTTTAATAAAGACAGCAGCATCTTGAATATAAAAAGAGCTCAGAAGCACCTTGTGTAACTGGAAGAGACACACAGAGCTCACATCCAGCCTATATTACTGGAAAGGACACCCGGACCTCACATCCAGCCTATATTACTATGAGAGACACCCAGACCTCACATCCAGCCTATATTACTGGAAAGGACACCCGGACCTCACATCCAGCCTATATCACTATGAGAGACACCCAGACCTCACATCCAGCCTATATTATTGGGAGAGACACAGACCTCACATCCAGCCTACATTACTGGAAAGGACACCCAGACCTCACATCCAGCCTATATTACTGGGAGAGACACACAGACCTCACATCCAGCCTATATTACTATGAGAGACACCCAGACCTCACATCCAGCCTATATTACTATGAGAGACACCCAGACCTCACATCCAGCCTATATTACTGGGAGAGACACCCAGACCTCACATCCAGCCTATATTATTGGGAGAGACACAGACCTCACATCCAGCCTACATTACTGGAAAGGACACCCAGACCTCACATCCAGCCTATATTACTATGAGAGACACCCAGACCTCACATCCAGCCTATATTACTGGGAGAGACACCCAGACCTCACATCCAGCCTATATTATTGGGAGAGACACAGACCTCACATCCAGCCTACATTACTGGAAAGGACACCCAGACCTCACATCCAGCCTATATTACTATGAGAGACACCCAGACCTCACATCCAGCCTATATTACTGGGAGAGACACCCAGACCTCACATCCAGCCTATATTATTGGGAGAGACACAGACCTCACATCCAGCCTACATTACTGGAAAGGACACCCAGACCTCACATCCAGCCTATATTACTATGAGAGACACCCAGACCTCACATCCAGCCTATATTACTGGGAGAGACACCCAGACCTCACATCCAGCCTATATTATTGGGAAAGACACAGACCTCACATCCAGCCTACATTACTGGAAAGGACACCCAGACCTCACATCCAGCCTATATTACTATGAGAGACACCCAGACCTCACATCCAGCCTATATTACTGGGAGAGACACCCAGACCTCACATCCAGCCTATATTATTGGGAGAGACACAGACCTCACATCCAGCCTACATTACTGGAAAGGACACCCAGACCTCACATCCAGCCTATATTACTATGAGAGACACCCAGACCTCACATCCAGCCTATATTACTGGGAGAGACACCCAGACCTCACATCCAGCCTATATTACTGGGAGAGACACCCAGACCTCACATCCAGCCTATATTACTGGGAGAGACACACATACCTCACATCCATCCTATATTACTGGGAGAGACACCCAGACCTCACATCCAGCCTATATTACTGGAAAGGACACACATACCTCACATCCAGCCTATATTACTGGGAGAGACACCCAGACCTCACATCCAGACTATATTACTGGGAGAGACACACAGACCTCACATCCAGCCTATATTACTGGGAGAGACACCCAGACCTCACATCCAGCCTATATTACTGGGAGAGACACACAGACCTCACATCCAGCCTATATTACTGGGAGAGACACACAGACCTCACAACCAGCCTACATTACTGGAAAGGACACCCAGACCTCACATCCAGCCTGTATTACTGGAAAGGACACCCAGACCTCACATCCAGCCTATATTACAGAGAGAGACACCCAGACCTCACATCCAGCCTACATTACTGGAAAAGACACCCAGACCTCACATCCAGCCTATATTACTGGGAGAGATAGAGACCTCACATCCAGCCTATATTACTGAGAGAGACACACAGACCTCACATCCAGCCTATATTACTGAGAGACACTCAGACCTCACATCCAGCCTATATTACTGGGGGAGAAACACAGAGCTCACAGCCATCCCATATTACTGGGAGAAACACACAGACCTCACATCCAGCCTATATTACTGAGAGAGATACAAGTAGCTCACATCCAGCCTATATTACTGGGAGAAACACACATACCTCACATCCAGCCTATATTACTGGGAGAGACACACAGATCTCACATCCTGCTTATATTACTGGGATAGACACACAGACCTCACATCCAGCCTATATTACTGGGAGAGACACACAGACCTCACATCCAGCCTATATTACTGGGAGACACACAGACCTCACTTCCAGCCTATAATACTGGTGGAATGACACATACCTCACATCCAGCCTATATTACTGGGGGAGAAACACAGACCTCACATCCAGCCTATATTACTGGGAGAGACACACAGACCTCACATCCAGCCTATATTACTGGGAGAGACACCCAGACCTCACATCCAGCCTATATTACTGGGAGAGACACACAGACCTCACAACCAGCCTACATTACTGGAAAGGACACCCAGACCTCACATCCAGCCTGTATTACTGGAAAGGACACCCAGACCTCACATCCAGCCTATATTACTGAGAGAGACACCCAGACCTCACATCCAGCCTACATTACTGGAAAAGACACCCAGACCTCACATCCAGCCTATATTACTGGGAGAGATACAGAGACCTCATATCAAGCCTATATTACTGAGAGAGACACACAGCTCACATCCAGCCTACATTACTGGAAAAGATACCCAGACCTCACATCCAGCCTATATTACTGGGACAGACACACAGACCTCACATCCAACCTACATTACTGGAAAAGACACCCAGACCTCACATCCAGCCTATATTACTGGGAGAGATACAGAGACCTCATATCAAGCCTATATTACTGAGAGAGACACACAGCTCACATCCAGCCTACATTACTGGAAAAGACACCCAGACCTCACATCCAGCCTATATTACTGGGAGAGACACCCAGACCTCACATCCAGCCTACATTACTGGAAAAGACACCCAGACCTCACATCCAGCCTATATTACTGGGAGAGATACAGAGACCTCATATCAAGCCTATATTACTGAGAGAGACACACAGCTCACATCCAGCCTACATTACTGGAAAAGATACCCAGACCTCACATCCAGCCTATATTACTGGGACAGACACACAGACCTCACATCCAACCTACATTACTGGAAAAGACACCCAGACCTCACATCCAGCCTATATTACTGGGAGAGATACAGAGACCTCATATCAAGCCTATATTACTGAGAGAGACACACAGCTCACATCCAGCCTACATTACTGGAAAAGACACCCAGACCTCACATCCAGCCTATATTACTGGGAGAGACACCCAGACCTCACATCCAGCCTACATTACTGGAAAAGACACCCAGACCTCACATCCAGCCTATATTACTGGGAGAGATACAGAGACCTCATATCAAGCCTATATTACTGAGAGAGACACACAGCTCACATCCAGCCTACATTACTGGAAAAGATACCCAGACCTCACATCCAGCCTATATTACTGGGACAGACACACAGACCTCACATCCAACCTACATTACTGGAAAAGACACCCAGACCTCACATCCAGCCTATATTACTGGGAGAGATACAGAGACCTCATATCAAGCCTATATTACTGACAGAGACACACAGCTCACATCCAGCCTACATTACTGGAAAAGACACCCAGACCTCACATCCAGCCTATATTACTGGGAGAGACACCCAGACCTCACATCCAGCCTATATTACTGAGAGACACACAGACCTCACATCCAGCCTATATTACTGGGGGAGAAACACAGAGCTCAGATCCATCGTATATTACTGGGAGAAACACACAGACCTCACATCCAGCCTATATTACTGGGAGACACACAGACCTCACATCCAGCCTATATTACTGGGGGAGAAACACAGAGCTCACAGCCATCCTATATTACTGGGAGAAACACACAGACCTCACATCCAGCCTATATTACTAGGAGAGACACGCAGACCTCACATCCAGCCTATATTACTGGGAGAGACACACATACCTCACATCCAGCCTATATTACTGGGAGAGACACACAGATCTCACATCCTGCTTATATTACTGGGATAGACACACAGACCTCACATCCAGCCTATATTACTGGGAGAGACACACAGACCTCACATCCAGCCTATATTACTGGGAGACACACAGACCTCACTTCCAGCCTATATTACTGGTAGAACGACACAGACCTCACATCCAGCCTATATTACTGGGGGAGATACACAGACCTCACATCCAGCCTATATTACTGGGGGAGACACACAGAGCTCACATCCAGTTGGCATTAGTGGAGTACTGCACAGACATAACATCCAGTTCATATACCCTGAAAGACACATAAAATTCACATCCAACCTATGTATCTGGAAAAGACACACAAAGACACAGTTATCAGATCCAGCCTATGTTCCTGTAAGAGACACTGAGCTCATCCAACCCATATTTCTGGGGATCTTAAATTCAGCCTATATTACTGAGAGAACAACACAGAACTTATAGCCAAACAATATTACTTAGAAGGGCAATGCAAGCTCACATCCAGCCTGTATTACTGGAATTGACACTCATATGGAAAACCACATCTGAACCTTTGATCTGACTACAACTTGAACTTCAGGGGTAAATAAATGAACTAATGAAGATTGTGGACTGAGACAGTGCATTTTTATAACCTAAACGAATCCTAATGTTTATTATGTAAAAAGGTATCCACAAATATATGCAAAAAAATGATTACTTTCTTGTTAAAGCTTCCCTTCTCTTAATTTTTCCTCTTTAGTAGTGCAGATCATAGATTGTTACGAATCCTTTTATTCAACCTACATCATACTCAGAGGTTTTCCCATCTCACAAAATGGTGTGGTACCTCTAGTGTATGGTGACAGATTATGCTGGGTTGGACTCTGACCTCAGGCATACCCGCAGATCCAAAAAATGGAGATGTTGCATTGCTTTTTAACTTTTCCCTGTGCAGCGGCGGCACTCCTGAGCACCCGGCTGTGCGTGGAATAGCAGCTGCTCTGATACACCAGCACTGAATCACCTTCATTTTCAAGATCTGAGGATCCTAGCAAAACTCCGTCACTTACTAATATGCTAAATCCCCTAAAATAGCTCTGTTGATTGTGTGATATCGGATGAAGACCCCGTGACACAAGTGAATAGAAGAAACTTTGCAATATATCTTATCAGAGAAATCTTCTTTCCTTCACATTTATGAGCCACTTCCCCCTGACCTGGTCTCCTGAATATATCCTGCACTCTGAAAAAACAGCTCAGCTCTGTCCTGCTCAACACAAGATGGCAAAATGGTGTGTCAGGGATGGGAGGAGTGAGGAGCAGAGTGAGAAAACAGGCAGAGGGAGACACAGGAAGAAGATGCTGAGCTTTTTACTAAGTCTTTACCAAACCCAGGAGCTGTATTCACATCTACACCGCTCAGTACAGCTGTGTAATTTCCTCCAACCTCTGCTTGTTGTGTGACAAAAAAGGCATTATAAGCAGGAATCCATTCTTGAGTGTTGTGCTGTGCATGGGAGACATCATAGCAGCCAGTCTCTTCTCATTAGCTCAGAGACAATTGCGAATTATGAGGCTGCACAGGAGAAAACTTCTCAAAATTCAGGATGCAATCACCATTGGTTCGGCTTATAATAATCCCACCAACCCAGAGAATAAAAGGGTGAATGCAACCTGTGTGAAAAGAGCAGTTGCCGCAATGAAAACTTAATCTCCGAACACTAACAAATACTCGGAGGTCACCCGAGCAACGAGTACACTCGCTCATCACTAGTGACCACCACTCCTACAGACCAGAAGTGGTCACACATGCTCAGTACTGGGACTTTGGGGCCCTTAGACCTATAGTGATCAATTCATCACCCATCCTGGTGAGAATTGGTGATATGTTGCTTATAGGACGATCACGTTGGTATTGGGGGGACAATACTCACAGAACACAGCTAGTTGACCTGCATTTGATGACGCACGGCCCATAGAATTCTGCACTTCACATCGATATTCCCCGTGGTCACTCCTGGCTAGGCTGTGGAATGTAATCATCCTGTCTTCGGAAACTCGTTGTCCGTCCTTGTACCAGGTGTAAGTGGCAATTGCGGGGTTGCTGCTATTAACCTGACAAGACAGGGTCACAGAATCCCCCTGTTTGAGATTTCGGTCTGAAGGTTGTAAGATCATTTTCACTCCTTTGGGGGAATCTGTAGGCGAATTAATAACAAAAAAAACATGAGTGCAGAAAACGGTCATTACATTTATATATCGAGTACAATTAACCCCTTCCTGGTTTTCTATTTTTGCACTTTAGCTTTTTCCTCCCTGTCTTCCAAGAGCCATCATGTGATGTACTGGAAAGTGGGAAAACATTTTTTTTTCCATTGTTTTTGCAGCGTTCAATATATGATGAAAATCTCTTGGCAATGTGATTCTCTGGGTGATTATGATTATGGTGATACCACACATGCTTGGTTTTTGTTTTATTTAAGTGGTGAAAAAAAAAATCACAAATTTGTAAAAAAAAAACCAAACATTTTGTTTGTGTCTATTTTTCGAGACCCATAAAATTTTGAATTTTTAGAGTTTTTTTTTGCAGCGCCGTGGTGACCGAAAAAATGCAATCCTGGCATTTTGGAATACACAGTAAGGCCAGTTTCACACGTCAGTGCCTCCGGTACATGTAGTGACAGTTTTCTCACGTACCGGAGACACTGACACAAGTATGCACATTCAAATAAATGGGTCTATGCAGATGTCAGCATGTTTTCACGGACCGTGTGTCCTTGTGCAAAGCACGCAGACATGTCCGTTTTTATCTGGACCCACGGCCCATCAAACGGCCCGCACACATGCACACAGAGGACAGTATACACTGTCCTCTGTGTACATGGACTGCCGCTAGGAAGCAGCGCTACTGTAAGCTGCTGTTCCCCTGCGTGTGGTGCTGAACGCGGCTGTTATCCCTTCTCCCCTGCTCAGTCAGCGATCAGGGGAGAATGAATGAAAGAAAACAAAACAAACATGTGGGGTCCCCCCTATATTTTAAAACCAACACAGCAAAACTCTCAGGTGCGGGCTGCTGTTCTCAGGCTGGTAAGGGGCTATGGATATGGCCCCCCCAGCCTAATAACAGCAGCTCGCATCTGCCCAGAAAAGGCGCATCTATTAGACGCTCCAATTCTGGAGCTTTGCCCAGTTCTTCCCACTTGCCCTGAAGCGGTGGCAAGTGGGGTAATGAGGGGTTAATGTCATCTTCCTATTGTAAGGTGACATTAATAAGACACCTATCCATTACTAATCATATAGTAGTTAAAGGGTTAATCAAACACAGCACACAGTAAGAAAAAGTCTTTTAATTCAATAAAACAATATACACAGTTTATCCATCTTTATTAGTCTGCCATTTCAAGTGAAGCCCTCGATCTCCTGGAAAAAAATTCAAAATAACAAACCAAAAATATACCATACCTGTCCGGCGTACAGTCAGTCCCACGCAGTAATCCATATCTGGGGGCATTTACAGTTTACAACCGGGAGCGATGCTAATGCGGCCGCTCCTGGCTGTAAACTACTGGGGAATGAATGAAATGCAGGGAGCGGAGCTTCGGTGACTAGCGGTGACGTCACTGAAGCTGCGCTCCCTGCCGGCATGAACTCAAATGAACTCTTCAGCGTGGGAAAATAAGCTGGCATTTTCCAACGCTGAAGAGTTCATCTTAATTCATGCTGTGAGGGAGCGCAGACTCAGTGACGTCACCGCTAGTCACTGAAGCTCTGCTCCCTGCATTTCATTCATTCCCCAGTAGTTTACAGCAAGGCCCCCTTATAGAGTATACAGCAGCCCCCCTCAGAGTATACTGAAGCCCCCTCATAAAGTATAATGTAGGCCCCTCATAGAGTATAATAAAACCCTCCTTGGAATATAATGCAGCCCCTCTCAGAGTATAATGCTGTCCCCCTCAAAGTAAAATGCAGCCCATCTCAGAGTATAATGCAGTCCCCCTCAAAGTATAATGCAGCCCATCTCAGAGTATAATGCAGTCCCCCTGAGTATAATGCAGCCCCTTCAGATTATAATGCAGCCCCCTCAGAGTATAATGTAGACCCACACACACTGCATAATGCAGCTCCCCAGAGTATAATGCAGCTCACCCAGAGTATAATGAAGCCCCCTCAGAGTATAATGCACCACACCCACAGTGTAATTCAGCCCTCCCCCACACAGAATAGTTCAGCCCCCTACAAGCACACAGACAGTATAGTGCAGCTCCCCCACACACATAGTATAATTCAGCCCCACCATTCACAGTATAGTGCAGCCCCCACACACAGCATTTTGCAGCCCACCCACATACACAGTATAGTGCAGTCCCTCACACACAGTATAATGTAGCCTCCCCACATACACAGTATAGTGCATTCCCCCACACAGTATAATGAAGCCCCCCACACAAACAGTATAGTGCAGTCCCCCCACACACAGTATATTGCAGCCCCCCACATACACAGTAGGGTGCAATCCCCACATACACAGTATAATTCAGCCCCCTCCCACACAGTATAAAGCAGCCCCCCGCACAGTATACTGCACTTACCCACACAGTATAGTACACTTTCCACACACACAGTATAGTGCAGTTCCCCCCACACACAGTAAAGTGCAGCAGCCACACACACACACTATGATGCCGATAAGTTGAAGGTGGGGGGTGGCGCCGGGCCCCTCTTACTGACGGGCTCCATAGCGGTCGCTAGGGGCCCTTGGAGGAGCGGGGGCCCTAGGCAGCTGCCTGGTCTGCCTGCCTCTAACACTGGCCCTGTCGATACTGCATGATACCAGCTACTGAACTGAGACTGAGGTAAGTAAAGTTGGACTGGTGAAGGAGTACCGAGTGTCGTTTGGTTTATGTGTGGCTGTTCCTGGATCTGAAAGCAAGGAGAAAGCGGAGTCCTGCAGCTGAACAGTGAGTATACTACAGCCCATACAAAGCACATGGGAATCAGGACACAGTTTATTTGTAGGGTGCCAGGGATTGGGAACATAACAGCCCCTCGCCCATGACTACCACCTTACATACTTTACACCGGCAGCATCTGCTACCTTACAGCCACTTTGACCCCAATAATAACTGATTGGCAGGGAGCCAGGTGTCACACCCAGGGTTGGACTGGCCCACAGGAGAGCAGGAGAATTCTCTGGTGGGCCACCATTCTCGTTTATGAGCTGTAGTTGGCACTATATAGCTGGATCACTATGTACAGACAGAGGCGGCATCTTTTCATCTAACAATCTGCCCAGATCATTGTTATATAAATGTAATGATTGAGAATATTGTCACATTTGCATGTAGCCGAAATGTGGGGCCCTGGAGTTGGTTACTGGTGGGCCCTTGGCATCGCAGTCCAACCCCTTTCAGTTTAGCATCTTAGCATTTTTCACATTTTCAGGGTCCCATTCACATTCTGTGCTGACACAGACTAATAATTTAAGTATAAAATTCCGCACTCAACTTTAATTTTCTGGAGAAGAAGCTTCATCGGGTCTTCCCATAGAATATGAAGGCCAATATTATTCCAGAAGACATAATAAATAAGACATGACACAGTATATACTGCAAAGGGAGGATCCAATTTTAAAAATACTGTTAGAAACAGCTGCAAATGTTGTAAAGTAAATGAAAAGTGTATCATTGGCTTCTCTGACCCAGGAGATCCAGCGCTGATGCTCCGGTGGTCCCTCTAGTCCTGGTTACAGAGTTGCATATATCAAAAGTTTATTTGACTTGAGTCAGTGGACAAATGCTTGGCGAATTTAATGCTTGGCGAATTTAACGTTTCGGCCAGCCCGTGGCCTTGCTCACAAAATCGCTAAATGGAAATCTGTTGTTTAAAGTAAGGATACCGTATGGCTGATGAGTCAGATAGGAGGACCCAAATGTGTAACCAAACTGATATGGTATAAACGCTTGCCCGTGCACTGCAGTTGTAATTCCAGCCGGAGGGTAAACAATTGCTGTCGTATATATACACTCAGGAGTACAGATCAGGCTGTATAGATCATGTGCCTTCTGGACTATCCCAGGAAAAGCCGGGGAAGATAGTGCTGTCTCACATACGGAATCAGGGGCACAGGTTAGGTGGTGTAATCCCTGTATGGTTTGGTATGTCCCAGATGAAGTCAAGGGTAATGTCAATCTGTTCTCCTTGTTCCTGTATGCAGAGCAAGCATTGGGTAGGCCTTGACACAGGTCTGTGTCGGCACCCTCCACTTGGCCACCAAGATAGTCCAGAAGGCACATGATCTATACAGCCTGATCTGTACTCCTGAGTGTATATATACGACAGCAATTGTTTACCCTCCGGCTGGAATTACAACTGTAGTGCACGGGCAAGCGTTTATACCATATCAGTTTGGTTACACATTTGGGTCCTCCTATCTGACTCATCAGCCATACGGTATCCTTACTTTAAACAACAGATTTCCATTGGGCGATTTTGTGAGCAAGGCCACGGGCTGGCCAAAACGTTAAATTCGCCAAGCATTAAATTCGCCAAGCATTTGTCTACTGACTCAAGTCAAATAAACTTTTGATATATGCAACTTGAAATTATACGAGTGCAGTGATTACTTTGACTCCATGACTTGTGGGATTTAGTGTCCCGTTCACTGGCACCGTGAACTATATTGATTGAGTGCTAGCTTTCCAGATTCTCTACTAGTCCTGGTTACAAGCGTCCGTAAGTGCAATCAGTGGCCTCAGCGATCATGTGCTGTAACGGCAATATGGCGGCTTTCATAACTTGGTGGTGGTGCCAGGAGCCCGATATATGACTGCTGGAGCCACTGCTCACGTGATGGCAGCTTGTAAGCAAAAACTGGGAAGACGCCAGATGGTCAGCTCTGGATAACTAAAGGAAAAATAAAAAATGTGAACTTGGATAACAAATTCTTCTAATTAATGGACTTCACAAACAGTAAGGTAATTTAATCCTAAAAATAATCCTGAATGTGTCTAGAAACCCTCGGTTCATATTTCGAAGTCCTCCGGGACGGACAGAACTCGACGTTCCACTTACGTGCCACATTGAGAATAATTTCTTTGCTTCTTTTTTTCTGTCCAAAAGAAACCTCACAGCTAATTTTTTTCTGGTTGTCCATCCAGGAGAAGCTTGTCGTCAGGTTCTTGGTATAAAGAACAGTTTTTGTGTCCATTTGTACTAAGTAGGAAATGTACGATCTCTCTGAAGAGTGGCCCTTCCATTCTAATGACACTGAACCATCTGGACAGAAGTATGGTGTGGAGCACTGAAATGTTACCGAAGAGCCTTCACTGATGTTTGCTGGAACCACAACCTCAGGAGCAAGCAGATCATCTGTGGAAAGATCACACATCATGGACAGTAGGTTAAAATGAAGGCGACGTATTCAAGGACTCAGTGTGATAAGATTCTCAGACTGGGAGTCCATCATAGACCTTCTCATCAGGAAAGGTCTGACTCATCCATTAACTTAAAGGAGTTGTATAGTGAAAATAAGTTATCTGCAGGGTAGGTGACAACTTACTGTATAGATTGGTGAGGGTCCAACCACTGGGACCTGCAGCGATCAACAGAACAGAATTTTTATTCTCCAATAAAATAGATTGACAGTGCGTATTATACCCGTCCACTGCTCCATTCATTATTTCCAGCAGGCCCATAAAGAATGAATGTAGTGGTGGTCTCGTCGAGCATATGCCCTCCCACTCCAATCTAAATAGGGATAATGGCAATAGAAGTTCCCTGTTCTACGGATCGGTGACGGTCCCCAACTAATCTTTATTTCACTTATACTCTGGACAGATGATAACTTTCCCCATTCAACATCCCTTTAAGAAAAACTGCAATGCAAGTTGTCAAAAGCATAACATAAAGAAGCATTCCTCCTCCTCCTTCTTCTTCTCCTCCTCCTCCTTCTCCTCTTCCTCCTCCTTATCTTCCTTCCCCTCCTCCTCCTTCTCTTTCTCTTCCTCCACCTTCTCCTTTTGCTCCTCCTAGTCCTCCTCCTTCTTCTCATCCTCTTTCTCCTCTTCCTCCTCCTTCTCCTTCCCCTCCTCCCCCTCCTTCTTCTCTTGCTCCTCCTAGTATTCCTTCTCCTCCTCCGCCTCCTGCTCCTTCTACTCCTCTTCTTCTTTTTCCTCCTCCTCTTCATCCTCCTCCTCCCATCAAAATTTGTATTGTCTATTGCCCTCTTCACATTCTACAGGACTGTGTCCTTACAATTGCTCATATTGCTGTCTACCCTGATAATTCTTCTGTTAGGAAGCCATTTGGCGAAATGCGTGTAAGAGGGAATCGTGGAAACTATCTGTTTCCACTCTACATGCATCTGACATGATTGTGTTAGTATTATACTTAGTCTTTAGCCTAATTGAAGTATTTTCTCTTTATTGCACCTCCAGCTGCACGGTATTCATTGAACACTCCATTCAGCATTGTTTGCACTTTATAGCCTTCATTAACCATTACTCTACTCTACTCTTCCATGTATACGATGTACTGGTTGTCTTGTGTGAAGCGCCCCCAGACGCAGGGCTGCGGGGTACTCGGTACCGGGCCTCTCTGTCTCGGTCCTGGGGTTGTCACGGTGGCCTGACCCGGTCCGTGACCCTGCTAAGGGGCGTCCAATTAAAGGTGGTGGTGCGTGGTGCGACGAAATAACGAGGACACAGGGTTGCAGTCTCTTTACCTCTTTACTGAAGGCTTCAGGATCCTCAATCCAGAGCACTGCTAACAGGGCTGGCTGAGACCGGCCGGACCGAAGGCACATCCAGAGTTCCCTTTGCAGGTGGAAATCTGTGCCTACCTTCTAGCGCCTGTGTGATGTAGTACCTCCCTGCTGAGCACCCCGGGATAGTCCTCACAACTGTTGTGTCTGTTCTGATGTTCTTTCTCACAACTTATATCTGTTCTGATGTTCTTCTCCGTCCCCCAGATGATATGGCTAGGACGCACCCGTATGACGGGTAGGCCTGGAGTTCTTCCGGGACCCTAGTGACACCCCTCTCCCACAGTTGCCCCCTATGTCTGCTTAGGTGATTAAGGTGAGGCAGCCAACCTATAATTAACTGTCCTGCCGTTGGTTTGAAGTAATGCTTGGAGCCCAGTACTTCCTCGGCGTTCCGGCCACCGGCTACGCGCCTCAGTAGGATGTTGCCGATCTCGGGGCACGACTCCTACTGGTGTTATCTCCTTTTTGCTGTGATCTCGTTTCTCACTTCTCCACAATAAACCTCGGTTCTTATCCTTTCTTAAGACACCGCCGCAATGTAGTGCAGGCGCGGTTCCGTAACGATCTCTTCTGTTTGCTAGGCCACTGTCAGGATCCCACCCCTGACAGGGACCCCCCTGAATCTTCCCAAGCAACCTCTTCTCTCACTAGGTGTTGCCTGGGCAAAACCCAGTCAGCTTCTCTCTTAACTTCCTATCCAGCCCCCAGTTTTACCCAAGTGTGAGGAGTGGCCTAATACATAGAACCCTTTGCTCCCCCTGGTGGCCAGACTATAAGTGTATTGGTGTCTGTGATACCTGGTCTGGTGAACTCCTTTAGTGCAATCAGATGTACCAATACCCCCCTTAGTGGCAGAGCGACGTTACTGCAAAGACCAGGTCTCTGGGGCGCTGCATGTGTATATATATTTAGATGCTATTGAAACTCTAGAGCTTATTTGGGGATATCCCCTTTATTAGCATGCTATTTCTCCCACAACCACCAGGTGGAGCCCTAGCATCTGGGGTATGTGCCTTTCTAGTAACCCTGGTACTTAGCCATTATTTTGAATAGGAATTTATAGCTACTTTTTTCTGCTCTGTGTCTTTTCCTTGAATACAGAACACATTAATATGATCCATCAGTTGCACAGCATTCATTGAACCCTCCATTTAGTGCTAATTAGCACTTTACACCCTTCATTATTTTACTGACCTTGTCTTCCATGAATACAGTGCGCTGGTTGTTGTGCATATATCTATAGGTTATATTGATCCACTAGGGCTCATTTTAATAGCATGCTTATACAGGTGCTTGGTTATTTAACCTCTATGAATCCATTCTTTTGTATTTTCTATTTTTTGCCCTGTGTCTCATCATGGAATACTAAACACATTGATATTAATTCTTGTGACGTATTGTATCTATTGAAATATATTTGATTGATTACCACTTCTGTCTCTGTAAAATATCCCCCTCTAGTTTTTATCTGTATGTTTTATCCTGTGACACTTAATAAAGATATCTTTTTTAATTGATTATTTGGGTGGGTTATTTGCTGTTGGTATTTGGTCTATCCCACATAGTGGTATTGCCGCACATTTTCCTGTACTATCCGTGAAGCTTGTGTCTGCAGGTGTCCTATGAGGCTTTCGGGCTTAGGTCAGGAGACCTGCGGGCCATCTGTGCTTTGTGGTCTGTGCTTGGACCAAGCTTCACGGACGTCTTCTTCAGAAGCCCTGGAGTAATTCCACATGAAAATATTTGGGTATAGTCACTCCAATTTTTCTTTCCATAGACTTTGAAATGGAACCGCCATAAAATCTAAGCCCAACAAGTCTCCGTTAAAGTTACCTCATGGAGTTTTCGAGATTATGTACTGTATTATAATGTATTTTTGCACTGTGTTCACTCCAAGGTCTCTCGAGATCAGTCACGATTGCATTCTGGAGACTCACCTGTAACTTCCAGATCGACGCCAATCTTGTCCATCCATTTATTGCCATTAATAACCTCAAATCGGAAAATATATTTCCCGGAGTCCGATGTCTGAAGGTTTTTGATTAGGGTGGTACAGTTTTTTGGCACCGGCTCGCCCAAAAATTCTAATCGGTTGCGAAAGGCCTCATCTGCTTGGTCGGTGGAATGGTACACTAGCTTTCGGGCACCGTCATAGTCTTTGTACCAGATTTTGACAATGCCATCCACGGCCTGAAGATCACTGGGGTAGTCATACGAACACGGCATTACGGCACAGGATCCGGCAACGCTCTTCACCGTATTGGGGTAAAATACGTTCCAGTCGCAGTCGACGCCTAGAAAGATAAATATTAATTTATGTCAGTTAGCTTGTGTAGGTTTAATCTAAATTAAAAAAAAACTAAAAAAGGAAAAAAAATAACAATAAATCACTAGTGTGCAGTGACTGCGGAGCAGCTGCAGGGTCCATTGGACCGGTCGCATCACTGTGGTTGTATTGTTTAATCCTCATCCTGAGGGAACTGAGAGATCATCACTATACACGGCGGGCCATTTATATGGATGCAACTAAATATAATGGGAATGGTAGGTGATATCAACTTCCTGTTTGTGGCACATTAGTATATGGGAGGGGGAAAACTTTACAAGATGGCTGGTTACTGTGGCGGCCATTTTGAAGTCAGCCATTTTGGATCCAACTTTATTTTTTTCAATGGGAAGAGGGTCATGTGACACATCTAACTTATTGAGAATTTCACAAGAAAAACAATGGTGTGCTTCGTTTCTGAGTGCTGAGTTGTCAGAAAACTTTCACTTTATTAATGATATACCTTTCGCACTTAAAAAGATCAGAAAATACAACTTCAGCGGCAACATTTTCCCGCTTTAGAGCCTGTAACAAAAAAGACATAAAAATGAATAAACTACGTTTTTGAATATAATATTTCCTTAACTTTTGATAAAACACAATTAACAGCATCATTAAATGGGTTCCTTTTACTGTTGTGTCAATAAACTCTCCTCTAGATTGCAGAAAGCGTTTTGCTTAGTACCGCCCCTGAGGTACCTTAAGAGTCGATGTCCAACCCTTACAGAGCAGTCACACATCTGTGTGTTCAGGTCTAAGTACTACGGCATGGACTTGGCAGCCTCACATATTCTTAGGAGGCTGTTGACTTCAGGTAGGTAGACCAGTGGCCGGTCCGTGAATCGCAGACCGTGACGCACAGTTGTGTGAATGTAGGCTTACACAAATCTTGCAACATGACTAAGGCTACAAGCTATATTGAAGTCTCCAACAAAATGAAGAAACACTAATCAGCTAATTAGCTAATAACTGTAGTCATGTTGTAAGAGTTGGTGAAGAGCAGGGTCGCCTTCACTAGAGAGATACCGCCCATGAGGATCAGACCTCAACAGAACGTACACAAGATTTCTGAAAGGCTTGGGATGATGTAAACTTATTTTGGGAATGTGAATCGGTGGGATTATGGTGCCACAAACCTGTCTTTGGAATGGCAATTTGCATATGGTTTGACATCGTAACATTTTCTTTAAAAAATTGTTCACTGCTTAAGCTGATAATGCTATGGAAAGTGCTGGAGCAGAAGAGAATGGTAGTGGTGGTGTTTTTTTCTGAGAGGTTAAATATGCCAATATCCTCTGCAGAGAGGAAAAGAACGTGATCTCTTGTGCCATCTATTGGATTTAGCAATCCTAAAACTCAATATCAACCCTTTAATGAGCTTTGCCACATGACTTAGGTCAAGAAGCCAAACCACACACTGCATTTGCAGACACACATTTTGGGGTGCTTGCCCCTCAGCAGTGCAAAGCAGCAGGTCTGACTGGGCTACAATAGACTTTGACTGTGGGTTTAAAAGGGAATGTTTCTCCTTGTGAAGCATACTAAGCCAGTGAAAGGAGACTCATAGGCCATGCAATGCTCTTCCGTTAATTTAAATATGCAAAGCTAATGCTCATTGAAGGGTCGATATTAACATTTAGGATTTTAGAGTTCGAGTTCTTCCTCTCTTAAGAAATTATTTACATATTTTAATTCCCAAAGGAGCATTGTATGGCCTATAAGTCTCCTTACGCTGGCTTGGCACTATCCACAAAAAGAAACGTTGCCATTCAGAAGATGTAAAAAAAAAAACACTGACAGGTTTCCTTTAAGATTGTTTTTGTTTAGTGAAAAAAACTATATAAGAAATGTGGAAAAAGTTCCTTAATTGCTATTAAATCGTAGAGATAATTTATATCTTGCTTACTTCTTTGCCGAGTTATTATCTCTTGAATTTTAGACCAATTTTAAGGCTGAATCAATATTCCCAACTGTAAATCCTGCTGAAATGTTTCTACATCTAAGGCCGGGGTCACACTAGACCGTAATACGGACGAGTGCTATGCGATAAAAAATCGCATAGCACTCGGCCCAATGTTAATCTATGGTGCAGCTCCCATCATCCGATATTTTCTCCACCGTATTTCGGATCCGAGGGAACTCGCAGCAGGCTGCGATTGTCAGCGTATCTCGGCCGAGACTCGCCAATGCAAGTCTATGGGTGCGAGAAAAAATCGGATTACACACGGACCATGCGTGTGCATTGCGAGAAATACGCAGCGGTGTTCTATAGAAAAGCCGGTAATTCAATTGCCGGCTTTGCATTTCTCCTTCACAAACCCAACAGGATATGAGACATGGTTTACATACAGTAAACCATCTCATATCCCCATTTTTTTTGCATATTCCACACTACTAATGTTAGTAGTGTGTATGTGCAAAATTTCAGCGCTGTAGCTGCTGAAATAAAGGGTTAAATGGCGGAAAAAATTGGCGTGGGCTCCCGCGCAATTTTCTCCGCCAGAATGGTAAAGCCAGTGACTGAGGACAGATATTAATAGCCAGGAGAGGGTCCATGGTTATTGGCCCCCCCGTGGCTAAAAACATCTGCCCCCAGCCACCCCAGAAAAGGCACATCTGGAAGATGCGCCTATTCTGGCACTTGGCCACTCTCTTCCCACTCCCTGTAGCGGTGGGATATGGGGTAATGAAGGGTTAATGCCACCTTGCTATTGTAAGGTGACATTAAGCCAGATTAATAATGGAGAGGCGTCAATTATGACACCTATCCATTATTAATCCAATTGTTTGAAAGGGTTAAAAAAACACACACACATGATTAAAAAGTATTTTAATGAAATAAACACAGCGGTTGTTTTAATATTTTATTGCTCTCTCATTCCATTTTCAGACCCTCGCTTGGCAAAACAATAAACACACAAGATACATACCTTCTGATGTCAGATCAGGTCCCACGAAGTAATCCATCTGAAGGGGTTAACTAATATTACAGGCAGAGCTGCGATAAACCACTCGCTCGTGCCTGTAATCCCCGGGTGCTGAAAGGAAAGCTGGATCTGTACTTACATTGAGTCGCGGTGATGCGCCCTCTGGTGGATGTTCTCATGAACTGCAGCCTGGGAACTTTTTCCCACGCTCCAGGTCATATGAGGACATCCACCAGGGGGCGCATCACCGCGACTGAAGGTAACTATAGGTCATTGACCTACATTTCCTTCAGTCGCGGTGATGCGCCCCCTGGTGGATGTCCTCATATGACCTGGAGCGTGGGAAAAAGTTCCCAGGCTGCAGTTCATGAGAACATCCAGCAGAGGGCGCATCACCGCGACTGAATGTAAGTACAGATCCAGCTTTCCTTTCAGCACCCGGGGGATTACAGGCACGAGCGAGTGGTTTTTCGCAGCTCTGCCTGTAATATCAGTTAACCCCTTCAGATGGATTACTTCGTGGGACGTGACAGTTCATCAGAGAGGGTATGTATCTTGTGTGTTTATTGTTTTGCCAAGCGAGGGCCTGAAAATGGAATGAGAGAGCAATAAAATATTAAAACAACCGCTGTGTTTATTTCATTAAAATACTTTTTAATCATGTGTGTGTGTGTTTTTTAACCCTTTCAAACAATTGGATTAATAATGGATAGGTGTCATAATTGACGCCTCTCCATTATTAATCTGGCTTAATGTCACCTTACAATAGCAAGGTGGCATTAACCCTTCATTACCCCATAGCCCACCGCTACAGGGAGTGGGAAGAGAGTGGCCAAGTGCCAGAATAGGCGCATCTTCCAGATGTGCCTTTTCTGGGGTGGCTGGGGGCAGATGTTTTTAGCCACGGGGGGGCCAATAACCATGGACCCTCTCCTGGCTATTAATATCTGTCCTCAGTCACTGGCTTTACCACTCTGGCGGAGAAAATTGCGCGGGAGCCCACGCCAATTTTTTCCGCCATTTAACCCTTTATTTTAGCAGCTACAGCGGCCAAATTTTGCACATACACACTACTAACATTAGTAGTGTGGAATATGCAAAAAAAAGGGGGATATGAGATGGTTTACTGTATGTAAACCATGTCTCATATCATGTCGGGTTTGTGAAGGAGAAATGCAAAGCCGGCAATTGAATTACCGGCTTTTCACAGATATCGCGCTGAATGAAATATAAATACAGAATATATATATGTGTGTCTCAATGACATATATATATATATATATATATATATATATATATATATATATATATATATATATATACACTGTATATATGTTTTCCCGAACATTTGAGCACATAAATCCATTAGATGTCGGTTTTTCAAGCTTGCGAGAAAATCTCGGCATACGGATGCCATACGGATGTCACACGGATCACTGTTTTTGAAACATTTGGGCGATTCTCAGCCGTGAATAACGGACCGTTTTTTTATACGTTAAGTGTGTCCCCGGCCTAAAGGTGATTCTGTCTTTTTTTTTTCATCTGAATTTGTTTATATTTTATCATCCAGTCTAAAAAGCAAAAAAAATATTAGAGAGTAAATATCTGCATTACCTTTAGGTATAGCCAAGTTTCTCTCATCCGGCCCGATATCTTGTGATGGATATTCGAGGCTTTTATATATTCTCTCATTTTATATGTTCCTCTTTTTGAAGTTCTTGTCAGCAATTTTATTTTAGATTTTTTTTCTCTTGCTCCTAAATGAGGAAGAAAGTGATCTCGTTGAAAGAGGCCAAAAAAAAGTCCTCATCGTTTTACTGATTATTTTATTCCACAGCCAGTTGACATTTTATTTAATTGCTTAAATAAAAACAATATAGTGATTATCTGCCATCAGACCAGCCAGACTTCACCAGCTGGAAGAGTTGACAATAAAGGTCTAGGTTTGGTCTCTGGAGAAGCTTTGAAGAGTTCTCAAAGGCTCAAAGAGGAGTTTACGGTAGCTAGTAATAACAGGTTTTAGCACTTTCTTCAACTTCAGTGCTGCTAAGACTCAAATTACAGCAATTTTAGATACAGGAGCCTCGGTTTTTAAGGCTGAAAGTAGACATACAGTGGGAAAAATAAGTATTTGATACTATGCCGATTTTGAAAGTTTTCCCACCTACCAAGAATAGTAGGGTCAGTAATTTTTATCGTAAGTACCCTTCACCTGTGAAGGACAGAATCTATAAATACAATCCAGAAAATCACATTATGTGATTTTTACATAATTAATGTGCATTTTATTGCATGAAATAAGTATTTGATCACCAACCAGCAAGAATTCTGGCTCTCACAGACCGGTAAGTGTTTCTTTAAGACTCCCTCCTATTCTGCTCTCATTACTTGTATTAATAGTGCCTGTTTGAACTCCTTACCTGTATAAAAGAAACAATGACACTTCATCCTCTCCACCATGGCCAAGACCAAACAGCTGTCAAAGGACACTAGGGACAAAATTGTAGATCTGCACAAGGCTGGGATGGGCTACAGGACAATAGGCAAGAACCTTTGCAAGAAGGCATCAACTGTTGGCCCAATTATTACAAAATGGAAGAAACACAAGATGACTGTCTTTCTTTCTCGGTCTGGTGCAAGATTTTGCCTCGTGGGGTAAGGATGCTTCTGAGAAACGTCAGGAAACAGCCCAAAACTACACAGGAGGACCTGTTCACTGACCTACAGAGCACTGGGACCACAGTCTCAGCATTATCATTAGTAAAACACTACAACGTCATGGATTAAATTCCTGCATGGCACACAAGGCCCACCTGCTCACACCAGCACATGTCAAGGCCCATTTGAAGTTCACCTATGACCATTTGGATGATCCAAGGAGGCATGGGAGAAGTAGAAGGAGAACTTTTTAATATGAACTTCACTCGCCGTGTTTGGAGGAAGAAGAAGGATGAGTACAACCCCAAGAACACCGTCCCATCATGAAGCATGGTGGAGGAAACATGATACTTTTGGGATGCTTTTCTGCAATGGGAACAGGAGGGAGGATGGATGGGGTCAGAATCATGAGATTTTAACAACAACTTCCTTCCCTCAGTAACAGCGTAGAAGATGGGTCGTGGCTCGGTCTTCCAGCATCAGAATGACGAGAAACACACTGCCAGGACAACTAAGGAGTGGCTCCTTAAGAAGCATTTAATGGTCCTGGAGTGGCCCAGCCAGTCTCCAGATCTGAATCCAATAGAAAGTCTTTGGAAGAGAGCAGAAAATTAATGCTGTCCAGTGACAGCCCCAAAATCTGAAAGATCTGGAGAAGATCTGTATGGAGGAGGGGGCCAAAATCCCTGCTGCAGGGTGTGCAAACTTGGTCGAAAACTACAGGAAAATTCTGACCTCTGTAACTACAAACAAAGGTTTCTGAACCAAATATTAAGTTCTGTTTTTCTATTGTATCAAATATTTATTAATGCAATAAAATGCTAATTAATTATCTAAAAATTCTACAATGTGATTTTTCTGGATTCTATTTTTAGATTCTGTCTCTCAAAGTTGAAGTGTACCTGCGATAAAAATTACAGACCTCCCCATTCTTTGTAGGTGGGAATACTTGCAAAATTGGCAGTGAATCAGATACTTATTTTTCCAACTGTAAGTCTATCGATTTCGACATGCAAATGGGAAAATATCAATAACATATTGTCCAAAGGAGTCGATTGAAGAGAAATGGGAAGTGAATGTAGAAGGAATAGATAGGGAAGCCTGAGAAGAATCAACTAATTCTCCATGTGTTTTACCCTGAATGCACAAAGAAGATCTCAGTGAGGTTGTTGGGACATGTCGGAGAGTTGACAAGTTACAGCTGCAAAACAACTAACTATAGCTAAAATACTTGATCATATTGGGGAAATTTTTACCGGAGGAGCCATCTATATTAGTGGAAATAATAAATGTGTATATGAAGAGGAAAGCCCTTAGTAAGTTTGAAAAACAAGGTGAAAAAGAGCTACAGTGGGAAAAAAAAAAGAATTTAGTCAGCGACCAATTGTGCAAATTCTTCCACTTAAAAAGATGAGAGAGGCCTGTAATTGACATCATAGGCAGATCACAACTATGAGAGTCACAATGAGAAATCAAGTCCAGAAAATCACCTTGTCTGATTTGGCAAGATTTATTTTGCAATGGTGGAAAATAAGTATTTGGTCTCTTACAAACATGCAAGATTTCTGGCTCTCCCAGACCTGTAACTTCTTTTTTGAGAGGCTCCTCTGTCCTCCACTCATTACCTGTAGTAATGGTACCAGTTTGACTTTGTTATCAGTATAAAAGACACCTGTCCATAACCTCAAACAGTCACACTCCAAACTCCACTATGGTGAAGACCAAAGAGCTGTCGAAGGACACCAGAAACAAAATTGTAGCCCTGCACCAGGCTGGGAAGACTGAATCTGCAATAGGCAAGCAGCTTGGTGTGATGAAATCAACTGTGGGAGCAAAAACAAGAAAATAGAAGACATACAAGACCACATTTAATCTCCCTCAATCTGGGGCTCCACGCAAGATCTCATCCCATGGGGTCAAAATGATCACAAGAACGGAGAGCAAAAATCCTAGAACCACATGGGGAGACCTAGTGAATGACCTGCAGAGAGCTGGGACCAATGTAACAAGGCCTACCATAAGTAACACACTACGCCGCCAGGTGTTATGATCCCAATGGCAGAGGATCTCTGATATTCCGGCAAGATAGCAAAAATATAAATACTGCTCTAGGGAGGTGGAAACTGGGCTAACCGCATACCTGATCCTAACACAAACAACTAAAAGTAGCCGGTGAACGTGCCTACGTTGGTTCTAGACGTCTCGAGCCAGCCGGAGAACTGACTACTAGGGTTGAGCGACTTTCATTTTTTTAAGATCGAGTAGGGTTTTGGGAAACCCGATTTTGTCCAGAGTCGAGTCGAGTGCAGTCGGCCGATTATCGCTAAAAGTCGGGGATCGACCGAAACACGAAACCCAATGCAAGTCAATGGGGAAGCATAGTCGGCAGTGAGTGGAGGCCAGGAAAACACCTACAGTGCCCATTTTAATGCCAAAAACATCCATTCTTGTTTCTGAAGCTTGCCAATCTTAATTAACTGTATAATAATAGTTGGGCATAGGGAATTGGGGGAAAGTTGTGGGGGGAGTAGGGCTGGCTCAAGTTTTTCGTGGGCCCAGGAAATGCGGACTACGTCACGGCGGTGTTGCAGGGAAAGGTAAGTATTTAAAAGTTGCAAGTGCTGTGATCCTGAGCAAGCAGGGGGGGCCCACTCGTTCGCATTGCCACTGGCACAGGGCCCCTCAAAGTACGGCGGTGTGTTTGCATGGCGGGGGCGCCTCCCACCAGCAGCGACACTTTTGCGTACTCTGAGGGGCCCTGTGCCAGTGACGTCGCCAACGAGTATGCCCCCCCACCTGATGAAGGAACCTGCACTTTCATCTGCACCTTCCTCTTTGTCCCTGTGTAAGGTGGTATAACATGCGGGAAGGGGAACCTTACTTTCAGCAGGGACAGATTCTGGCTGTGTAGAGTACAAGGGGAATGTAGTGGTCTAGGTCAATGTACCAGCAGACTCATTTAGCAGTGGCTGGGCAATGGGCAGGATGAGGAGGAAACAGATATAGGGCCAAAGAATAAAGTAGGCTACATGCAGTTCAAAATTGGTAACAGGACTAAACAGGCGGCATTGCTTTGTTCAGTGGAGTAGCAAACCCAAGAGCAGCAGACACTGTTTCAAGGGCCTAACCACACTAGTAGGCCAAATGCAGTTTAATATCTGATAGTATAGGGCGAAAGCCAGAATGTGGAAGCTCAGCTTTGTTCAGTTGAGGACAACACCAGGGAGGGGCAGACACCTTTAGTAGGCCGGAAAAGCCTATTGCATTTTTTAAAATGGTAATTTGGAGCAGAAGGTTGAAGCTCAGCTTTATTTAGTTGAGGGCAACACCAGGGAGGGGCAGAAGCCGTTAGTAGGCCCTAACCACCATTTTTTTTTTTTTTAAAACCACTTAATGAGAGCCGGAAGGTTGAAGCTCAGCTTTATTTAGTTGAGGACAACACCAGGGAGGGGCAGAAGCCGTTAGTAGGCCCTAACCACCATTTTTTTTTTAAAACCACTTAATGAGAGCCGGAAGGTTGAAGCTCAGCTTTATTTAGTTGAGGACAACACCAGGGAGGGGCAGAAGCCGTTAGTAGGCCCTAACCACCATTTTTTTTTTAAAACCACTTAATGAGAGCCGGAAGGTTGAAGCTCAGCTTTATTTAGTTGAGGACAACACCAGGGAGGGGCAGAAGCCGTTAGTAGGCCCTAACCACCATTTTTTTTTTTTTTAAAACCACATAATGAGAGCCGGAAGGTTGAAGCTCAGCTTTATTTAGTTGAGGACAACACCAGGGAGGGGCAGAAGCCGTTAGTAGGCCCTAACCACCATTTTTTTTTTTAAAACCACATAATGAGAGCCGGAAGGTTGAAGCTCAGCTTTATTTAGTTGAGGGCAACACCAGGGAGGGGCAGAAGCCGTTAGTAGGCCCTAACCACCATTTTTTTTTTTAAAACCACATAATGAGAGCCGGAAGGTTGAAGCTCAGCTTTATTTAGTTGAGGACAACACCAGGGAGGGGCAGAAGCCGTTAGTAGGCCCTAACCACCATTTTTTTTTTTAAAACCACATAATGAGAGCCGGAAGGTTGAAGCTCAGCTTTATTTAGTTGAGGGCAACACCAGGGAGGGGCAGAAGCCGTTAGTAGGCCCTAACCACCATTTTTTTTTTTAAAACCACATAATGAGAGCCGGAAGGTTGAAGCTCAGCTTTATTTAGTTGAGGGCAACACCAGGGAGGGGCAGAAGCCGTTAGTAGGCCCTAACCACCATTTTTTTTTTTAAAACCACATAATGAGAGCCGGAAGGTTGAAGCTCAGCTTTATTTAGTTGAGGACAACACCAGGGAGGGGCAGAAGCCGTTAGTAGGCCCTAACCACCATTTTTTTTTTTAAAACCACATAATGAGAGCCGGAAGGTTGAAGCTCAGCTTTATTTAGTTGAGGGCAACACCAGGGAGGGGCAGAAGCCGTTAGTAGGCCCTAACCACCATTTTTTTTTTTAAAACCACATAATGAGAGCCGGAAGGTTGAAGCTCAGCTTTATTTAGTTGAGGGCAACACCAGGGAGGGGCAGAAGCCGTTAGTAGGCCCTAACCACCATTTTTTTTTTTAAAACCACATAATGAGAGCCGGAAGGTTGAAGCTCAGCTTTATTTAGTTGAGGACAACACCAGGGAGGGGCAGAAGCCGTTAGTAGGCCCTAACCACCATTTTTTTTTTTAAAACCACATAATGAGAGCCGGAAGGTTGAAGCTCAGCTTTATTTAGTTGAGGGCAACACCAGGGAGGGGCAGAAGCCGTTAGTAGGCCCTAACCAAAGTTGAAGGCCAAATGCAGTTTAATTTCTGATACTATAGGCCGAAAGCCAGAAGGTGGAAGTTCCGATTTAGACAGTGGAGGACAATTTGAATTAGGGACTGCAGACAGACTTAGTAGGCTGTCCCCTGTGGACCATGCATCCACCACATTAACCCATTGCGCCGTAATGGACACGTAATCTTCCGTGGCCATGCCTACAGGTCCATGCGTCTGTTGTCAGGTGCACCTTTGTACTCACAGATTGCCAGAGTGCATGGACAATGCGGTCTTCTACATGCTGGTGGAGGGTTGGGATGGCTTTTCTCGCAAAAGAAGTGTCGACTGGTTAGCTTGTAGCGTGGTACAGCGTAGTCCATCATGGCCTTATTAATAGTAAATAAAATATATAACTAGGCTCTATGAACTTTTAAATAGGTTCCAGGGGTACACGGGCAGCATTGGTGTGGTCAGTGGAGGAGTATTGCAAGTAGGGGCTGCAGACAGGCTATCAAAGGCCTAAAATAACAAACAGTAGGCAGTCATGGCAGTTTTACATCGGTTACATGGATACACAGGCAGGCACTCCAGGCAGCATTGTGCTCAGTGGAGGAGTATTGCAAGTAGGGGCCGCAGACAGGCTATCAAAGGCCTAAAATAACAAACAGTAGGCAGTCATGGCAGTTTTACATCGGTTACATGGATACACAGGCAGGCACTCCAGGCAGCATTGTGGTCAGTGGAGGAGTATTGCAAGTAGGGGCCGCAGACAGGCTATCAAAGGCCTAAAATAACAAACAGTAGGCAGTCATGGCAGTTTTACATCGGTTACATGGATACACAGGCAGCTAGGTGGTGAGTGGAGGAGTATTTAAAGTAAGGACCGCAGACAGGCTATCAAAGGCCTAACATAACAAACAATAGGCTCATGGCAGTTTTACAGCG
The DNA here is from genome assembly GCF_051348905.1 of Ranitomeya variabilis. Classification (NCBI taxonomy): domain Eukaryota; kingdom Metazoa; phylum Chordata; class Amphibia; order Anura; family Dendrobatidae; genus Ranitomeya; species Ranitomeya variabilis. Next base: position 1,150,942,848 of record NC_135232.1, read on the forward strand.
GTTACATGGATACACGGGCAGGCAGCTTGGTGGTGAGTGGAGGAGTATTTAAAGTATGGACCGCAGACAGGCTTCGAAGGCCTAACACAATAAAATGGGCTGGCTGTAGGCACTTTAAAATTGGTTCCAGGGGTACACGGGCAGCAGTGGTCTGGTCAGTGGAGGCCTAGTGGAAGGAGGGACCGCAGACAGGCTTCGAAGGCCTAACACAATAAAATGGGCTGGCTGTAGGCACTTTAAAATTGGTTCCAGGGGTACACGGGCAGCAGTGGTCTGGTCAGTGGAGGCCTAGTGGAAGTATGGACCGCAGACAGGCTTCGAAGGCCTAACACAATAAAATGGGCTGGCTGTAGGCACTTTAAAATTGGTTCCAGGGGTACACGGGCAGCAGTGGTCTGGTCAGTGGAGGACTAGTGGAAGTATGGACCGCAGACAGGCTTCGAAGGCCTAACACAATAAAATGGGCTGGCTGTAGGCACTTTAAAATTGGTTCCAGGGGTACACGGGCAGCAGTGGTCTGGTCAGTGGAGGCCTAGTGGAAGGAGGGACCGCAGACAGGCTTCGAAGGCCTAACACAATAAAATGGGCTGGCTGTAGGCACTTTAAAATTGGTTCCAGGGGTACACGGGCAGCAGTGGTCTGGTCAGTGGAGGACTAGTGGAAGGAGGGAGCGCAGAAAGGCTTCAAAGGCCTAAAATAACAAACAATAGGCTCATGGCAGTTTTACAGCGGTTACATGGATACACGGGCAGGCAGCTTGGTGGTCAGTGGAGGAGTAGGGACCGCAGACAGGCTATCAAAGGCCTAAAATAACAAACAATAGGCTCATGGCAGTTTTACAGCGGTTACATGGATACACGGGCAGGCAGCTTGGTGGTGGTGAGTGGAGGAGTATTTAAAGTAGGGACCGCAGACAGGCTATCAAAGGCCTAACATAAAAAAACAATAGGCTCATGGCAGTTTCACAGCGGTTACATGGATACACGGGCAGGCAGCTTGGTGGTGGTGAGTGGAGGAGTATTTAAAGTAGGGACCGCAGACAGGCTATCAAAGGCCTAACATAACAAACAATAGGCTCATGGCAGTTTTACAGCGGTTACATGGATACACGGGCAGGCAGCTTGGTGCTGAGTGGAGGAGTATTTAAAGTATGGACCGCAGACAGGCTTCGAAGGCCTAACACAATAAAATGGGCTGGCTGTAGGCACTTTAAAATTGGTTCCAGGGGTACACGGGCAGCAGTGGTCTGGTCAGTGGAGGCCTAGTGGAAGGAGGGACCGCAGACAGGCTTCGAAGGCCTAACACAATAAAATGGGCTGGCTGTAGGCACTTTAAAATTGGTTCCAGGGGTACACGGGCAGCAGTGGTCTGGTCAGTGGAGGCCTAGTGGAAGGAGGGACCGCAGACAGGCTTCGAAGGCCTAACACAATAAAATGGGCTGGCTGTAGGCACTTTAAAATTGGTTCCAGGGGTACACGGGCAGCAGTGGTCTGGTCAGTGGAGGACTAGTGGAAGTATGGACCGCAGACAGGCTTCGAAGGCCTAACACAATAAAATGGGCTGGCTGTAGGCACTTTAAAATTGGTTCCAGGGGTACACGGGCAGCAGTGGTCTGGTCAGTGGAGGCCTAGTGGAAGGAGGGACCGCAGACAGGCTTCGAAGGCCTAACACAATAAAATGGGCTGGCTGTAGGCACTTTAAAATTGGTTCCAGGGGTACACGGGCAGCAGTGGTCTGGTCAGTGGAGGACTAGTGGAAGGAGGGAGCGCAGAAAGGCTTCAAAGGCCTAAAATAACAAACAATAGGCTCATGGCAGTTTTACAGCGGTTACATGGATACACGGGCAGGCAGCTTGGTGGTCAGTGGAGGAGTAGGGACCGCAGACAGGCTATCAAAGGCCTAAAATAACAAACAATAGGCTCATGGCAGTTTTACAGCGGTTACATGGATACACGGGCAGGCAGCTTGGTGCTGAGTGGAGGAGTAGTGCAAGGAGTGTCTGTCCCAGTACTCCCAAAATATAAATAGATGTTAATGTCTCGCAAAACAACCAAAACAAAAAAAAAGATGGCATACTTAGGTACAGGGGTGGGCTCATCTGCTGTGTTTCTGACATAGTAATTTGGCAGTAACTATTTAATGGTGCCAATATAGGACACAGACACAGACTACTTTAAGTTGCATCATAGATGTCTACAAATTTGTATTGTCAGTGCCAGACATTGAATGATGTCAGCGAATAGACTAAAGATTGGTGGAGCTGTGCGACATAATTTTGCACGTAGTAGAGCCCAGTTTGAGCTGGGGTAGGGGGGAACTCTCTTGAGGCCGGCGGGACCGCCCCAGGGCCACTCATGTTACAACGGTGTGTCTGACGTTGGGTGCGCACCACCACCGCCAGAGACACTACATTGTACTATGAGGGACCCAGTAGCAATGCCGTCAACCAAAAGCGAGCACACCCACCTCTTCAGACAAACAGCAGTCTCACGGGTGCTTGCGCCAAGTCGCGATACCACGGCCCCGTGTGGGGAGTTTGGCCATTTAGGGAGGTGTAAACATGTCGTATGCTGTACAATCTGCAGCAGCAAATTAGACATTAGAAAAGTAATTCACAGGCAAGAGCTTTTCATAGGAAAGCTAGGTGTCGGCCGGGCAAGGTGGGGCAAAAGATTTTGAAATCCAGTTGTGGTTCATTTTAATGAATGTTAGATCGTCAACATTTTGGGTAGCCAGACGAGTCCTTTTTTCGGTTAATATTGACCCTGCAGCACTGAATACTCTTTCTGATAGGACACTTGCTGCCGGGCAAGCAAGCTCCTGCAATGCATATTCTGCCAATTCTGGCCAGGTGTCTAATTTGGAGGCCCAGTAATCAAATGGGAATGACGGTTGAGGGAGAACATCGATAAGGGATGAAAAATAGTTAGTAACCATACTGGACAAATGTTGTCTCCTGTCACTTTCAATTGATGCAGCAGTACCTGTCCTGTCTGCGGTCATAGCAAAATCACTCCACAACCTGGTCAGAAAACCCCTCTGTCCAACGCCACTTCTGATGTGTGCACCCCTAACACTCCTAGTCTGCTGCCCCCTGGAGCTCGTGTGAGAACGATCACGTGCGCTGTGTGCTGGGAATGCCTGAAGCAAACGGTCAACAAGAGTTGATTGTTTGGTTGCTAATATTAGTTCCAAGTTCTCATGTGGCATAATATTTTGCAATTTGCCTTTATAGCGTGGATCAAGGAGGCAGGCCAACCAGTAATCGTCATCGTTCATCATTTTCGTAATGCGTGTGTCCCTTTGTAGGATACGTAAGGCATAATCCGCCATGTGGGCCAAAGTTCCACTTGTCAAATCTCCGGTTGTGATTGGTTGAGGGGCAGTTGCAGGCAAATCTACGTCACTTGTGTCCCTCAAAAAACCAGAACCCGGCCGTGACACGCAACCAATTTCCTGTGCCCCCGTGAAAGTTTCCGCATTAAAAATATACTCATCCCCATCATCCTCCTCGTCCTCCACCTCCTCTTCGCCCGCTACCTCGTCCTGTACACTGCCCTGACCAGACAATGGCTGACTGTCATCAAGGCTTCCCTCTTCCTCTGGTGCAGACGCCTGCTCCTTTATGTGCGTCAAACTTTGCATCAGCAGACGCATTAGGGGGATGCTCATGCTTATTACGGCGTTGTCTGCACTAACCAGCCGTGTGCATTCCTCAAAACACTGAAGGACTTGACACATGTCTTGTATCTTCGACCACTGCACACCTGACAACTCCATGTCTGCCATCCTACTGCCTGCCCGTGTATCCTCCCACAAATAAATAACAGCACGCCTCTGTTCGCACAGTCTCTGAAGCATGTGCAGTGTTGAGTTCCACCTTGTTGCAACGTCTATGATTAGGCGATGCTGGGGAAGGTTCAAAGACCGCTGATAGGTCTGCATACGGCTGGCGTGTACAGGCGAACGTCGGATATGTGAGCAAAGTGCACGCACTTTGAGGAGCAGGTCGGAGAACCCAGGATAAGTTTTCAATAAGCACTGCACCACCAGGTTTAAGGTGTGAGCCAGGCAAGGAATGTGTTTCAGTTGGGAAAGGGAGATGGCAGCCATGAAATTCCTTCCGTTATCACTCACTACCTTGCCTGCCTCAAGATCTACTGTGCCCAGCCACGACTGCGTTTCTTGTTGCAAGAACTCGGACAGAACTTCCGCGGTGTGTCTGTTGTCGCCCAAACACTTCATAGCCAATACAGCCTGCTGACGCTTGGCAGTAGCTGGCCCATAATGGGACAACTGGTGTGCAACAGTGTCATCTGCCGATGGAGTGGTTGGCCGACTGCGTTCTGTGGAAGAGCTGTAGCTTCTGCAGGAGGACGAGGAGGAGGAGGAGGGGGTGCGAACGCCTACAGCCAACTGTTTCCTAGACCGTGGGCTAGGCACAACTGTCCCTAAATTGATGTCGCCTGTGGACCCTGCATCCACCACATTCACCCAGTGTGCCGTGATGGACACATAACGTCCCTGGCCATGCCTACTGGTCCATGCATCTGTAGTCAGGTGCACCTTTGTACTCACAGATTGCCTGAGTGCATGGACGATGCGCTGTTTAACATGCTGGTGCAGGGCTGGGATGGCTTTTCTGGAAAAAAAGTGTCGACTGGGTAGCTCGTATCGTGGTTCAGCGTACTCCATCAGGGCTTTGAAAGCTTCGCTTTCAACTAACCGGTAGGGCATCATCTCTAACGAGATTAGTCTAGCTATGTGGGCGTTAAAACCCTGTGTACGCGGATGCGAGGATAAGTACTTCCTTTTTCTAACCAGAGTCTCATGTAGGGTGAGCTGGACTGGAGAGCTGTAGATCGTGGAACTTTCGGGTGTGCCGGTGGACATGGCAGACTGAGAGACGGTTGGAGACGGTATTGTTTCCGCCGGTGCCCTACATGCAATATTTCCTCCTACAAAACTGGTGATTCCCTGACCCTGACTGCTTTTGGCTGGCAAAGAAACCTGCACAGATACTGCCGGTGGTGCGGAAAATGGTGGCCTTACAGTGACGGAAGGGATGTTGCGTTGCTGACTAGCTTCATTGGCCGAGGGTGCTACAACCTTGAGGGACGTTTGGTAGTTAGTCCAGGCTTGAGAATGCATGGTGGTTAAGTGTCTATGCATGCAACTAGTATTTAGACTTTTCAGATTCTGACCTCTGCTTAAGCTAGTTGAACATTTTTGACAGATGACTTTGCGCTGATCAGTTGGATGTTGTTTAAAAAAATGCCAGACTGCACTCTTCCTAGACTCTGATCCCTTTTCAGGGATTGCAGACTGAGCTTTAACCGGATGGCAACGCTGTGCTCCAACAGGTTTTGGCTTTGACACGCGTTTTGGTCCAGATACGGGCCCGGCAGATGGAACCTGTTGCGATGTTGATGCCTGCTGCGGCCCCTCCTCCACCTCCGCTTCTGAACTACTGCCGCCTGCACCCTGTTCCCCCAATGGCTGCCAATCGGGGTCAATAACTGGGTCATCTATTACCTCCTCTTCGAGCTCGTGTGCAACTTCGTCTGTGTCACTGTGTCGGTCGGTGGTATAGCGTTCGTGGCGGGGCAACATAGTCTCATCAGGGTCTGATTGTGGATCTGTACCCTGAGAGGGCAATGTGGTGGTCTGAGTCAAAGGAGCAGCATAGTACTCTGGCTGTGGCTGTGCATCAGTGCACTCCATGTCAGAATATACTTGTAATGGGCATGGCCTGTTAAATGTTTCACTTTCTAAGCCAGGGACGGTATGTGTAAAGAGCTCCATGGAGTGACCCGTTGTGTCGCCTGCTGCATCCTTCTCTCTTGTTGTAGTTTTTGCTGAGGAGGACAAGGAAGCGACTTGTCCCTGACCGTGAACATCCACAAGCGACGCGCTGCTTTTACATTTACCAGTTTCGGAAGAGGAGGCAAAAGAGCTAGAGGCTGAGTCTGCAATGTAAGCCAAAACTTGCTGTTGCTGCTCCGCCTTTAAAAGCGGTTTTCCTACTCCCAGAAAAGAGAGCGTTCGAGGCCTTGTGTAGCCTGACGACGAAACTGGCTCCACAGCTCCAGACTTAGGTGGAATATTTTTATCCCCACGACCACCTGATGCTCCACTACCACTACCATCATTACCAGCTGACAATGAACGCCCACGACGACCTCTTGCACCAGACTTCCTCATTGTTTTAAAATCTTAACCAAAGTAACTTTATTTGTTGCTATCAAACAACTTACACGGTGAGCTATAACTTCAGTATGATTTCAATATCCCTTAACAGGTTGGTGAGACCACAAGGAAAATCAGGCACAATGTTACACACTCTGTTTTCTGTGGCACAAAATCACAGAGATGACACACACGCAGGACTGTCACTCAAGCACTAATGTCAATATTAATCTCCCACCTAATTTATTTATTTTTTTTTCTCAGGGAGACTTTAGAAACCAAATAATATTAAAAAAAAAAAAAAAAAAGGCTTTCTATGGCCCACAATTAGAGAGAGAGAGGTGGCACAACCAGGAGTCAAGACTGGCGCACAAGCTGAAAGGGCAATATTACTCTCCCACTGTTTTTTATGTTTTTTTTGTTTTTTTCAGGGAGACTTTAGAAACCAAATAATATTAAAAAAACCAAAAAAAAAAAAGGCTTTCTATGGCCCACTGAATGAGAGGGAGAGAGGTGGCACACCCAGGAGTCAAGACTGGCACACAAGCTGAAAGGGCAATATTACTCTCCCACTGTTTTTTTAGGTTTTTTTTGTTTTTTCAGGGAGACTTTAGAAACCCAATAATATTTAAAAAAAAAAATAAATAGGCTTTCTATGGCCCACTGAATGAGAGGGAGAGAGGTGACACACCCAGGAGTCAAGACTGGCACACAAGCTGAAAGGGCAATATTACTCTCCCACTGTTTTTTTAGGTTTTTTTTTTTTTTTCAGGGAGAATTAGAAACCAAATAATATTAAAAAAAAAAAAAAAATAGGCTTTCTATGGCCCACTGAATGAAAGGGAGAGAGGTGGCACACCCAGGAGTCAAGACTGGCACACAAGCTGAAAGGGCAATATTACTCTCCCACTGTTTTTTTATGTATTTTTTGTTTTTTCAGGGAGACTTTAGAAACCCAATAATATTTAAAAAAAAAAATAAATAGGCTTTCTATGGCCCACTGAATGAGAGGGAGAGAGGTGGCACACCCAGGAGTCAAGACTGGCACACAAGCTGAAAGGGCAATATTACTCTCCCACTGTTTTTTTAGGTTTTTTTTTTTTTTTCAGGGAGAATTAGAAACCAAATAATATTAAAAAAAAAAAAATAGGCTTTCTATGGCCCACTGAATGAAAGGGAGAGAGGTGGCACACCCAGGAGTCAAGACTGGCACACAAGCTGAAAGGGCAATATTACTCTCCCACTGTTTTTTTATGTATTTTTTGTTTTTTCAGGGAGACTTTAGAAACCCAATAATATTTAAAAAAAAAAATAAATAGGCTTTCTATGGCCCACTGAATGAGAGGGAGAGAGGTGGCACACCCAGGAGTCAAGACTGGCACACAAGCTGAAAGGGCAATATTACTCTCCCACTGTTTTTTTAGGTTTTTTTTTTTTTTTCAGGGAGAATTAGAAACCAAATAATATTAAAAAAAAAAAAAATAGGCTTTCTATGGCCCACTGAATGAAAGGGAGAGAGGTGGCACACCCAGGAGTCAAGACTGGCACACAAGCTGAAAGGGCAATATTACTCTCCCACTGTTTTTTTATGTATTTTTTGTTTTTTCAGGGAGACTTTAGAAACCCAATAATATTTAAAAAAAAAAATAAATAGGCTTTCTATGGCCCACTGAATGAGAGGGAGAGAGGTGGCACACCCAGGAGTCAAGACTGGCACACAAGCTGAAAGGGCAATATTACTCTCCCACTGTTTTTTTAGGTTTTTTTTTTTTTTTCAGGGAGAATTAGAAACCAAATAATATTAAAAAAAAAAAAAATAGGCTTTCTATGGCCCACTGAATGAAAGGGAGAGAGGTGGCACACCCAGGAGTCAAGACTGGCACACAAGCTGAAAGGGCAATATTACTCTCCCACTGTTTTTTTATGTATTTTTTGTTTTTTCAGGGAGACTTTAGAAACCCAATAATATTTAAAAAAAAAAATAAATAGGCTTTCTATGGCCCACTGAATGAGAGGGAGAGAGGTGGCACACCCAGGAGTCAAGACTGGCACACAAGCTGAAAGGGCAATATTACTCTCCCACTGTTTTTTTAGGTTTTTTTTTTTTTTCAGGGAGACTTTAGAAACCAAATAATATTAAAAAAAAAAAAAAAAAAAAAAAAATAGGCTTGCTATAGCCCACTGAATGAGAGATAGCACACACAGCAGTGGCACACAAGCCCTGACTGAGGCCAATATTTTTCTCCCACTGATTGATGTAGTGTTTTTGTGTTGAGGTAGAATTTAGAACACAAATCACGGAAAAAATAAATAGGCTTTCTATGGCCCACTGAATGAAAGGGAGAGAGGTGGCACACCCAGGAGTCAAGACTGGCACACAAGCTGAAAGGGCAATATTACTCTCCCACTGTTTTTTTATGTATTTTTTGTTTTTTCAGGGAGACTTTAGAAACCCAATAATATTTAAAAAAAAAAAAAAGGCTTTCTATGGCCCACAATTAGAGAGAGAGAGGTGGCACAACCAGGAGTCAAGACTGGCGCACAAGCTGAAAGGGCAATATTACTCTCCCACTGTTTTTTATGTTTTTTTTGTTTTTTTCAGGGAGACTTTAGAAACCAAATAATATTAAAAAAACCAAAAAAAAAAAAGGCTTTCTATGGCCCACTGAATGAGAGGGAGAGAGGTGGCACACCCAGGAGTCAAGACTGGCACACAAGCTGAAAGGGCAATATTACTCTCCCACTGTTTTTTTATGTATTTTTTGTTTTTTTCAGGGAGACTTTAGAAACCCAATAATATTTAAAAAAAAAAATAAATAGGCTTTCTATGGCCCACTGAATGAGAGGGAGAGAGGTGGCACACCCAGGAGTCAAGACTGGCACACAAGCTGAAAGGGCAATATTACTCTCCCACTGTTTTTTTAGGTTTTTTTTGTTTTTTCAGGGAGACTTTAGAAACCCAATAATATTTTTAAAAAAAAAAAAGGCTTTCTATGGCCCACAATTAGAGAGAGAGAGGTGGCACAACCAGGAGTCAAGACTGGCGCACAAGCTGAAAGGGCAATATTACTCTCCCACTGTTTTTTATGTTTTTTTTGTTTTTTTCAGGGAGACTTTAGAAACCAAATAATATTAAAAAAACCAAAAAAAAAAAAGGCTTTCTATGGCCCACTGAATGAGAGGGAGAGAGGTGGCACACCCAGGAGTCAAGACTGGCACACAAGCTGAAAGGGCAATATTACTCTCCCACTGTTTTTTTATGTATTTTTTGTTTTTTTCAGGGAGACTTTAGAAACCCAATAATATTTAAAAAAAAAAATAAATAGGCTTTCTATGGCCCACTGAATGAGAGGGAGAGAGGTGGCACACCCAGGAGTCAAGACTGGCACACAAGCTGAAAGGGCAATATTACTCTCCCACTGTTTTTTTAGGTTTTTTTTGTTTTTTCAGGGAGACTTTAGAAACCCAATAATATTTTAAAAAAAAAAAAAGGCTTTCTATGGCCCACAATTAGAGAGAGAGAGGTGGCACAACCAGGAGTCAAGACTGGCGCACAAGCTGAAAGGGCAATATTACTCTCCCACTGTTTTTTATGTTTTTTTTGTTTTTTTCAGGGAGACTTTAGAAACCAAATAATATTAAAAAAACCAAAAAAAAAAAAGGCTTTCTATGGCCCACTGAATGAGAGGGAGAGAGGTGGCACACCCAGGAGTCAAGACTGGCACACAAGCTGAAAGGGCAATATTACTCTCCCACTGTTTTTTTATGTATTTTTTGTTTTTTTCAGGGAGACTTTAGAAACCCAATAATATTTAAAAAAAAAAATAAATAGGCTTTCTATGGCCCACTGAATGAGAGGGAGAGAGGTGGCACACCCAGGAGTCAAGACTGGCACACAAGCTGAAAGGGCAATATTACTCTCCCACTGTTTTTTTAGGTTTTTTTTGTTTTTTCAGGGAGACTTTAGAAACCCAATAATATTTAAAAAAAAAAAAAAGGCTTTCTATGGCCCACAATTAGAGAGAGAGAGGTGGCACAACCAGGAGTCAAGACTGGCGCACAAGCTGAAAGGGCAATATTACTCTCCCACTGTTTTTTATGTTTTTTTTGTTTTTTTCAGGGAGACTTTAGAAACCAAATAATATTAAAAAAACCAAAAAAAAAAAAGGCTTTCTATGGCCCACTGAATGAGAGGGAGAGAGGTGGCACACCCAGGAGTCAAGACTGGCACACAAGCTGAAAGGGCAATATTACTCTCCCACTGTTTTTTTATGTATTTTTTGTTTTTTTCAGGGAGACTTTAGAAACCCAATAATATTTAAAAAAAAAAATAAATAGGCTTTCTATGGCCCACTGAATGAGAGGGAGAGAGGTGGCACACCCAGGAGTCAAGACTGGCACACAAGCTGAAAGGGCAATATTACTCTCCCACTGTTTTTTTAGGTTTTTTTTGTTTTTTCAGGGAGACTTTAGAAACCCAATAATATTTAAAAAAAAAAATAAATAGGCTTTCTATGGCCCACTGAATGAAAGGGAGAGAGGTGGCACACCCAGGAGTCAAGACTGGCACACAAGCTGAAAGGGCAATATTACTCTCCCACTGTTTTTTTATGTATTTTTTGTTTTTTTCAGGGAGACTTTAGAAACCCAATAATATTTAAAAAAAAAAATAAATAGGCTTTCTATGGCCCACTGAATGAGAGGGAGAGAGGTGGCACACCCAGGAGTCAAGACTGGCACACAAGCTGAAAGGGCAATATTACTCTCCCACTGTTTTTTTAGGTTTTTTTTTTTTTTCAGGGAGACTTTTGAAACCAAATAATATTAAAAAAAAAAAAAAAAAAAAAAAATAGGCTTGCTATAGCCCACTGAATGAGAGATAGCACACACAGCAGTGGCACACAAGCCCTGACTGAGGCCAATATTTTTCTCCCACTGATTGATGTAGTGTTTCTGTGTTGAGGTAGATTTTAGAACACAAATCACGGAAAAAATAAATAGGCTTTCTATGGCCCACTCAGTGAGAGATGGCACACACAGGGATGGCACTGTAGCAGAAATGCCAATCTTAATCTCCCACAAAAAAAAAACAAAAAAAAAAAAAAAACTGTCCTACAATTACTATCTCCCTGCAGTAATGTAAGCCAGGTATGGCAGGCAGCAATAGGAGTGGACTGATGCACAAATTAAATAAAAAGTGTGGACAAACAAAAAAGATAGCTGTGCAGAAAGGAAGGAACAAGAGGATATGTGCTTTGAAAAAAGCAGTTGGTTTCCACAGTGGCGTACACACAGCAATACAGCTATCACGGAGCCTTCTAGGGCAGCCCAATGAGCTACAGCGCTGAGGGGAAAAAAAAAAAAAAATAGCTTCCACTGTTCCTGCACACCGAAGGTGGTGTTGGACAGTGGAAATCGCTGCAGCACAAGCGGTTTGGTGGTTAGTGGACCCTGCCTAACGCTCTCCCTGCTTCTGATGAAGCGGCAGCAACCTGTCCCTAAGCTCAGATCAGCAGCAGTAAGATGGCGGTCGGCGGGAACGCCCCTTTATAGCCCCTGTGACGCCGCAGACAGCAAGCCAATCACTGCAATGCCCTTCTCTAAGATGGTGGGGACCAGGATCTATGTCATCACGCTGCCCACACTCTGCGTTCACCTTCATTGGCTGAGAAATGGCGCTTTTCGCGTCATTGAAACGCGACTTTGGCGCGAAAGTCGCGTACCGCATGGCCGACAAGCACAGGGGTCGGATCGGGTTTCATGAGACGCCGACTTAGCCAAAAGTCGGCGACTTTTGAAAATGATCGACCCGTTTCGCTCAACCCTACTGACTACCCCTAGAGAGAAAAAATAAGACCTCACTTGCCTCTAGAGAAATTGAACCCCAAAGATATAGAAAGCCCCCAACAAATAATAACGGTGAGGCAAGAGGAAAGCACAAACGTAGAGATGAACTAGATTCAGCAAAATGAGGCCCAATAGTCTAAATAGCAGAAAATAGATAGTGGACTATGCGGTTAGCAGAAAACCCTACAAAAACATCCACGCTGAACATTCAAGAACCCCCACACCGAATGACGGTGTGGAGGGAGAATATCAGCCCCCTAGAGCTTCCAGCGAGTCAGAAAATCAAATGTAAAGCAAGCTGGACAAAAACACTGAATAATGCAAACGATCCAAATTGTACAAAACAGACTTAGCTTTTCTTGCATGAGGCTGACTGAAAGGAATCCGGAGGAGACCATATAGGTCTGGATACAACGATGCCAGGCAAGAGACTGAGTCCAGAGGAGACTTAAATAGGGAACACCCGCTGCTTAACGACACAGCTGTAGCTCAGGCCTGCAACAAGACATGCCTAACACAATACCGTTATTGACCACCAGAGGGAGCCCAGAAACACAGTTCACAACAGTACCCCCCCCTGAGGAGGGGTCACCGAACCCTCACCAAGACCCCCAGGGCGATCAGGATGAGCAGCATGAAAGGCATGAACCAAATCAGCCGCATGAACATCAGAGGCGACAACCCAGGAATTATCCTCCTGACCATAGCCTTTCCATTTAACTAAATACTGGAGTTTCCGTCTAGAGATACGAGAATCCAGAATCTTCTCCACCACGTACTCCAACTCGCCCTCAACCAAAACCGGGGCAGGAGGCTCAACAGCAGGAACCATAGGCACCACGTACCGCCGCAACAAGGACCTATGGAACACATTATGAATAGCAAATGACGCTGGAAGGTCCAAGCGAAAAGAAACCGGGTTGTTGTGAATTTGGTTTTGGGCTCCCCCGGTGGTCACTGGTGGTACTGGACTTGTCTTCTCTTCTCTGTTCACCTGTTTCCTCCAGGATATGGGAGTTTCCTATTTAACCTTGCTACTCAGTCATTGCCTTGCCGGTCATCAATGTAACCAGAGCTTTCTGTTGCATGTTCCTGCTCCTAGTCTTCTGATCAGCTAAGTTGGACTTTTGTCCTGAGTATTATTTTGCATTTTTGTTCCAGTTCACAGTTATTGTATTTTGCTGTAGCTGGAAGCTCTTGTGAGCTGAAATTACCACTCCAGTCTCATGAGTTGAGACTTGAGTTTAAAGTAATTTCAGGATGGTTTTGTAAATAGGGTTTTCAGCTGACCGTGAAGTTCCCTTTCTTATTTTCCTACTATCTAGTAAGTGGACCTCGCTTTGCTGAACCTGCCTTCATACTACGTATGTCTTTTCCCTCTGATCTCACCGTCAATACATGTGGGGGGCTTCTGTCACCTTTTTGGGAAATTTCTACTTGAGGTAAGCCAGGCCTGTTTTTCCTCTGCCAGGGTTAGTTAGTCCTCCGGCTGGCGCTGGGCGTCTAGGGACTACGTAGGCACGCTACCCGGCCACTGTTAGTTGTGCGGTAGGTTTAGCTCACGGTCAGCTCTAGCTTCCATCATCCAAGAGCTAGTCCTGATTTATGCGTTTCTGTAGTTCTCTTGTCATTGAGAACCATGACAGTATGACCGGCCATGTGTTAAAACTATTGGCAGAAGAAAGGAGTGAAAAGAATTCTGCAAATTGTTTTTTTTTTTTTTTTGAGCTTGCTCAATAGTTGGCTCTTTAGCATTTCTGCTTCAATTGCAGTTTTTTTTCTCTCTCCTTCTAATCCTTGAATGACTCTGATCTCACCTGGTTAAAATGGATCCTCAGAGTTTAGCTACAGGTTTGAATAATCTTACTATGAAGGTTCAAAATTTACAGGATTTTGTTATTCATGCTCCTGTATCTGAACCTAGAATTCCTTTACCAGAATTTTTCTCCGGGGATAGATCTCGTTTTCAGAATTTCAAAAATAATTGTAAGTTGTTTCTGTCTTTGAGATCTCGCTCCGCTGGAGACCCCACACAGCAGGTCAGGATTGTAATTTCCTTACTCCGGGATGACCCTCAGGATTGGGCATTTGCATTGGCACCAGGGGATCCTGCGTTGCTCAATGTGGATGCGTTTTTTCTGGCTTTGGGGTTGCTTTATGAGGAACCTAATTCAGAGATTCAGGCTGAAAAAGCCTTGATGGCCCTGTCTCAAGGGCAAGAGGAAGCTGAAATATACTGCCAAAAATTTCGCAAATGGTCTGTGCTTACTCAGTGGAATGAGTGTGCCTTGGCGGCGAATTTCAGAGAGGGTCTCTCTGATGCCATTAAAGATGTTATGGTGGGGTTCCCTGTGCCTACAGGTCTGAATGAGTCCATGACAATGGCTATTCAGATTGATCGGCGTTTGCGGGAGCGCAAACCTGTGCACCATTTGGCGGTGTCTCCTGAGAAGGCGCCAGAGAATATGCAATGTGATAGAATTCTGTCCAGAAGCGAACGGCAGAATTTTAGGCGAAAAAATGGGTTGTGCTTCTATTGTGGTGATTCAACTCATGTTATATCAGCATGCTCTAAACGTACAAGAAAAGTTGATAAGTCTATTTCAATTGGCACTTTGCAGTCTAAGTTTATTTTATCTGTGACCTTGATTTTTTCTTTGTCGTCAATTACCGCAGACGCCTATGTCGACTCTGGCGCCGCTTTGAGTCTTATGGATTGGTCCTTTGCCAGGCGCTGTGGGTTTAATTTAGAGCCTCTGGAAGTTCCTATACCTCTGAAGGGTATTGACTCTACGCCATTGGCTAGTAATAAACCACAATACTGGACACAAGTGACTATGCGTATGAATCCAGACCATCAGGAGACGATTCGCTTCCTTGTGTTGTACAATCTACATGATGTTCTGGTACTTGGATTGCCATGGCTACAAGCCCATAATCCAGTCCTTGACTGGAAAGCAATGTCTGTGTTAAGCTGGGGATGTCAGGGGGCTCATGGGGACGTACCTTTGGTTTCCATTTCGTCATCTATTCCCTCTGAGATTCCGGAATTTTTATCTGATTATCGTGATGTTTTTGAGGAGCCTAGGCTTGGTTCACTACCTCCTCACAGAGATTGCGATTGTACCATAGATCTGATCCCGGGCAGTAAATTTCCAAAGGGTCGTTTATTTAATCTATCTGTGCCTGAACATGCTGCTATGCGAGAATATATTAAGGAGTCCCTGGAAAAGGGACATATTCGTCCATCTTCCTCTCCCTTAGGAGCCGGTTTTTTCTTTGTATCTAAGAAAGATGGCTCTTTGAGGCCGTGTATTGATTATCGACTCTTGAATAAAATCACAGTCAAATATCAGTATCCTCTGCCACTGCTGACTGATCTGTTTGCTCGAATAAAGGGGGCTAAGTGGTTCTCTAAGATTGATCTCCGTGGGGCGTATAATTTGGTGCGAATTAAGCAGGGGGATGAGTGGAAAACCGCATTTAATACGCCCGAGGGCCACTTTGAGTATCTAGTAATGCCTTTTGGTCTTTCAAATGCCCCTTCAGTTTTTCAGTCCTTTATGCATGACATTTTCCGTGAATACCTGGATAAATTTATGATGGTGTATCTTGATGATATTTTGATTTTTTCGGATGACTGGGACTCCCGTGTTTCCAGACGGAAACTTCAGTATTTGGTCAAGTGGAAGGGTTACGGTCAGGAGGATAATTCTTGGGTGACAGCCTCTGATGTTCATGCCTCTGATTTGGTCCGTGCCTTTCATAGGGCTCATCCTGATCGCCCTCGGGGTTCTTGTGAGGGTTCGGTGCCCCCTCCTTAAGGGGGGGGTACTGTTGTGAATTTGGTTTTGGGCTCCCCCGGTGGTCACTGGTGGTACTGGACTTGTCTTCTCTTCTCTGTTCACCTGTTTCCTCCAGGATATGGGAGTTTCCTATTTAACCTTGCTGCTCAGTCATTGCCTTGCCGGTCATCAATGTAACCAGAGCTTTCTGTTGCATGTTCCTGCTCCTAGTCTTCTGATCAGCTAAGTTGGACTTTTGTCCTGAGTATTATTTTGCATTTTTGTTCCAGTTCACAGTTATTGTATTTTGCTGTAGCTGGAAGCTCTTGTGAGCTGAAATTACCACTCCAGTCTCATGAGTTGAGACTTGAGTTTAAAGTAATTTCAGGATGGTTTTGTAAATAGGGTTTTCAGCTGACCGTGAAGTTCCCTTTCTTATTTTCCTACTATCTAGTAAGTGGACCTCGCTTTGCTGAACCTGCCTTCATACTACGTATGTCTTTTCCCTCTGAACTCACCGTCAATACATGTGGGGGGCTTCTGTCACCTTTTTGGGAAATTTCTACTTGAGGTAAGCCAGGCCTGTTTTTCCTCTGCCAGGGTTAGTTAGTCCTCCGGCTGGCGCTGGGCGTCTAGGGACTACGTAGGCACGCTACCCGGCCACTGTTAGTTGTGCGGTAGGTTTAGCTCACGGTCAGCTCTAGCTTCCATCATCCAAGAGCTAGTCCTGATTTATGCGTTTCTGTAGTTCTCTTGTCATTGAGAACCATGACAGTGGGTTAAGGATTTCCAAAATCTTATAAGGACCGATAAAGCGAGGCTTGAACTTAGGAGAGGAGACTTTCAAAGGAACATGCCGAGAAGACAACCAAACCAAATCCCCAACAAGAAGTCGGGGACCCACACCACGGTGGCGGTTGGCAAAATGCTGGGCCTTGTCTTGTGACAATTTCAAATTGTCCACCACATGGTTCCAAATCCGCTGCAACCTATCCACCACAGAATCAACCCCAGGACAGTCAGAAGGTTCAACCTGGCCCGAGGAGAAACGAGGATGAAAACCAGAGTTGCAGAAAAAGGATGAAACCAAGGTGGCAGAACTAGCCCGATTATTAAGGGCAAACTCGGCCAGTGGCAAAAAGGTAACCCAGTCGTCCTGATCAGCAGAAACAAAACATCTCAAATAAGTCTCCAACGTCTGATTAGTTCGCTCGGTCTGGCCATTAGTCTGAGGATGAAAAGCCGACGAAAAAGACAAATCAATACCCATCTTAGCACAAAAGGATCGCCAGAATCTGGACACAAACTGGGATCCTCTGTCAGATACAATATTCTCAGGGATGCCATGCAAACGAACCACATTCTGAAAGAACAAAGGGACCAAATCAGAGGAGGAAGGCAACTTAGGCAAGGGCACCAAATGGACCATTTTAGAAAAACAATCGCACACCACCCAGATGACAGACATCTTCCGAGATACCGGAAGATCCGAAATGAAATCCATGGAAATGTGCGTCCAAGGCCTCTTTGGGATAGGCAAGGGTAAAAGCAACCCGCTGGCACGAGAACAGCAAGGCTTAGCCCGAGCACAAATCCCACAGGACTGCACAAAAGAACGCACATCCCGCGACAAGGAAGGCCACCAAAAGGACCTAGCCACCAAATCTCTGGTACCGAAAATCCCAGGATGTCCCGCCAACACCGAAGAATGAACCTCAGAAATAACTCTGCTGGTCCATCCATCAGGGACAAACAATCTCTCCGGTGGACAACGATCAGGCCTATCAGCCTGAAATTTTTGCAGCCCTCGTCACAAATCTGGGGAAATGGCAGACAAAATCACTCCCTCTCTGAGAATACCAGCCGGCTCAGAGACTCCCGGAGAGTCAGGCACAAAACTCCTAGAAAGTGCATCAGCCTTCACGTTCTTCGAACCAGGCAGGTACGAGACCACAAAGTCAAAACGGGAGAAAAACAACGACCAACGAGCCTGTCTAGGATTCAGGCGCTTGGCAGACTCGAGGTAAATCAGATTTTTATGATCAGTCAAGACCACCACACGATGTCTAGCTCCCTCGAGCCAATGTCGCCACTCCTCAAATGCCCACTTCATAGCCAACAACTCCCGATTACCAACATCGTAGTTCCGCTCAGCAGGCGAAAATTTCCTTGAAAAGAAGGCGCATGGCTTCATCACGGAGCCATCAGAACTTTTTTGCGACAAAACAGCCCCTGCACCAATCTCACAAGCATCAACTTCAACCTGGAAGGGAAGAGAGACATCCGGCTGGCACAAGACTGGCGCTGAAGTAAACCGACGCTTCAGCTTCCGAAAGGCCTCCACGGCCTCAGGAGACCAGTTCGCAACATCAGAACCCTTCTTAGTCATATCCGTCAAAGGTTTAACCACGCTGGAGAAATTAGCGATAAAACGACGGTAAAAATTAGCAAAGCCCAAGAACTTCTGCAGGCTCTTAACAGACGTGGGCTGAGTCCAGTCATGAATGGCACGGACCTTGACTGGGTCCATCTCCTGTTGTGAATTCGCTTTTTGCTCCCTCTAGTGGTTACTAGTTTTTTTGACTCTGGTTTTTCTGTCATTCCTTTTATCCGCACCTGGGTCGTTAGTTAAGGGTGTTGCTATTTAAGCTCCCTGGACCTTCAGTTCAATGCCTGGCAACGTAGTTATCAGAGCTAGTCTGCTGTGCTCTTGTCTACTGATCCTGGTTCCAGTAATTTCAGCTAAGTCTGCTTTTTGCTTTTTGCTATTTGTTTTGGTTTTGTATTTTTGTCCAGCTTGTTCCAAATCTATATCCTGACCTTTGCTGGAAGCTCTAGGGGGCTGGTGTTCTCCCCCCGGACCGTTAGACGGTTCGGGGGTTCTTGAATTTCCAGTGTGGATTTTGATAGGGTTTTTGTTGACCATATAAGTTACCTTTCTTTATTCTGCTATCAGTAAGCGGGCCTCTCTGTGCTAAACCTGGTTCATTTCTGTGTTTGTCATTTCCTCTTACCTCACCGTTATTATTTGTGGGGGGCTTCTATCCAGCTTTGGGGTCCCCTTCTCTGGAGGCAAGAAAGGTCTTTTGTTTTCCTCTACTAGGGGTAGCTAGATTCTCCGGCTGGAGCGTGTCATCTAGAATCAACGTAGGAATGATCCCCGGCTACTTCTAGTGTTGGCGTTAGGAGTAGATATATGGTCAACCCAGTTACCACTGCCCTATGAGCTGGATTTTTGTATTCTGCAGACTTCCACGTTCCTCTGAGACCCTCGCCATTGGGGTCATAACAGTTTGCCAGGCCAGTATTAAATGTTTAATGCATTGCAGAAGAGGGATTATAAGAAAGAAGATTCTGAGTTTTTTTTTTTTGTTTGTTTTTTTTTCTTCTTCCCCTTTACCTCAGAGTGGCTATGCTTGCTGCAGACATGAATGTCCAGACCTTGATTACAAGTGTGGACCAGCTGGCTACTCGTGTGCAGGGCATACAAGACTATGTTATCAGAAATCCTAGGTCAGAACCTAAAATACCGATTCCTGAACTGTTTTCCGGAGACAGGTTTAAGTTTAGGAATTTCGTGAGTAATTGTAAATTGTTTTTGTCCCTGAGACCCTGTTCATCTGGAGACTCTGCTCAGCAAGTAAAAATTGTTATTTCGTTCTTACGGGGCGACCCTCAGGATTGGGCTTTTTCGCTGGCGCCAGGAGATCCGGCATTGGCTGATATTGATGCGTTTTTTCTGGCGCTCGGTTTACTTTATGAGGAACCCAATCTTGAGATTCAGGCAGAAAAGGCCTTGCTGGCTATGTCTCAGGGGCAGGACGAGGCTGAAGTGTATTGCCAAAAATTTCGGAAATGGTCCGTGCTGACACATTGGAACGAGTGTGCACTGGCCGCTAATTTTAGAAATGGCCTTTCTGAAGCCATTAAAAATGTTATGGTGGGTTTTCCCATTCCCACAGGTCTGAATGATACTATGGCACTGGCTATTCAAATTGACCGGCGGTTGCGGGAGCGCAAAACCGCAAATTCCCTCATGGTGTTGTCTGAACAGACACCTGATTTAATGCAATGTGATAGAATCCTGACTAGAAATGAGCGGAAAATTCATAGACGCCGGAATGGCTTGTGCTACTACTGTGGTGATTCTACACATGTTATCTCAGCATGCTCTAAACGTATAGCTAAGGTTGTTAGTCCTGTCACCGTTGGTAATTTGCAACCTAAATTTATTCTGTCTGTAACTTTGATTTGCTCACTGTCATCTTATCCTGTCATGGCGTTTGTAGATTCAGGTGCTGCCCTGAGTCTTATGGATCTCTCATTTGCTAAGCGCTGTGGTTTTACTCTTGAACCATTAGAAAATCCTATTCCTCTTAGAGGTAGTGATGCTACGCCATTGGCAGCAAATAAACCGCAGTATTGGACACAGGTTACCATGTGCATGACTCCTGAACACCACGAGGTGATACGTTTCCTGGTTTTACATAAAATGCATGATTTGGTTGTTTTAGGGCTGCCATGGTTACAGACCCATAATCCAGTCCTGGACTGGAAGGCTATGTCAGTCTCAAGTTGGGGCTGTCGTGGTATTCATGGGGATTCCCTGCCTGTGTCTATTGCTTCTTCTACGCCTTCGGAAGTTCCGGAGTATTTGTCTGATTATCAGGATGTCTTCAGTGAGTCTGAGTCCAGTGCACTGCCTCCTCATAGGGACTGTGACTGTGCTATAGATTTGATCCCAGGCAGTAAATTTCCAAAGGGAAGACTGTTTAATCTGTCGGTACCTGAGCATACCGCTATGCGTTCATATATCAAGGAGTCTCTGGAGAAAGGACATATTCGTCCGTCTTCTTCCCCTCTTGGTGCGGGATTCTTTTTTGTGGCAAAAAAGGACGGATCTTTGAGACCTTGTATTGATTATCGGCTTTTAAATAAGATCACTGTCAAATTTCAGTATCCTTTACCGCTGTTGTCTGACTTGTTTGCCCGGATTAAAGGTGCCAAGTGGTTCACCAAGATAGACCTTCGTGGTGCGTACAACCTTGTGCGCATTAAACAAGGTGATGAATGGAAAACCGCATTCAATACGCCCGAAGGTCATTTTGAGTACTTGGTGATGCCTTTTGGGCTCTCCAATGCGCCTTCAGTTTTTCAGTCCTTTATGCATGACATTTTCCGGAAGTATCTGGATAAATTTTTGATTGTTTATCTGGATGATATTTTGGTTTTTTCTGATAATTGGGATTCGCATGTGGAGCAGGTCAGGTTGGTCTTTAAAATTTTGCGTGAAAATTCTTTGTTTGTCAAGGGCTCAAAGTGTCTCTTTGGTGTACAGAAGGTTCCCTTTTTGGGGTTCATTTTTTCCCCTTCTGCTGTGGAGATGGACCCAGTCAAGGTCCGAGCTATTCTTGATTGGACTCAGCCCTCGTCAGTTAAGAGTCTTCAGAAGTTCTTGGGCTTCGCTAACTTCTACCGTCGTTTTATCGCTAATTTTTCTAGCATTGTGAAACCTTTGACGGATATGACCAAGAAGGGCTCCGATGTAGCTAACTGGGCTCCTGCTGCCGTGGAGGCTTTCCAGGAGTTGAAACGCCGGTTTACTTCGGCGCCTGTTTTGTGCCAGCCCGATGTCTCACTTCCCTTTCAGGTTGAGGTGGATGCTTCAGAGATTGGAGCAGGGGCCGTTTTGTCGCAGAGAGGCCCTGGTTGCTCTGTTATGAAACCTTGTGCCTTTTTCTCTAGGAAGTTTTCGCCTGCCGAGCGAAATTATGATGTGGGCAATCGGGAGTTGTTGGCCATGAAATGGGCATTTGAGGAGTGGCGTCATTGGCTCGAGGGTGCTAAGCATCGTGTGGTGGTCCTGACTGATCACAAAAATCTGATGTATCTCGAGTCTGCTAAACGCCTTAATCCGAGACAGGCCCGCTGGTCATTGTTTTTCTCCCGCTTTGATTTTGTTGTCTCGTATTTACCAGGTTCAAAGAATGTGAAGGCCGATGCTCTTTCTAGGAGCTTTGTGCCTGATGCTCCTGGAGTCGCTGATCCTGTTGGTATTCTTAAAGATGGAGTTATCTTGTCAGCTATTTCTCCGGATCTGCGACGTGTGTTGCAGAGATTTCAGGCTGATAGGCCTGAGTCTTGTCCACCTGACAGACTGTTTGTCCCGGATAAGTGGACCAGCAGAGTCATTTCCGAGGTTCATTCCTCGGTGTTGGCAGGTCACCCGGGAATTTTTGGCACCAGAGATCTGGTGGCCAGGTCCTTTTGGTGGCCTTCCTTGTCAAGGGATGTGCGGTCATTTGTGCAGTCCTGTGGGACTTGTGCTCGAGCTAAGCCTTGCTGTTCTCGTGCCAGCGGTTTGCTCTTGCCCTTGCCTGTCCCGAAGAGACCTTGGACACATATCTCCATGGATTTCATTTCTGATCTTCCGCTATCTCAGGGCATGTCCGTTATCTGGGTGATATGTGATCGCTTCTCCAAGATGGTCCATTTGGTTCCTTTGCCTAAGCTGCCTTCCTCTTCCGATCTGGTTCCTGTGTTTTTCCAGAACGTGGTTCGTTTGCACGGCATCCCTGAGAATATTGTGTCAGACAGAGGATCCCAGTTCGTTTCCAGGTTCTGGCGATCCTTTTGTAGTAGGATGGGCATTGATTTGTCGTTTTCGTCTGCTTTCCATCCTCAGACTAATGGACAGACGGAGCGAACCAATCAGACTTTGGAGGCTTATTTGAGGTGTTTTGTCTCTGCTGATCAGGACGATTGGGTGACATTTTTGCCGTTGGCTGAGTTTGCCCTTAATAATCGGGCTAGTTCCGCCACCTTGGTTTCGCCTTTCTTCTGCAACTCTGGTTTCCATCCTCGCTTTTCTTCGGGTCATGTGGAGCCTTCTGACTGTCCTGGGGTGGATTCTGTGGTGGATAGGTTGCAGCGGATCTGGAATCATGTGGGGGACAACTTGAAGTTGTCACAGGAGAAGGCTCAGCGCTTTGCCAACCGCCGCCGCGGTGTGGGTCCCCGACTACGCGTTGGGGATTTGGTATGGCTTTCTTCCCGCTTTGTTCCTATGAAGGTCTCCTCTCCCAAATTTAAACCTCGTTTTATTGGGCCTTACAAGATATTGGAAATCCTTAATCCTGTATCTTTTCGTCTGGATCTTCCTGTGTCGTTTGCTACTCACAATGTATTTCATAGGTCCTTGTTGCGGCGGTACATTGTGCCTGTAGTTCCTTCTGCTGAGCCTCCTGCTCCGGTGTTGGTTGAGGGCGAGTTGGAGTACGTGGTGGAGAAGATCTTGGATTCTCGCCTCTCCAGGCGGAGGCTTCAGTACCTGGTCAAGTGGAAGGGCTATGGTCAGGAGGATAATTCCTGGGTGGTCGCCTCTGATGTTCATGCGGCCGATTTAGTTCGTGCCTTTCATGCCGCTCATCCTGATCGCCCTGGTGGTCGTGGTGAGGGTTCGGTGACCCCTCACTAAGGGGGGGGTACTGTTGTGAATTCGCTTTTTGCTCCCTCTAGTGGTTACTAGTTTTTTTGACTCTGGTTTTTCTGTCATTCCTTTTATCCGCACCTGGGTCGTTAGTTAAGGGTGTTGCTATTTAAGCTCCCTGGACCTTCAGTTCAATGCCTGGCAACGTAGTTATCAGAGCTAGTCTGCTGTGCTCTTGTCTACTGATCCTGGTTCCAGTAATTTCAGCTAAGTCTGCTTTTTGCTTTTTGCTATTTGTTTTGGTTTTGTATTTTTGTCCAGCTTGTTCCAAATCTATATCCTGACCTTTGCTGGAAGCTCTAGGGGGCTGGTGTTCTCCCCCCGGACCGTTAGACGGTTCGGGGGTTCTTGAATTTCCAGTGTGGATTTTGATAGGGTTTTTGTTGACCATATAAGTTACCTTTCTTTATTCTGCTATCAGTAAGCGGGCCTCTCTGTGCTAAACCTGGTTCATTTCTGTGTTTGTCATTTCCTCTTACCTCACCGTTATTATTTGTGGGGGGCTTCTATCCAGCTTTGGGGTCCCCTTCTCTGGAGGCAAGAAAGGTCTTTTGTTTTCCTCTACTAGGGGTAGCTAGATTCTCCGGCTGGAGCGTGTCATCTAGAATCAACGTAGGAATGATCCCCGGCTACTTCTAGTGTTGGCGTTAGGAGTAGATATATGGTCAACCCAGTTACCACTGCCCTATGAGCTGGATTTTTGTATTCTGCAGACTTCCACGTTCCTCTGAGACCCTCGCCATTGGGGTCATAACAATCTCCACAGTAGAAGGGGAAAAAATAAAACCCAAAAAAGAAACCATCTGTACCCCAAAGATACATTTTGAGCCCTTCACAAATAGAGCATTCTCCCGCAGAACCTGAAACACCATCCTGACCTGGTTCACATGGGACTCCCAATCATCAGAAAAAACCAAAATATCATCCAGATAAATAATCATAAATTTATCCAGATATTTCCGGAAGATGTCATGCATGAAGGACTGAAACACAGAAGGAGCATTAGATAATCCGAAAGGCATCACCAGGTACTCAAAATGACCCTCGGGCGTATTAAATGCCGTTTTCCATTCATCTCCCTGCTTTATGCGCACAAGGTTATACGCACCACGAAGATCTATCTTGGTGAACCAACTGGATCCCTTAATCCGAGCAAACAAATCAGACAACAATGGCAAAGGATACTGAAATTTAACCGTGATCTTATTCAGAAGACGATAATCAATACAAGGTCTCAGAGACCCGTCTTTCTTGCCCACAAAAAAGAATCCTGCACCAAGAGGGGACGAGGATGGGCGAATATGTCCCTTCTCCAAAGACTCCTTTATATAACTCCGCATGGCGGCATGCTCTAGCACAGATAAATTAAAGAGTCGTCCCTTAGGAAACTTACTACCAGGAATCAAATCTATAGCACAATCACAGTCCCTATGAGGAGGAAGGGCACTGGACCTGGGTTCATCAAATACATCCTGATAGTCTGACAAAAACTCAGGGATCTCAGAAGGAGTAGAAGAAGCAATAGACACCAATGGAGGATCGCCATGAATCCCCTGACAACCCCAACTTGACACAGTCATAGCTTTCCAATCTAAAACTGGATTATGGGCCTGTAACCATGGCAGACCCAAAACAACAACATCATGCATTTTATGCAGTACCAGAAAACGAATCACCTCCTGATGTACAGGAGTCATGCACATGGTAACTTGCGTCCAATACTGAGGTTTATTCTCTGCCAATGGCGTAGAATCAATTCCTCTAAGAGGAATAGGATTTTCCAAAGGCTCCAGGACAAAACCGCAGCGCTTGGCAAACGACAAATCCATCAGACTTAAAGCAGCCCCAGAATCCACAAAAGCCATAACTGAGTAAGAAGATAATGAACAAATTAAAGTCACCGACAAAATAAACTTAGGCTGAAAAGTACCAATGGCGACAGGATTAACTTCTTTTTTTAAACGTTTAGAGCATGCTGAGATAACATGTGTTGAATCACCACAGTAGAAACACAACCCATTTTGACGTCTATGATTTTGTTGCTCGGCTCTGGTCAAAGTTCTGTCACATTGCATAGAATCAGGTGACCGTTCAGACAGCACCGCCAAAGGATTATCAGATTTGCGCTCCCGCAAACGTCGATCAATTTGAATGGCCAGAGCCATTGAATCATTCAGACCTGTAGGGATAGGAAACCCCACCATCACATCTTTAATGGCTTCAGAAAGACCATTTCTAAAATTTGCGGCCAGTGCACACTCATTCCATTGAGTAAGCACGGACCATTTCCGAAATTTTTGGCAATATACCTCAGCTTCGTCCTGACCCTGAGAGATAGCCAGCAACATTTTTTCAGCCTGATTTTCAAGATTAGGCTCCTCATAAAGCAAACCAAGCGCCAGGAAAAACGCATCAACATTCACCAATGCAGGATCTCCTGGCGCCAGAGAGAAGGCCCAATCCTGAGGGTCGCCGGGCAAGAAGGAAATAACAATCTTAACTTGCTGAGCGGAATCACCAGAGGAACGAGGTTTCAGAGACAGAAACAATTTACAATTATTCCTAAAATTCAGGAATTTAGATCTATCTCCAAAAAACGGCTCAGGAATAGGTATTTTTGGTTCAGACATAGGGCTATGGATAACAAAATCCTGAATGCTTTGCACCCTAGCAGCAAGCTGATCCACACTAGAAGTCAGAGTCTGGACATTCATATCTGCAGCAGAGTTTCAGCCACTCAGAGAAAAAGGGGATGGAAGAAGCTAGGCAAACTGCAGCAAAAAACCCCAAAAAACTCAGAACTTCTTTTTAATCCCGCTTCTGCGATGCATTAAACATTTTCTTTTGGCCTGGCATTCTGTTATGATCCCAATGGCAGAGGATCTCTGATATTCCGGCAAGATAGCAAAAATATAAATACTGCTCTAGGGAGGTGGAAACTGGGCTAACCGCATACCTGATCCTAACACAAACAACTAAAAGTAGCCGGTGAACGTGCCTACGTTGGTTCTAGACGTCTCGAGCCAGCCGGAGAACTGACTACCCCTAGAGAGAAAAAATAAGACCTCACTTGCCTCTAGAGAAATTGAACCCCAAAGATATAGAAAGCCCCCAACAAATAATAACGGTGAGGCAAGAGGAAAGCACAAACGTAGAGATGAACTAGATTCAGCAAAGTGAGGCCCAATAGTCTAAATAGCAGAAAATAGATAGTGGACTATGCGGTTAGCAGAAAACCCTACAAAAACATCCACGCTGAACATTCAAGAACCCCCACACCGACTGACGGTGTGGAGGGAGAATATCAGCCCCCTAGAGCTTCCAGCGAGTCAGAAAATCAAATGTAAAGCAAGCTGGACAAAAACACTGAATAATGCAAACGATCCAAATTGTACAAAACAGACTTAGCTTTTCTTGCATGAGGCTGACTGAAAGGAATCCGGAGGAGGCCATATAGGTCTGGATACAACAATGCCAGGCAAGAGACTGAGTCCAGAGGAGACTTAAATAGGGAACACCCACTGCTTAACGACACAGCTGGAGCTCAGGCCTGCAACAAGACATGCCTAACACAATACCGTTAGTGACCACCAGAGGGAGCCCAGAAACACAGTTCACAACAGCCAGGGACTCAGATCCTGCAGTGCAAGACATGTCCTCCTGCTTAAGCCAGTACATGTCCGGGCCCGTCTGAAGTTTGCTAGAAAGCATTTGGATTATCCAGAAGCGTATTGTCATAGGATCCAATGAAACCAAAGTAGAAATGTTTTGTAGAAACAAAACTCGTCATGTTTGGAGGAGACAGCATGCTGAGGTGAATCCAAAGAACACCGTACCTACTGTGAAGCATGGGGGAGGCAATATCATGCTTTGGGGCTGTTTCTCTGCAAATTAATGGGGCCATGTTTCGTGAGAATCTGAGTGCAAGCCTCCTTCCATGAACAAGGGCATTGAAGATGAAACGTGGATGGGTCTTTCAGCATGATAATGATCCCAAGTACTCTGCCAGGGCAATGAAGGAGTGGCTTCGTAAGAAGCATATGAAGGTCCTGGAGTGGCCTAGACAGTCTCCAGATCTCAACCCTATAGAAAACCTTTGAAGGGAGTTGAAAGTCTGAGTTGCCCAGCGACAGGCCCAAAACATCACTGCTCTAGAGGAGATCTGCATGAAGGAATGGGCCAACATACCACCAACAGTGTGTGCCAACCTTGTGAAGACTTACAGAAAAGGTTTGACCTCTGTCATTGCCAACAAAGGATATAGAACAAAATATTGAGATGAACTTTTGTTAATGACCAAATACTTATTTTCCACCATAATTTGCAAAATAAATCTTCCAAATCAGACTAGGTGAATTTCTGGATTTGTTTTCTCATTGTGACTCTCGTAGTTGTGGTCTATCTAAGATGTCAATTACAGGCCGCTCTCATCTTTCTAAGTGGGAGAACTTGCACAATTGATCGCTGACTAAATACTTTTTTTCCCCACTGTATATAATTGTAGATATGATTATTAGGGATGAGCGAGCATGCTCGTTAATACTCGGATATCAGTATCTGGATGCTTAGATATACTCGTTACTCAGGGAGTATTGGGCGGTGCTTTATGTAATAATAATAATCTTTATTTATATAGCACCAACATATTCCTCAGCACTTGACAAATCAACAGTGTAGAGACACAGGGTCAGTGTGTGCTCTCTTCTGCTGGCCCTTCTGTCTTTAAAAAGACTGCATGGACAAGAGGTCATCCCACTGAACGCATGCTCCCTCTCCCCATGGGCAGAACACTACTCAGACAACACAGGGTGGGGATAAACAGTGTGGCAATGATTTATTGAACCACCAACACACAATAGCATAAAGAACGGTCCAAGCAAATACCCAAGATGGTGCATATTACGGTGCCTCACCCTTCCACTGATTCGTAGGGATTAGAGCTGTTTCCAATGCGGAATACCCCCACCAGTGGCTCCCCACTTTTGGCAAGGAGATAACAACAAGCTTAGAAAGATGAGTCCATTGATGTACAAGGCCAGGTGACTTGCTTGTCCCAACCTGGATTCTCTAAACGTCTTTGAGTGTTCACTGTTGCTCAATGAATCAGCTCTATATTTCTTTAGTTGGAGTGATGATGCCATGACTTCTGCATTGTAGAGTCTCTCTGAACACGGGCAGAACCTCCTCTTTAGATCACAACTTATCATTCAGTCATTTCACCACAGGCTTGGGGAAAGGTGGTAGGAGGCCATCCCTCACTGCTGGAGTGTTCCAACAACATGCATAGATTATCCTTCATATTGCAAAGCACCAATGGGTCATCAACATATTAACAAACATTCAAACAAAGTGCCTTTGTTTCCCAAGGATAATAGAGCAATACTAGGACAGATACAATAACTAATCAACAGCCATTCGACAAATGCAGCCAGTGAACATCAATTTAGTGACAATAAGGGCCAACAGTCATACTGACATGAACTCTAGCTTATGTCCCTGGGCCTACTGAAATAATATATCTGGATAATTCAGATTAAATGTGATATCGCCACAAACGGTTCATACATAAGTCATAAGAAACAACTTAAAGATAATACAAGTAAAGCAAAATAAGACGACCCTGCTCTTCATAGCTTACAATCTACAATGAGGTGGGGGGTGACACAAAGTACAGGGGCTTATTTACTGTGACAGTCCAGCCATCTTGAGGGAATGGGGGAAGATAAAGGCTGCATGATTTAGTTATCAGCCATTATTTGTAGTGCTTTTGGGATCAATGGAGTTTGGTGGAGGATTAGGATCAGAGAAATAGAGCATAGGCTAATACACACGTGGTCAAAACTGTTGGTCCCCCTCGTTTAATGATAGAAAACCCACAATGGTCACAGAAATAACTTGAATCTGACAAAAGTAATAATAAATAAAAGATGTATGTGTTAGGTGTAAAGTTCCCACCCCTGCACAGGGGGAACCTCGAGCCATGTCCTCTGCGGTCTCGCATTCTTCCTCAGCCGCAGAGGATCCTGCTCTGCAGAGATGTCAGTCCCAGCATCTTGCTCAGGCTAATGCTGTGCGTCTGGTTACTGCTGCCTCCCCAGGTTCAGCTATAGCAACCAGCATTAGTCAGCGGCGAGCAGACACTCCTGGGACTTAGTCCTGCTTTTGGCCTCCTGAGCATGCCCGTGAGACGACCACTCATTGGTGGTCAGAGGCCACATGCCCAGGTCCTCAAGCAGCTCGGATTTGTCCTTTGGCAAGGTCCCAGGAGACAGCAGCTATAAAAGGATCGCACGGCTGCAAGGATCCCATCACCAGTGTGCCGCAGTGCGCTCAGTCTGCTCAGTACATGATAGATAGCATCAGCTAGTGGCGTTTGCCAGTGCGAAGCCTCGTGTACTCTGTGCGCTAAATTCGCTAGGTAGGGGTGGTTAGCAGCATTCGCCAGTGCGACGCCACATGCACTCTGTGCACTAAATATATTCTGCTGTGCCCTGTGACAGCTAACAGGGTATGGTGTCCGTTTACTATGGAACAACAGTTCTGTGAATTAACAGAGCTTGCCGCAGTATACACTGGGTGACGCTTTAACCATCGTGTGTTCGGCGCGATACCGCCATTTAGTGTCCGCCATTGCTGAGCAGCAGTTACCATCTCTGCACGGTGGACCCCGGGTTGTGAACGCACCTTATTGTTATTATTATATTTATTTGGTACGTTCCGCCAACCCTAACTGTTATGATCCCAGTGGTAGAGGATCTCTGGTATTCCGGCAAGGTCAACAAAAAAAATAGGAACATGTCATGATCTCTGCAGGCAGAGATCATAGCAAGCCTATAGAGGGACAAGCTCTCGGAAGATGGAACTATACTGACCATGAACTAAGCCTGCCGCGCAACTAGAAATAGCCAGGTAGCATTTCCTATTTATCGCTAGATGCCCAGCTCTGGCCTAAGACCTAAATAGCTAGCAGAGGGAAATATAAGACCTGGCTCACCTCTAGAGAAATATTCCAAAGAAGACAGTAGCCCCCCACATATAATGACGGTGAGTTCAGATGAAACTACAAACGCAGCAGGAAAATAGTCTTAGCAAATTTGAGGTCCGCTTACTAGATAGCAGAAGACAGATAGTATACTTTCATGGTCAGCAGAAAAACACTAACAAAACACCATCCAGAGATTACCTTAAACTCTGGCATTAACTCATAACGCCAGAGTAGCAATCCCTGATCAACGAGAGCTTTCCAGACACAGTAACAAAACTTCAGCTGTGAACTGGAACAAATAGGCAAAACAAAACATGGACAAAAGTCCAACTTATCTAGTAGTTGTCTAGAAGCAGGAACAAGCACTGAGAGGCATCAGATAACATTGTTGACCGGCAAGAAACCACCAGAGAAATGAGCTTAAATAGCGACACCCACTACTGATGGAACCAGGTGAAACAGGAAAGAGGATGACAAGTCCAATTCCACAAGCGGCCACCGGGGGAGCCCAGAATCCAAATTCACAACAGTACCCCCCCCTCAAGGAGGGGGCACCGAACCCTCACCAGATCCACCAGGGCGACCAGGATGAGCCCTATGGAAGGCACGAACAAGATCAGAAGCATGAACATCAGATGCATTGACCCAAGAATTATCCTCCTGGCCGTAACCCTTCCAGTTGACCAGATACTGGAGTTTCCGTCTGGAAACACGAGAGTCCAAAATTTTCTCCACAACGTACTCCAACTCACCCTCAACCAACACCGGAGCAGGAGGCTCAACTGAAGGTACAACAGGTACCTCATACCTGCGCAATAACGACCGATGAAAAACGTTATGAATGGAAAAGGACGCAGGGAGGTCCAAACGGAAAGAAACAGGATTAAGAATCTCCAATATTCTATAAGGGCCGATGAACCGAGGTTTAAACTTAGGAGAAGAGACCCTCATAGGGACAAAACGAGAAGACAACCACACTAAATCTCCAACACAAAGCCGAGAACCAACACGACGATGACGGTTGGCAAAACGCTGAGTCTTCTCCTGGGACAACTTCAAATTGTCCATAACCTGCCCCCAGATGTGATGCAATCTCTCCACCACCGCATCCACTCCAGGACAATCCGAGGATTCCACCTGACCGGAGGAAAATCGAGGGTGAAACCCCGAATTACAGAAAAACGGGGACACCAAGGTGGAAGAACTGGCCCGATTATTGAGGGCGAACTCTGCCAATGGCAAAAAAGCAACCCAATCATCCTGGTCAGCAGAGACAAAACACCTCAGATATGTCTCAAGAGTCTGATTAGTCCGCTCGGTCTGGCCATTAGTCTGAGGGTGAAAAGCAGATGAAAAAGACAAATCTATGCCCATCCTAGCACAGAATGCCCGCCAAAATCTAGACACAAATTGGGTACCTCTGTCAGAAACAATATTCTCAGGAATACCGTGCAATCGGACAACATTCTGAAAAAACAGAGGAACCAACTCAGAAGAAGAAGGCAACTTGGGCAGAGGAACCAAATGGACCATTTTAGAGAAACGGTCACAGACCACCCAGATGACAGACATCTTCTGGGAAACAGGCAGATCTGAAATAAAATCCATCGAGATGTGTGTCCAAGGCCTCTTAGGAATAGGCAAGGGCAACAGCAGTCCGCTAGCCCGAGAACTACAAGACTTGGCCCGAGCACAAACGTCACATGACTGCACAAAGACTCGCACATCTCGTGACAGGGAAGGCCACCAGAAGGATCTTGCCACCAAATCCCTGGTACCAAAAATTCCGGGATGACCTGCCAATGCAGAAGAATGTACCTCAGAGATGACTCTGCTGGTCCAATCATCCGGAACAAACAGTCTATCAGGCGGACAACGATCCGGTCTATCCGCCTGAAACTCTTGCAAGGACCGCCGCAGATCAGGAGAAACGGCCGACAAAATTACTCCCTCCCTAAGGATACCTGTGGGTTCAGAATTACCAGGAGAGTCCGGGTCAAAACTCCTAGAAAGGGCATCTGCCTTAACATTCTTAGAACCCGGTAGGTATGACACCACAAAATTAAAGCGAGAAAAAAATAAAGACCAGCGCGCCTGTCTAGGATTCAGGCGTCTGGCAGTCTCAAGATAAATCAAATTTTTGTGGTCAGTCAATACCACCACCTGATGCCTAGCCCCCTCGAGCCAATGGCGCCACTCCTCAAACGCCCACTTCATGGCCAAAAGCTCCCGATTCCCAACATCATAATTCCGCTCTGCGGGCGAAAATTTGCGAGAAAAGAAGGCACAAGGCCTAATGACGGAGCAGTCGGAACCTTTCTGCGACAACACTGCCCCAGCTCCGATCTCCGAAGCGTCAACCTCAACCTGAAAAGGCAGATTCACATCAGGCTGACGCAACACAGGGGCAGAGGCAAAACGGCGCTTAAGCTCCTGAAAGGCCTCTACAGCATGAGGGGACCAATTAGCAACATCAGCGCCTTGTCTGGTCAAATCATTCTTCCGTCTAAAATTCTGTCGCTCGCTCCTGGACAGAATTCTATCACACTGCATACTTTCTGGCGTCTTTTCCATAGACACCGCCAGATGGTGCACCGGTTTGCGCTCCCGCAGACGCCTATCAATCTGAATAGCCATTGTCATGGACTCATTCAGACCTGCAGGCAAAGGGAACCCCACCATAACATCCTTAACGGCATCAGAGAGACCTTCTCTGAAAGTTGCCGCCAAGGCGCACTCATTCCACTGAGTAAGCACAGACCATTTACGGAATTTTTGGCAGAAAACTTCAGCTTCGTCTTGCCCCTGAGATAGTGCCATCAAAGTTTTTTCTGCCTGAAGTTCCAAATGAGGTTCCTCATAAAGCAAGCCCAAGGCCAGAAAAAACGCATCCACATCGCGTAACGCAGGATCCCCTGCTGGCAATGAGAAGGCCCAATCTTGAGGGTCACCCCTGAGCAAGGAAATCACAATCCTAACCTGCTGAGCAGGGTCTCCAGCTGAACGAGACTTCAGGGACAAATAAAGCTTACAATTATTTCGGAAATTCTGGAAGCTAGCTCTATTCCCTGTGAAGAACTCCGGCAAAGGAATTCTCGGCTCAGATACCGGAGCATGTACCACAAAATCTTGTAAATTTTGTACTTTCGTGATGAGATTATTCAAACCCGCAGTTACACTCTGGAGATCCATTATTGTCAGGTGCACACAGAGCATACAGAGATTAGGAGGAGAGCGAGAAAAAAGACTGCAGCAAGGCAGACTGGAGGAAAAAAAAAAATTCCAGCAGACTTCTTATAACTCTCCTTTCTCAACCTGGGTCTTTAACACTTTATGGGCCGGTCAAACTGTCATGATCTCTGCAGGCAGAGATCATAGCAAGCCTATAGAGGGACAAGCTCTCGGAAGATGGAACTATACTGACCATGAACTAAGCCTGCCGCGCAACTAGAAATAGCCAGGTAGCATTTCCTATTTATCGCTAGATGCCCAGCTCTGGCCTAAGACCTAAATAGCTAGCAGAGGGAAATATAAGACCTGGCTCACCTCTAGAGAAATATTCCAAAGAAGACAGTAGCCCCCCACATATAATGACGGTGAGTTCAGATGAAACTACAAACGCAGCAGGAAAATAGTCTTAGCAAATTTGAGGTCCGCTTACTAGATAGCAGAAGACAGATAGTATACTTTCATGGTCAGCAGAAAAACACTAACAAAACACCATCCAGAGATTACCTTAAACTCTGGCATTAACTCATAACGCCAGAGTAGCAATCCCTGATCAACGAGAGCTTTCCAGACACAGTAACAAAACTTCAGCTGTGAAC
The DNA here is from genome assembly GCF_051348905.1 of Ranitomeya variabilis. NCBI lineage: Eukaryota > Metazoa > Chordata > Amphibia > Anura > Dendrobatidae > Ranitomeya > Ranitomeya variabilis. Next base: position 1,150,976,970 of record NC_135232.1, read on the forward strand.
TGGAACAAATAGGCAAAACAAAACATGGACAAAAGTCCAACTTATCTAGTAGTTGTCTAGAAGCAGGAACAAGCACTGAGAGGCATCAGATAACATTGTTGACCGGCAAGAAACCACCAGAGAAATGAGCTTAAATAGCGACACCCACTACTGATGGAACCAGGTGAAACAGGAAAGAGGATGACAAGTCCAATTCCACAAGCGGCCACCGGGGGAGCCCAGAATCCAAATTCACAACAGGAACAGCTCTAGGGAGGTGGAAACTGAGCTAACCGCATATCTGATCCTAACAACAACAACTAGAAGTAGCCGGTGAACGTGCCTACGTTGATTCTAGATGTCTCGAGCCAGCCGGAGAACTGACTACCCCTAGAGGGAAAATAAGACCTCACTTGCCTCCAGAGAAATTGAACCCCAAAGATATAGGAAGCCCCCAACAAATAATAACAGTGAGGCAAGAGGAAAACACAAACGTAGTGATGAACTAGATTCAGCAAAGTGAGGCCCACTAGTCTAGATAGGCAGAAAATAGAAAGTGGACTATGCGGTCAGCAGAAAACCCTGCAAAAACATCCACGCTGAATATTACCAGAACCCCCACACCGACTGACGGTGCGGAGGGGGAATATCAGCACCCTAGAGCTTCCAGCGAGCCAGAAAATCACATATCAAGCAAGCTGGACAAAAACACTGAAAAATACAAATGATTAAAGTACTCAAAACGGACTTAGCTTTTCTTGCATGAGACAGATGGAAAGGAATCAGGAGGAAACCTTATAGGACTGGATACAACAATGCCAGGCCAGAGACTGAGTCCAGAGGAGACCTAAATAGGGAACACCCGCTGCTTAATGACCCAGCTGGAGCCCAGGCCTGCAACAAGACATGCCAAACACAGTACCGTTAGTGACCACCAGAGGGAGCCCAGAAACACAGTTCACAACACCTAACATTATGAAAATGAACAAATGAAAGTCAGACATTGCTTTTCAACCATGCTTCCACAGAATTAAAAAAAAAATCAAACTCATGAAATTGGCCTGGACAGAAATTATGGGACCCTTAAAGGGAATCTGTCACCCCCAAAATCATGGGTGAGGTAAGCCCACTGGCATCAGGGGCTTATCTACAGCATTCTGTAATGCTGTAGATAAGCCCCCGATGTATCCTAAAAGATGAGAAAAAGACGTTAGATTATACTCACTCAGGGGCGGTCCCGCTGCTGGTCCGGGTCCGGCACCTCCCATCTTCATCAGATGACGCCCTCTCCTGGTCTTCACGCTGCAGCAGGACGTACTTTGTCTGCCCTGTTGAGGGCAGAGCAAAGTACTGCAGTGCGCAGGCGTGGGCCTCTCTGACTATTCCCGGCGCCTGCGCACTGCAGTACTTTGCTCTGCCCTCAACAGGACAAAGTACGCCTGTGCAGGAGCCGCAGCGTGAAAACCAGAAGAGGACTTCATCTGATGAAGATGGGAGGCACCGGACCTGGACCAGCAGCGGGAACGCCCATGGGTGAGTATAATCTAATGTCTTTTTCTCATCTTTTAGGATACATTGGGGGCTTATCTACAGCATTACAGAATGCTGTTGATAAGCCACTGATGCCAGTGGGCTTACCTCACCCACGATTTTGGGGGTGACAGATTCCCTTTACCTTAATATTTTGTTGCACAACATTTTGAGGCAATCACTGCGATAAAACGATTACTGTAACTGTCAGTGAGACTTCTGCACCTCTCAACAGGTATTTTGGCACTCCTCAATAGCAAACTGCTCCAGATGAATGGGAGCGCTATAATATATCAGGGCACTATGCTGTATGGGACACCAAGTATGGGGCGCTACTATATACTGTATGGAGGCTTTTCACTTTATGGGTTCACAATGTATGGGCACTAAACTGGCTGATTTGCAAATATCCAGAAAAAATTGGATGTTACAAATTAGACCTGGATGGTCACATCTTGGCACCATCCAGGTTGAAAACTATTTATTCTAAAGACATGGATGACGTCATGGGACAGAAAAACGGACAGGTGAGGGATACTTTTTGTGAGGAAAATGTATAATATAAGTTTTAGTTTCTCTTGCCAGCACATATAGGGTGGGCGTTGACCCCCCTTCTCTCTGTGTTTTGCTGAGGGTTTATTGCTTCTAGCTGCAGCTGCAAATTTCAGATTCGGAGCGACTTACTCCTCTGCTCCCACCCCAAGGAATTTTTACGACTAGGCTCAAATCTCCCTCCAGCTAGAACCGGTATAGAATGTCTCTAAAGGCATGAAGTCCTTTGTTCCAATATTGTAAAATATTGGGGGAAACAATTTAGGCTAGGGAAATAATAAGTCCATGTTGCAAATCTCCATCGGCAGATCTATCAGCCACTGTAAGCACGAGCCTCTACTTTCAACAGGTAAAAAGTACAGATTTCTCCGGAACTGTGTGTCCCAACTAGCCCAAATTTGGTACCAATAGGAAGCCAATGGTAAAAGAATATGAATGAGGGGAGTGCTGTGATTCTGACATGTTCTGGACCGAAAATACACGAATTATAAGAACTGTTGGAGAAAACTGTACAGCTGAGGAGAGGGGAGGGCGATGTTAACTCAACCCCTTTAGTGATGTCACCAGTGATTGTCTCATTGTAACATCTTTATATACCTTTTTTTTATAAACGCAGCCTTAATCTTTTACGGAGTAAAATATCTAAATACTAGTTTCGTTCTCCTGCTCTAAAACGTACCCTAAGTCTTCAGGAGGGAATTACGCTACTGTTTTGGGTTAGCTTCGGACCCGTTTAATCGAAGCTGGTGGCAGCATATCTTGCTTTGTGCCTTTAGGAGACGTTGTAGCGACGGCGGCATTCTTAATTATTGTTCCTGCTTGAGTGGGAGTAGTTATATCTAGGGTTGAGCGACTTTTACTTTTTCAGGATCGAGTCAGGTTTTGCGATACCCGACTCTGTCAAAAGTCGGGTCGGGTGAAATCGGCCGATCATTGCGAAAAGTCGGGGGCCGACTGAAACACAAAACCCAATGCAAGTCAATGGGGAATAAAAGTCGGCAGTGAGTGGAGGACAGGAAAACACCTACCGAGCCCATTTTAATGTCAAAAACATCAATTATTGTTACTTAAGCTTGTCAATCTTAATTTTACTTATAATAATAGTTAGCCATTGAAAATTTGGGGGTAATTTGGCAACAGTTGTGGGGGGAGTAGGGCTGGCTCAAGTTTTTTGTGGGCCCAGGAAACGCAGACTACGTCACGGCGGTGGAGCAGGGAGAGATAAGTATTTCAACTTTGCAAGTGCTGTGATCATGAGCAAGCAGGGGGGGGCACACTCGTTCGCATTGCCACTGGCACAGGGCCCCTCAAAGTACGGCGTTGTGTTTGATGGCGGGGGCGCCTCCCACCGGCAGTGACACTTTTGCGTACTATGACGGGCCCTGTGACAGTGACGTCGCCAACGAGTATGCCCCCCCACCTGATGAAGGAACCTGCACTTTCATATGCACCTTCCTCTTTCTCCCCGTGTAAGGTGGTATAGTATGCGGGAAGGGGAACCTGACTTTCAGCAGGGTCAGATTCTGGCTGTGTAGAGTGCAAGGGGAATGTAGTCGTTTGGGTCAATGTACGAGCAGACCCATCAAGCAGTGGCTGGGTAATAGGCAGGATGAGGAGGAAACACAGATATAGGCCCAAAATAAAAAAGGAGGCTAAAAGCAGGAAAAAATTGGTTACAGGAGTAAACAGGCAGCATTGCTTTGTTCAGTGGAGGACAACAACAAGAAGCAGCAGACACCGTTAGTAGGGCCCAACCAAACTAGTAGGCCAAAAATACAGTTTCAAATTCTAAATATAGGCCGAAAGCCTGTAGATGGAAACTCAGCTTTGTTTCTTTGAGGAAACCAAGAGGCAGCAGCAGACATAACTAGACCCAAACCAAGAACCAGGGCAAATGCAGTTTCATATTGTTGATAGAGGCTGAAAGCCTGTAGATTCAAACTCAGCTTTGTTTCTTTGAGGAAAGCAAGAGGCAGCAGCAGATGTAACTAGGCCCAAACCAAGAACCAGGCCAAATGCAGTTTCATATTGTTGATAGAGGCTGAAAGCCTGTAGATTCAAACGCAGCTTTGTTTCTTTGAGGAAAGCAAGAGGCAGCAGCAGATGTAACTAGGCCCAAACCAAGAACCAGGCCAATTGCAGTTTCATATTGTTGATAGAGGCCGAAAGCCTGTAGATTCAAACGCTTTGTTTAGTAAAGGTAGAGTGGGCGAACCCACCTGTCCAGGCAAACGGCACTTGCACGGGTACTTGCGCCAAGTGGTGACCACGGTCCTGTGGGGGGAGTCAGCCCATTTTGGGAGGTATAAAAATGGCCTATGGTGGACATTCAGCAGCTGCAAATGGAGGAATTGGCAAAGTCAGTAAGAGGTGGGCAAAAGCGAGTCATTTATCACCCAAGCTAGGTGTCAGCAGGGGAAGGTGGGGCAAAAGAATTGGCAATCCATGATTGGTTCATTTTAATGAAGGTTAGATCATCTACATTTTGGGTAGCCCGACGTGTCCTTTTTTCGGTCAGTATTGAACCAGCAGCACTGAAGACTCTTTCTGAAAGCACACTGGCAGCAGGGCAAGCGAGCTCCTGTAATGCATATTCTGCCAATTCGGCCAGGTGTCTAGTTTAGATGCCCAGTAATCAAAGGGGAATGACCTGTGAGGGAGAACATCGATAAGGGATAAAAAATAGTTTGTAACCATACTGGACAAATGCTGTCTCCTGTCACTTTGAATAGATGCAGTAGTCCCTGTTGTGTCAGCGGTCATTGCGAAATCACTTCACAACCTGGTCATAAAACCCCTCTGTCCAACGCCACTTCGGATTTTGGCACCTCTAGCACCTCTGTCATGTTGCCCCCTACGGCAAGTGTGAGGACCATCACCGCCTCTGTGTGCTGGGAATGCCTGAACCAAACGGTCTACAAGAGTGGCTTGTTTGGTAGCCAATATTTGCTCAAGGTTCTCATGTGGCATGATGTTTTGCATTTTCCCTTTATAGCGTGGATCCAGGAGGCAGGCCAACCAGTAATCGTCATCGGTCATCATTTTGACAATGCGGGGGTCACTTTTTAGAATACGCAAGGCATACTCAGTCATGTGGGCCAATGTTCCTGGTGTCAATTCACTGGTCCTGCTGGGTTGAGGAGCACTTTCTTGGAAATCCACATCACAAGTGTCCCGCAAGAAACCTGTACCAGACCTTGCAACGCCACCAGTTTCAAGTGGCCCCTGAGAAGCATCCTCCTCCCATACATAGTCATCCCCATCATCCTCCTCCTCATCCTCTTCGACCGCCACCTCGTCCTGGACAGTTCCCTGACCAGACAATGGCTGACTGTCATCAAGGATTCCCTCCTCCTCGTTTGCAGACGCCAGCTCCTTGATGTGCGTCAAACTTTGCATCAGCGGATGCATAAGTGGGATGCTCATGCTTATGATGGCGTCGTCTGCACTTGCCAGCCATGTGCATTCCTCAAAACACTGAAGGACTTGACAGAGGTCTTGTAGCTTGGACCACTGCACATCAGACAACTCCATGTCAGCCATCCAACTGCCTGCCCGTGTATGCGTATCCTCCCACAAATACATGACAGCAGGCCTCTGTTCACACAGCCTCTGAACCATGTGCAGTGTGGAGTTCCACCTTGTTGCAACGTCGATAATTAGTCGGTGCTGTGGAAGATTGAGCGATCACTGATGGTTCAGCATACGGCTGGCGTGTACGGGCGACCGGCGGATGTGCGAGCAAAGTCTTCGCACCTTCAAAAGCAGGGCTGGTAACTCCGGATAATTTTTAAGAAAGCAGTGCACCACCAGGTTCAAAGTGTGAGCCAGGCAAGGTATGTGTTTGAGTTGTGAAAGGGCTATGGCAGCCATAAAATTCCTTCCATTATCATTGACTACCTTGCCTGCCTCAAGATGTACACTGCCCAGCCATGACTGAGTTTCTTGCTGCAAGAACTCGGCCAGAACTTCCGTGGTGTGTCTGTTGTCGCCCAAGCACTTCATTTCAAACACAGCCTGCTGACGCTTCCCACTAGCTGTTCCGTAATGGGACACCTCGTGTGCAACACTGGCAGCTGCGGATGGAGTGGTCATGCGACAGCGCTCTGTTGACGAGCTTTCGCTTCTGGAGGAGGAGGAGGAGGAGGTGGGGTGGCGAACGTCTACAGCCAACTGTTTCCTAGATCATGGGCTAGGCAGAACTGTCCCACTATTGCTGTCCCCTGTGGACCCTGCATCCACGACATTAACCCAGTGCGCCGTGATGGACACGTAACGTCCCTGGCCATGCCTACTGGTCCATGCATCTGTTGTGAGGTGCACTTTCCCACTGACAGACTGCCTCAGTGCATGAACAATGCGGTCTTTGACATGCTGGTGGAGGGCTGGGATGGCTTTTCTCGCAAAGAAGTGGTGACTGGATAGGTCATAGCGTGGTACTGCGTAGTCCATCAGGGCTTTGAAAGCTTTGCTTTGAACCAACCGGTAGGGCATCATCTCTAACGAGATAAGTCTGGCAATGTGGGCGTTCAAACCCTGTGTACGCGGATGACAGGATGAGTACTTTCGTTTCCTATCAAGAGTGTCTTCTAGGGTGAGCTGGACTGGAGAGCTGCCTATGGTGGAACTAGCGGTGGTGGTGGTTGTGGACATGGCAGATTGAGAGTGAGTTGGTGATGTTGGCCTACATACGGTGCTTCCTACCAATAACCTTCTGACTCCCTGACTGCTTTGGACTTGCGACGATCCCTCCACATTTGCTGCTGCTGGTGTCCTAATCGGTGGGCTTACAGTGAGGGAAGCAATGTTGCGGTGCTGACTACCTTCATTCAGACCTGGTGCACCAACGGTACGGGACGTTAGGTAGTTAGTCCAGGCTTGCAAGTGCATGCTGTTTAAATGTCTACGCATGCACGTTGTATTTAAATTGTTAAGAATCTTCCCTCTGCTAAAGGTCTTTGAGCATTTTTTACAGATCACTTTTGACTGATCATTGGGATCTTGGTCAAAAAAATGCCACACTGCACTCTTCCTACTATGGAATTCCTTTTCAGGCATTGCACGCTGTGCAACTTTCACAGGATGGCCACGCTGTCCTAAAACTGGTTTTGTCAAACGTTTTTTGCCTGATACGGGCCTGCCAGATGACAGCTGTTGCGATGTAGATTGGTGCTGCTGCGGATAACCCTCCTCCGCTTCTGAGCTACTGCCAGCGCCACCCTCAGCGTCGGACTGGAGTACCTTGGGTCCACCAGAGAAAAATCATTCTTGGGGCCCACCTTGCAGTTATATAGAAATAATACCAATTATGTTGCAAAATGATGTAATATCAAACGTAGTGTTTATTAACTTCTATACACTACACCACATGGGACACATCCTCTATATACTACACCACACAGGAGACTTTCTCTATATACTGCACCACACGGGACACATCCTCTATATACTGCACCACACGGGACACGTCCTCTATGTACTAAACCACACGGGACACAACCTCTATATACTACACCACACGGGACACATCCTCTATATACTACACCACACAGGACACATCCTCTATATACTACACCACACGGGACACACCCTCTATATACTACACCACAAGGGACACATCCTCTATATACTGCACCACACGGGACACGTCCTCTATGTACTAAACCACACGGGACACATCCTCTATATACTACACCACACGGGACACATCCTCTATATACTACACCACACGGGACACATCCTCTATATACTGCACCACACGGGACACATCCTCTATATACTGCACCACACGGGACACATCCTCTATATACTACACCACACGGGACACATCCTCTATATACTACACCACACAGGACATATCCTCTATATACTACACCACACAGGACACATCCTCTATACTACACCACACGGGACACATCCTCTATATACTACACAACACAGGACACATCCTCTATATACTACACCACACGGGTCACATCCTCTATATACTGCACCACACGGGACACATCCTCTATATACTACACCACACGGGACACATCCTCTATATACTGCACCACACGGGACACATCCTCTATATACTGCACCACACGGGACACATCCTCTATATACTACACCACACAGGAGACTTCCTCTATATACTACACCACACGGGACACATCCTCTATATACTACACCACACAGGACACATCCTCTATATACTGCACAGCACAGGACACATCCTCTATATACTGCACCACACGGGACACATCCTCTATATACTACACCACACGGGACACATCCTCTATATACTACACCACACGGAACACATCCTCTATATACTACACCACACGGGACACATCCTCTATATACTACACCACACGGGACACATCCTCTATATACTACACCACACAGGAGACTTCCTCTATATACTACATCACACGGGACACATCCTCTATATACTAAACCACACAGGACACATCCTCTATATACTGCACAGCACAGGACACATCCTCTATATACTGCACCACACGGGACACATCCTCTATATACTACACCACACGGGACACATCCTCTATATACTACACCACACGGGACACATCCTCTATATACTACACCACACGGGACACTGTTATGATCCTGGTGGTTAGGATCACAAAACTGACCTGATAAATAAACCAGATTTTAAGGACAAGCTCTGGGGATGTGGGAACTTTACTGACCGCAACCCTGATCCTATCGACACACACTATAGGCAGCCGTGGAGCGTTCCTAAAAACCTAGACGCCTCTTCACAGCCTGAGAAACTAGCTACCCCTAGAGAGAAACAAAGCCTCACTTGCCTCAGAGAAATTACCCCAAAGTTTAGACAGCCCCCCACAAATAATAACGGTGAGTTAAGGGGAAAACACAAACGTAGAAATGAAAACAGGTTTTAGCAAATGAGGCCCGCTAACACTATATAGTCAGAAGATAGCAAGGAATCTGTGCGGTCAGTATAAAATACTATCAAAATTATCCACGCAGAGAATACAAAAAAACCCCACACAGACTCACGATGTGAGGGGCGCAACTCTGCGCCCCAGAGCTTCCAGCAAGCGAGAAAATCACATACAAGCAAGCTGGACTGAACTCATCATATACTGAGAAACATTTTCAAGAGAACAATGAGCAAACATGAACTAGCAAGACTTAGCTTCTCCAGAAGGAGACAGGTCACAAGGGAAATCCCAGAGAGATCAGAACCAGTACTGAATACAACGACAGCAGGCAACAAGTAAAGGTCCAGGTGGAGTTAAATAGGCAGCCAGACTAGCAGAAAAGGAGGCAGCTGGATTCCAGCTACAGACCAGCCGTATCGCTAAAGGCCACCAGAGGGAGCCCAAGAACAGAACTCACACAGTACCACTCATGACAACAGGAGGGAGCCCGAGAACGGAATTCACAACAGTACCCCCCCCTTGAGGAGGGGTCACCGAACCCTCACCAGAGCCCCCAGGCCGATCAGGACGAGCCAAATGAAAGGCACGAACCAAATCGGCCGCATGGACATCAGAGTCGACAACCCAGGAATTATCCTCCTGACCATAGCCCTTCCATTTAACTAAGTACTGAAGCTTCCGTCTCGAAATACGAGAATCCAAGATCTTCTCCACCACATACTCCAATTCTCCCTTGACCAACACCGGAGCAGGAGGATCAACAGAAGGAACCACAGGCACCACATACCTCCGCAACAATGACCTATGGAACACATTATGAATGGCAAACGATGCTGGGAGGTCCAAACGAAATGACACAGGGTTGAGGATTTCTAAAATCTTATAAGGACCGATTTAAACGAGGCTTGAAATAAGGAGAGGAAACCTTCATAGGAACATAACGAGAAGACAACCACACCAAATCCCCCACACGAAGTTGGGGACCCACACAGCGACGGCGGTTAGCAAAGCGCTGAGCCTTCTCTTGTGACAACGTCAAATTGTCCACTACGTGGTTCCAAATCTGCTGCAACCTATCCACCACAGAATCCACCCCAGGACAGTCCGAAGACTCAACCTGACCTGAGGAAAAACGAGGATGAAAACCAGAATTACAAAAAAAAAGCGAAACCAAAGTAGCAGAACTAGCCCGATTATTGAGGGCGAACTCAGTCAATGGCAAAAAAGTCACCCAATCATCCTGATCAGCAGAAACAAAACATCTCAGATAAGTTTCCAAGGTCTGATTAGTTCGTTCGGTTTGGCCATTCGTCTGAGGATGGAAGGCCGACGAAAAAGACAAATCATTGCCCATCTTAGCACAAAAGGACCGCCAAAATCTGGACACAAACTGGGATCCTCTGTCAGACACAATGTTCTCCGGAATACCATGCAAACGAACCACATTCTGAAAAAACAGCGGAACCAAATCGGAGGAGGAAGGCAGCTTAGGCAAGGGCACCAAATGGACCATTTTAGAAAAACGATCACAAACCACCCAGATGACAGACATCCTCTGAGAGACTGGAAGATCCGAAATAAAATCCATGGAAATATGCGTCCAGGGCCTCTTCGGGACAGGCAAGGGCAAAAGCAATCCACTGGCATGAGAACAGCAAGGCTTGGCCCGAGCACAAATCCCACAGGACTGCACAAAGGAACGCACATCCTGTGACAAGGAAGGCCACCAAAAGGACCTAGCCACCAAATCCCTGGTACCAAAAATCCCAGGATGACCCGCCAACACCGAAGAATGAACCTCGGAAATAACTCTACTGGTCCATCTATCTGGGACAAACAGTCTCTCCGGTGGACAACGGTCAGGTCTATTGGCCTGAAATTCCTGCAGCACCCATCGCAAATCAGGGGAGATGGCAGACAAAATCACCCCCTCTCTGAGGATACCAGCCGGTTCAGAAACTCCCGGAGAGTCAGGCACAAAACTCCTAGAAAGGGCATCAGTCTTCACGTTCTTCGAACCTGGAAGGTATGAAACCACGAAATCGAAACGGGAGAAAAACAGCGACCATCGAGCCTGTCTAGGATTTAACCATTTGGCAGACTCGAGATAAGTCAAATTCTTGTGATCCGTCAAGACCACCACACGATGTTTGGCTCCCTCAAGCCAATGTCGCCACTCCTCAAATGCCCACTTCATTGCCAACAACTCCTGATTACCAACATCATAATTCCGCTCGGCAGGCGAAAACTTTCTTGAAAAGAAAGCACATGGCCTCATCATAGAGCCATCAGAGCTTCTCTGCGACAAGACAGCCCCTGCTCCAAACTCAGAAGCATCAACCTCGACCTGGAAAGGAAGAGAGACATCTGGCTGACGCAAGACAGGAGCCGAAGAAAACCGACGTTTCAGCTCCTGAAAGGCCTCCACGGCCGCAGGAGACCAATTCGTCACATCAGAACCCTTCTTGGTCAAATCCGTCAAAGGCTTAACCACACTAGAAAAATTAGTGATGAAGCGACGGTAAAAATTAGCAAAGCCCAAGAACTTCTGAAGACTCTTCACCGATGTAGGTTGAGTCCAGTCATAAATAGCCTGGACCTTGACTGGATCCATCTCAATAGTAGAAGGAGAAAAAATGAAGCCCAAAAAGGAAACCTTCTGGACTCCGAAGAGACATTTAGAGCCCTTCACAAACAAGGAATTGGCACGCAGGACCTGAAATACCATCCTGACCTGCTTCACATGAGATTCCCAATCATCAGAAAAGACCAAAATATCATCCAGGTACACAATCATAAATCTATCCAGATACTCTCAGAAGATGTCGTGCATGAAAGACTGAAACATGGAAGGAGCATTAGAAAGCCCAAAAGGCATCACCAAGTACTCAAAATGGCCTTCGGGCGTATTAAATGCTGTTTTCCATTCATCGCCCTGCTTTATACGCACAAGATTATAAGCTCCTCGAAGATCTATCTTGGTGAACCAACTAGCCCCCCTAATCCGAGCAAACAGATCGGACAGCAATGGCAAAGGATACTGAAATTTGACCGTGATTTTATTTAGAAGGCGATAATCTATACAGGGTCTCAGAGAACCATCCTTCTTGGCCACAAAAAAGAACCCCACCCCCAAAGGGGACGAGGACGGGAATTGAATATGCCCTTTCTCCAAAGACTCCTTTATATAACTCCGCATAGCGGCATGTTCTGGTACAGATAAATTAAAAAGTTGTCCCTTAGGGAACTTACTACCAGGAATCAAATTTATAGCACAATCACAATCCCTATGAGGAGGTAGGGCACTGGATTTGGGCTCATCAAATACATCCTGGTAGTCCGACAAAAATTCAGGGACTTCAGAAGGAGTAGAAGAAGCAATTGACACCAAAGGAGCATCGCCATGAATCCCCTGGCAACCCCAACTTGACACAGACATTGCTTTCCAATCCAGGACTGGATTATGAACCTGCAGCCATGGCAGACCCAACACGACAACGTCATGCAAATTATGTAACACAAGAGAACGAATCACCTCCTGATGTGCAGGAGTCATGCACATGGTCACTTGAGTCCAGTACAATAGGAAATTGCAAAGGCTCCAAGATAAAACCACAGCGCCTGGCAAATGACAAATCCATCAAATTCAGGGCAGCACCTGAATCCACAAAAGCCATAACTGAGTAGGATGACAGGGAGCAAATCAAAGTAACAGACAAAATGAATTTAGGCTGTACAGTACCAATGGTGACAGACTTAGCGAACCTATTTGTGCGCTTAGAACAATCTGAGATAACATGAGCAGAATCACCACAGTAAAAGCACAACCCATTCTGACGTCTATGATTTTGCCGTTCAATTCTGGTCAGAATCCTGTCACATTGCATAGACTCAGGCTTCTGCTCAGAAAATACCGCCAGATGGTGCACAGGTTTGCGCTCCCGCAAACGCCGATCAATCTGAATGGCCAAAGACATTGACTCATTCAGACCCGCAGGCGTGGGGAACCCCACCATAACATCCTTAATGGCTTCAGAAAGACCCTTTCTGAAAATCGATGCCAGGGCACACTCATTCCATTGAGTGAGCACAGACCATTTCCTAAACTTCTGACAGTAAACCTCTGCTTCATCCTGACCCTGAGAGAGAGCCAGCAAAACCTTTTCTGCCTGGTCTACTAGATTAGGTTCCTCATAAAGCAATCCAAGCGCCAGAAAAAACGCATCCACATTTAGCAATGCAGGATCTCCTGGCGTCAGGGAGAATACCCAATCTTGAGGGTCACCACGTAACAAAGAAATAATAATTTTAACTTGCTGAACAGAGTCACCAGAGGAACGAGGTCTCAGAGAAAGGAATAATTTGCAATTATTTTTGAAGTTCAAAAACCTAGATCTATCTCCAGAGAACAACTCAGGAATTGGTATTTTAGGCTCTGACATAGGACTGTGAACTACATAATCCTGAATGCTTTGTACCCTTGCAGTGAGATGATCCACACTAGAGGACAGACTCTGAATGTCCATATCTGCAGCTGAATTCTGAACCACCCAGAGATTAAGGGGAGGAGAGAGGCTAGACACACTGCAGAGGAAAAAAAAAAAAAATGAACTCAGGACCTCTCTTATCCCTCTTTTGCGATGCATTAACACTTACCCGGCCTGCTGTACTGTTATGATCCTGGTGGTTAGGATCACAAAACTGACCTGATAAATAAACCAGATTTTAAGGACAAGCTCTGGGGATGTGGGAACTTTACTGACTGCAACCCTGATCCTATCGACACACACTATAGGCAGCCGTGGAGCGTTCCTAAAAACCTAGACGCCTCTTCACAGCCTGAGAAACTAGCTACCCCTAGAGAGAAACAAAGCCTCACTTGCCTCAGAGAAATTACCCCAAAGTTTAGACAGCCCCCCACAAATAATAACGGTGAGTTAAGGGGAAAACACAAACGTAGAAATGAAAACAGGTTTTAGCAAATGAGGCCCGCTAACACTATATAGTCAGAAGATAGCAAGGAATCTGTGCGGTCAGTATAAAATACTATCAAAATTATCCACGCAGAGAATACAAAAAACCCCCACACCGACTCACGATGTGAGGGGCGCAACTCTGCGCCCCAGAGCTTCCAGCAAGCGAGAAAATCACATATAAGCAAGCTGGACTGAACTCATCATATACTGAGAAACATTTTCAAGAGAACAATGAGCAAACATGAACTAGCAAGACTTAGCTTCTCCAGAAGGAGACAGGTCACAAGGGAAATCCCAGAGAGATCAGAACCAGTACTGAATACAATGACAGCAGGCAACAAGTAGAGGTCCAGGTGGAGTTAAATAGGCAGCCAGACTAGCAGAAAAGGAGGCAGCTGGATTCCAGCTACAGACCAGCCGTATCGCTAAAGGCCACCAGAGGGAGCCCAAGAACAGAACTCACACAGTACCACTCATGACCACAGGAGGGAGCCCGAGAACGGAATTCACAACAGGACACATCCTCTATATACTGCACCACACGGGACACATCCTCTATATACTGCACCACACGGGACACATCCTCTATATACTACACCACACGGGACACATCCTCTATATACTACACAACACAGGACACATCCTCTATATACTACACCACACGGGACACATCCTCTATATACTAAACCACATGGGACACATCCTCTATATACTACACCACACGGGACACATCCTCTATATACTACACCACATGGGACACATCCTCTATATACTACACAACACAGGACACATCCTCTATATACTACACCACACGGGACACATCCTCCATATACTACACCACACGGGACACATCCTCTATATACTACACCACACAGGACACATCCTCTATATACTGCACAGCACAGGACACATCCTCTATATACTGCACAGCACAGGACACATCCTCTATATACTACACCACACGGGACACATCCTCTATATACTACACAACACAGGACACATCCTCTATATACTATGCCACACGGGACACATCCTCTATATACTACACAACACAGGACACATCCTCTATATACTACACCACACGGGACACATCCTCTATATACTACATCACACAGGACACATCCTCTATATACTACACCACACGGGACACATCCTCTATATACTACACAACACAGGACACATCCTCTATATACTACACCACACGGGACACATCCTCTATATACTAAACCACATGGGACACATCCTCTATATACTACACCACACGGGACACATCCTCTATATACTACACCACATGGGACACATCCTCTATATACTACACAACACAGGACACATCCTCTATATACTACACCACACGGGACACATCCTCCATATACTACACCACACGGGACACATCCTCTATATACTACACCACACAGGACACATCCTCTATATACTGCACAGCACAGGACACATCCTCTATATACTGCACAGCACAGGACACATCCTCTATATACTACACCACACGGGACACATCCTCTATATACTACACAACACAGGACACATCCTCTATATACTACGCCACACGGGACACATCCTCTATATACTACACAACACAGGACACATCCTCTATATACTACACCACACGGGACACATCCTCTATATACTACATCACACAGGACACATCCTCTATATACTACACCACACGGGACACATCCTCTATATACTGCACAGCACAGGACACATCCTCTATATACTGCACAGCACAGGACACATCCTCTATATACTACACCACACGGGACACATCCTCTATATACTACACCACACGGGACACATCCTCTATATACTACACCACACGGGACACATCCTCTATATACTACACCACACAGGACACATCCTCTATATACTACACCACACAGGACACATCCTCTATATACTGCACAGCACGGGACACATCCTCTATATACTGCACAGCACAGGACACATCCTCTATATACTGCACAGCACAGGACACATCCTCTATATACTGCACAGCACAGGACACATCCTCTATATACTGCACAGCACAGGACACATCCTCTATATACTGCACAGCACAGGAGGACCTCTATATCCCACTGGCCATATTCCACTGCGTATTCCGTCTGTGTGTGTGTATACAGTATATATATACACACAGCCCTCCAGACTCAGGCTTATAACTCTCCTTGATTCCAATTACCAGTATAGAACCCAACACTGTGGAATGGAATGTCATTTTACAGCACTGGCTCCAGTACGGATATGGAAATAAAGAAGACAGAGCAGGACACAAGACTAATGCAGAGTTAGGCCTCATTCACACTTTCTTATTTTGGTCACCATTCAGCACTGGGATTTGTAAGACAAAACTCAGAGCTTAACCCACACAGAATATAATAGAAAGATTCACATTTATTCTTCAAATTACTGACGAAAATATGTCAGTGCAGATGAGGCCTAATAAGCAGCTCACCGCACAGACCAGGAACCATACCTCCCAACTTTTGAAGATGGGAAAGAGGGACAAATTTTAGGCCACGCCTCTGACCACACCCATTCATAATTAGTCACACCCATATCCACGTCCCAACCACACCCATTTAGCACTGCCGGTCACACTGTTTCATATACAATAGTTATAAACAAAAAAATATGGCCACACAGTGCTCCATACTGTATAATGACCACACATGATGCCCCATACTGTATAATGGCCACACATGACACTCCATACTGTATAATGAACACACATGACGCTCCATACTGTATAATGACCGCATGCATACTGTATAATGGCCGCACATGATGCTCCATACTGTATAATGACCGCACATGATGCTCCATACTGTATAATGACCGCACATGACGCTCCATACTGTATAATGAACACACATGACGCTCCATACTGTATAATGACCGCATTCATACTGTATAATGGCCGCACATGATGCTCCATACTGTATAATGAACGCACATGATGCTCCATACTGTATAATGACCGCACATGATGCTCCATATTGTATAATGACCGCACATGATGCTCCATACTGTATACTGGCTGCACATGATGCTCCATACTGTATAATGACCGCACATGATGCTCCATACTGTATACTGGCTGCACATGATGCTCCATATTGTATAATGACCGCACATGATGCTCCATACTGTATAATGACCGCACATGATGCTCCATACTGTATACTGGCCGCACATGATGCTCCATACTGTATAATGACCGCACATGATGCTCCATACTGTATAATGACTGCACATGATGCTCCATACTGTATAATGGCCGCACATGATGCTCCATACTGTATAATGACCGCACATGATGCTCCATACTGTATAATGGCCGCACATGATGCTCCATACTGTATAATGACCGCACATGATGCTCCATACTGTATAATGACCGCACATGATGCTCCATACTGTATAATGACTGCACATGATGCTCCATACTGTATAATGGCCGCACATGATGCTCCATACTGTATAATGACCGCACATGATGCTCCATACTGTATAATGACCCCACATGATGCCCCATACTGTATAATCACCGCACATGATGCTCCATACTGTATAATGAACACACATGACGCTCCATACTGTATAATGACCGCATGCATACTGTATAATGGCCGCACATGATGCTCCATACTGTATAATGACCGCACATAATGCTCCATACTGTATGCTGGCTGCACATGATGCTCCATACTGTATAATGACCGCACATGATGCTCCATACTGTATAATGACCGCACATGATGCTCCATACTGTATAATGACCGCATGCATACTGTATAATGGCCGCACATGATGCTCCATACTGTATAATGAACGCATATGATGCTCCATACTGTATAATGGCCGCACATGATGCTCCATACTGTATAATGACCGCACATGATGCTCCATACTGTATAATGACTGCACATGATGCTCCATACTGTATAATGACCGCACATGATGCTCCATACTGTACAATGACCGCACATAATGCTCCATACTGTATGCTGGCTGCACATGATGCTTCATACTGTATAATGACCGCACATGATGCTGCATACTGTATAATGACTGCATATGATGCCCCATACTGTATAATGACTGCACATGATGCTCCATACTGTATAATGACTGCACATGATGCTCCATACTGTATAATGACCGCACATGATGCGCTATACTGTATAATGACCGCACATAATGCTCCATACTGTATGCTGGCTGCACATGATGCTGCATACTGTATAATGACCGCACATGATGCTCCATACTGTATAATGGCCACAGTTCTCCATACTGTATAATGACATACAGGCACGCAGCTCACACACACGCTCACACACACAGCTCACACACGCACGCAGCTCACACACATGCAGCATCACACACACAGTATCACACATACACACGCAGCATCACAAACGCAGCTCACAAACACATGCAGCTTTGACACAAATGCATCACACACGCAGCCATCACACACACACACACACACACACACAGCCATCACACACACACGCAGCCATCACACACACGCGCAGCCATCACACACACGCGCAGCCATCACACACACGCGCAGCCATCACACACATGCAGCCATCACACACACACACACGCAGCCATCACACACACACGCAGCCATCACACACACCCAGCCATCACACACACACACCCAGCCATCACACACACACACCCAGCCATCACACATACACACACACCCAGCCATCACACACACACACACCCAGCCATCACACACACACCCAGCCATCACACACACACACCCTGCCATCACACACACACCCAGCCATCACACACACACACCCTGCCATCACACACACCCAGCTATCACACACTCAGCCATCACACACACACCCAGCCATCACACACACACCCAGCCATCACACACACACACCCTGCCATCACACACACCCAGCTATCACACACTCAGCCATCACACACACACCCAGCCATGACACACACACACCCTGCCATCACACACACCCAGCCATCACACACACACCCAGCCATCACACACACACACACACCCTGCCATCACACACACACCCAGCCATCACACACACACCCTGCCATCACACACACCCAGCTATCACACACTCAGCCATCACACACACACCCAGCCATCACACACACACACCCTGCCATCACACACACCCAGCTATCACACACCCAGCCATCACACACACCAGATACCTCATACACACATGACACACACACAAATGCAGCATCACACACACACAATGACACACACATCACACACACATCACACACACACCACACACACACACAATCTCCTCTGTGGTGCAGGGGTGGCTGATCTGTCCATGTGCAGCTCTTCAGTTTCTCCGGCTGCTCACAGCTCTGCACTGTCCCGGCACCTCCCCGTCTCTCCTTCTCTGCCGGGATAGCAGCTAAGAGCAGGAGACGCCGGAGCTCCGTGCACACACAGGAGGGAGGTGAGTCGCTGACCTCTCATCTTGATCGCTGCTCAGCTGCTGGCTCAGCTGCTGGCTCTCTGCCTCAGCGTGGCAGCGCCGCACACACAGGGGGCGGGGGCGGGGGGGGGGGGGGGCGGGATCGGTCGGGAGGAGACCCAGCATGTATAAGAAAAAAAAAACAGCCACAAACCTAAGCTACTCAGGTGCCGCCCCCTGCATTGTCCGCCCCAGGCACGTAGTGCGGGACATTAGTGTCCCGCCCGGGATCCCGGGGCTGGCTGTCAAAATCAGGACAGTCCCGCGGGATCCGGGACGGTTGGGAGGTATGCAGGAACTATATTTTATGAGTTCGCTCACACGAGCATATGACATGGCCGAGAGCTATGTGATGTTGTATCGGATAGCACTAGGCCCAGTGTTCTACTATGGGATAGTGCAGATGTGCAATTATGGCAGCAAGGTGCAAGTGTATCTGATATTCGGATGACACGTACCCATACAAGTCTATAGGTGCGTGCAGTAGTGTAACTAAGGATAGGGGGCAGAGGGTGCTGTTGGCCTGGGCCCCACGCTCTGAGGAGCCCACCTGGAGCTACACTACATTTAACTATCGGTGTGCACAGCGCCATTACAGTTAAACTCTGAGACAGAGCGGGGAGAGTTTGAGTCGGACCAATTCTTTTGCATGAGAGAATTGATGGCCGTGTGAATGAACCCTAAACCTCACATGATTGAAGATGTAGAGAACCCTGTTCCTAAATGTGAACATCAAGAAAACAATGACATCCCATCTATAAAAACATGAATGATCATTATTAATAATGGAAACAGGGGCACTACTCACAATTCCGAGGCTGAGATCTCAAAATTGAACTCACCCGTTAGATTTTCTGGTGTCGGCTCACTATGGCAAGAAAAAGATAGAAGTGAGCAGAAAACAAAATGACATTAAGCTTCCTATACCGGGCGGGCCATTTATATGGATACACCTAAATAAAATGGGAATGGTTGGTGATATCAACTTCCTGTTCGTGGCACATTAGTATATGGGAGGGGGAGAACTTTTCTCCCACTCTTGACACACTGGTAGCAGCACCGCAGAGGAAATGCTAGCACAGGCTTCCAGTATCCGTCAGATGCTGCCCATCTCGTATCTTCACAGCATATACAATTGCCTTCAGATGACCCCAAAGATAAAAGTCTAAGGGGATCAGCCAGGTCTGGAGTCCTTGGTGGCAATTCAACTGGCCCATGACAACCAATCCACTTTCCAGGACACTTTTCATGTAGGAATGCTCGGACCTGACACCCATAATGGGGTGGTGCAACATCTTGCTGGAAAAACTCAGGCAACGTGCCATCTTCAGTGCATAATGAGGGCAACATTACATATCATCATGTAGCAATTTCAGATATCCAGTGGCATTTAGGTTTCCATTGATGAAGAATGGCCCCACTATCTTTGTACCATCTCATATACCACCCCATACAAAGATAGTGGGGCCATTCTTCATCCTCTTCTATGTTGGTGGAAAAACCTTCTCTCCTCCAGACGCAGAGAATGCCCCCTTGTGCCCGTCACCTTCCTTGGTATAAACAGATCCTCAGCGAGATATTTGTATTGTCCCCTTATATACTTATACATGGTTATGAGATCGCCCCTCAGTCGTCTTTTTTCTAGACTAAATAATCTAGACTAAATAATCCTAATTTTGCTAATCTCTCTGGGTATTGTAGTTCCCCCATCCCCTTTATTAATTTTGTTATCCCTTTCAAGATGGGGAAATTTTCCAGCTTTGAGCTCGAGTTTTGTGCTTCCTTTTTCTTTCCAAGAGCCATCATTTTTATGTCCATATAGACCAGGGGTGGGCAATTAATCTCAAGGGGCCACATGAGACCATGGCTGCTGCGGAGGGCCAAACCAATAGGCCAAAATTAATTCTGCTCAATTGTAATATCAATATATTATAATTATTATACTATTGATTATTTTATTAATATTAGTTGTATCACCTAATAGTGAGCAGAATTAAGTATGTTGACATCCCCCTATATATCATTTGAACCTGAGCGCAGCCCCTTCTGTATATCGTATGAGCCTCCCATAGCCTCCCCATATACACTGAATGTCGCCCCCATATCCTCCCCATGTGCAGCATGTCGCCCCCATAACCTCCCCATGTGCAGCATGTCACCCCCTTATGCAGCACCATGTCACACCCCCATAGCCTCCCCATGCCCACCCAAATAGCCCATACACATGAGAAAAAAAAATGAACACAACATACTCACTTCGGTCCTGTTCCCTGGCGCTCTGCTTCTCTCCCTGCCTCCAGTGCGCTGACTCTTCGGGGTACACAGCTGACGCAATGAAGTGACGTCATCGCATCAGCTGTTTCACACGCTGATTGTTGGAGGAATTGGCAGGAGGCTCCTCATCCACCAAAGGAGTCAGCGGCGCAGCGCAGAGCCACAGATGGAGAGACAGCGAGCGGGCGGGCACTGTGTGGCCCATGGACCTCTGATTTCCAGCCCCACGGCTGTCTTGGTCCATGGAACGAACTGAGACAGCCAGAGGACCAGATGTGGCCCACGGGCCGCACTTTGCCCAGGTCTGATATTAGACATATCAAAGCTTGTTTTTGGCAGGGCGAGTTGGACTTTTGAATGACACCAATGATTTTTACACATAGTGTACTTGAAAAAGGGAAACATGTTCCAAGTTCAGTGAAATTGTGAAGGAAAAAAAAAGAAAAATCAGATTTTTGTTTTTAATTGAGCATTTTGTGATAAAAATCACCTTGCAATATCATTCGGCTCATCAGTATGATGACGGCAATACCAAACGTCCTTTTTTTATTTTTTGAGTAGTGAAAAAAAAACATAGAACATTGAGAAAAAAAAGATTTTGTGTCACCTTATGAGACCAGTTACGTTTTTATTTTTCGGATGATGGAGCTGTGTGATAGCTTAATTTTTGCAGGGCTAGATAACGTTTTTATTAGTACTACTAGATGGTGGCCCAATTCTAACGCATCGGGTATTCTAGAATATGCATGTCCACATAGTATATTGCCCAGCCACGTAGTATATTGCCCAGCCACGTAGTATATTGCCCAGCCACGTAGTATATTGCCCAGTGACGTAGTATATTGCCCAGCCACGTAGTATATAGCCCAGCCACGTAGTATATTGCCCAGCCACGTAGTATATTACCCAGCCACGTAGTATATTGCGCAGCCACGTAGTATATTGCCCAGCGACGTAGTATATTGCCCAGCCACGTAGTATATAGCCCAGCCACGTAGTATATTGCCCAGCCACGTAGTATATTGACCAGCCACGTAGTATATTGCCCAGCCAAGTAGTATATTGTCCAGCCACGTAGTATATAGCCCAGCCACGTAGTATATAGCCCAGCCACGTAGTATATTGACCAGTCACGTAGTATATTGCCCAGCCACGTAGTATATTGCCCAGCCACGTAGTATATTGCCCAGCTACGTAGTATATTGCGCAGCCACGTAGTATATTGCCCAGTGACGTAGTATATTGCCCAGCCATGTAGTATATTACCCAGTGACGTAGTATATTGCCCAGCTACGTAGTATACAGCACAGAGCCATGTAGTACATTGCCCAGTTACGTAGTATATTGCACAGCCACGTAGTATATTGCCCAGTGACGTAGTATATTGCCCAGCCATGTAGTATATTGCCCAGCCACGTAGTATATTGCACAGCCACGTAGTATATTGCCCAGCTTCGTAGTATATTGCCGTGACGTAGTATATTGCACAGCCACGTAGTATATTGCCCAGCCACGTAGTATATTGCCCAGTGACGTAGTATATTGCCCAGTAACGTAGTATATTGCCCAGCCACGCAGTATATTGCCCAGCCACGTAGTATATTGCCCAGCTACATAGTATATTGCCCAGTGACGTAGTATATTGCCTAGTCACGTAGTATATTGCCCAGCCACGTAGTATATTGCACAGCCACGTAGTATATTACCCAGCTACGTAGTATATTGCCCAGTGACATAGTATATTGCCTAGTCACGTAGTATATTGCCCAGCCACGTAGTATATTGCACAGCCACATAGTATATTGCCCAGCTACGTAGTATATTGCTCAGTGACGTAGTATATTGCCCAGCCACGTAGTATATTGCCCAGTAACGTAGTATATTGCACAGTGACGTAGTATATACAGCAGAGCCATGTAGTATATTGCACAGCAACGTAGTATATTGCCCAGTCATGTAGTATATTGCCCAGTGACGTAGTATATTGCCCAGTGACGTAGTATATTGCCCAGCCACGTAGTATATTGCCCAGTAACATAGTATATTGCACAGTGACGTAGTATATAGAGCAGAGCCATGTAGTATATTGCACAGCAACGTAGTATATTGCCCAGTCACGTAGTATATTGCCCAGTGACGTAGTATATTGCCCAGTGACGTAGTATATTGCCCTGCCACGTAGTATATTGCCCAGTAACGTAGTATATTGCACAGTGACGTAGTATATACAGCAGAGCCATGTAGTATATTGCACAGCAACGTAGTATATTGCCCAGCCACGTAGTATATTGCCCAGCCACATAGTATATTGCCCAGTGACGTAGTATATTGCCCAGTGACGTAGTATATTGCACAGCAACGTAGTATATTGCCCAGCCACGTAGTATATTGCCCAGTCACGTAGTATATTGCCCAGTGACGTAGTATATTGCCCAGTGACGTAGTATATTGCCCAGCCACGTAGTATATAGCCCAGCCACGTAGTATATTGCCCAGTGACGTAGTATATTGCCCAGTGACGTAGTATATTGCCCAGCCACTTAGTATATTGCCCAGCTACGTAGTATATTGCCCAGTGACGTAGTATATTGCCCAGCTACGTAGTATACAGCACAGAGCCATGTAGCATATTGCCCAGTTACGTAGTATATTGCACAGCCACGTACTATATTGCCCAGCTACGTAGTATATTGCCCAGCCATGTAGTATATTGCCCAGCCACGTAGTATATTGCACAGCCACGTAGTATATTGCCCAGCTACGTAGTATATTGCCCAGTGACGTAGTATATTGCCCAGCCACGTAGTATATTGCCCAGCCACGTAGTATATTGCCCAGCGACGTAGTGTATTGCCCAGTAACGTAGTATATTGCCCAGCCACGTAGTATATTGCCCAGCCACGTAGTATATTGCCCAGCCACGTAGTATATTGCCCAGCCACATAGTATATTGCCCAGCCACATAGTATATTGCCCAGTGACGTAGTATATTGCCCAGTAACGTAGTATATTGCCCAGCCACGTAGTATATTGCCCAGCCACGTAGTATATTGCCCAGCTACGTAGTATATTGCCTAGTCATGTAGTATATTGCCCAGCTACGTAGTATACAGCACAGAGCCATGTAGTATATTGCCCAGTTACGTAGTATATTGCACAGCCATGTAGTATATTGCCCAGTGACGTAGTATATTGCCCAGTCACGTAGTATATTGCCCAGCTACGTAGTATACAGCACAGAGCCATGTAGTATATTGCCCAGTTACGTAGTATATTGCACAGTCACGTAGTATATTGCACAGCCACGTAGTATATTGCCCAGTGACGTAGTATATTGCCCAGCCACGTAGTATATTGCCCAGCCACGTAGTATATTGCACAGCCACGTAGTATATTGCCCAGCCACGTAGTATATTGCCCAGCCACGTAGTATATTGCACAGTGACGTAGTATATACAGCAGAGCCATGTAGTATATTGCACAGCAACGTAGTATATTGCCCAGCTACGTAGTATATTGCAGTGACGTAGTATATACAGCAGAGCCATGTAGTATATTGCACAGTGACGTAGTATATTGCCCAGTGACGTAGTATATTGCCCAGTGACGTAGTATATTGCCAAGTGACGTAGTATATTGCCCAGCCACGTAGTATATTGCCCAGTGACGTAGTATATTGCCCAGTGACGTAGTATATTGCCCAGTGACGTAGTATATTGCCCAGTGACGTAGTATATTGCCCAGTGACGTAGTATATTGCCCAGTGACGTAGTATATTGCCCAGTGACGTAGTATATTGCCCAGTGACATAGTATATTGCCTTACTCACTGTGTCACATCACCTGATTTCCTGAGGATCCCTTCCCCACTGTGTCACCTAATTTCTTGAGGGCCCCCTGTGTGCCCCTTTGGGGCCCTTCCCCAGAGGTGAAATGGTGGGAGAGGTGACCCCACAGTAAATTAGGAGACAGTGGGGAAGGGGGACCACAGTAAATTAGAAATTTTCTATGGGGGCTCGGACCCCCACCTTGTGTAACCTTTAGATTGCAGGGGGGCCTCCCATAACTGTCTCAGTGGCTGTAGAACTATGCTGCAGGCTGCCTGCAGGCATATTTTACTTACACTAATACATTACATTACTGACTCAGTAATCATCAAATCTCCGGACCCTCAGCTCCAGCCTCTCCGACTCCGACTATATGATATATCATATTGCAGTGCGCCTGTGCTGCTTGGGCAGGGCAGCTGACCAATCACAGCACAGCTCATTGTGAGGTGTGCTGTGAGGTCCCACAAAGAAAAGTAATGCTGATTGGCTGCATGTCAGCCAATCAGCATTAGAAAACCGTAGTTCACAGTTTGGATGATGAAGAGGAGGCGGAGTCTCATGCTATGGGTATGTGAATGCAACAAGGAACAGGTGACTGACTGGTGGTGGTGGGTCTGCTGAGCGGCGAGCCTGAGGAGCCTGTTGTGTGCAGTCAGTGCGTGCGTCCGTGTGTGACACTCTGTCTCCTCTCTCAGCTCAGCCTCACACAGTCAGTCAGCTGTTCCTCTGTTCTGACTGTGCTGGCTGGCTGAAAGGTCGGCATGCACACACCCGCACACTGCGCACGGGCCGCTCTTATCAATAGCGTAGCACTGTCGGCGTCGGCAGCAGACAGTAGCCAGCACTGCAGGCACTGAGGTGATGAATCATGTGATGTCATGTGATGTGAAGAAGGAGCTGCCGCGCGGCTGCACTTCTTCACATGATCACATCATTTCTTCCTTATAGCCCCGGCTATTCAATAAAGTGTGCACCGCTTGGTGCACAGTCAGCACACTATGCATGCAGCCTGGACAGGGACAAATAAAGGAGACACGCAGGCAGGCGGGGCCCACCGGAGGATTTTCCGGTGTCCCGGTGCCCCAGTCTGACACTGGTCTCATATATATCAGGCAGCCACTTTCTGCCACGTTCATAGTTTACTGTTATACCACTGGGCCAGAGTTGTGGTTCTGTGTCTCCCCCCCAAAAATGAGGAAGTCTGGTGGAAGAGTCCGTGGGCAGGGGTTGTCAGCTTGTACTGATGGTGGTGCTGCATCTGGTGGTAGTGGGAAAAGCACAGTAGCACCTAAGGCTGGAGGTGTTGAGCCAGCGTCATCATCTGGCTACACAAGGCCTCGAAGGCTCGCTTACCTGGGAGTAGGAAAATAGCTCTTAAAGCTGGAGCAGCAGGAAAAAGTTTTGTCTTTCCTTGCTGACTCAGCCTCTAGCTCTTTGGCCTCCTCTTCCCAAAGTTCAAAATGTCACAGCAGCCAGTCATCAGTGGATGCTCCCGGTCAGGAACAAGATGTTTCCTTGTGTCCTTCTCCCAAACCAAAAGTGAAGGATGCGTCAGGCGACACAACAGGTTACTCCATGGAGCTCTTTACCCATACCGTGCCAGGGTTAGAAAGGGAAATTGTACCCTGCCCATTACAAGATGAATCGGACATGGAGTGCACAGATGCACAGCCACAGCTAGATTATTATGCTGTTCCATTGAGTCAGATCACTACATTGCCCTTGCAGTTTGCTGAGCCAGAATCTGACCCTGATGAGACTATGGTGCCCTGTCCCGGATGCTATAGCACCTTACACGGTGACACTGAGGAAGCTGCACAGGACATTGAGGAGGAGGAGGTGATAGATGACCCAGTTGTTGACCCAGATTGGCAGCCATTGGGGGAAGAGGGTGGGCCTCAGGACAAGTATGGCAGCAATAAAAAGGACTGCTGAACACAAAAATGTGGACAAATAAACAAGATAGGTAACTGTGCAGAAAGGAGCAACAGGAATTTTGCTTTTAAAAAAGCAGTTGGTTTGCACAGCACCGTGCACACAGCTATGCAGCTGATGCACTGAAATACGACCTCCACTGTCCCTGCACAAAAAGATGGTGTGGGACAGTGAAAATCGCTCCAGCACAAGCGGTTTGGGGGTTTATATTTCCTCTCTAACTCTGTCCCTGCTTCTGACTAACTGCAGCAACACCTCCCCCTATTCTCAGATCGGCAGAAGTAAGATGGTGGTCGGCGGGAACGCCCCTTTATAGCCCCTGTGACGCCGCAGACAGCAAGCCAATCACTGCCATGCCCTTCTCTAAGATGGTGGGGACCGAGACCTATGTCATCACGCTGCCCACACTCTGCGTCCTCCTTCATTGGATGAAAAACGGCGGTGACAGCGTCATATGAAACGCGACTTTGGCGCTCTGATCGAGTACCGCATGGCTGATCCCACACTAGGATCGGTTCAGGTTTCATGAAACCCGACTCTGCCTAAAAGTCGCCGATTTATGAAAATGACCGATCCGTTTTGCTCAACCCTAGTTATATCGCCTCGCTGCAGCGTGCCCAATAGCCAATACATAGCAGGCAGCCTGGATGAAAGATGCAAGAGTCTGTCTGGATCCCAGAAACTCACTCAGCTTTTATGCACACACTGATTACAAGCACACAGGTCACAGGTGAGGATGTTACCTTTAGTAGCCATTCAAACTCATTTCTGTAATCTTCTGTGCATGTTATCAGGCCACAATCACCAGGGTGTGTGAACTTGTGATCAGGGTCATTTGGATGTTTTGGGTTGTCCTTATGATTTAAAAAGCGAAAACACAGTAGTGTGACACTAAATGGCTTCACCCAACCAGTAACCATGAGCAGAGGAAAGGTTTTGGTGTTATCATTCAGAGCGACGTTGGAAGAAAACAAATTCTCAAAATGATTTCAATACACTCAAACAAGCCACACTCTGCCCTCACCTCAGCTAAACAGGCCTACAGAGCCACAATCCTCGTATCTTCCCTATCCTACCATCCCAAACAGTTATTCAAAACTTTTAACTCCTTCCTCCGCCCACCATTGCCCCCTCCAACCTCCCTCATCTCTGCTGAGGACTTTGCCACACACTTCAAAAATAAGATTGACCAAACAAGGCAAATCTTTACTGTTCAACCACCACAACCCCTTTGTATACCAGACCAATGCCCAAACCCCATAACCTCCCTCTCCAACATCACTGAAGGGGAGCTTAATCGTCTCCTCTCCAAATCACATCTCACTATTTGTACACTTGACCCCATCCCATCCCACCTCCTCCCCAACCTCACCACCACTCTTATCCCATCCCTAACCCATCTCTTCAACCTATCACTAACTTCTGGTACCTTCCCTTCTGCTTTCAAACATGCCACAATCACACCTATCCTTAGAAAGCCAACCCTCGATCCAACCGCTGTGTCCTGAAATATCGCTGCTCCCATTCACTTCCAAACTCCTGGAGCAAACACCTGCTTCAACCACCCAACTTACTGTCTCTTTCCCCACCATCCTGTAGAATGTAAGCCCGCAAGGGCAGGGTCCTCGCCCCTCTGTATCAGTCTGTCATTGTTAGTTTGTTTACTGTAAGTGATATCTGTAATTTGTATGTAACCCCTTCTCATGTACAGCACCATGGAAACAATGGTGCTCTATAGATAAATAATAATAATAATATTCTCTGAAAAAAGGCCAAGAAAGAAAAAATTCTGACGGGGAATGTAAACTTTTGAGCACGACTGAAACTATAGGATTAGTAATGGATAGGTGTCTTAACAAAGCTTGGTAGGCCACAGATTAGGTCCCTCGGAGGGTTTGACTCTTTCAATCACAATGATTTCGGCTCTGTTAGGCCAACTATTGGATCAAACATTCTTTGATGACTTTCGCCACAGTTTCTTGTGCAAAGGATTCTGGGACATCTTTAATTCTCTGTTTTTTGTGCATGATTCTGTTTTCCTGGTATTCCAAACTGAGGATAACAGAGTTGGGCTGCTGTTGATGGTTGTTCCTTTAGGGAAACTGACAATTCCAGGAGATCCGTTTGTGTAGATTCCAGGAAGTCCAACCTCTGTCCTATTTTACTCAGGTCGGACCTAAGCCCGGACCTAAGCCCTGACAATTCTCGCCACAAGGGTTTCATCGCTTGTGCCAGGATCTCTTTAAGGAATGATTTGGATGTGGATGTCGAGTCAGCAGATTGCGATTTGCTCCCTGCATCATCATTGCTATATACTGAGTCCTCCATTGAGGCCAAAGAACGGGAAGCTGATTTTTTGAATGTTGCTTGAAGATTATTTAGATTTTTCTTCAATAATTAGTCTAATTTGTCTTTTTGTAAGATGTTGTCCGCAGTTTCTTTTGTGCGCTCTTTGCTTGATTAAACAATGGTGGGATGTGAGGACACAGGTAGTTGAATCATCACCTGACCATATGTAGGTCTTTATGCATCATATTAAAGAAGCACTCCTCCTACTTCTCCTCTTCCTTCTACTTTTCCTCTTCCTCCTCCCATCAAAGTTTTATCCACTTACTATATTGCAGTTATCCATTATATAGCACTGTGCACTTATGATTGCTAACTTTACCTTTCTACCCAGTTCATTCTTCTGTTATCCATTCAGTCCATCGTGGTTTCCCGGTACCCGTCTACTGTTGCTGACTGATGCAGCCGTGGATTTGTTCCAGTGTGCCTCTGTGAGTTAGGAGATGTAATACATTGCTCGTGAGTACATGGAGGATTCATAAATGTGCATTATAAATTGTACTTTGCTGCCATCTACCGGTCACTGCATGTGTATGCAAGTTAGGCGATTAATTTCCTCACAATAAGCTGCCGTAGAAACGGCTGGGAGGAACCTTCCTGTTCGGTGCACACACTTCCTGTGAGCTGGTACAATCCAGTTTAGTCCGATTCTGTCTAGTCAAGGCAGAGGAAGGAAACACCACTGCTCCCTGAATCCATTCCAGTCCACGCTGAGGAGACATCATCTATCTATATAATCTTCCAAGGGGTACTTCCATCTGTTTGTTTGTCGCGGAAATCCCGCATCGCTGATTGGTCCGGCTGCGAATTGGCCCCTCCCTACACTCCTCAAGTCAGTGCCCCCTCCATACTCCCCCCTCAGTCAGTGCCAGTGTGTCGCCCCATCCCGGACCAACTTTTTACTATTGATGCTGCCTATGCAGCATCAATAGTAAAAAGATATAATGTTAAAAATAATTAAAAAAAAAAAAATTGTGCTATTCTCACCTTCCGCCGTCCACCGATCCATGTGATGCTGCCGCCAGCTTCCGTTCCCAGTGATGCATTGCGAAATTACCCAGATGACTTAGCGATCTCGCAAGACCGCTAACTCATCTGGGTAATTTTGCAATGCATCACTGGGAACGGAAGCTGGCAGCAGTATCGCGCACATCGGGACAGCTTTGGTGGATGGCGGAGGGTGAGTATATAACTATTTTTTATTTTAATTTTTTTTTAACAGGGATATGGTGCCCACACTGCTATTTACTACGTGGACTGTGTTATATACTGCGTGGGCTGTGTTATTTACTACGTGGGCTGTGCTATATATTACGTCGGCTGTGTTATATAATGCCTGGCTGCTATATACTACGTGGGCTGTGTTAGATACTAGGGGCCTGTGTTATATACTGCGTGGGCTGTGTTATATATTACGTGGGCTGTGTTATATATTACGTGGCTGCTTTATACTACGTGGCTGTGCTATATACTATGTGGCTGTCTGTGTTACGTGGGCTGTGCTATATACTATGTGGCTGCTATATACTACGTGGCTGTGTTATATACTAGGTGGCTGTGTTATATACTACGTGGCTGTGCTATATACTACGTGGCTGTGCTAAGCGCGACGTACATACATACATACATATTCTAGAATACCATCTAGTTCTCTATATATTCGCCTCCAGAAAGGAGTAGAGCCTCATACAGTCGGGAGAGATAAGGCTGAGCAACTGCTCTTCTGCCTACTGGTTTTCCAGCCAGAAACTAGATCCATGGATCTGCCACATCACAAATGTTTTCCAACATACTCCCTGCAATAGAGAATGATAGGGTCTAAACCGTGAGTACTTACACACTACTTCACCATAGGAAGCCGACCAGTGAAAGTTCCACCATTAGTGGACTGTGTATAGTATTTAATCCAATAGCAAGTAAAAAAGACTATGCTCCCATCACCCCAAGAGATGTAACATTGATTATTTCATAAGCGCTGAGGAATATGTTGGCGCTATATAAATAAAAATTATTATAAATAAATTATTATTATAAGGAGAAGACGCCTTCTGTCATACACACAGTATGTAGGGTAACCTATTCTGTCAAATTTCGCCATTTTGCCTTTTAGTGAAAGACTGTGTAACGGGGACCAGGGAGGGAGTCGTGGCTGAGGGTGGCAGTATTAGCACACCCTGGCCCTCTATCACAAACACATAGTCCCTTCTATTGTGTACTTGGTGATTCACTTACTTGCACATCAAGAAACTCTGTGTTCTGCTGGGGCTTCTTCCACTCCAATAGCACACAATGACAGCCAGAATCCAGATCCATTTTTAACTCAACAACTTTAGTCAGCTCCTTACACAGCTTGTCCAGATTAGTCACAGGTACAGCACAAGATTCTTCACAATGTACAGTCTTTCCTTTCCCTGTGCTGTCCCTCACTCCTCCAGGAATATCGCAGGGTCGTACCATCGCCTTCAGTGCCACAGTGCCCTGTTTAAGCAGTCTAACTCGCTTCAGGAGTCCCCAGTCCGTTTCGCACTGGACATTTGGAGTTAATCCCACGTAATTAGCTGCCACCATTTTGAGGCTGCCCTGTATTCCTTCACCTCCCAGGTGACTGTTGCTTGTAGGCCCTGGACAAGCTGGGCTCTTTTACTTCAACATTGCGGATCACAACTGCCCTGTCCGGGTTCCCAGGCCCTACTGACTGAATTCTGTAAGCTCTCTCTAACTTACACCTAGTTGGCCCCTCCTAACTAACTAAATCCTATCTTATCCTCTTGTGCTTGTGGACTAATCTAATTCCTACACTTTCCCTACACATTGACACAAGAAATATATGGACTCTACATTATACATTAGAGCAGCATTAAAGAACATTTGGAATAATATAGATACACAATATGACAATATTATAAGAAATACAAAATATTACCAGCTTCTCGGGAACGCACGCAGGGAGTGTGGGGCGTAAACCAGTCTCTGTATCCCCCTTACAACTGTACCATTTTCTATGTCAGATACAGTTGAATCACCGAGGAACAATATTAAACTATAAAAGATTTTTTTATAAAACAATAAAATTAATATATTTTAATAGTAGTGATTGCCCTAGGTGTTAAAACAAGAAAGAAAAGTGGAAACCACTCATGACCAGAAACAAACCCAAACAAACCCATCAGTATTATGGATGCATTGTTATAGCCGTATGTAATTCCTGACACATCTGTAATCTCTATAACTATTGTTATATTATACTGAGCAGCAGTCATATTTGTTCAGTGCATTGAGGTTATAAATTTTTTGTGCATTGCATATATGCCCCCTCCCCCCTCTTTTTTCTATTAGTCAATAGCGCCCACACACTTTTTTGCTGCCCATGATGTATTGCCTGACTAGTGCGCATGCGGGGCTTGCGCTCAGGACGCTCTTGCTTCTTGCATTGCGGGTACCTTGGAAACGCCAGGTAACTCATTCCTGCGCCCGGTCACGCGATGTGTGGGTGGGAGTTCCTGGGTCCTCCTGGCTGCACATGCGCCGCAGATGTCCTGGCTCTCATCATTAGCGACGGACACTATATAAACACGGTAAGCCTGCCTGAACGCCACCCCACTTCAGCAACCTGGAATACCTGGTGTCCCGCATGGCTCACCACAGTATGACATCACGTGATTAAAAACTGATGAGCTGAATCCTTCTAAACGCTATGAAGAGACAGGAAATCTCTTTGCTCTGCATGAGTCATGGGTCACTGCTAAAGGCACTAACAGGGGAAGATGGCAGCAGCTCAGCCAGGAGGAGAAAAGGGGGATAATAAATACAGGGACAAGAGACTTCCTGCTGCTACATGGAGCAGAGAAAAGAGAAAAAATAACTGGATAGAAAGGTAAAATGAGCAATTGTAAGTACACCGGGCAGAATAATATGATGACTGCAATATATTAAGATGATAAAAACTTTGATGGGAGGAGTAGGAGTGCTTCTTTAACCCCTTCACATCCTTTGATGTCAATATTCGTCATAGGTCATGTCCCTGCATTCTATGCAGGCTCTGGCGATGAGCCCGCATGTTTTTCCGGTACACGACAGCTGATTTCGTCAGCTGACTTGCAATCCACCCGCAGCAATTAACATATTAAATGCAACTATCAATCTCCGGCAGCGGCATTTAACATGGCCGTGCCGGAAGCGTGTCACTTATCCCGCTCATTGGCACACCTGTCACATCATCGCGGGGTGCCAATGTGTTTGCACGACAACTTGGGGTCTGCAGGAGACCCCTGTGGTTGTCATTGCTGATTTGCTATGAGCGCCGCCTCGTGATTGGCTCTCATAGCAGATGATCAATTCTGCTACCCATAGCGCTATGTGTAGCTTAGGCGAGTACAGAGTAGAAAACAAATGTTTTTTTAAATATTTAAAAATAAAAAAATGAAAGTTTAAATCCCCCCTTCTACCTCATTGAAAACAAAGCAATAAAAAATATAAAAAATACACATATTTGGTACTGCTGCGTTCAGAAACCCCCGATCTATCCAAATATAATAATATTTTCAATCAGTGAACGACGTAATGAGAAAAAATCAAAACGCCAGAATTTAATTTTTTTGGACACCACAACATTGCAATAAAATGCAATAACAGGCGATCAAAACATCGTATCTACCCCAAAATGGTATCAATAAAAATGTCAGCTCAGCCCACAAAAAATACCGTATTTTCCGGCGTATAAGACGATTTTTTAACCCTTGAAAATGTTCACAAAAGTCGGGGGTCGTCTTATACGCCGGGTACGGCGTGTGCAGGGAGCGGTCCCGGATGGTTCCCAGGATCTGGAGGAGAGGAGACTCTCCTTCAGGTCCTGGGATCCATATTCGTGTAAAAAAAAGAATAAAAATAAAAAATATGGATATACATACCCCGGCTCTCAGAGGTGCACGGAGCGGCTTCCGCTCCCAAGGATGCATTGCGCAAAGGACCGGAGATGACGTCGCGGTCATGTGACCGTGATGTCATCTCCGGTCCTTTGTGCAATGCATCCTTGGAACGGAAGCCGCCGCATGCACCGCTGAGAGCTTGGAGAACTCTGGGGGCCGTCAGAAGGTAAGTATATCCCTATTTTTTATTTTTATTCTTTTTTTAACATGAATATGGATCCCAGGGCCTGAAGGAGAGTCTCCTCTCCTCCAGACCCTGGGAACCATCCGGACCTCACACGCCGTATAAGATGACACCCGGCGTATAAGATGACCCCCGTCTTATAGGGCGAGTGTGAAGAAACCAAATTGTATCTTAATTTCCCAGACAACCATGTTTTTGCAAACCAAAAGAACTGGCTTTTTATCTGTATATTGGCTTGTGAATTTAAGTGTTTACGTCTGGTGGGTCAAGAAGACAGACTTGCCAACTGAAATACTATCTAACATACTGTGTAAGTCTGTAATAGTGACTGTACATAGGGTGTGTTAATCTTTGTTTATTGATGTGTGCTTATATGCTAATAGTGATACTTGATCCCATCACCATTGTTTACCTTATCTTGATGTTGGACTGGAGGACCCTGAGTAATTCTAAAAATAGCTTACATGCCTTGGGTATAAAAAGACTCAGAGATCACATCATGGGAGACTGAAGTAACACAGAGCTACCAGCTGGACATTCTGTAAACCACCCACCAGACAAGAGAAAGGACTGGAGCCAATTCATCATGGCACCATCACGAGGGACACTGATCTATGATTCTATAGGAAACAACCTACAGGTTTCAGCTCCGGTTGGAAGGACACAGATATGATCCAGTGACCATCTCTGAACCATGGATATGTTTGGAGAAAGCCAAGTTTGGGATCCGATGGTCACCTGGTTCCATAGAGATGGTCAGAAAAGCCAGGTGATGACTCTCGTGTCATCTGGCTTTGGACCTTGTATGGACTCTACGGACAGTTCTTGGTCATCTCCCTATGCTTGTCGTTACCTCTTCTCTGTGCGTGTATCACAGGTGGAATAGCGACCCTGGGAGCTCTGATATAACATCTACCATTATCTTGGCGAGACAACGGAAGAGTAAGACCCTGTCATGAGCACTATGTTGGGGTAATTGCTGGGACTGTTCTGTTTGCTATTGTGTGTTGTGGTTCAATAAAGTATTGCTGCGTTGTTTTACCGTAACCCTGTGTTGTCTGCTTTCATGGGTATGAGCCCTGGTCCATGCAGTCTTGCTAAAGACAGCCGAGCACCCACTGACCCCGTTTCTTCACAGCGAGAATATCCCAAACTCTATAATTTATATGGAAAAGTTGGGGGTCGTCTTATACGCCGGAAAATACGGTAAGGCCCAGATCCAAAAAAATGGACATGCTAAGGGTCTCAGAAAATGGCACCACCATTTAAATTTTTTGAAAATGTTGGATTTTTTTTTCACCATCTAAATAAAAAAGAACCTAGACATATTTTGTATCTGCAAACTCATAATGACCTGAAGAATCATAATGGCAGGTCAGTTTTAGCATTTAGTAAAAAACAAATAAATATGGAATTGCACCTTTTTCACAATTTCACGGCACTTTGAATTTTTTCCCCGTTTTCCAGTACACTACATGTTAAACCCAATGGTGTCATTCAAAAATACAACTCATCCTGTAAAAAAACAAGCCCCCACACAACTCATCCTGTAAGAAGCAAGCCCTTAGACGGCCATATTGACAGAAAAAATAAAAGGTACGGCTCTGGGAAGAAGGGGAGAGAAAGACTGAAACACAATAATGGAAAACCCTAAGGCTGCGTGTCCACGTTCAGGATGGCCGGCGGTATCGCCGGAGCGGCGAAGCCGCTCGGCGCTAAGCCCCGCCCCCTTCTGGGACGCGATGATGCCGGATGTGTTAACTGTACACATCCGGGATCATCGCCCCCCTCCCATAGCGCCCTGTGTTATGCCTTGCGGGGACGCTGCGTCCCCACAAGGTGTACGGACATGCTGCGATCTGAAAAGACGTGCAGCATGTCCGGAGTCGCAGGGCCGCCGCGTGCGGGTTTCCACGCATAGTGGACACAGGATTTCAAAAAATCCCCTCCACTATGCTGGAACAGCGTTTACTGACCGTGGACACACGGCCTTAGGGTATGTGTCCACGTTCAGGAAACGCTGCGTTTTTGACACTGCGTTGAGCAGCATGCATAAAAAACGCAGCGTCCAGATGTTACAGCATAGTGGAGGGGATTTCATGAAATCCTGTCTCCACTATGCAGTAAAAGACGCACGCGGCACACCCGAGAAAACTCACATGCGGCGCGTCTTTTAAGAACGCAGCATGTCCTTACATTGCAGAAAAAACTCAAGGACAATGCAGGTGACCTGCCAGTGAACTCGGGTGCAGATTTGGTCAGGATTTTACCTGCATAAAATCCTGACCAAATCCTGAAGCAATCCTGAACGTGGATACATACCCTAAGGTTGTGAAGGGGTTAGGTAAGATGGAGATCATGTAACTGTTGTAAGTCATAATGTCCAGTAGATGGTAGCAAGAGTATTGAGACCTCATATTATGTGCTCTACTACTGAGTATGGAGGTCTGGGGGCTGATGTGATTTGGAATGAAGATGGCAGTATAGTACTGGTGTAATATCCTTCATTCTTTCGCAGGAAAAACAATGACCCTGGATTTTTTTTATATAAATCTTTATTTTAGGTAATGATTAGTGATGAGTGAATGTGCTTGCCACTACTCGCCCGAGTATCAGTGTACTCGGGGTACTCGGCGAGCAGCGAGCATTTCCGGGATTATTCGGCGGTAACTGGTGTCTCCACCCAGCGTTTTTGGGGAACTTTAGAGACCCAATCACGGTGCAGGGATTGTCTGCCAGGCCATGAAACGCCGCAGCCATCTATGTTGTGGTCGTGCAGTATTGGCTGGCCGCACAGCATCATCCCGAGTATAAGAGACCTGGCGCCGCCCTGCTCACCGCATTCTGCTCCTGTTTCAGCGAGAGTAGGGAGAGCTGCTGCTGAGATAGGGTCAGAATCGTGGTTTAAGCTATGTGCACACCTTCAGGATTTCTTGCAGAAATTTCCTGAGCAAAACCGGACATTTTGTACAAGAAATCCGAATGCGTTTTTCTTACGGTTTTGTCCGCGTTTTGACGCGTTTTTTGTGCTTTTTTTCGTGTTTTTTTCCCGAGCTTCCCAATGCATTAAATAGAGGGAAAAATGCAAAAAATTAAGGAACATGATGCGTCTTTTACCGCAATGTGTTTTTTTTTCAGAAAAAAACGCATCATGTGCACAAAAATTGCGGAATGCATTCTAAATGATGGGATGCATAATGTATGCATTTTTTATGTGTTTTTATAGCATTATTAGAGCGAAAAAACGCAAAAAAATGTGAAAAATCCGCAAAGTGTGCACACAGCCTTAGAGTTAGTGTATGTCTGCAACTCTTACATCCACAACTCCTGAGAAACTAAGGGTAGGTGTCCACGATCAGGATGGCAGGCGGTATCGTCGGAGCGGCAAACCCGCTCGGCGCTAAGCCCCACCCCCTTCTGGGACGCGATGATGCCGGATGTGTTCATTGTACACATCCGGGTCATCGCACCCCTCGCATAGGGCCCTGTGTTATTCCTTGCAGCGGCGCAGCATGTCCGGAGTCGCAGGGCCGACGAATGCGTGTTTCCACGCATAGTGGACACGAGATTTCATAAAATCCCCTCCACTATCAAACACGCAGTGTTTCCTGAACGTGGACACATATCCCAACAGTCCTTTTTAGGGCTAATTCGTGGGTCCCGATATTGCAGCGCTAGGCAGGCAGGGCACAGCATATCCACATCAGTGCAAGGCCTGCAGGCACTGTATGTGCGTCCATTGCTCCCACTGCATCCTTCCCAAAGCTCCATAAGGGTATGACTCCACGGTCAGGATGGCCGGCGGTATCGCCGCAGCAGCGAAGCCGCTCGGCGCTAAGCCCCGCCCCCTTAATGGGACGCGATCATGCCGGATGTGTTAACTCTTCACATCCGGGATGATCGCTCTGTCCCATAGGGCCCTGTGTTATGCCTTGCGGGGACGCTGCGTCCCCGCAAGGTGTACGGGCATGCTGCGATCTGAAAAGACGCGCAGCATGTCCGTAGTCGCAGGGCCGCCGCGTGCGGGTTTCCACGCATAGTGGAGACGGGATTTCATAAAATCCCCTCCACTATGCTGGAACATCTGGACGCTGCTTGTTTGACGCTGCAGCGCTGCGCAGCGTCAAACAAGCAGCGTTTCCTGAACGTGGAAACATACCCTTAGGGTATGTTTCCACGTTCAGGAAACGCTGCGTTTTTGACGCTGCGCTTTTCCGCAGCGTCAAAAACGCAGCGTCCAGATGTTACAGCATAGTGGATGGGATTTCATGAAATCCAGACTCCACTATGCGTTAAAAAACGCATGCGTTTTTGCCGCGAAAACGCATGCGTGGTGCGTTTTTTCGAAACGCAGCATGTTGCTACTATGAGCAAAACATGCAGGCACACCGCAGGTGACCTGCCAGTGACCTCAGGTGCAGTTTTGGTCAGGATTTTACCTGCATAAAATCCTGACCAAAGCCTGAAGCAAAACTGAACGTGGAAACATACCCTCAGGGTATGTGTCCACGTTCAGGTTTGCTTCAGGATTTGGTCAGGATTTTATGCAGGTAAAATCCTGACCAAAACTGCACCTGAGGTCACTGGCAGGTCACCTGCGTTGTCCTTGAGTTTTTTCTGCAATGTAAGGACATGCTGCGTTCTCAAAAGACGCGCCGCATGTGAGTTTTCTCGGGTCTGCCGCATGCGTCTTTTACTGCATAGTGGAGACAGGTTTTCATGAAATCCCCTCCACTATGCTGTAACATCTGGACGCTGCGTTTTTTATGCATGCT
Organism: Ranitomeya variabilis; assembly: GCF_051348905.1. Lineage (NCBI taxonomy): Eukaryota > Metazoa > Chordata > Amphibia > Anura > Dendrobatidae > Ranitomeya > Ranitomeya variabilis. The sequence goes on from NC_135232.1 coordinate 1,151,016,702, forward strand.
GCTCAACGCTGCATCAAAAACGCAGCATTTCCTGAACGTGGACACATACCCTAACTGTCTGCTGATGCTGCAGCTTATTTACTATATACCAATTTTTTTTTTTTTTTAATTCAACCCCCCCCCCCAAAAAAAAAATAAAATATACAGTCAGGCATACGTAGCATAGTTGTGTGTGCTAGCCTTGTGCCACTTTTTTTTGGTGTTTTAAATTAATCAAAAAAGGCCTCATATATCTGCGTGCTCCAAGTTTGGTCATTGTAGGCCAGTGGACCCCTGTTTTGGCTGTGTGAGACTCTAATTCTATACAGCACTATTTAGCTTCCAAAATATAAAAAGGCCACATATTTAGCAGTGTGTTATCGCTGTCAGACGTCAGATTTATTTGTGGCCTACAAAATGTGGAAATTCAGGCCTACATTCAGCTTTATTTGCTGTCTGTTACCCTAGTTCGGTACACTATTTTAGTTTAAAAAATTAACAAATACAGGCCACATATCGAACAGTGTGGTATCTGGTTAAAAATACTTCTCTTTCAAGTTGTTATCGCTGCTTCATGACTGTGTTAAATGCTCCAACTCCAACTACCACCATCATCATCTTCTACCTCTAACTGCACACATAGAAAGTCTGAGGAGCAGGGTGTGAACGCTTTTGCGGTGTTGTACTCTGTCTCTGTATTACAAAGGCATGTGCTCCCTCTAATAAAAGCGTTACTGCCAGAAAGCGAGGAGCCATGTTCACAGTGACCGCCAGAAAGCGAGGCACCATGTGCTCCATGAACGTGAGTACAGAGCACGTTCGCAGTAGAGAGACAGTTCATGTTCTGTGTTCAGCTTTGCAAAACAATAGAGGAATGACAGAGGACATTGGTACGGTCAGCAAGGTACTCCCTCAGCATTTTCCAAAACAAAGCACTCCTTGTGAGAGTCCTCCACGCCTCAGGGCCAGGGCGATATGAGGGTCTGATAAAACTGTCCCCGAACATTGTCAGTGTTCCACTGTCTCTGCTGGATTGGAGTTGTGTCTCTCTCACCTGTATCACTTGCTTGGCCAACGAACTGTGACCTCTTCTGCCAGCATTTTCAGATGGCAATTGTTTTAATAATTCAGCAAGAAGGGCCCTATGGTCCTCCAACATTGTACTACACCTGTCTGCCTCTGGAATAAGAGAAATAAAGTTCTCCTTGTAGCGTGGGTCTGGAAGTGTCACCAATCAGTATTCCTTGTCACCCAAATTTGTGAGAATGTGATGGTGACGGGAAAGGCAGCAGAACATAAACTCAGGCATGCGTGCAAGACTGCTAACAGTCGATACTTCCGTGTCATCACCAATAGGACAACTGACCATGCTCTCCTCCTCCTCCTTGTCCTCAGTCCTCCAAAACTTTTGACAAAACACAGTAATTTCACTGTAAATACAACCTTGTAAATACATTCCCCTGTAGTTTTTCTGTCCCCCACCTCATTGTAGATAGTAAGTTGTCACGAGCACGAAGGTTTTTTTGGGGGGTTTAATTATTGTTCTCGTTGTTACTTACTGTCACGAGCAGGGTTGTTTTATTTCTGTTTAATTTAATTATTATTATTATTGGCCCCCTTAAAAATAGTCTGGGTGAAATGGTGGATGAGGATGAGGAAAAAGCCAATATGCTAAATGACTTTTTTTTATCAGTATTTACAAAAGAAATTCCCATGGCAGACAATATGACTAGTGATAAAAATTCCCCATTAAATGTTACCTGCTTAACCCAGCAGGAAGTACAGCGGCGGCTAAAAATAACTAAAATTGACAAATTTCCGGGCCCGGATGGGATACACCCCCGAGCACTGCAGGAATTAAGTACAGTCATTGATAGACCATTATTTGTATTCTTTAAAGAGTCCATAATAACAGGGTCTGTACCACAGGACTGGCGTATAGCAAATGTGGTGCCAATATTCAAAAAGGGGACAAAAACTGAACTCGGAAATTATAGGCCAGTAAGCTTCACCTCTACTGTGGGTAAAATCCTGGAGGGCATTCTAAGGGATGCTATACTGGAGTATCTGAAGAGGAATAACCTCATGACCCAGTATCAGCACGGGTTTACTAGGGTCCGTTCATGTCAGACTAATTTGATCAGCTTCTATGAAGAGGTAAGTTCCGGACTGGACCAAGGGAGCCCAGTAGATGTAGTGTATATGGACTTTTCAAAAGCTTTTGATACGGTGCCACACAAAAGGTTGATACATAAAATGAGAATAATGGGGATAGGGGAAAATATGTGCAAGTGGGTTGAGAGCTGGCTCAGGGATAGGAAACAAAGGGTGGTTATTAATGGAGCACACTCGGACTGGGTCGCGGTTAGCAGTGGGGTACCACAGGGGTCAGTATTGGGCCCTCTTCTTTTTAACATATTTATTAATGACCTTGTAGGGGCATTCAGAGTAGAATTTCAATATTTGCAGATGACACTAAACTATGCAGGGTAATCAATACAGGGGAGGACAATTTTATATTACAGGATGATTTATGTAAACTAGAAGCTTGGGCTGATAAATGGCAAATGAGCTTTAATGGGGATAAATGTAAGGTCATGCACTTGGGTAGAAGTAATAAGATGTATAACTATGTGCTTAATTCTAAAACTCTGGGCAAAACCGTCAATGAAAAAGACCTGGGTGTATGGGTGGATGACAAAGTCATATTCAGTGGCCAGTGTCAGGCAGCTGCTACAAAGGCAAATAAAATAATGGGATGTATTAAAAGAGGCATAGATGCTCATGAGGAGAACATAATTTTACCTCTATACAAGTCACTAGTTCGACCACACTTAGAATACTGTGCACAGTTCTGGTCTCCGGTGTATAAGAAAGACATAGCTGAACTGGAGCGGGTGCAGAGAAGAGTGACCAAGGTTATTAGAGGACTGGGGGGTCTGCAATACCAAGATAGGTTATTACACTTGGGGCTGTTTAGTTTGGAAAAACGAAGGCTAAGGGGTGATCTTATGTTAATGTATAAATATGAGGGGACAGTACAAAGACCTTTCTGATGATCTTTTTAATCATAGACCTGAGACAGGGACAAGGGGGCATCCTCTACGTCTGGAGGAAAGAAGGTTTAAGCATAATAACAGACGCGGATTCTTTACTGTAAGAGCAGTGAGACTATGGAACTCTCTGCCGTATGATGTTGTAATGAGTGATTCATTACTTACATTTAAGAGGGGACTGGATACCTTTCTGGAAAAGAATAATGTTACAGGGTATATATATTAGATTCCTTGATAAGGCGTTGATCCAGGGAACTAGTCTGATTGCCGTATGTGGGGTCGGGAAGGAATTTTTTTCCCCATGGTGGAGCTTACTCTTACCACATGGGTTTTTTTTGCCTTCCCCTGGATTAACATGTTAGGGCATGTTAGGTTAGGCTATGGGTTGAACTAGATGGACTTAAAGTCTTCCTTCAACCTTAATAACTATATCACTATATCATTGTATTATTGTTATCGTCGTTACTTAGGACTGTTGTGTTTCAAACTGTAAATATGTTGATGCTATATAAATAACTATAAATATTAATATTAGAACACAGAGAAGCAGGATGGAGATGTTAAATATGGCATCATTGCCGCTCACCATCTTTGTGAATTCCTCAAAGTTTTGGAGGATGGTACATATGTCTCACATCCATGTCCACTTCCGAGATCTTATGTGTAAAGTCAGAACTGAATACCAATGGCCTTGTTGATGCTGGTGGAGCGCCCCCAGACACAGGGCCGCGGGGTACTCGGTACCGGGCCTCTCAGTCTCAGTTCTGGGGTTGTCACGGTGGCTAGACCCGGTCCGTGACCCTGCTAAGGGGCGTCCAATGAAAGATGTGATGGTGGTGCGTGGTGCAAGTCGCGATGAATAACGAGGACACAGGGTTGCAGTCGCTTTACCTCTTTACTGAAGGCTTCGAGATCTGCAATCCAGAGCACTGCTAACAGGGCTGGCTGAGACCGGCCGGTCCGAAGGCACATCCAGAGTTTCCTTTGCAGGTGGAAATCAGTGCCTACCTTATAGCGCCTGTGTGTTGTAGTACCTCTCTGCTGAGCACCACGGGATAGTCCTCACAACTGTTGTGTCTGTTTCTGATGTTCTTTCCCACAACTTATGTCTGTTCTGATGTTCTTCTCCATCCCCCAGATGATATGGCTAGGACGCACCCGTATAACGGGTAGGCCTGGAGTTATTCTGGGACCCTAGAGACGCCCCTCTCCCACAATTGCCTCCTATGTCTTCTTAGGTGAATTAGGTGAGACAGCCAACCTATAATTAACTGTCCTGCCGCTGTTTGAAGTAATGCTTGGAGCCCAATATTTCCTTGGCGTTCCGGCCACCGGCTACGCGCCTCAGTAGGATGTTGCCACGATCTTAAGGCACGACTCCTACTGGTTCTATTCTCCTTTGTGCTGCGATCTCGTTTCTCACTTCTCCACAATAAACCTCGCTTCGTGTCCTTTCTTAGGATGCCACCGCAACGGGTGCAGGCGCGGCTCCGTAACGTTCTGTCCTTTTCGCTAGGGCACTGTCAGGATCCCACCCCTGACAGGGACCCCCCTGAATCTTCCCCCGCAACACCCTCTGCCACAGGATGTTGCCTGGATCAAACCCAGTCAGCTTCTGTCTAACTTCCTATCCAACCCCCAGTTTTACCAGATTGTGAGGAGTGGCCTAATACATAGAACCCTTTGCTCCCCCTGGTGGCCAGAGTGTGAAGTGTTATGTGTGACTGTGATACCTGGTCAGGTGAACTCCTTTAGTGCCATCAGACGTACCATCACTCCCCTTAGTGGTGGAGCGTCAGTACTGCAATGACCAGGACTCCGGGGCGCTGCACTGGTAGTCAACATCTGCCCTCTTCTGCTCAGAAATCCTTTCCAAAATATGCAGTGTAGAGTTCCAATGCATGGGGAGGACATCACACACCAGTTGGTGAGCCAAAAGCTGCAAGCGCTGCAGAATCACGACAAGGGCGGATGAAGCTGTAGCTCACTTTCTAAAATGGGTACGCAGAGCCTCATACTTTTCCTAGCAGATCTGGCACCTCCGTGTCGCTTTTCAGGAAAAGTTAAACAATGAGGTTAAGCACATGGGCCAGGCATGGCACGTGTGTGAGCTTGCCTCGACACAGAGCAGCCACCAGGTTCCAGCCATTGTCACACACGACCATGCTTGCTGTAGGTTCAGTGGTGTCAGCCACAGATCTGCCTGCTCTTTCAGAGATGTCCACAACTCTTCATCATTGTGCGGTTTGTTACCTAATCATATTAGCTTCAGCACAGCCTGTTGCCGATTGCCTGAGGCAGTGCTGCAGTGCTTCCAGCTTGTGACTGATGTGTTACTTTCCGAGATGGAGGCCAAAGAGGATGCAAAGGAGGAGGAAGAGCAGGAGCTGTTGACTGTGGTGGCAACCCAGATTGACGTAGGGCCAGCAATACTCGGGGTTTGGAGGATGTGCACCATCCCAAGGTCAGACTGTGTCATGGCTTCCACTATGTAACCCAATGTGCCGTTAGTGAGATGTACCGTGCCTGACCACAAGCACTTGTCCACGTGTCTGTGGTTAGGTGGACTTTCCCAATAACAGCATTGTGGAGGGCACGGATAATGTTGTGGGACACGTGCCTGTGTAATGCCGGAACACCACACCGATACTGTGAGGAAACAAAGGTAGAATGAGTGGACCCACTAGACCGTGACAACGATCCCCCTACGGGCGAGCTGGCCAGATTGACCTCCCCCTATACAGGGAGAGTTAGGGGCAGGACCGTGAGGGACTATCGCCACGGAAGCCGGAGGGACCGGAGGGAGAAAAGAACGGTGCGTCAGGACCGAGTGGAGTAAAGAGAAACAGAAACTTGGCTGGAACAGAAGGGACAAAGAACAGATGGAATACACAGGGACTCAGGACTGTAGAGAAACAGAGACCGCTGGGAGATGGGGACTACTGGAGCACAGGAGAGACACAGGGAATGCAGGAGGGTTGAAACTGCCAAAGCACAGGGACAGTAGAAACACGAAGGCTGCGGGTGCAAAGACACGGAGGGGCGACGAGGTAAGCAGGGACTCAGGAACTGCCAGGACAAACAAGAACAGAGCGGCGCTGCGAAGAGAAAGCAGAGTACAAAATCAGCACGGAGCATAAGTGCGGCCTGGAGCACACGGAAGATACAAGTGATCATCAGGCACAGGGGTGAGATGCAGAGAGGAAGAAATAGGAACGCTGCGCCTTACTTCCGGGTGAAGAGAGTCCTCCAGAACCATAGAGAGGACCTGACGGAAGGAGCCAAAAGGGATCAGAGGTGCGCACGCACAGAAGAAAACTTGATGTACCCGCGCACCCGACGTCCAGCAGGGGGCAGGAGCGAGCGCTGGAGGGAGGACGCTGCAGAATAGCCGTGCCGGGACAGGTAAGTATAAGCCGGTGCAAGGGGCGGCAGAGAAGACGGCGCGACCGACGGCAGAGGAGGCGGCGTGACAGTACCCCCGTCTTTACCTCCCCCCTTTCTAAGGCTAGAGAAAAACCTGGACAAAATTCGAGGAGCCCGAATATTCTCCCGGGGCTCCCAGGACCTCTCCTCAGGACCAAAACCCTTCCAATCAACCAAAAACAACGTTTTTCCCCTGTGTTTTTTCATAGCAAGAATGTCCCTAACCTCAAAGATATCATCCGCAGAAACAGGCGAAGGAAAACAAAGAGGAGAAGCATGAAACTGATTAAACACTGCTGGTTTGAGGAGAGACACATGAAAAGAATTGGAAATACGAAGGGAGGCAGGTAATTTGAGTTTATAGGAAACATCATTAATGCGAGACAAAACCTCGAAAGGACCGATGTAACGAGGACGCAGTTTATGTGAAGGGATTTTAAGGCAAATAAACTTAGAAGAGACCCAGACCTTATCCCCAGGATGAAATATGGGAGGGTCTAACCACCTTTTATCGGCATGTCTCTTCATCCTAGATTGAGCTAACACAAGAGCGGACTTAGTCTCCTGCCAGACCCTGGAGAACTCTCTAGACAGAAGATCAGCCGCTGGTACAGCAGAGACAGGAGGAACCGGTAGAGGAAGACCAGGATGTTGACCGAAGACGATAAAAAATGGAGACTTGCTAGAAGATTCGTTGGGATGGTTATTGTAGGAGAATTCGGCCCATGGGAGTAAATCCTTCCAGTCATTCTGATGGACATTAGTGAAATGACGGAGATAGGTCACTAACGTCTGATTAGTACGTTCCACCTGGCCGCTGGTTTGTGGATGGTAGGCCGAGGAGAAGTCAAGCGAAATGTTCATAGACTCACAGAGAGATCTCCAGAATCGGGCGATGAACTGAGCTCCACGATCAGAGACAATATGTTGAGGAAGTCCATGAAGACGAAAAACATGAAGAACAAAAATCTTTGCCAATTCAGGAGCAGAAGGTAAACCAGAGAGAGCGATGAAATGAGCCATTTTAGAAAAGCGATCCATGACCACAAAGATAACGGAGCAAACAGAGGAACGAGGCAAGTCTGTAATGAAATCCATAGATAGGTGTTGCCATGGAGAAGAAGGTACCGGCAGAGGGTGTAAAAGTCCGGAAGGCAATTGTCTGGGAATCTTATTCCTGGCACAGGAAGAACAAGAGGCGAGGAAACTCCTGACGTCATTAGACAGGTTAGGCCACCAGTAGTAGCGAGAAATTAAACGTAAGGTTTTCTTAAAACCAACATGTCCAGCTAGTTTGGAAGCATGACCCCAAAGTAAGACGCGTCTCCTGTTCCTCTCAGCGACGAAGGTTTTACCTGGAGGCAAAGATGAGAAAGAGACTGGAGCAACTGAAATGATTCTGGCAGGATCGATGACGTGCGCAGGCCTCTCCTCAATATCCTCTGAAAGAAATGACCTGGACAGAGCATCAGCTTTGCAGTTCTTTTTTCCAGGCAGAAAACGAAGTTCAAAATCGAACCTGAGGAAGAACAAGGCCCACCTGGCCTGTCGTGGATTCAGTCTTTGCGCTGAATGAATGTAAGCCAGATTCTTGTGATCAGTGTAGATCACAAAACGATGTAAGGCTCCCTCTAAGATATACCGCCACTCCTCCAGTGCCATTTTAATGGCCAATAGCTCCTTATCTCCGATGGAATAATTCTTTTCAGAAGGAGAAAAAATTTTGGAGAAAAAACCACAAGGCACAAGGTGACTAGAGGAAGATTTTTGAGAGAGCACAGCTCCAGCTCCGACGGCAGAAGCATCAACTTCGAGGACGAAGAGTTTGCTGGCAACTAGACGTTGAAGAATTGGCGCGGTGGCAAAGGCTTGCTTGAGAGATTGGAAAGCCTCTTCAGCTTCAGGGGACCAAAGGTGAGGGTTGGCACCCTTACGAATCATGGAGGAGATGGGAGCCGATAAGGAGGAGAAATGAGGGATAAACTGCCGATAGTAGTTGGCAAATCCGAGAAACCGCTGAATTGCTTTAACACCATGAGGACATGACCAGTTTAGCACAGCGGAGACTTTTTCCGGATCCATACGCAGGCCGGCATCGGAAATTATGAAACCCAGGAAAGGTAAAGATGGTTGTTCGAAGACGCACTTCTCAAGTTTTGCGTAAAGCCGATTCTGTCTCAAACGCAGAAGCACTTGCTGAACATCCCTTCTGTGGGCAGACAGATCTGGTGAAAACACGAGAATATCGTCCAGGTACACCACTACACAAGTGTAAAGAAGATCCCAGAAAACGTCATTCACCAACTCCTGGAAGACTGCGGGGGCGTTGCATAAGCCGAAGGGCATAACTAAATATTCGTAATAACCATCCCTGGTGTTGAACGCAGTCTTCCACTCATCTCCCGAGCGAATACGGACCAAATTATAGGCCCCTCGAAGATCTAATTTGGCGAAAATTCGTGCCCCACGCAAAGGATCAAAAAGTTCGGGAATAAGAGGAAGTGGGTACTAGAGTTGAGCGACTTTCATTTTTTTAAGATCGAGTCGGGTTTTGTGAAACCCGATTTTGTCCAGAGTCGAGTCGAGTGCAGTCGGCCGATTATCGCTAAAAGTCGGGGATCGACCGAAACACGAAACCCAATGCAAGTCAATGGGGAAGCATAGTCGGCAGTGAGTGGAGGCCAGGAAAACACCTACAGTGCCCATTTTAATGCCAAAAACATCCATTCTTGTTTCTGAAGCTTGTCAATCTTAATTAACTTTATAATAATAGTTGGGCATAGGGAATTGGGGGTCATTTGGCAAAAGTTGTGGGGGGAGTAGGGCTGGCTCAAGTTTTTCGTGGGCCCAGGAAATGCGGACTACGTCACGGCGGTGTTGCAGAGAAAGGTAAGTATTTCAACGTTGCAAGTGCTGTGATCCTGAGCAAGCAGGGGGGGCCCACTCGTTCGCATTGGCACTGGCACAGGGCCCCTCAAAGTACAGCGGTGTGTTTGCATGGCGGGGGCGCCTCCCACCAGCAGCGACACTTTTGCGTACTCTGAGGGGCCCTGTGCCAGTGACGTCGCCAACGAGTATGCCCCCCCACCTGATGAAGGAACCTGCACTTTCATCTGCACCTTCCTCTCTGTCCCTGTGTAAGGTGGTATAACATGCGGGAAGGGGTACCTTACTTTCAGCAGGGTCAGATTCTGGCTGTGTAGAGTATAAGGGGAATGTAGTGGTCTAGGTCAATGTACCAGCAGACTCATCTAGCAGTGGCTGGGCAATGGGCAGGATGAGGAGGAAACAGATATAGGGCCAAAGAATAAAGTAGGCTAAATGCAGTTCAAAATTGGTAACAGGACTAAACAGGCGGCATTGCTTTGTTCAGTGGAGTAGCAAACCCAAGAGCAGCAGACACTGTTTCAAGGGCCTAACCACACTAGTAGGCCAAATGCAGTTTAATATCTGATAGTATAGGGCGAAAGCCAGAATGTGGAAGCTCAGCTTTGTTCAGTTGAGGACAACACCAAGCAGGGGCAGACAGACACCTTTAGTAGGCCGGAACAGCCAATTTTTTTAAAAAACAGCAGTTAGTAAGAGGCAGAAGGTAGAAGCTCAGCTTTATTCAGTTGAGGACAACACCAGGCAGGGGCAGACCCCTTTAGTAGGCCGGAACAGCCAATTGCATTTTTAAAAATGGTAATTTGGAACTGAAGGTTGAAGCTCAGCTTTATTCAGTTGAGGACAACACAAGGCAGGGGCAGACAGACACCTTTAGTAGGCCGGAACAGCCAATTTTTTTTTAAAAAACAGCAGTTAGTAAGAGGCAGAAGGTAGAAGCTCAGCTTTATTCAGTAGAGGACAACACCAGGCAGGGGCAGACAGACACCTTTAGTAGGCCGGAACAGCCAATTGCATTTTTAAAAATGGTAATTTGGAACAGAAGGTTGAAGCACAGCTTTGTTCAGTTGAGGACAACACCAGGCAGGGGCAGACAGACACCTTTAGTAGGCCGGAACCGCCAATTTTTTTTTAAAAAACAGCAGTTAGTAAGAGGCAGAAGGTAGAAGCTCAGCTTTATTCAGTTGAGGACAACACCAGGCAGGGGCAGACCCCTTTAGTAGGCCGGAACAGCCAATTGCATTTTTAAAAATGGTAATTTGGAACAGAAGGTAGAAGCTCAGCTTTATTCAGTTGAGGACAACACCAGGCAGGGGCAGACATTCACCTTTAGTAGGCCGGAACAGCCAATTGCATTTTTAAAAATGGTAATTTGGAACTGAAGGTTGAAGCACAGCTTTGTTCAGTTGAGGACAACACCAGGCAGGGGCAGACAGACACCTTTAGTAGGCCGGAACAGCCAATGGCATTTTTAAAAATGGTAATTTGGAACAGAAGGTAGAAGCTCAGCTTTATTCAGTTGAGGACAACACCAGGCAGGGGCAGACAGACACCTTTAGTAGGCAAGAACAGCCAATGGCATTTTTAAAAATGGTAATTTGGAACAGAAGGTAGAAGCTCAGCTTTATTCAGTTGAGGACAACACCAGGCAGGGGCAGACAGACACCTTTAGTAGGCCGGAACAGCCAATTTTTTTTTAAAAAAGCAGTTAATAAGAGGCAGAAGGTAGAAGCTCAGCTTTATTCAGTTGCAGCTTCTTGGCAATAATATAAAGAAGACGCGACAGGACAACACTCGGTGGATGCCATATCTGTGTTTTCAATGGAAAAAAACCTTTCAGTTAACTACTTGCAGGAGAAAGTTTTTGTAGCTGGTGGCCAATTTTTGTACTGTACCAGTTTTTTGTTGTATGTGTTTTTGTTTTTAATGTTAAAATGTCTGCATTTGATATCTCTCCAGTATTTTCTTTTTTATAAGCAAAATACTGCAGTTTTACATCGGTTACATGGATACACGGGCAGGCAGCTTGGTGGTCAGTGGAGGAGTATTTAAAGTAGGGACCGCAGACAGGCTATCAAAGGCCTAAAATAACAAACAATAGGCTCATGGCAGCTTTACATCGGTTACATGGATACACAGGCAGCTTGGTGGTCAGTGGAGGAGTATTTAAAGTAGGGACCGCAGACAGGCTATCAAAGGCCTAAAATAACAAACAATAGGCTCATGGCAGTTTTACAGCGGTTACATGGATACACGGGCAGGCAGCTTGGTGGTCAGTGGAGGAGTATTTAAAGTAGGGACCGCAGACAGGCTATCAAAGGCCTAAAATAACAAACAATAGGCTCATGGCTGTTTTACATCGGTTACATGAATACACAGGCAGCTTGGTGGTCAGTGGAGGAGTATTTAAAGTAGGGACCGCAGACAGGCTATCAAAGGCCTAAAATAACAAACAATAGGCTCATGGCTGTTTTACATCGGTTACATGGATACACAGGCAGCTTGGTGGTCAGTGGAGGAGTATTTAAAGTAGGGACCGCAGACAGGCTATCAAAGGCCTAAAATAACAAACAATAGGCTCATGGCAGCTTTACATCGGTTACATGGATACACGGGCAGGCAGCTTGGTGGTCAGTGGAGGAGTATTTAAAGTAGGGACCGCAGACAGGCTATCAAAGGCCTAAAATAACAAACAATAGGCTCATGGCAGTTTTACATCGGTTACATGGATACACGGGCAGGCAGCTTGGTGGTCAGTGGAGGAGTATTTAAAGTAGGGACCGCAGACAGGCTATCAAAGGCCTAAAATAACAAACAATAGGCTCATGGCTGTTTTACATCGGTTACATGGATACACGGGCAGGCAGCTTGGTGGTCAGTGGAGGAGTATTTAAAGTAGGGACCGCAGACAGGCTATCAAAGGCCTAAAATAACAAACAATAGGCTCATGGCAGTTTTACATCGGTTACATGGATACACAGGCAGCTTGGTGGTCAGTGGAGGAGTATTTAAAGTAGGGACCGCAGACAGGCTATCAAAGGCCTAAAATAACAAACAATAGGCTCATGGCAGCATTACATCGGTTACATGGATACACGGGCAGCCAGCTTGGTGGTCAGTGGAGGAGTATTTAAAGTAGGGACCGCAGACAGGCTATCAAAGGCCTAAAATAACAAACAATAGGCTCATGGCTGTTTTACATCGGTTACATGGATACACGGGCAGGCAGTTTGGTGGTCAGTGGAGGAGTATTTAAAGTAGGGACCGCAGACAGGCTATCAAAGGCCTAAAATAACAAACAATAGGCTCATGGCTGTTTTACATCGGTTACATGGATACACGGGCAGGCAGCTTGGTGGTCAGTGGAGGAGTATTTAAAGTAGGGACCGCAGACAGGCTATCAAAGGCCTAAAATAACAAACAATAGGCTTATGGCAGTTTTACATCGGTTACATGGATACACGGGCAGGCAGCTTGGTGGTCAGTGGAGGAGTATTTAAAGTAGGGACCGCAGACAGGCTATCAAAGGCCTAAAATAACAAACAATAGGCTCATGGCAGTTTTACATCGGTTACATGGATACACGGGCAGGCAGCTTGGTGGTCAGTGGAGGAGTATTTAAAGTAGGGACCGCAGACAGGCTATCAAAGGCCTAAAATAACAAACAATCGGCTTATGGCAGTTTTACATCGGTTACATGGATACACAGGCAGCTTGGTGGTCAGTGGAGGAGTATTTAAAGTAGGGACCGCAGACAGGCTATCAAAGGCCTAAAATAACAAACAATAGGCTCATGGCTGTTTTACATCGGTTACATGGATACACAGGCAGCTTGGTGGTCAGTGGAGGAGTATTTAAAGTAGGGACCGCAGACAGGCTATCAAAGGCCTAAAATAACAAACAATAGGCTCATGGCAGCTTTACATCGGTTACATGGATACACGGGCAGGCAGCTTGGTGGTCAGTGGAGGAGTATTTAAAGTAGGGACCGCAGACAGGCTATCAAAGGCCTAAAATAACAAACAATAGGCTCATGGCAGTTTTACATCGGTTACATGGATACACAGGCAGCTTGGTGGTCAGTGGAGGAGTATTTAAAGTAGGGACCGCAGACAGGCTATCAAAGGCCTAAAATAACAAACAATAGGCTCATGGCTGTTTTACATCGGTTACATGGATACACGGGCAGGCCGCTTGGTGGTCAGTGGAGGAGTATTTAAAGTAGGGACCGCAGACAGGCTATCAAAGGCCTAAAATAACAAACAATAGGCTCATGGCAGCTTTACATCGGTTACATGGATACACGGGCAGGCAGCTTGGTGGTCAGTGGAGGAGTATTTAAAGTAGGGACCGCAGACAGGCTATCAAAGGCCTAAAATAACAAACAATAGGCTCATGGCTGTTTTACATCGGTTACATGGATACACGGGCAGGCAGCTTGGTGGTCAGTGGAGGAGTATTTAAAGTAGGGACCGCAGACAGGCTATCAAAGGCCTAAAATAACAAACAATAGGCTCATGGCTGTTTTACATCGGTTACATGGATACACGGGCAGGCAGCTTGGTGGTCAGTGGAGGAGTATTTAAAGTAGGGACCGCAGACAGGCTATCAAAGGCCTAAAATACCAAACAATAGGCTCATGGCAGCTTTACATCGGTTACATGGATACACAGGCAGCTTGGTGGTCAGTGGAGGAGTATTTAAAGTAGGGACAGCAGACAGGCTATCAAAGGCCTAAAATAACAAACAATAGGCTCATGGTAGCTTTACATCGGTTACATGGATACACGGGCAGGCAGCTTGGTGGTCAGTGGAGGAGTATTTAAAGTAGGGACCGCAGACAGGCTATCAAAGGCCTAAAATAACAAACAATAGGCTCATGGCTGTTTTACATCGGTTACATGGATACACGGGCAGGCAGCTTGGTGGTCAGTGGAGGAGTATTTAAAGTAGGGACCGCAGACAGGCTATCAAAGGCCTAAAATAACAAACAATAGGCTCATGGCAGTTTTACATCGGTTACATGGATACACAGGCAGGCAGCTTGGTGGTCAGTGGAGGAGTATTTAAAGTAGGGACCGCAGACAGGCTATCAAAGGCCTAAAATAACAAACAATAGGCTCATGGCAGCTTTACAGCGGTTACATGGATACACAGGCAGCTTGGTGGTGAGTGGAGGAGTATTTAAAGTAGGGACCGCAGACAGGCTATCAAAGGCCTAAAATAACAAACAATAGGCTCATGGCTGTTTTACATCGGTTACATGGATACACGGGCAGGCAGCTTGGTGGTCAGTGGAGGAGTATTTAAAGTAGGGACCGCAGACAGGCTATCAAAGACCTAAAATAACAAACAATAGGCTCATGGCAGCTTTACATCGGTTACATGGATACACGGGCAGGCCGCTTGGTGGTCAGTGGAGGAGTATTTAAAGTAGGGACCGCAGACAGGCTATCAAAGGCCTAAAATAACAAACAATAGGCTCATGGCAGCTTTACATCGGTTACATGGATACACGGGCAGGCAGCTTGGTGGTCAGTGGAGGAGTATTTAAAGTAGGGACCGCAGACAGGCTATCAAAGGCCTAAAATAACAAACAATAGGCTCATGGCAGCTTTACATCGGTTACATGGATACACAGGCAGCTTGGTGGTCAGTGGAGGAGTATTTAATAGGGACCGCAGACAGGCTATCAAAGGCCTAAAATAACAAACAATAGGCTCATGGCTGTTTTACATCGGTTACATGGATACACGGGCAGGCAGCTTGGTGGTCAGTGGAGGAGTATTTAAAGTAGGGACCGCAGACAGGCTATCAAAGGCCTAAAATAACAAACAATAGGCTCATGGCTGTTTTACATCGGTTACATGGATACACGGGCAGGCAGCTTGGTGGTGAGTGGAGGAGTATTGCAAGGAGTGTCTGTCCCAGTACTCCCAAAATATAAATAGATGTTAATGTCTCGCAAAACAACCAAAAAAAAAAAAAGGTGGCATACTTAGGTACAGGGGTGGGCTCATCTGCTGAGTTTCTGACATAGTAATTTGGCAGTAACTATTTAATGGTGCCAATATAGGACACAGACACAGACTACTTTAAGTTGCATCATAGATGTCTACAAATTTGTATTGTCAGTGCCAGACATTGAATGATGTCAGCGAATAGACTAAAGATTGGTGGAGCTGTGCAACATAATTTTGCACGTGGTATAGCACAGTTTGAGCTGGGGGAGGGGGGAACTCTCTTGAGGCCGGCGGGACCGCCCCAGGGCCCCTCATGTTACAACGGTGTGTCTGACGTTGGGTGCGCACCACCACCGCCAGAGACACTACATTGTACTATGAGGGACCCAGTAGCAATGCCGTCAACCAAAAGCGAGCACACCCACCTCTTCAGACAAACAGCAGTCTCACGGGTGCTTGCGCCAAGTCGCGATACCACGGCCCCGTGTGGGGAGTTTGGCCATTTAGGGAGGTGTAAACATGTCGTATGCTGTACAATCAGCTGCAGCAAATTAGACATTAGAAAAGTAATTCACAGGCAAGAGCTTTTCATAGGAAAGCTAGGTGTCGGCCGGGCAAGGTGGGGCAAAAGATTTTGAAATCCAGTTGTGGTTCATTTTAATGAATGTTAGATCGTCAACATTTTGGGTAGCCAGACGAGTCCTTTTTTCGGTTAATATTGAACCTGCAGCACTGAATACTCTTTCTGATAGGACACTTGCTGCCGGGCAAGCAAGCTCCTGCAATGCATATTCTGCCAATTCTGGCCAGGTGTCTAATTTTGATGCCCAGTAATCAAATGGGAATGACGGTTGAGGGAGAACATCGATAAGGGATGAAAAATAGTTAGTAACCATACTGGACAAATGTTGTCTCCTGTCACTTTCAATTGATGCAGCAGTACCTGTCCTGTCTGCGGTCATAGCAAAATCACTCCACAACCTGGTCAGAAAACCCCTCTGTCCAACGCCACTTCTGATGTGTGCACCCCTAACACTCCTAGTCTGTTGCCCCCTTGAGCTCGTGTGAGAACGATCACGTGCGCTGTGTGCTGGGAATGCCTGAAGCAAACGGTCAACAAGAGTTGATTGTTTGGTTGCTAATATTAGTTCCAAGTTCTCATGTGGCATAATATTTTGCAATTTGCCTTTATAGCGTGGATCAAGGAGGCAGGCCAACCAGTAATCGTCATCGTTCATCATTTTCGTTATGCGTGTGTCCCTTTTTAGGATACGTAAGGCATAATCCGCCATGTGGGCCAAAGTTCCAGTTGTCAAATCTCCGGTTGTGATTGGGTGAGGGGCAGTTGCAGGCAAATCTACGTCACTTGTGTCCCTCAAAAAACCAGAACCCGGCCTTGACACGCAACCAATTTCCAGTGCCCCCGGGAAAGGTTCCGCATTAAAAATATACTCATCCCCATCATCCTCCTCGTCCTCCACCTCCTCTTTGCCCGCTACCTCGTCCTGTACACTGCCCTGACCAGACAATGGCTGACTGTCATCAAGGCTTTCCTCTTCCTCTGGTGCAGACGCCTGCTCCTTTATGTGCGTCAAACTTTGCATCAGCAGACGCATTAGGGGGATGCTCATGCTTATTACGGCGTTGTCTGCACTAACCAGCCGTGTGCATTCCTCAAAACACTGAAGGACTTGACACATGTCTTGTATCTTCGACCACTGCACACCTGACAACTCCATGTCTGCCATCCTACTGCCTGCCCGTGTATGTGTATCCTCCCACAAAAACATAACAGCCCGCCTCTGTTGGCACAGTCTCTGAAGCATGTGCAGTGTTGAGTTCCACCTTGTTGCAACGTCTATGATTAGGCGATGCTGGGGAAGGTTCAAAGACCGCTGATAGGTCTGCATACGGCTGGCGTGTACAGGCGAACGTCGGATATGTGAGCAAAGTCCACGCACTTTGAGGAGCAGGTCGGAGAACCCAGGATAAGTTTTCAATAAGCACTGCACCACCAGGTTTAAGGTGTGAGCCAGGCAAGGAATGTGTTTCAGTTGGGAAAGGGAGATGGCAGCCATGAAATTCCTTCCGTTATCACTAACTACCTTGCCTGCCTCAAGATCTACTGTGCCCAGCCACGACTGCGTTTCTTGTTGCAAGAACTCGGACAGAACTTCCGCGGTGTGTCTGTTGTCGCCCAAACACTTCATAGCCAATACAGCCTGCTGACGCTTGCCAGTAGCTGGCCCATAATGGGACAACTGGTGTGCAACAGTGTCATCTGCCGATGGAGTGGTTGGCCGACTGCGGTCTGTGGAAGAGCTGTAGCTTCTGCAGGAGGACGAGGAGGAGGAGGGGGTGCGAACGCCTACAGCCAACTGTTTCCTACACCGTGGGCTAGGCACAACTGTCCTGAAATTGATGTCCCCTGTGGACCCTGCATCCACCACATTCACCCAGTGTGCCGTGATGGACACATAACGTCCCTGGCCATGCCTACTGGTCCATGCATCTGTAGTCAGGTGCACCTTTGTACTCACAGATTGCCTGAGTGCATGGACGATGCGCTGTTTAACATGCTGGTGCAGGGCTGGGATGGCTTTTCTGGAAAAAAAGTGTCGACTGGGTAGCTTGTATCGTGGTTCAGCGTACTCCATCAGGGCTTTGAAAGCTTCGCTTTCAACTAACCGGTAGGGCATCATCTCTAACGAGATTAGTCTAGCTATGTGGGCGTTAAAACCCTGTGTACGCGGATGCGAGGATAAGTACTTCCTTTTTCTAACCAGAGTCTCATGTAGTGTGAGCTGAACTGGAGAGATGGAGATCGTGGAACTTGCGGGTGTGCCGGTGGACATGGCAGACTGAGAGACGGTTGGAGACGGTATTGTTTCCGCCGGTGCCCTAGATGCAATATTTCCGCCTACAAAACTGGTGATTCCCTGACCCTGACTGCTTTTGGCTGGCAAAGAAACCTGCACAGATACTGCCGGTGGTGCGGAAAATGGTGGCCTTACAGTGACGGAAGGGATGTTGCGTTGATGACTAGCTTCATTGGCCGAGGGTGCTACAACCTTAAGGGACGTTTGGTAGTTAGTCCAGGCTTGAAAATGCATGGTGGTTAAGTGTCTATGCATGCAACTAGTATTGAGACTTTTCAGATTCTGACCTCTGCTTAAGCTAGTAGAACATTTTTGACAGATGACTTTGCGCTGATCAATTGGATGTTGTTTAAAAAAATGCCAGACTGCACTCTTCCTAGCATCGGATCCCTTTTCAGGGATTGCAGACTGAGCTTTAACCGGATGGCAACGCTGTGCTCCAACAGGTTTTGGCTTTGACACGCGTTTTGGGCCAGATACGGGCCCGGCAGATGGAACCTGTTGCGATGTTGATGCCTGCTGCGGCCCCTCCTCCACCTCCGCTTCTGAACTACTGCTGCCTGCACCCTGTTCCCCCAATGGCTGCCAATCGGGGTCAACAACCGGGTCATCTATTACCTCCTCTTCGAGCTCGTGTGCAACTTCGTCTGTGTCACTGTGTCGGTCTGTGGTATAGCGTTCGTGGCGGGGCAACATAGTCTCATCAGGGTCTGATTGTGGATCTGTACCCTGAGAGGGCAATGTGGTGGTCTGAGTCAAAGGAGCAGCATAGTACTCTGGCTGTGGCTGTGCATCAGTGCACTCCATGTCAGAATCTACTTGTAATGGGCATGGCCTGTTAAGTGTTTCACTTTCTAAGCCAGGGACGGTATGTGTAAAGAGCTCCATGGAGTGACCCGTTGTGTCGCCTGCTGCATCCTTCTCTCTTGTTGTAGTTTTTGCTGAGGAGGACAAGGAAGCGACTTGTCCCTGACCGTGAACATCCACAAGCGACTTTTACATTTACCAGTTTCAGAAGAGGAGGCAAAAGAGCTAGAGGCTGTCTGCAATGTAAGCCGAAACTTGCTGTTGCTGCTCCGGCTTTAAAAGCGTTTTTCCTACTCCCAGAAAAGAGAGCGTTCGAGGCCTTGTGTAGCCAGACGACGAAACTGGCTCCACAGCTCCAGACTTAGGTGGAATATTTTTATCCCCACGACCACCTGATGCTCCACTACCACTACCATCATTACCAGCTGACAATGAACGCCCACGGCCACGACCTCTTGCACCAGACTTCCTCATTGTTTTAAAAAATTAACCAAAGTAACTTTATTTGTTGCTGTCAAACAACTTACACGGTGAGCTATAACTTCAGTATGATTTCTATATCCCTTAACAGGTTGGTGAGACCACAAGGAAAATCAGGCACAATGTTACACACTCTGTTTTCTGTGACACAAAATCACAGAGATGACACACACGCAGGACTGTCACTCAAGCACTAATGTCAATATTATTCTCCCACCTAATTTATTTATTTATTTTTTTTTCTCAGGGAGACTTTAGAAACCAAATAAGATAAAATGTTTTTTTCAGGGACAATTTAGAAACCAAATACTAATAAAAAAAATAAAATAATAAAATAGCCTTTCTATGGCCCACAATTAGAGAGAGAGAGGTGGCACACCCAGGAGTCAAGACTGGCACACAAGCTGAAAGGGCAATATTACTCTCCCACTGTTTTTTTATGTATTTTTTTTTTTTCAGGGAGACTTTAGAAACCAAATAATATTAAAAAAAGCAAAAAAATAAATAGGCTTTCTATGGCCCACAATTAGAGAGAGAGAGGTGGCACACCCAGGAGTCAAGACTGGCACACAAGCTGAAAGGGCAATATTACTCTCCCACTGTTTTTTTATGTATTTTTTTTTTTCAGGGAGACTTTAGAAACCAAATAATATTAAACAAAGCAAAAAAATAAATAGGCTTTCTATGGCCCACAATTAGAGAGAGAGAGGTGGCACACCCAGGAGTCAAGACTGGCACACAAGCTGAAAGGGCAATATTACTCTCCCACTGTTTTTTTATGTATTTTTTTTTTCTCAGGGAGACTTTAGAAACCAAATAATATTAAACAAAGCAAAAAAATAAATAGGCTTTCTATGGCCCACAATTAGAGAGAGAGAGGTGGCACACCCAGGAGTCAAGACTGGCACACAAGCTGAAAGGGCAATATTACTCTCCCACTGTTTTTTTATGTATTTTTTTTTTTTCAGGGAGACTTTAGAAACCAAATAATATTAAAAAAAGCAAAAAAATAAATAGGCTTTCTATGGCCCACAATTAGAGAGAGAGAGGTGGCACACCCAGGAGTCAAGACTGGCACACAAGCTGAAAGGGCAATATTACTCTCCCACTGTTTTTTTATGTTTTTTTTTTTTCAGGGAGACTTTAGAAACCAAATAATATTAAAAAAAGCAAAAAAATAAATAGGCTTTCTATGGCCCACAATTAGAGAGAGAGAGGTGGCACACCCAGGAGTCAAGACTGGCACACAAGCTGAAAGGGCAATATTACTCTCCCACTGTTTTTTTATGTATTTTTTTTTTTTCAGGGAGACTTTAGAAACCAAATAATATTAAACAAAGCAAAAAAATAAATAGGCTTTCTATGGCCCACAATTAGAGAGAGAGAGGTGGCACACCCAGGAGTCAAGACTGGCACACAAGCTGAAAGGGCAATATTACTCTCCCACTGTTTTTTTATGTATTTTTTTTTTTCAGGGAGACTTTAGAAACCAAATAATATTAAACAAAGCAAAAAAATAAATAGGCTTTCTATGGCCCACAATTAGAGAGAGAGAGGTGGCACACCCAGGAGTCAAGACTGGCACACAAGCTGAAAGGGCAATATTACTCTCCCACTGTTTTTTTATGTTTTGTTTTTTTTTCAGGGAGACTTTAGAAACCAAATAATATTAAAAAAAGCAAAAAAATAAATAGGCTTTCTATGGCCCACAATTAGAGAGAGAGAGGTGGCACACCCAGGAGTCAAGACTGGCACACAAGCTGAAAGGGCAATATTACTCTCCCACTGTTTTTTTATGTATTTTTTTTTTTCAGGGAGACTTTAGAAACCAAATAATATTAAACAAAGCAAAAAAATAAATAGGCTTTCTATGGCCCACAATTAGAGAGAGAGAGGTGGCACACCCAGGAGTCAAGACTGGCACACAAGCTGAAAGGGCAATATTACTCTCCCACTGTTTTTTTATGTATTTTTTTTTTTCAGGGAGACTTTAGAAACCAAATAATATTAAAAAAAGCAAAAAAATAAATAGGCTTTCTATGGCCCACAATTAGAGAGAGAGAGGTGGCACACCCAGGAGTCAAGACTGGCACACAAGCTGAAAGGGCAATATTACTCTCCCACTGTTTTTTTATGTATTTTTTTTTTTTCAGGGAGACTTTAGAAACCAAATAATATTAAACAAAGCAAAAAAATAAATAGGCTTTCTATGGCCCACAATTAGAGAGAGAGAGGTGGCACACCCAGGAGTCAAGACTGGCACACAAGCTGAAAGGGCAATATTACTCTCCCACTGTTTTTTTATGTATTTTTTTTTTTCAGGGAGACTTTAGAAACCAAATAATATTAAAAAAAGCAAAAAAATAAATAGGCTTTCTATGGCCCACAATTAGAGAGAGAGAGGTGGCACACCCAGGAGTCAAGACTGGCACACAAGCTGAAAGGGCAATATTACTCTCCCACTGTTTTTTTATGTATTTTTTTTTTTCACGGAGACTTTAGAAACCCAATAATATTAAAAAAAACAAAAAAATAAATAGGCTTTGTATGGCCCACTGAATGAGAGATGGCACACACAGGAGTGGCACACAAGCCCTGACTGAGGCCAATATTTTTCTCCCACTGATTGATGTAGTGTTTTTGTGTTGAGGTAGATTTTAGAACACAAATCAAGGAAAAAAATGAATAGGCTTTCTATGGCCCACTCAGTGAGAGATGGCACACACAGGGATGGCACTGTAGCAGAAATGCCAATCTTAATCTCCCACAAAAAAAACAAAAAAAAAACAGGGACTGTCCTACAATTACTATCTCCCTGCAGTAATGTAAGCCAGGTATGGCAGGCAGCAATAGGAGTGGACTGATGCACAAATTAAATAAAAAGTGTGGACAAACAAAAAAGATAGCTGTGCAGAAAGGAAGGAACAAGAGGATATGTGCTTTGAAAAAAGCAGTTGGTTTCCACAGTGGCGTACACACAGCAATACAGCTATCACGGAGCCTTCTAGGGCAGCCCAATGAGCTACAGCGCTGAGGGAAAAAAAAAATGTAGCTTCCAGTGTCCCTGCACACCGAAGGTGGTGTTGGACAGTGGAAATCGCTACAGCACAAGCGGTTTGGTGGTTAGTGGACCCTGCCTAACGCTATCCCTGCTTCTGACGAAGCGGCAGCAACCTCTCCCTAAGCTCAGATCAGCAGCAGTAAGATGGCGGTCGGCGGGAACGCCCCTTTATAGCCCCTGTGACGCCGCAGACAGCAAGCCAATCACTGCAATGCCCTTCTCTAAGATGGTGGGGACCAGGACCTATGTCATCACGCTGCCCACACTCTGCGTTCACCTTCATTGGCTGAGAAATGGCGCTTTTCGCGTCATTGAAACGCGACTTTGGCGCGAAAGTCGCGTACCGCATGGCCGACAAGCACAGGGGTCGGATCGGGTTTCATGAGACGCCGACTTAGCCAAAAGTCGGCGACTTTTGAAAATGAACGACCCGTTTCGCTCAACCCTAGTGGGTACTTGTTTTTGATCGTGATGGAATTGAGGCCCCGATAGTCAATGCATGGACGAAGGGAACCATCCTTTTTCTTAACAAAAAAAAACTCAGCTCCAGCTGGTGAAGAAGACTTCCGAATAAAGCCTCTGGCCAGATTCTCCTGGATATACGCGGTCATGGCTTGAGTCTCAGTAGGCGACAGAGGATAAATACGACCTCTAGGGGGAGTAGAACCAGGAACCAAATCAATCGGACAGTCATAAGGGCGATGTGGTGGTAGGATCTCTGCCTCCTTCTTATTAAACACATCCAAAAAAGAGCGATAAGCCGATGGAAGATCCACAGATTCCGGAGCAGATCGAGAGTCACTAGTAGGCTTGACGGAGAGAAGGCACCTATTCTGACAAGACTGTCCCCAACGTAAAATGTCGCCCGTACGCCAGTCCAGGGTGGGCTCATGATTCCTTAGCCAAGATAGACCCAAAAGAAAAGAATGAGACAAAGAGGGCAAGACAAAAAAAAACAACTTCTCACGGTGTAGGGCTCCAATCTGAAGTTCAACCTCCTCCGTAACCAAGTGAATGGTGTCCCGCAGAAGCTGACCATCGACCGAAGCTATATGTCTAGGAGTTTCCAAGGGTCTAACAGGTATCCCAAGTCTGTTTACTACCTCAAGTTGAACAAAATTTCCAGCAGCACCAGAATCAATATAAGCGTCAAGAGAAAAATGACGGGAACCCAAATGTAAAATAACGGACAGGATCAGGGGAGGAGAGGAATCATCGTTACCTAGGAAGACCTCTCTTACCTGTCCTAGGTGGAGGCGTTTCCTAGCTTCAGAGGACAGGATCGTAGAAGATGAGAAGCACTGCCGCAATAAAAACAAAGACCCTGTGCGAGTCTCTCCTTGCGGCATTGTTCGGCAGACTTGAGGCTATCAACCTGCATGGGTTCAGGCGAAGGTGTAGAAGCAGCCGGAGTGGTGGAGGGAAAAGAAAATCCTCGAGTAGGAGTAGGCGGACAAAGGAGTCTCCTCTCTCTGACGACCTCGGGAGAGCGCTCTTGAAAACGCAAGTCTATGCGTATAGCCAGAGAGATTAGATCATCCAGGGAGGTGGGAGTATCTTGACCCGCCAGCTCATCCTTTATCCGAGAGGACAACCCATGCCAGAGCGCACCTACCAACGCCTCGTTGTTCCAGCCTAAATCTGAGGACAGTGTCCGAAAACGGATGGCGTATTGGGCTACGGAAAGAGTACCCTGGTGAAGGTTGAATAGGGACTCTGTGGTTGAGACCAGACGACCAGGTTCATCAAATACCTTGCGAAAGGTATCTAAAAAAGGGGTGAGTTGAGTAACTAGCAGATCATCTCATTCCCAGAGGGGATTAACGCACGCCAGAGCCTCACCCTCCAAATGGGAAACAATAAAAGCCACCTTAGCTCTATCGGTGGGATAGAGAAGCGGAGATAATTCAAAATGCAATTGGCATTGGTTAAGAAATCCGCAGCATGATTTTGGATCCCCTCCATTGCGAGGTGGCCTAGCCAAATGGGGCGAAGGTTGGGGAGCGGGGGCCTGAACTGGAGCGGAGGCAACATTCTGGAGAGTAAGAAGCCGAGCATCTACTGAGGCCATAAAATTCAAAATATGAGACTGAGTGTCTCTTTGCTGAGCAAGCTCCTGCTGAAGAGCTGCCAGCTGAGAAGCGTTACCTGGATCAGAGGTTTGTAAAGCCGCAAGACGGGATTCCATGTTTTTTAGGAACGACATGATCCTGGTCTGGTTTTCATGTAAGAAGTGTAACTCTTTCTGGGTAGCGGCGACACCGGCGGGGTCCATGGCCTGATGATTCTGTGAGGAAACAAAGGTAAAATGAGTGGACCCACTAGACCGTGACGACGATCCCCCTACGGGCGAGCTGGCCAGATGGCCCTCCCCCTGTACAGGGAGAGTTAGGGGCAGGACCGTGAGGAACTATCGCCACGGAAGCCGGAGGGACCGGAGGGAGAAAAGAACGGTGCGTCAGGACCGAGTGGAGTAAAGAGAAACAGAAACTTGGCTGGAACAGAAGGGACAAAGAACAGACGGAATACACAGGGACTCAGGACTGTAGAGAAACAGAGACCGCTGGGACACGGGGACTACTGGAGCACAGGAGAGACACAGGGAACACAGGAGGGTTGAAACTGCCGAAGCACAGGGACAGTAGAAACACGAAGGCTGCGGGTGCAAAGACACGGAGGGGCGATGAGGTAAGCAGGGACTCAGGAACTGCCAGGACAAATGAGAACAGAGCGGCGCTACGAAGAGAAAGCAGAGTACAAAATCAGCACAGAGCACAAGTGCGGCCTGGAGCACACGGAAGATACAAGTGATCATCAGGCACAGGGGTGAGATGCAGAGAGGAAGAAATAGGAACGCTGTGCCTTACTTCCAGGTGAAGAGAGTCCTCCAGAACCATAGAGAGGACCGGACGGAAAGAGCCAGAAGGGATCAGAGGTGTGCGCGCACAGAAGAGAACTTGACGTGCCCGCGCGCCAGACGTCCAGCAGAGGGCAGGAGTGAGCGCTGGAGGGAGGACGCTGCAGAAAAGCCGCGCCGGGACAGGTAAGTATAAGCGGGTGCAGGGGGCGGCAGAGAAGACGGCGCGACCGACGGCAGAGGAGGTGGCGTGACAGATACAAATAGTCGCACATGTTCGGGGCCTCGGGGTGATCCTCGACTCTGCCCTCTCTTTCAAGATACATATCCAAGCCCTTGGCCACTACAACTCAAAAAATTTTCCAGGATTCTTACATTCCAAGAAACTGCAAAAATGTTTGCGCATGCTCTCATGATCTCCCACCTACACTATTGCAACCTTCTACTCTCTGGCCTCCCCTTTAGCACTCTTGTACCACTCCAATCTATCCTAAAGTCTGATGGCCGAGTAAACCAACTGTCCCTCTGTTATTCCCCAGCCTCTCCTCTCTGCCTGGCCCTTCACTGCCTTCCAATTGCCCAGAGGTACAGATCAAAACCCTAGCTATGACAGACAAAACCTTCCACAACCTGTATCCATACATCTGCAACATGGTCTCTCAATGTCCGACTGGTTCATGGCTTCCTTTACGCTAACCCAGTGTGCCGTCAGTGAGATGTACCATCCCTGCCCACATGCACTTGTCCAAGTGTCCGTGTTTAGGTACACTTACCCTGCAACAGCATTGTAGAGTGCCTGGGTAATATTGTGGAATATGGGCTTCCTTGTCTAATGTCATGACAGCAGACAGGGACAAATTGTGGCTGCTGGGTAACGAGTACCTTGTGATGGTAACCGCCATCAGGTTGCAGAAAGCTTAGGTCTCACACGGGTCTAAAATGCAACATTTCGAGCGCAAGCAGAGGAGAAATGTGTGAATTTAGTACTTTGGCATTGGCTGCTTATTTCCGCTTACGTTCCAAAGACTGGGGTATGGACAACTGAACGCTGCGCTGGGACAAGGACGTGGACGTGCTTGTTGATGGTGCTAGTTGAGTTTGTGTGCAACTGCAGATGCAGGGCATGAGGCATCTTTGCATGCACCATGGACAGGGGATTTGCTTGCACGCACAACATTGTAAGAAGCAGTGGCATCAACCGCAGACATTGTTCACGGAGCCTTGTGTTTAACCAACAAAGTCGGGTGCTTTGCTGCCATGTGCCTGATCATGCTTGTTGGGGTTAGGATGGAAGTTTTGCTACCCAAGCTGATGGTGCAAATGGCCTTCTGGGGGTTATCGGCAGAGTCTTTAAAAAACAACCAGGGTGTTACGGGGACATTCAGTGTCTCCCTCTCCCACACCACCTCCTCACCTGGACCACGGTCTTTCGGTGTTCCCCAAGGCTCAGTTCTAGGACCCTATTTTTCTCCATCTACACCTTTGGCCTGGGACAGCTGATGTAATGGCACAGTTTGCAATATCATCAGTACGCCGATGACACGCAGATCTACCTATCTGTACCTGACATCACCTCATTACTGACCAAAATCACACGTTTTGCTGCTATTTTATCCTTCTTTTATGCTTGCTTTCAATAAGTGGACATGGACAAATCAGAATACATCATCTTTCAACCATCTTACACTAAATAGACAAGAGAGCTGTGCATCATTCGGTACCACTTCAGTAAGAGGGAAAGTTTGCCCAAGAGAAAATGATTTTCCAGACATTCACGGCCTTTTTTGCACATTTTTTGCAGCTGTGATCTTCATCTTCTTGGTGTGTATGTGGTAAATTAATTTCTAAGTAGTCATCAATACCATCATCGTCCATATCTTGTAAAGAGGAAATCTGGTGTTTCCCAGGGTCGTAGTTATCTACACTTAGTGCCATTCCTTTAACAGTGTTCATTACACTTGAACAAATAATTTTCGACTGTGACATTGGGATATAATTGGTAATATGCATGGGTGAAGAAGAAGAAGAAGCTTGTGCCACGCGTGTGTTTATAGGTACTGACGGTGCACTCCTCTTTTTTTTAAATCAAATAATTTTGTATTAAAGCATATGACACGCAGTAACACAGTCTGACACATTTTCCAGACAGGTACCACTAATACAAAACTGATTATTACATTTTAGTTTTACGAAAACAGGACCCTTACCCCATAACCAACCCTCCCTCACCCCAGTCCCTTACCCATTATCCAATACAACCAACTGACGACATCACCTCTTGAAAATTGTCCAACAGTACATGTAAAAGTCCCTCCAGAAGCAACTAAACGACCCCCATTCTACTCTGCAATAACTCAGCAGACTCCATGCCTGGGTAATCCATCCATCCGCCACACACATTTTCAAATTTTGTATTCTGACCTCTCTTGATGTAGATATTCCTTTCCATAAGGAAAAGAAAATAAATTTTATTAATAAAATCCTTTTTCCCTGGCGGTTTTTCATCCAACCAGTAAATCGCAATAAGCTTTCTCACAGCATACAAGAATCTCACAATAATCAACCTTACACATTCATCCGTAGCAATATCATCCATACAACCCAGAAGGCTAATCAGCGGGTTACGCACCACATTTACCCCTGTCACCTCTTGAATCAAGATAAGCACCTTCACTCAAAAGGGTTGGAGGCAAGTGCATGACCACATCATATGTATCAAATCTGCATTATCCTCACCGCACCTTGGGCATTTTGAGTCACCTCTCAGTCCTGCCTTCTTCATCCATGCTGTGGTCATGTACACCATATACACCAGGTATAAGTCTGACATCCTCTTAGCCTCACTCAAGGACGCCATGGGGATGTATTGAAGTATAGACTCTCACTGGGACTCAGACAAAGGACCCACATCCGCCACCGATTTTTCCTTTAGCCTTAACGGATGTTTCAATAAAAAGGTATCCATCAGACCCCTGTACATCAAGGTAATGAACCCCCTCGTACACCTCTGAGGCCCGATAAGATTCAACAAGGTATCGGACTGCAGAATCACGCGCGATCCCTCCTTTTGACAATTTAGGGCATGTCCCAACTGCAAATCTTGAAAGAACATCTTCTGGGACAAAGGAAACTCAGTCATAAGTGTCTCGAATGTTTTAATAACATCCCCATCAAGCAACTGAGACACGAACCAAATGCCAATGCGCCTCCACTGACCGAATCACCCCAATTTCATGAGCTCTGCCAACCTAGGATCAAACCAAATCAGCTTATATCTCGTAAATTCCGTTACTCCCCTCCAAACCTTAATTTTCTGACAGACTTTCCCCATCATAGCTATTGTTGGGAATTGTTTGGGGTTAATTCTGAATCTACCTGCTTCCAGACTGGCTAACAATGGGCCTTTCCCCACCGCGTGTTCAATCATTATCCCCGCTTAAGCACTCTGTTCCGGTTCTCCCCAACCTACCATATGCTGGCATTGAGATGCTATGTAGTAAATCCATGGATTGGGGACCGCTAGACCACCCTCATCCTTTGCCCTTAGCAGATGTTCCAATTTGATGCGCGCCAGGCCACCCTTCCAAATTAAGCCCCTAAATAGAGTATTGATCCTATAAAATTTAATCTGAGGCAGCCACACTGGAGCATTATGCAATATGTAGTGGAGCTGAGGCATAAGTATCATTTTGATCAAATTTACTCTTCCTGCAACCGACAGAAATAGCTTCTTCCAGGCCCCAATCTTCTGCTGGAACTTCCCAAGCATAGGAGTCAGGCTGAGCCGCACATAGTCCTCTATTTTGCCTGAAACCATGATGCCCAGATATTTAAACTCATGTAACACCCTTAAGGGAGCCCCAGGGTCTAGTGTCAGAGAAGCCGCCGCGTCCATGGGCAACACCACAGACTTATACCAATTAATAGATAATCCGGAAAGAACCCCCAATTTTTTAATGCTGTTCATAACAGCCCCCAAAGACTCCTGCGCATCTTCCAAGAACAGTAACATGTCGTCTGCGTACAGGGAAATCTTTTCTTCATATTTTTGGAACTAAATCCCTTTATGTCTGTATCCCTCCATATCGCCGCCGCCAAGGGCTCAACAGCAATTGCAAGCAAGATAGGAGACAAGGGGCACCCCTGCTGCGTTACCCTATATAAAGGGAAATCCCCGGACAAGAGCCCATTTACCCGTATCCTGGCTCTTGGAGAGGCATATAACAATTGCACCCAAATTATAAATCTCTCGCCAAAACCCATAGCCTTCATAACCGACCACAAATAACGGCATTCCACACTATCAAAAGCCTTAACTGCGTCTAAAGACACCACAACCCTCTGACCCATATTGTCTGACTTTACCTGCATATTGAGAAACAATCGTCTAAGATTACATGCTGTAGAAATATTGGGCATAAAACCGGACTGTTCCCGGTTTATTAGTGTTGCTATCACCTTGTTAAGACGATTAGCCAACATTTTGGCCAATATTTTGATATCTATGGTTAATAATGAGATTGGGCAATAAGAAGCCAGATCCGTTGGATCCTTACCCTGTTTTGTCAACACTACTATTATTGCATCAGGCATGGACCGCGACAACTCTCCCTCCATCAGACCAGCAGCATACACCTCCAACAAAGCGGAATGCAATACCTAGTCTTACATTTTATTTACACCTCCCCTGGGATACCATCCAC
Source organism: Ranitomeya variabilis (assembly GCF_051348905.1). NCBI lineage: Eukaryota > Metazoa > Chordata > Amphibia > Anura > Dendrobatidae > Ranitomeya > Ranitomeya variabilis. The sequence continues at coordinate 1,151,046,799 of NC_135232.1, forward strand.
CCCTGGGGTTTTATCATTAGGCATAGAGGCCGGTGCGGCGTCAAGCTCCTCCAAATTAAACAGCTCTTGAAGAAGTCCCAGATCAACTGTAGAAAGTCTAGGAAGGTGAACCCCTGCCAGAAAACCATCTACCTCCTCCATCGTTGGTTGTACCCACGATTTATAAAGATCCGACTAATACTCCGTCATCACCTCCAAAATTGCCCCGCAACCAGTATGCTCCGACCCATCCTTTCCCTTCAAAGCAACTATATGTGTGCAGTCTCTCTGTGCCACCAGTATTCTAGAAAGGAGATGACCCGCCTTGTCCCCCTCCTCATGCACTCCTCTTTAAACTTAGTTTTTCACAAGCATCCATCAGTTTGTTTGGTTTTCCTCCTACACTGATCTGCTTTCTATAATTCAGCATCTCACGAACATGTTGCACTTTGCCCTTTAGACAGACACATGCGTCTTTGGTTTGCCAACATATTTTTGACAGGCATTTTTTAGGCTGAGTCAAACACGCGCATCGGTTACACCGATCTTCAGACGGGCATGAAACACATTCTGGTAATTGGTGGTGGCTAAACGACTAATCATTCTAGGCTGTATCCTGGATCTCATACCTCCCATAGCCACCGCTGTTATTAATCATGTACATTCCCATTCCTGTCATCACCATGCCCCTTTTCCTGATCACTTCATCCAATGATTCATCCTCCATATTTTTACTACAAACCTGCACCTTTCAAGCAGCAACTGTGTAGGAAACCACTTTACAGTTTTGCAAGGTGTTTATGATGCCCATAAACATTTTTTTTTTAGAAAAATTGAAATGTTTGTCAGCCCAGGCACTTAGTGAATGGGCATTACAAGTGTAGGAGATACAATCCTTTACATTGGGCTTAGGTTTTAATGAAGCCTTCAGCAATGTCTCCTCATATTCCACCACTGGAACACCAGGGTTCATGTGTTCCCTGCTGCTACAGAAAGTAAATTTTTGTGAAAGGGGGTCTAGGATCCACATGAAAATTAAAAAAAAAATTAACCACCTATGAGCAAATGCTTGTCAGGCTAGGCACTCCATTACAAGTCTAAGAGACCTATACCCCAACATTGGGCCTACTTCTTAACTCTGTCCCTTCAATGTGTCCTTTAACTGACACTCGATGACCAGGGTGAACGTTCTCTGTATGGTGAATTTTGGGCATGGGGGCTGTGATGGCACTATTTTTTTTAATTAAAAAAAAGGACCCCACTTTGGGGAATTGGGCATGACATTACATTGGGCCTACTTCTTAACTCTGTCTCCTGCAATGTCTCTTCTTTAACTGCCACTAGTTCACCAGGGTGATCGTGCTTTGTACTATTATAGGCCAGTGAAGTTTGGGCAAGGGGGGCTGTGATGGCAATAGTATATTTTTAAAAAAGGTACCCCACATTGGTGAAACCACATCCTTGTTGGCAAAGAATTCATAACATTTGTGTACCTTAAAGAGCACATTAAAAAGCTCCTTTTTGTGTTGCCTGGTTTCTCACATTGGACACAATACACTTCATATAAATTTGATGAAGCAATGCTGTTAGTTTGGCTCAGTAGTTTATTAAAAATATTTTTTTGTCCACTATATTACTTTCTCTCCTTGAGAGCCATAACTTTGGCTGCTCCAAATGTACAAATGGCGAATATACCAATGGCGATTTTGAATCCAGATTAAAATACTGTATACCGAATGCATTCTGACAATCACATAGCTGCATTTTTTGTAAAGCATTTACAGATGTGACAGACAATGCTCATAGTGACACAATCTTGAGAAATTATTGTTTATTCACTTCAAAAGCAGTTCTAAGTCTCTTTGTGTTTGCTGTTTATCAATGTAAAACATGAAAGTCTACTGAAACTATGCCTGTGGTGGTTTGATCTTAATCCTTGTGGCTTTTACTTTCTAAGCGTTTATGGCCCCTTGTCTGAAGACTTCATGATATCTCAGTTTCATCCAATGTTGAAAAGTGGCCACTTGGAGGTCTGTGTCAAACTAGAGTTAAAACATAGTGTAAATCACTATATAAAACCAGAGAAACATAACTAAGCAGATGCCAAAACTGGGGTACCTTTACTTGTACAGTGTGCTGATACCTGCATAATTTGGGATGCCCCTGCAGTGCAGGTAATCTCCCAGGGGTTCTCTGTCTTGGTGTTGCTTCTCTGATATGCCAGACAGATGATGTTTAAAAGCCTCTTGGTGATGATCTCACTATACTGTATGTAATATGTAATTAATCTTCATATATATGTAATCACTATATGTATTTAATCCTTATATGTACTTATGAACCTTTTGTACCCATCATACCATTGAAAAATACGAGTGGATTTTTATGGACTCATCAAAAATGTGGGTTCCAAGGCGTAATGGGGTGCATATGACTTTGCAGTAGGGCTGGCCTTGCTGCCAATGTGAACAACAAAGGAGTACGGGAGTACAAAGTTAATTATGTAAAGTGTATTTTCCTGTGGCCATCCAGTACCTGAGTTCAAAGGCCTATTGGGGTGCATATGACTTGGTAGCAGGGCAGGCCTTGCTGTTAATACATGAGAAAATAGTATGGTAGGACCAACTGAATAATGTGAAGTGGATTTTCCTGTGGCCATCCAGTATGTTGTTTCAAAGGCTTATTGGGGTGCATATGACTTGATAGCAGGGCAGGCCTTGCATTCAATGCAACATTTTTTCAGGAAGCCTTCCTGTACCTCTCGTGAAAGGGGTATTGGGATGCGTTGTAATTCTTGGCAGCCCAGCAACTTACTGCATAGGCAATAACAGCATAGGAGACTCACTGTTTAATAATGGCCCATTAAGAATATTAATGCTGCCTGATGCCCCTCTAAAAATAGGCCCTGTGACTTTAAGAGTCCCTCCTTCATACATGAAACAAGATGGGTCTGCTTATGTGTCACACACCACATGGCCAGCTAGGGTTGTTAAATGTTACAATGACATTTTCCAGTGAATGTATTTGTAGTGGTTGAAAGCAATGTTAAAGTTGAAAGACGCTTCAAAAACGCTGCGTCTGAACTAAGCCTAAGTGGGGGAGGACATTTTCGGTCTGGGGTTAAATATTTGGCCTTACAGGAAAGACATTAACCTGCAAAGGATGTACCTTGACATATTTCCAAGCAAAACCCGTTTTGGTTTCGTTTTAATGTGTTTTTTGTGGCACCGGGAAAAATGGCATGAATCTCGGAAAAAATTGATTAAAGCTGTGAACTAGGAGTCAGGAATGCTTCCAGGGGCGATCCCCATGATGTCCCTGTGTCATTTGAGCAGTGTTTTCATCATTTTCAGACATTTTTAGACCTTAAAAGGACTCCGGGGGGGTAAAAATACTCGGGTCTCCCATAGACTTACATTGGGCTCGTTGTTCTGGCCGAGTACCCGAATATTCCAATCTGCTTGACCCGAGCAACGAGCACCCGAGCATTTTAGTGCTCGCTCATCACTATTCTCCACTTCTCAAGTTTGGTAGCTCCCTTGGTTGCCCTCACCAGGAAGGGAGTTAATCCCAAATTGTGATCGGAGGAGGTCTCCAAGGCTTTCCTCTCTATCAAGTCACACTTCGCTAGCGCTCCCATTTTATATGGCCCGATGTTGATAAACCATTAATTATGGAGGTGGATGCTTCTTCTGTCAGAGCTGGAGCAGTCCTCTTCCAAAAGGATGCTCAAGGTCGGAAGCATCTTTGCTTCTTCTTCTCTAAGACCTTCTCACCGGTGGAGAGGAACTATTCCATCGGGGACAAGGAGTTGCTAGCCATGAAGTTGGCCTATTTGAAGTGGAGACACCTCCTGGAGAGGGCTCATTTTCCCTTTCAAATTTACACCGACCACAAGAATTTGGTTTATTTACAAACTGCCCAGCGGCTAAATTCTCACCAGGCTAGATGGTCCTTGTTATTCTCCCAGTTCCACTTCGCCTTCAATTTTCTCTCCTGGGAGAAGAACATTCATGCCGACAGTGTCTCCCTCTCCGTTGTGTCATCAGAGGAGGAAGAGTTGGATACCTTGGCTAATTACCCCTTCAGAAAGCCTGAGAACTGTGGCTCCGGTTTTGCTAGAGTCTGTCCCTCCAGGCAAGACTTTTGTGCCACCTAATTTGGGACCAGAGGTTCTCTATTGGGCTCATTTGTCCAGGGTGGGTGGACATTTTGGGACCAAGAGGACATCTGAGCTCCTGGCGAGGGCATACTGGTGGCCGCATATGGCCCGTGACATCAGAGACTATATTCGGGCATGTGTCTCCTGCGCCAAGAATCGGTTTCCTCAGCAATGGCCTGCTGGGCTACTTTACCCCCTGCCAGTGGCCGACAGGTCCTGGGAAATGGTCAGGATGGACTTTGTGGTGTGCTTACCCAAGACTCGTAGCTGCACCGTTATCTGGGTAGTCACCGACCATTTTTCAAAAATGGTGCACTTGGTGACTCTTCCACGGGTAACTTCTGCACGGGCCTTGGCGGCATTGTTCAATAAGCACGTTTTTTGCTTACATGGTATGCCTGACAAAATTGTCAGTGACCGGGGTCTCCAGTTCACATCTCAGTTCTGCAGAGAGCTTTGTCTCCTACTCAGCATTGAGCTGAAACTCTCTTTAGCTTACCATCCCGAGGTGAACGGGTTGGTAGAGAGGGCCAACAAGACCCTGGTTACATGCCTGCAACATTTTGTTTCGGCCAGGCAGGATAACTGGGCATCCGTGCTACTGTGGGCAGAGTTTGCGCTTAACAATGCCATAGCTGACTCCACTGGGCAGACCCCATTCTTCCTTAATTACAGCCAGCATCCGCGTGTCCCTGTGCCCATGCCCAGGACGTGCACCGACTCTAGGGTGGCAGACTGGGTGGTGGAGGCACGTGACATTTGGGACCGCACACAGGATGCCATTCGGGCCTCCAAGGAGAGGTTGAGGGCCTCCGCTGATGCACACCTTTGCTCCTGGTGACTTGGTGTGGCTCTCCGCCCGAAACATCAGGCTGCAAGTTGAGTCCACTTAGTCTGCGCTTTGCTACATAGGTCCCTTCAAGGTCCTGGAACAGCTCAACCCTGTGGTCTATCATCTGGCCCTTCCTCCACGCCTTGGTATCACCGATACCTTTCATGTGTCCCTCTTGAATCCCGTTCACATGTCCCGGTTTTCTGAGTCATCTGCCAGGAAATCAGGCTCATCAATGGATAATTATGAGGTGAATGCTATTGTTGGGTGCAAGGTAGTACTGTACATGGCAAAAAGTACTATCTGGTGGACTAGAAGGGTCATGGCCCAGAGAACAGGACCTGGGAACCCATTGAGCACATTCGGGCTCCTCAGCTCATTGCAGCTTTTGAGCGTAGCGAGGGGCCCTAGGAGGGGGGTAATGTTAGGTGTCAAGTTCCCACTACTGCACAGGGGGAATCTCAAGCCATGTCCTCTGCGGTCTCCCATTTTTCTCCAGCTACAGAGGAGCCTTCTCAGCAGAGATGTCAGTCCCTGCGTCTTGCTCAAGCTGATGCTGTGTGCCTGGATACTGCTGCTGTCCCAGGTCCAGCTATTGTACCCAGAATTAATCAGTGGTGAGCAGATGCTCCAGGTACTAAGTCCTGCTTTTTGCCTACTGAGCATGCCCGTGGGATGACCTCTCATTGGAGGTCAGAGATCTCATGCTCAGGTCCTCAGCGGCTCTGATTGGACCACTGGTAAGGTCCCAGAAGGCTGCAACTATAAAAAGTTCACATGCGCTAGTATGAAACTGAAATCATGTGTGTGGATGTGTGTAAGTCATCTGGTGAAAGCTCCTAATCATTCCCCTCCCTAGCGCTGTTGTATGTGGTTGGGTGTTTGGAGCTGACTAGCGCCAGTTAGAGCCATCCAGCACAAGGCACAATCATGCTGTGTCAATTCAGCAGGGCCCGCCAGTGCGGCGCCGTGCACAGCTAGTCCGCTTTCCAGTCTTTAGTTAGGGCGGCGCCGAGCGCTAGTGGGTCTAGGGGATTTTAACGCCGTGTCCATGGGGCAGAGTCCTCTGACCAAACACTAGAGTTCATACAGCGGTATTGTAGCTCTGTGATGCAACAAGGTCCGTCTCTATGCATACCGGGTGACGTTAACCCATGTTTTCTCATTATACCGCCATATAGTCTGCCATTACTGAGCAGCAGGTAATACCGCTGCACGGTGGACCCCGGGCTGTGAACACACCTTATATTTTCCTTTATATTATTTGGTGCGTTCCACCAGCCCTAACATCTGGCACCGGTGTAACATCTTATGCTGGTATAGTGACCAACCCTGTCCTGGTGACCAAAGAGCCCCTTTTAGGTCCACTGCCATCCCCACTTGGCCTCAGCCCCGGCCATACCAGCGATCGCCTAGTCTGGGACCGGACATCAGACCTTGGAGACCAATTAGCTGTACTGCTGCACCCCGATCGTTCATCTTGGGAGTTGCGCAGAGAATGGGTGACATTCCGCTGGGAGCGCTCAGGGGCCAATTTAATGGGGTTCCCTGGGGAAAGCCAAATGGAAGGAGATCGGGTGGAAGTTCTCAGCTGGGAAGAGTATAACCAACAGCTAGCACGCAAGTAGGAGGAGGGAAAACGTGCAGCTCAACAGAAGGCCCGAGAGGAGCAGAATAAGCACGCCAAGGCCCAGGCTCACAAGGCCAGGTACACAGACTGGGGTCTGCTGAGGCAGGGCACCGTGGTTGCTTTCAGGCTAAAGGAAGGCTGGGGGTTTATCAAGGAGCCCGGGATGCTAGTAGAGGTATTTGTCACCCGGCGGGATGAGGAGTCGCACCTCCTGGAAGGGCACCCAGATCGTGACCTCTATCCGGAAGACCATGTGACTTAGACTCGGCATTGGAGTGAAAAGGGTTGGTACCCCCTTAACATCTGTAAGTGCCTTTTAAAGCAAATGGCACCCAGGTCATTGGCAGTCAGTACAGAACACCAGCCAGAGGCTTCTTCCCTAGCTGCTGCACTGATCCCCGCAGCTAAAGAAAAACTTCAAAGGTTTTGTTAAAGGACAATGTGTTAAATCTTGTTAAGGATAAACAGTTAATTCATGTTGATTTAAAGAGACAGTGTGGTCATGGACAGTGTGTGGCCAGAACTTTATTGTATATAGTTAGCACATCTTAATGTGCTCCATATTGGTTTTACAGCAAACCTTTAGGCTAAGTGCACACGTCGTAGAATTGCCGCGGAAATTTACGCAGCAATTCTGCAACTCCTGCCGCGGGTATATCGCATGCAGAATTGGCATGCATGTGCAGCGCCCCCACTGCCGCAGGGCCGAGGGCACCCGATACCGGGCCTCTGAGTCTCTGTTCTGGGGTTGTCACGGTGGCTAGACCCGGTCCGTGACCCTTCTGTGGGGCGCCCAATGAAAGGTGGGGATGGTGATGATGTTATGGTGTGGTGCGGGTCGCAGTCAATAACGAGGACACCAGGTTGCAGTCTCTTTACCTCTTTACTGAAGATCTCTGGGTCCTCAGTCCGGAATACGGTTAACCGGGCTGCGCAAGTCCGGCCGGTCCGATGGCACCTCCAGAGTTCCCTTTGCAGGTGGAAATCTGTGCCTACCTTCTAGCGCTTGTGTGTTGTGGTCCTCCCCTGCTGTGCTTACGGGATAGTCCCCACAACTGTTGTGTCTGTTTCTGAAGTTCCCTCACAACTCGATTTTGATGTTCTTCTTCGTCCCCCCAGATGATATGGCTAGGACGCACCCGTGTGACGGGTAGACTCGGAGGTCTTCCGGGACCCTAGTGTCGCCCCTCTCCAACTGTTGCCCCCTATGTCTTCTTAGGTGATTTGAGTGAGACAGCCCGCCTATAACTGACTGTCCTGCTGTAGGTTTGAAGTAAGGCCTGGAGCTCAATACTTCCTCGGCGTTCCGGCCACCGGCTACGCGCCTCAGTAGGATGTTGCCTCGTCTTACAGCACGACTCCTACTGGTGTTTCGCCTTGTTGCGTTGATCTCGTTTCTCACTCAGCACAATAAACCTCACTTCTTGTCCTTTCTTGGGGTACCGCCGCAATGAAGTGCAGGCGCGGTCCCGTAACGTTCTTTCTGTTCGCTAGGCCTCTGTCAGGATCCCACCCCTGACAGGGACCCCCCTGAATCTTCCCCTGCAACACCCTCTGCCACAGGATGTTGCCCTGCTCCAACCCAGTCAGCTTCTCCCTAACTTCCTCTCTAACCCCTAGTTTTAGCAGATGTGAGGAGTGGCCTAATACATAGCACCCTTAGCTCCCCCTGGAGGCCAGACTGGGAAGTGCATTGGTGTCTGTGATACCTGGTCAGGTGAACTCCTTCAGTGCCATCAGACGTACCATAGCCCCCCTTAGCGGCGGAGCATCAGTACTGCAACGACCAGGACTCTGGGGCGCTGCACATATTCCTGCTAAACACTAGCCTATGCAGCATCAATAGTAAAAGATATAATGTTAAAAATAATAAAAAAATAAAAAAATGGTTATTCTCACCTCCCGCCTCTCAGCGGTGCACGCGGCGGCTTCCGTTCCTATAGATGCTTTGTGTGCAGGACCTGCGATGACGTCACGGTCACGTGACCGCTACATCATCGAAGGTCCTTCACACAAAGCATCCATGGGAACGGAAGTGGCCGCGTGCACCGCTGAGAGGCGGGAGGACTCCGGGGGCCATCAGAAGGTGAGTATATCACTATTTTTTATTTTAATTCTTTTTTTTTAACAATTATATGGTGCCTAGTCCGTGGAGGAGAGTCTCCTCTCCTCCACCCTGGGTACCAACCGCACATGATCTGCTTAATTTCCGCATGGTGGGCATAGCCACATGCGGAAAGTAATCGGATCAATGCATTCCTATGTGTGCGGAATCCCCGCGATTCTGCAAATTAATGAACATGCTGCCTTTTTTTCTGGAATGCGTTTCCGCTCAGGAAAACAACTCAGCATGTGCACAAAAAATGCGGATTGCATTCTATTAAATAGGATGCTTAATGTGAGCGTTTTTTTCACGGTTTTATAGTGAAAAACTGCAAAAAAATGAGAACAAAACGCGACATGTGCACACAGCCTTAGAGTGTGAGTGTAAAACTCTATCTTTGCACTAGACCACAGAACAAAAACCATCTGGCGTGGCCAAAAATTGTCCAACAAGTTAGCTAGTTATGCCCTGTAGCCACGCCCTGGACCTACGTTGGGAGTTTGAGATGGGTCCCTATATTGCACCTAGGAAAAGAAGAAGAATACCTTGGTTCAGGATTTTACTGAACCCTGTTCTACTCGATAGGAAAGTTTTATTTATAGTGAAGTGATATTGCATTTTTGAGATGGTTTTCTATTTATAGTAAAGATATTTTCGTAGTTTCAGATAGTTAATAACTTTAGTAAAGCTATATTTATAATAGTTATATGCAATGTTCAAGTGACGGTGCCTCCCATAAAGGGAAGAAGAGTTCCTGTCTAACTGTTACCCTGTTGTAATGCATTACAAAATTTTTTTTGCATGTTTTAACGTTTTATTTTGCTTTTTTGTTTCAGCCCGAGGATGTGCTGTGTTTAACTGGGGGGAATGTGGCGCCCCTGATGGTCTATTCCCCACAGAGGTACTGCACCTCAGCCAGATGTGTGGTACTCCACTCTCCAGTAAGGAGGGTGCACTATCCAGAACCCAGACACTTGCATCCAACACCACGCCTCTCAGGCGTACGGAGGGATTAGGTAGAGGGTGTGGGTGGAGATAGTAGAGTTGTCATGGAAACAGTAGGAGGAGTCAGGAATGGTCTAGAAAGTTAGTCAGTGAGTGGGGAGGAGTGTAGCAGAGCAGACATGGAGACAGAAGCTCCTGACTGAAAGAAGGGGTCCTAGGGGCACGGGAAGTGAAGAGTCCACCCGTGGTGCCCAAATCCACTCTGACTGTAGTCAGGTAGAGGGACCAGGTCGCAGTGGGGAACCGGCCCCCAGACTAGCGGAGAACTACAAGGCTCAGCTAGCAAGCCAGAGACTGTTGTATCTGTACATGACACAGCCACAATCACACACACCCGCTGAAAAGGCAGCCACATAGGATCAAGGGGACCAGGAGGACGTCACCCAACAAGATCCAAGGCTGCTGGCTTTTGACACTGTGTGTGAAGTGCAGGGCAGGAGAGGCGGAAGTCAGCGAAGTGAGACAGCCAGGAAAGGATCATAAGAAGGGGGTTCTGGCAAGGTGTACCCCAAATTACCTGATAGCTGGCAGGACCACAGAACCTGAGGACACAGCACCCGGCTGGGACTGCATTTAAGAACTGCTAGTAAAAGTGTGGAAACTGCACCCTGCTGTGTCCTCAGAATTATTTACTGCGTCACCTGCCCTGCACTACAACCATTACCATCATCTTTAACTCTATAATTGCCCTGGGGCTCAGCTCTACCCATGGACAGCTGTACCAACTATGCTGTGTCACCAACTGCCCCAGTGGAACTGAACTGCAGCGTCGGCCATTTTTCCTTATTGCCGAATACCATGGATGGCGTCACAAACAAATCTCCTATAAACTTTACTTCCCCTTTACTTGAATTTTATTGGATAACCATGGCCAGGGACCGGGTCACTGCTGCCGTGACAACCCTCTTAAGAACCAACGGTCCTGGTCCGAGTACCCCAAGGTCCTAGCGGGCCCTCCAGGAACTGTCGGGACTGTCACCATTGTCGCCGGGGGAAGCACTTTCTGACTGGAAGAGACCTTTGCACATGACTGTAGGTGCGGGTCTGAGATAAAAGGGATGGGGCGTGCGGGAATGAGGTCTTTGGCGGGAAGACAGCGTGTGTTACAGGAAAAGGTTGACTCCCTCTCCACAGACCGATGCCAATGAGCAGGCCTGCGTTTCACCCTCTCATCACCCGTGCAGATAGACTGTGTAACTCCAGAGACCACTGCTCCTACTGTCTCCGATGTTACTAGTACAAGCCGGTCTGTACCGCTGACTGTTGCCGGCTCTTGACATAGTACCTTACAGGCGGTGCATGCTGAAGTAACTAGCCATCGCTGTGCCAGAGACTACTACTCGAGCAGTTCCTTGTTCCAGGGCTACAAGACTTTCGCATGGAAAGGTAATTCTATGCACCCAGAAGTATAAATAATCGTTAGACACTTCAATTAAATGTCAACAAAAGAAGTCTGTTGTGGTACAATTGCCACCAGACCAGAAGTGATTCCAACAAACAATATTACCTTGTTAAAAAGTCCAATGTTTATTAATACTTAATTAAAATCAATAGCACATTTAAAAATAGACAGGGCTGAATACCTCAATGATGAGGGGGAGCTACAGTTCGACATTATAATTGCAACAATATAAGGTATTTAGTACTATTGTTGATAGTAAAACCAACTGACAAAAAGGATTGTTACACCATCAGCTGTTATGAGAACTAATAATAATATATAATATATGAAATATATCCACAATTATCAATATAATGGTATAATACACAATAGTGAGGATATAATTAATATTATGTTCTACAATAATGGAAATATTACTGATAAAGACAGTCCAGCTAGTATGGCAACAATATTATACCTATATGTTGCTACATGAACGTTAACAGTCCAGGGTGTAATACTAGTTGTAACCAATGAGTATAACATCTATCAGCCTGATGTTAGTCACAAATATCGCTAATATTTTGTCTCCAGAAAGCCATTCATTACCTTATTAATGCAAGTGGGGCGATAGTGCGTCAGATAGTGCTGGTCACGGACTTGTGTCACGGAGCTGAGCTCTCCCTCCCGTCTGACGTGCGCCGTTTCTCTGCTCGCTTCTTCCAGGGGCATGTGGAAAGGCCAGGATATGTCACTACTGTAAAGAGACAGTGCTTCTCCAGGATCAGTTCAGAGATCTCTCGCGTCACCTACGACGCCATTGTGGGATTTTCCAGCCTCCTCTGTCCAGGACCCACTGACTGATAAGTTAACCCATTATTTGAATCTATATTATTGCTCTATAATTGTTAACCCTTTGTACACCTATATCCTCTCACTATCTCTCTCCTTGCGTGGAGCATTTACTGTTATAATTACTCTTTAGAAAAAATCTGTTAACTCTTGTTCTGTCTCCTGCTAGTCACTGCATCCCACGTTCTGCTAGTACTTTACAACTGTATAAAATTTTTTTTATGGACATCATAAACACCCTTTAAAAAATTATGTGGGTGTTGCATCATGGACCATAGTCACTCTGGAGATATGGTGGTGGAGGATGAGGAGAAGGAGGAGGACTACAGCAAATTGCCAAAATCAGGAAGCGTATACCCATGTGTGGATGTGAAGAGGTGCATGGAAATAGACCTCCCAAAAAAAGACACGGGATTTGAGTTTATGCTACGCTGCTATCATTCAGTGGTGTTGAGAAGTCTGGCCCAATCCAGCTCTTGTTCATTTTTAAGAGTCAGCTTGTCAACTTTTTCAGTTGACAGGCAGATACGCTTCTCAGTTATAGTTCCACCAGCTCTGACAAAATGCTAGTGGCATGGCAGGCTAGGATCTCCAAGGCGTAGAGAGCTAGTTCATGCCACGTGTCCAGCTTGGATACCAAATAATTATAAGGTACAGAGTAAGTTGGTATGGTCAGCCACGTACACTCTCAGCATCTTCCAAAACTTTGCACTCCTTGTGAGAGTACCCCGCGCCTCAGGACCTGTGCGATGGGAGGCTCAGAGAAAACTCTCACAGAACTTTGACAGTGTTCCCCTGCCTCTGCTGTATTGGAGTTGTGTCCCTCTCTTCTGTACTCCTTGATTGTCCACTGAACTGTGACCTCTGCAGCCAGCATTTTCAGATGGGAATTGTTTTAACAATTCTGCAACAATGGCCTTCTGGTTCTACCCCATTTTAGTAGACCTGTCCGCCTCGGGAATAAGAGACAGAAAGTACTCCTTGTAGCGTGGGTCTAGAAGTGTCACCAACCAGTAATAACTGTCACCCAAAATTTTGAGAACGTGAGGGTCACAGGAAAGGCAGTGTAACATAAACTCAGCCATGTGTGCCAGACTGCTAACAGGCAAGACTTCCGTGTCCTCACTAAGAGGATGACTGACCATGCTCTCCTCCTCCCTGTCCTCAGGCCATCCCCACTGAAAAGATGGTACGATAGTTGTGGAGGTAGTACCATTTATAGCGCATGAAACTAGCTCCTGTTCTTCCACCTCCTCCTACTCATCTTCCTCATTGTCATCCAATACACATTGGGATGAGATGAGGCTGGGCTGTGTGGAATCACCCTGTATGGTTCCTTGCTCCATCTCTAACGTGCTCTGCCTGCAATGCAATGCCTCTGATTGTGAGCAGAAATTGTTTCAGAGCACAGAGAAATGGGATGGTGACGATAATTAGGGCGTTATCGCCGCTAACCATCCTGGTGGAGTCCTCAAAGTTTTGGAGGATGGAACATATGTTTGACATCCATGTCCACTCCTGCTTTATGAGTGGAGTCTGAACTGAATACCGACGGCCTTGTTGATGCTTGTAGTCAACATCTGCCCTCTTCTGCTCACAAATCCTTTCCAACATATGCAGTGTAGAGTTCCAACGAGTGGGGACATCACACAACAGTCGGTGAGCCGGAAGATGCAAATACTACTGAAGCATGTCAAGGGCTGCAGAAGCTGTAGCTGATATTCTAAAATGAGCACACAGGCGGCGTACATTGACAAGCAGGTCCGGCAGCTCCAGGTAGGTTTTGAGAAACTGTTGAACCATGAGTTAAGCACATGGGCCAGGCATGGTATGTGTCTGAGCTCGCCCCAACTCAGAGCTTCCACCAGGCTCCTGTCATTGTCACACACGACCATGCCTGGCTGTAGGTTCAGAGGTGTCAGTGTTGTGAATTCCGTTCTTGGACTCCCTCCTGTGGTCATGAATGGTACTTCAGTGAGTTCTGTCCTTGGACTCCCTCTGGTGGCTTTGAGTGGTACTGCTGATCCTTGAGGTTGCTTTCCCAGCTGCCCTCGTTTATCTCTAGGCTGGCTTCTCTATTTAACTCCACTCAGATCGTTACCTCATGCCTGCTGTCAATGTTTCAGTACTGGTTCAGATCTCTCTTGGATTTCTCTGATGACCTGACTGTTTCAACAGAAGCTAAGTCCCTGCTAGCTTATTTATTGTTTATTGCGCTCTGAATATATTTCTTAGTACATGCTAAGTTCTGTCCAGCTTGCTATCATGATATCTCCTTGCTAGCTGGAAGCTCTGGGGGCGCAGGGTTGCACCTCCACACCGTGAGTCGGTGTGGAGGGCTTTTTGCACACTCTGCGTGGTTTTTGTAGTTTTTTTGTGCTGACCGCATAGATCCCTTTACTATCCTCCGTCTATTTAGTGAAGACTGGCCTCCTTTGCTAATACCTGTTTCATTCCTGTGTTTGTGACTTTCCTCTTAACTCATCGTCAATATTTGTGGGGGCTGCCTTTTCCTTTGGGGAATTTCTCTGAGGCAAGGTAAGGCTTTATTTCCTATCTTTAGGGGTAGTTAGCTCTTAGGCTGTGAAGAGGCGTCTAGGGAGAGTTAAGGTACCGTCACACTAAACTATATCGCTAGCGATCCGTGACGTTGCAGCGTCCTGGCTAGTGATATCGTTGAGTGTGACAGGCAGCAGCGATCAGGATCCTGCTGTGATGTCGCTGGTCGTTGAAGAAAGTTCAGAACTTTATTTGGTCGTCAGACCGGCGTGTATCGTCGTGTTTGACACCAAAAGCAACGATGCCAGCGATGTTTTACACTGGTAACCAGGGTAAACATCGGGTTGCTAAGCGCAGGGCCGCGCTTAGTAACCCGATGTTCACCCTGGTTACCAGTGTAAAATGTAAAAAAACAAACAGTACATACTCACCTTCGCATCCCCCGGCGTCCGCTTCCCACACTGACTGAGCGCCGGCCGCAAAGTGAAAGCACAGCACAGCGGTGACGTCACCGCTCTGCTGTTAGGGCCGGGCTCAGTCAGTGCAGGGAAGCAGACGCCGGGGGACGCGAATGTAAGTATGTAGTGTTTGTTTTTTTTACATTTTACGCTGGTAACCAGGGTAAACATCGGGTTACTAAGCGCGGCCCTGCGCTTAGCAACCCGATGTTTACCCTGGTTACCCGGGGACCTCGGCATCGTTGTTCGCTGGAGAGCGGTCTGTGTGACGCTGCAGCGATTGGCATCGTTGTCTGTATCGCTGCAGCGTCGCTAAGTGTGACGGTACCTTTAGGTACGCTCCACGGCTATTTTTAGTGATTGTGTGATAGGATTAGTGTTGCGGTCAGCAGAGCTCCCACTCCCCAGAGCTTGTCCCGATTTCCAGTTTAACCATCTGGTCATTCTGGGTGCACCTAACCACCAGGCCTATAACATGTCAGACACAGATCTGCATGCTCTTTCAGAGCTGTCCACAACTGTCACCTAAGCATATTAGCTTCAGCACAGCTTGCTGCCGCTGTGAGGGAGAAAATGGCTAATGAAATCATTTATTAAACCTTATATAAGTCAGTTCAGATATGGTGTAGCAAGATGGCGATTGTGTCTTTGAAGCTGTCTTGGAAATCCTTGAAACTGTCCTGGAAGGAATCTTTGGAATGCAGGAGTGAAGGCACTGGAATACACCATATGGAAATGTAGCTTGGACTGGACCAATTACAAAGTGACTAGTTGTTCAAAAGTTGTGCAACCCCCCTATTTCCTGATCTTAGTATATTCTTTTGTTTTGAGAATAAAGTTCAGATGGGCAACAACTTTCGCTGAGAGAGGCAGTGTGTATCGTCTCTGTGTATCTGATACATTCTTTGCCTCTAAGCTAGCACTCAGCTTATATTTGGTCAGGTACAAGCAATCATATAGATCTCACTTTAAGAGATCACCCTCACACCGCTTGGCTAAGGCAGTGCTGTAGTGTTTCCAGCTTCTGACTGATGTGGTAATTTCAGAGATGGAGTCTGAAGAGTAGGAGGTGGGGGAGGAGGATGAGGTGCAGGAGGTGTAGACTGTGGGGGCAACCCTGATTGACCTAGGGCCCACAATCCTGGGCATCAGGAGGACATGTTCCATTCCAAGGTCCGACTGGGTCCTGACTTCCACTATGTTAACCCAGCGTGCCATCAGATGTACCATCCCTGCCCACAAGCACTTGTCCACTTATCCATGGTTAGGTGGACTTTCCCAGTAACTCCATTGTTGAGAGCACGACTAATGTTGTGGGACACGTGCTTGTGTAATTCGGGGACGACACACCAGGAGAAATAATGGCGGCGGGGACCGAATACCGAGGGATGGCTGCCGCCATCAGGTTTTGGAAAGCTTCTGTCTCCATGAATCTGAAAGGCAACATTTCAAGTGCAAGCAGTTGAGAAATGTGTGAACTTAGTAGTGTAGCCTGTGGGGCGTTGGCTGCGCATTTGAGCTTGCATTCCAAGGACTGGAGTATGGACAACTGAATGCTGCGCTGGGGCAAGGACGTGGACATGCTTGCTGATGGTGCTAGTTGAGTATGTGCAATGACAGGTGCAGGGCAGGAGGCATCTTCGCATGCACCATGGACGGAGGATTTGCTTGCTCACACAACAGCAGAAGAAGCAGTGGTATCACTTGCAGACACTGTTCCTGGCTCTGGGTTTTGGTCCACAAAGTTGGGTGCTTTGCTGCCATGTACCTGATCATGCTGGTGGTGGTTAGGCTGGTATTTTGCTACCCCTGCTGATACTGGCCTGGCATGTGGTGCAAATGGCCTTTTTGGTGTTACCAGCAGAGCCTTTAAAAAACAACAAGACTTGGGAAGATCTTACAGTTGTACTGGAACTTCCATTGTGTTGGTGATACAGGAACGGTTGCCCGCCTTCTATCTGCAGCCACCACACTGCTTCTTCCTGCCTGTTGGGATGCTATGCCTCCCTCCCCTGTGTGCTGCTCTCCTCACTCTGCATGTCCTCCTGCGACGTTGGGTCAGTTCCTATATCATCCATCACTTTGTCTTCTACTTCTGCACCCTGGTCCTCCTCCTTACTTTCTGGCAATTGTGTCTCATCATCGTCCACCTCTTGTGACCCTTTCCCACTGTTGCCTTCATGTGACCGTGGCTGATCAAATATTTGTGCATCACTACACGCTATCTCCTCTTGCCCCACTTCTAGTGGACCAGGCAAGAGGCCCAAATCTGTAAATGGAAAAGTGAACAGCTCTTCGGTGTTTTCAAGTGTGGGATCAGTTGCTTACGGGCTCTTGGCATGGTGGGAGGAAGGAGGATCAGGGTAAGGAATATGTGGTCCAGACTTACGGCTACTAAGACTTGAATCTGTGGAAGACGGGGTGGTGGTGGCACAGTGACAGGAAGCCTTACCTGCTATCCAACCAACATCCTTTTGACACTGCTCTGGGTTCAATAGTGGTTTGCTGCAGTCCCCCTAGTAATTGGAAAGCACAAAAGAATGCCCCACAATATGAACACGGAGGACCGTGAAGATCAGAAAAACCAATACAGAAAATGTCCTCCATGAAGATCATATAAAAGTATAATTTTATTTAACCATGTTTAAAACATAATTAAAAATTATGTTTTAAATATGGTTTAATAAAATTATATTTGTATATGATCCCCTAGTAATTGGGACAGGAAGGATGAGCGAGAAGATGTGTGAGTTTGTTGTGCCACAATTTGAACTTGCACACGGCCTCACCCTCTACCTCGGCCTCTGCATGCACTATCACCATCACATCCAGTTCCCCATCCCTTGCCATGTGCCTTGAACATTTTAAATGGAGGACAATATTTTCCACATTCACTACAAATGGCTGAATTTGGAGCGAACTTATATGTGATCTGTGTGACGGACAAACCCCATTTAAAATATCTGGCCTGTAGGAATTTTTTTTTTCAACAAACTGGTGTCAATGACTTGGCTATAACACTGCATAAATCTTTAAATGGAGGCCTGAAATGGCACAACTTTGAGTGAATTTACATGTGATCCTTGTGACGGACAAACCCCAGTTTAAAATATTTAGCCTGGAGTATTTTTTTTCAGCAAACTGGTATAAATAACTTGGCTAAGACACTGCAACAAAATTTAAAGGGAGGCATGAAATGGAACAATTTTGAGTGCACTGATATGGGATCCGTGTGATGGACAAACCTGTTTAAAATATCTGGCCTGTAGATAACTATTTCTTTTTCCGCAAACTGGTGTCACTAACATGGCTAAGAAATGACAACAAAATTGAAATGGAGGTCTGAAATGGTACAATTTTGAGCGCACTGATATGTGATCCGTGTGATGAACAAACCCCGGTTTAAAATATTTGGCCTGTAGGAAATTTTTTTTCCAGCAAACTGGTGCCAAAAACTTGGCTAAGACACAGTAAAAAATTTAAATGGAGGTCTGAAATGGTACAATTATGAGCGCACTGATATGTGATCCGTGTGATGGACAAACCCCAGTTTAAAATATTTTGCCTGTAGGAATTTTTTTTTTTTAGCAAACTGGTGCCAATAACTTGGCTAAGACACGGTAAAAAATTTAAATGGAGGCCTGAAATGGCACAATTTTGAGCACACTGATATGTGATTCCTGTGACGGACAAACTCCAGTTTAAAATAGCTTGATTTTTAGCGTTGTAATATGGAAAGGATCTGGTTGCATTCTGCGGTGCCAACAAGCAAATGGAGCAGAAAAACGGTGTTTTCTGCAATGTTTTTAAAGCAAATAATCAGGATTAAGATCCTCCCAAAAATATTTCTAGCTCCGGATACCTGGGGCTATGAAATAGAAATATCTATAATAGGCAGCACCAGCAGCAGACAATACTGGCATGGACCCTATTGCTATATGCACTGATATCTATGCAGCTTTATTAGTCCTCAGAAGGACTGTTAGTTGAGATGGATATGTTCATCATATCTGGTATACCCACACTAAGTGCTAAGTACTAAGCAGCAACTCTCCCTACACTGCCTGATTCCGGAACTGTCTGTGACAAGTATAGCAGCGCAAGGTCTGATATAGACCTGATGATGTTGTGCGGCCAGCCAATCACAGTAATGCCACAGCCAACATGGCTGCAGCATTACAGTGTGTGGCAGACTATCCTTGCATGTTTATTGGCTCTCTAAAGAGCACCAAACATGCAGAGAGGAGATCCGGGCTCCCACCAAGCAACCCCAGAAATACTTGGTGAGCTCTGAGTATCTCGAGCAGTGAGATGCTCGGGCGAGTACCGAGTAGTGGCGACTAAACTCCAATTTCTCGGTCATTTTGGATGTTTTATTGACAGCTCTTAACCCCTTAGTGACAGAGCCAATTTTGTACTTAATGATCAAGCCAATTTTTACAACTCTGACCACTGTCACTTTATTGAAATTATAGATCTGGAACGCTTCAATGTATCCCACTGATTCTGAGACTGTTTTTTTGTGACATATTGTGGTTAGTTAGTGATAACATTTTTTTGATAAAACTTATGAAAAAAAGGGAATTAGGCACAAAGGTTGAAAATGTTGCAATTTTCAACCTTTCTGTTGTTGTACCCTTAAATCAGGGAGTGGTGTCACACAAAATAGCTGATAAATAACATTTCCCACTTGTCAACTTTACATCAGCACAATTTTGTAAACATAATTTTTTTGTTAAGATGTTATAACTTATAAGGGTTAAAAGTTGACCAGCGATTTCTCAATTTTCAACAAAAATTTACAAAACCATTTTTTTAAGGGACCACCTCACATTTCAAGTGAGTTTGTGGGGTCAATATAACAGAAAATACCCAAAAGTTACACCATTCTAAAAACTGCACCCCTCTTTTTTTTCTCTAACACAGTCTTATCTTCCTGGTGCATCAGGATTATTATTTTTGGTTCAGTTGTCTCTTTACCCGTATTTTTCAGCCCTGTTAAAAAGCGGAGCTGAGGAATAAGTACTCTTAACTGCCGCCATTAAAAGGCGTATCGGCAGTCGTTATGGGGTTAAAGTGGAGCAAAAGTGTGACCCCATTGTCTTCAGCATAGTCAGAGAGTCAGAGATGCTTCCAGGGATCTTTCCCGTGCTGTTTTCCTTCCATTCAGCTCCCAATAACTCTTTATAGGATCTGCCACAAAACTGCTCAGGGTTTCCATTGACTCACATTGTGCTTGTTACTTGAAATGAGTACCCGAGCATTAGGAATCGCTCAGCTTGAGTTATGAGCATTTGAGCATTTTAGTGCTTGCTCATCAGTATATCATATACATTGTATTATAATCTATGGAGTCCACATCTATCGGTTTATTGCATTATACATTGTATTTCACATTACATTGAATCCCCCTGTATGACCAGATGACAGAGCGGAGCTGCAGTCACAGCTGTCACTCTCCGCTCCCCTCCCGCACTCCTCATTACATGGATAAATCTGTAACTCATCCAGGAGTCGGTCACCTGGACACATAATTACACAGGATGGATGAGAATCAATGAAAGGTAATAAGAATGACTCATAAAACAGGATCGGCCTCCGCCTCACATCTCACAATGCCGACCAGTGTAGAATTCCCCTGCCATATGCTGTTTATTCACTATCATAATTACAGGGGAGGAACCGTACTGTCGCTGTGACTCCAGAGAACAATGACATACTTCTAGCTATTTACAACTGAGAACTTTCTGCGCTTTCTTGTGGGAATTAGATGCTGAATTTCTTTTAACACATTTTTTATATGAAAGAATTAAGCAGAATGAAGCAACCACAGCAAAAAGCAATGTAATGAATGGATTTAATAGTTACACTTTCACTGGTTCCTTGTCATATAGACATATTATACAATTACTAATGGTGTTTTATAGTATTAAAATGGTAAAAATTAAACACCTGTGTATTGTTAGTTGTTGTATACATTGTATTGTAAGTTTTAGAACTTTCCAGTAAACTTTGGGGAAAAATAATAACATTGATACTGGTCTAATATTTATTCTGCCATATTTCTATTGCTAGTGTCCCGGAAAAAAATTAAGATATAGTACATAAAAAATTTTCAGCATAGATAATTTGGACATGGCAGGCACAGCTCCTCTAACAATCTCCTTGGTACAAAGTAAAAAAACAGAAAACTTGTGAAACATCTTGAAAAATCTGACCCTAATGGTCATGTGTCCCTTCGACATTATGGACAATGTGTAATATAAAGGGTGTGTTGCTGTGCACTCATCAATGTACTGTGACCTGGGCAGCAGTTAGGCTATGTGCACATGTAGTTGAAACCTCTGCGGATTTTTCAGCACCTGTTTTGAGAAATCCGCAGGTAAAAAGCACTGTGTTTTACCTGCGGATTTACTGCAGATTTACTGCTGATTTTGTGAGGTTTTACACCTGCGGATTCCTATTGTGGAGCAGGTGTAAACCGCTGAGGAATCCGCACAAAGAATTGACATGCTGCGGAATAAACAACGCTACTTTTCCGCGCTGTATTTTCCGCAGCATGTGCACTGCAGATTTTGTTTTCCAAACAAACTGTAAACGCATGGAAAACTGCTGTGAATCTGCAGCGGCCAATCCGCTGCAGATCCGCAGCAAAATCCTCAGCGTGTGCACATAGCCTTAACCTCCGATTCATGAAGAATCATCCTACAGCACTCAGTTAGAGATGAGCAAATTGTTTGGAAAACATTCGCCAATCTGAAATTCGACACAAATGTAGCTCATTTGGATTTGTTTTGGGATTCCTGAGCATTTTCCCTCAAAGTCAGCAAAATTTGGGCACAGTTTGGTAAATGATCGCATTTCCGCTAATGCTTTTGTTAGGACTTTGGCTAGGATAGTGGTGCTGTATGAAGAGCGGGGGGTCAAGTTTTATGAGGGGTGGTAGAAGTCGGAAGAACGTCGGAGTGTAATTTTTTTTTACACTGTGTTCCAAATTATTATGCGAATTGGATTTAAGTGTCATAAAGATTTAATTGTTTTGTTTTTCAAATAAACTCGTGGATGGTATTGTGTCTCAGGGCTCAATGGATCACGGAAATCAATCTTAAACACATGTGATAATTGCTTTTCCAGGTGATTCTAATTAAAGGAAAACTACTTAAAAATAATGTTCCACATTATTAACCCCTTAAGCCCCGAGGGTGGTTTGCACGTTAATGACCGGGCCAATTTTTACAATTCTGACCACTGTCCCTTTATGAGGTTATAACTCTGGAACGCTTCAACGGATCTTGGCGATTCTGACATTGTTTTCTCGTGACATATTGTACTTCATGTTAGTGGTAAAATTTATTCGATATAACTTGCGTTTATTTGTGAAAAAAACGAATATTTGGCGAAAATTTTGAAAATTTCGCAATTTTCCAACTTTGAATTATTATGCCCTTAAATCACAGACATATGTCATGCAAAATACTTAATAAGTAACATTTCCCACATGTCTACTTTACATCAGCACAATTTTGGAACCAAAATTTTTTTTTGTGACGGAGTTATAAGGGTTAAAAGTTGACCAGCAATTTCTCATTTTTACAACACCATTTTTTTTTAGGGACCACATCTCATTTGAAGTCACTTTGAGGGGTCTATATGATAGAAAATACCCAAGTGTGACACCATTCTAAAAACTGCACCCCTCAAGGTACTCAAAACCACTCTGAAGAAGTTTATTAACCCTTCAGGTGTTTCACAGGAATTTTTGGAATGTTTAAATAAAAATGAACATTTAACTTTTTTTCACACAAAATTTATTTCAGATCCAATTTGTTTTATTTTACCAAGGGTAACAGGAGAAAATAGACCCCAAAAGTTGTTGTACAATTTGTCCTGAGTACGCTGATACCCCATATGTGGGGGTAACCCACTGTTTGGGCACATGGCAGAGCTCGGAAGGAAAGGAGCGCCATTTGACTTTTCAATGCAAAATTGACTGGAATTGAGATGGGACGCATGTTGCATTTGGAGAGCCCCTAATGTGCCTAAACATTGAAACCCCCCACAAGTGACACCATTTTGGAAAGTAGACCCCCTAAGGAACTTATCTAGATGTGTGGTGAGCACTTTGACCCAACAAGTGCTTCACAGAAGTTTATAATGCGGAGCCGTAAAAATAAAAAATCATATTTTTTCACAAAAATGATCTTTTCGCCCCCAATTTTTTATTTTCCCAAGGGTAGGAGAAGAAATTGGACCCCAAAAATTGTTGTGCAATTTGTCCTGAGTACGCTGATACCCCATATGTGGGTGTAAACCATTGTTTGGGCGCAGGGCAGAGCTCGGAAGGGAAGGAGCGCCATTTGACTTTTCAATGCAAAATTGACTGGAATTGAGATGGGACGCCATGTTGCGTTTGGAGAGCCCCTGATGTGCCTAAACATTGAAACCCCCCACAAGTGACACCATTTTGGAAAGTAGACCCCCTAAGGAACTTATCTAGATGTGTGTTGAGCACTTTGACCCAACAAGGGCTTCACAGAAGTTTATAATGCAGAGCCGTAAAAATAAAAAAATCATATTTTTTCACAAAAATGATCTTTTCGCCCCCATTTTTTTATTTCCCCAAGGGTAAGATTAGAAATTAGACCACAAAAGTTGTTGTGCAATTTGTCCTGAGTACGACGATGCCCCATATGTGGGGGTAAACCACTGTGTGGGCGCATAGCAGAGCTCGGAAGGGAAGGAGCGCTATTTTACTTTTCAATGCAAAATTGACTGGAATTAAGATGGGATGCCATGTTGCGTTTGGAGAGCCCCTGATGTGCCTAAACATTAAAAACCCCCACAAGTGACACCATTTTGGAAAGTAGACGCCATAAGGAACTTATCTAGATGTGTTTTTAGAGCTTTGAACCCCCAAGTGTTTCACTACAGTTTATAATGCAGAGCCGTGAAAATAAAAATTCTTTTTTTTTTCACAAAAATGATTTTTTAGCCCCCAGTTTTGTATTTTCACAAGGGTATCAGGATAAATTGGACCCCAAAAGTTGTTGTCCAATTTATCCTGAGTACGCTGATACCCAATATGTGGGGGGGAACCACTGTTTGGGCGCATGACAGAGCTCGGAAGGGAAGGAGCGCCATTTGGAATGCAGACTTAAATGGATTGGTCTGCAGGCGTCACGTTGCATTTGCAGAGCCCCTGATGTACCCAAACAGTACAAACCCCCCACAAGTGACCCCATATTGGAAACTAGACCCCCCAAGGAACTTATCTAGATGTGTTGTGAGAACTTTGAACCCCCAAGTGTTTCACTACAGTTTATAACGCAGAGCCGTGAAAATAAAAATTCTTTTTTTTTTCACAAAAATGATTTTTTAGCCCCCAGTTTTGTATTTTCACAAGGGTAGCAGGAGAAATTGGACCCCAAAAGTTGTTGTCCAGTTTGTCCTGAGTACGCCGATACCCCATATGTTGGGGTAAACCCCTGTTTGGGCACACGGGAGAGCTCTGAAGGGAAGGAGCACTGTTTTCCTTTTTCAACGCAGAATTGGCTGGAATTGAGATCGGATGCCATGTCCCGTTTGTAGAGCCCCTGATGTGCCTAAACAGTGGAAACCCCCCAATTATAACTGATACCCTAATCCAAACACACCCCTTACTCTAATCCCAACAGTAACCCTAACCACACCCCTAACCCAGACACACCCAACCCTATTCCCAACCGTAAATGTAATCCAAACCCTAACCCTATCTTTAGCCCCAACCCTAACCCTAGCCCCAACCCTAACTGTAGCCCCAACCCTAGCCCCAACCCTAACCCTAATGGGAAAATGGAAATAAATACATTTTTTTTAATTTTTTTATTTTTCCCTAACTAAGGGGGTGATAAAGGGGGGTTTGATTTACTTTTATAGAGGGTTTTTTAGCGGATTTTTATGATTGGCAGCCGTCACACACTGAAAGACGCTTTTTATTGCAAAAAATATTTTTTGCGTTACCACATTTTGAGAGCTATAATTTTTCCATATTTAAGTACACAGAGTCACATGTGTACTATCTTGTTTTTTGCGGGACGAGTTGACGTTTTTGTTGGTAACATTTTCAGACACGTGACATTTTTTGATCGCTTTTTATTCCGATTTTTGTGAGGCAGAGTGATCAAAAACCAGCTATTCATGAATTTCTTTTGGGGGAGGCGTTTATACCGTTCCACGTTTGGTAAAATTGATAAAGCAGTTTTATTCTTCGGGTCAGTACGATTACAGTGATACCTCATTTATATCATTTTTTTATGTTTTGGCGCTTTTATACGATAAAAACTATTTTATAGAAAAAATTATTATTTTGGTATCGCTTTATTCTCAGGACTATAACTTTTTTATTTTTTTGCTGATGATGCTGTATGGTGGCTTGTTTTTTGCGGGACAAGATGACGTTTGCAGCGGTACCATGGTTATTTATATCTGTCTTTTTGATCGCGTGTTGTTCCACTTTTTTGTTCGGCGGTATGGTAATAAAGCGTTGTTTTTTGCCTCGTTTTTTTTTTTTTTTTCTTACGGTGTTTACTGAAGGGCTTAACTAGTGGGCCAGTTTTATAGGTCGGGTCGTTACGGACGCGGCAATACTAAATATGTGTACTTTTATTGTTTTTTTTATTTTATTTAGATAAAGAAATGTATTTATGGGAATAATATATATATTTTTTTTTCATTATTTTGGAATATTTTTTTTTTATTTTTTTTTACACATTTGGAATTTTTTTTTTTACTTTTTTACTTTGCCCCAGGGGGGGACAATACAGATCGGTGATCTGTCAGTTTGCATAGCACTCTGACAGATCACCGATCTGCGAGAAGTGCAGGCTGCTTCACAGTGCCTGCTCTGAGCAGGCTTCTGTGAAGCCACCTCCCTCCCTGCAGGACCCGGATCCGCGGCCATCTTGGATCCGGGTCTGGAGCAGGCAGGGAGGGAGGTAAGACCCTCGCAGCAACGCGATCACATCGCGTTGCTGCGGGGGGCTCAGGGAAGCCCGCAGGGAGCCCCCTCCCTGCGCGATGCTTCCCTGCACCGCCGGCACATCGCGATCATGTTTGATCGCGGTGTGCCGGGGGTTAATGTGCCGGGGGCGGTCCGTGACCGCTCCTGGCACATAGTGCCGGATGTCAGCTGCGATAGGCAGCTGACACCCGGCCGCGATCGGCCGCGCTCCCCCCGTGAGTGCGGCCGATCGCGTATGACGTACTATCCCGTCACCAGGAATTAAGTCCCAGGTCACCTTGACGGGATAGTACGTCAAACGGGATTAAGGGGTTAAGCAGGTCACAGTTTTCAAGTAACATGGGAAAGAAAAAGGATCTGTCTGCTGCTGAAAAGCATCAAATAGTGCAATGCCTTGCTGAAGGGATGAAAACATTAGAAATTTTCCAAAAACATAAGCGTGATCATCGTACGGTTAAGAGATTTGTGGCTGTATCTGAGCACAAATGTGTTTGTGCTGATAAAGGCATAATGAGGAAGATTTCTGCCAGGCAAGTTCATCGGATTAAGAGAGCAGCTGCTAAAAAGCCATTACAAAGCAGCAAACAGATATTTGAAGCTGCTGGTGCCTCTGGAGTCCCTCGAACCTCAAGGTGTAGGCTCCTTCAAAGGCTTGCTGTGGTGCATAAACCTACTATTCGGCCACCCTTAAACAGTGTTCACAAGCAGAAATGGTTGTATTGGGCCCACACATATATGAAGACTACTTTCCAAACAGTCTTGTTTACTGATAAGTGTTGAGCAACCCTGGATGGTCCAGATGGATGGAGTAGTGGATGGTTGGTGGATGGCCACCATGTCCCAACAAGGCTGCAACGTCAGCGAGGAGGTGCAGGAGTCATGTTTTGGGCCGGAATCATGGGAAACAGCTGGTAGGGCCCTTTAAGGTTCCTGAAGGTGTGAAAATGACCTCTGCAAAGTATATAGAGTTTCTGACTGACAACTTTCTTCTATGGTCTAAAAAGCAGAAACGCCTTCAGGAGCAAAATCATCTTCATGCTGACAATGCCCCATCTCATGCTGCAAAGAATACCTCTGAGTCATTGGATGCTATGGGCATAAAAGGAGATAAACTCATGTTGTGTCCACCATCTTCCCCTGACCTCAACCCTATAGAGAACCTTTAGAGGATCATCAAGCAAAAGATCTATGAGGGTGGGAGGCCGTTCACATCCAAACAGCAGCTCTGGGAGGCTATTCTGACTTCATGCAAAGAAATACAAGCAGAAACTCTCCAAAAACTCACAAGTTCAATGGATGCAAGAATTGTGAAGGTGACATCAAAGAAGGGTCCTATGGTAACATGTCACTTGGCCTGTTATCAAATGTTTAGAAATTCTACTGTGCATAATAATTTGGAACAGTGCATTTTGAGTTTTTATTCATTTTGGAGATTATACTGTTATCATTGGGAGGTTTCTTCAATAAAATTCGATGTATAATCTAACGGGTGATGCAGGGCCGTATTTAGAGCTTCTGCTGCCCTAGGCACTTTTAGCGCTGCCTCCCCCTTTGGTGAGTATGACACTATCGGCAGTGACTTTAGCAAGAATCGCTGATGTGAAAGTTGCCTTTTGCAGCAGATGGGGCAGTTTTTCTGCATCTGCCACGTAACGGATCACTTACGGCAACACTGCGGTCGGCCTCATTCATTCCCTATGGTATTTGCGGCACTTGCCATGATCTGGCAAATGTGGTACCATACCTCCCAACTTTTGAAGAAGGGAAGGAGGTACGAAGTGTGCGGCGCGCGTAGCGCGCCGCGGCAAATTTTAGGCCACGCCTCTGACCACACCCATTTCACAACTAGTCACACCCATATCCACGTCCCAACCACAGCCAATTAGCACTGCTGATCACACTGTTTTATATACAATAATTATAAACGAAAAAATATGGCCACAGTGCTCCATACTGTATAATGGCCACACATGATGCTCCATACTGTATAATGGCCACACACAGTTCTCCATACTGTATAACGGCCACACATGATGCTCCATATTGTATAATGGCCATGGGCCACACATGATGCTCCATACTGTATAACGGCCACACATGATGCTCCATATTGTATAATGGCCATGGGCCACACATGATGCTCCATACTGTATAATGGCCACACACAGTTCTCCATACTGTATAACGGCCACACATGATGCTCCATATTGTATAATGGCCATGGGCCACACATGATGCTCCATACTGTATAACGGCCACACATGATGCTCAATACTGTACAACGGCCACACATGATGCTCAATACTGTATAATGGCCACACACAGTTCTCCATGATACTGTATAATGACCCCCCCTCCTGTATGCATGGCTCATATTCCCCCCTGTATGCATGGCTCACACTCCCCCCCCCCCCCTGTATGCATGGCTCACACTCCCCCTGCATGCATGGCTCATATTCACCTCCCCCCTGTATGCATGGCTCATATTCACCCCCCCCTGCATGCATGGCTCATATACACCCCCGCTGCATGCATGGCTCATATTCACCTCCCCCCTGTATGCATGGCTCATATTCACCCCCCCCTGCATGCATGGCTCATATACACCCCCGCTGCATGCATGGCTCATATTCACCTCCCCCCTGTATGCATGGCTCATATTCACCTCCCCCCCCTGTATGCATGGCTCATATTCACCTCCCCCCCCTGTATGCATGGCTCATATTCACCCTCCCCCCCTGTATGCATGGCTCATATTCACCCTCCCCCCCTGTATGCATGGCTCATATTCACCCTCCCCCCCCTGTATGCATGGCTCATATTCACCCTCCCCCCCTGTATGCATGGCTCATATTCACCCTCCCCCCCTGTATGCATGGCTGATGGGCCATCAGCCATGCGTACGGGGAGGTGGAATATATATATTCCCCCGTAGGACCAGGTATATACCGTGCCTGCAGCCCTGGCATACACAGGGGTGGCAGTGCAGGACTTGGATGGCGTGCCGGGAGTTTGCCAGTCAGCCAGACCGGGACCGCTCGGCTCTGCTACATCTGCGCAGCACTCACCTTCAGGTGCCCGTTCAGGTCCCGGTCCGGCTGACTGTCATACGATTTCTCCGGCGTCAGCATCTGGGCAGAGGAGCGGCTGAACTCCTCCATGAAAATGCGAGCGTCGGCTAACTCCAGCCCCATGCCTCCTCCGAGCTGCAGCGCGGAGAAGACACTTCCTGGATGGTGCAGCTGCTCTCCACGCCCCCCGCCCGGTGTGAGTTGTGAGTATTGTCTTCAAGGAGGGCGGGTCGGACTTGGAGGAGGGGGCGGGAGGCGGGGGGGGGGGAGGGGCGGTCGGTCGCTTGTGACCTGGGACTTTAAAAAAAAAAACAAAAAAAAACAAACCTTGCTCAGGTGCCGCCCCCCCGCAATGTCGCCGCCCCAGGCACGTGCCCTCGAGTGCCTAGTGGGAAATACGGCCCTGGGGTGATGACTTTTATTAGACTGACTGTCATTTGCACCGACCATTTAGGAAAATCTGATAAAAATGTAATTTGCATAATAATTTGGAACATAGTGTAATTAACCTAATGTGTGTACATTCCGTCATCCAATCCTCGCACAGAAACCATCCACATCATCTGTCCAGACACAAGGGCTTCTGTCATTTTCTGCCAAAGTCACATATTCCTCTCCATATAAAAAGCGGACATTATTTCAGTGTTACAATGCAGAGATGATGCTCCTGATGCATATGCATATGTTGTCATATAGTTAAATCACATCCTATGTGAAATCGACCTTCCAGCATCTAACTAGTTTGTGCTAATAGTGTTATGCAGACAGGAGTTCACATTTCCTAATCCAAATAGTTTGCGCTAACACTGTGTTGGAGTCAGGACTCAAGAGGTCACATTTACTAATCAAAATAGTTTGGACTAATATTGGGATGCAGGCACCAGGCCCCATTTCCTTATTCAGATCATTTAGGCTAAAAATGTATTGCAGTCAGGATTTATGAGGTCACATATCAAAATTGTTTTGGCTAATATTAAGGTGCAGGCACCAGGCCTCATTAACTAATCAAAATCATTTGGGCCAAAACTGTGTTGCATTGAGGACTCAGGAGGTCACATTTGCTAATCAAAATAGTTTGGGAAATATTGGTGTGCAGTCACCAGGTCACATTTCATAATCAAAATTGTATGTGATAATACTCTGGTGCAGGCCCCTGTTAGGTGCCAGGATTCTCCCACTGCACGGGGTAGATCCCAAGCCTTGTCTGCCTCTGTGGTCTCCCATTCTGCTATGGCCACAGTGGGAGCTGCTCAGCAAAGATGTTGGTCTCGGTGTTTTGCCCAGACTCATGCTGTTCGCTTGGTTACTGCTGGCTCTTCAGCGAAAGCTATAGTAGCTAGCAGTAGGCAGCGTCGGACAGGCGTTCCAGAGGCTAAGTCCAGAAATCATCCTACTGAGCATGCTTCTGAGGTGGCGACCTCTCATTGGTGGTTGGTCATCAGTTGCTCGTGTGATGCGGCAGTTCTGGATGGGTCCATGAGCAAGGTTCTGTCTGACTGGACTTGAACAGTAATATATAAAAGGTTTCCTGGAGCATGCGCCTGTGCGCTAAGATCATGTTTGTCATATGTATGTGTGGAACATACTGTAACAGTAGTGTGGACTTGTCTGCGTGTGCTCAGGGCAGGCGTATAGCCTTTAGAATTCTGGCACCTCCAGAGAGGAGTTTGGGTGAATTCAGGGCAGACGTAAAGCCTTTAGAATTCTTGCACCTCTAGAGAGGAGTTTGGGTGAATTCAGGGCAGGTGTATAGCCTTTAGAATTCCAGTACCTCTGGAGAGGAGTTCGTGTGTGTGCACATGCTGTGTTTGTGTCCACTACCTGTTCCTTGCCCCGAAGAGGGTTGCGTTCTCCTGTGAGGTTAACAGGGTTCGTATTTAGTGCCATACCTGCTCTGTTACTGTGTGCGAATAACACAGCTCTACTGTAGAGCACCTTTTCTATTGCTGTCTGTGAATGACATAGCTCTACTGCAGAGCACTTTTTCTGTTACTGCGTGCGAGTGACACAGTCTTGTGTTCTGTATACTGAGTGACGGTAAACTCAGTGAGAGCCAGCTATTGCTCACTGTGTGCTCCTCCAGTGTTCATATTAGCTGAAATTTTCTGTCTCTGCACAGTGGACCCTGGGTTGCGATCACACTTCATTATATGGGATCCACCAACCCTAACCCACCAGACCTCATTTCATAATCCAAATAGTTTGGGATAATACTCTTGTACAGGCACCAGTCCACATTTCATAATATAAATTGTTTGTGCTAATAATGTGTTGCAGGTACCAGACCTCATTCCATAATCCAAATTGTTTGTGCTAACAGTCTGGTGCTGATGTGGCACCCCTGTGGTCCAGTCGCCACATAAATGCTTCACCTCATGCAGAGGTGTGGGATTCTGCTCTCAGGTAAGGAGGGGGCATGGCACAGAACCCTAACACCAGCATTCAACACTGGACACTTCAGTCAGGGCATCTGGGTGTACCCTTGGGGAGGATGGCCTCATCCCAGGCTGGAGAGGATTAATAGGTAGAGGGTATGGGTGGAGAAAACAGAGATGTCATGGAAACAGTAGGGGTAGTCAAGAAAGATCTAGAAAGGTAGTCAGTAAGTGAGAGGAAGTGAAAAGAAGCAGATGTGCTGAGAAGGATCTCCCTGTAAGAGGGAGCTAGAGAGAAATAGCTGAAGGAAAGTGAAATGACAGAAGGTAGAGAAGGAAGGGGTCCTAGAGGCACGGGTAGTGAGAAGTCCACCCATGGGGCTCATACTCACGCTGACCAGAGTCAGGTGGAGGGTGGCCACATTCGCTGCAAAGGCAGTCATATAGTATCCAGGGCGACTCAGAGCTCACCGCCCGACAAGATCCGAGGCTGCTGGCTTGGGACACTGTGTGTCAGGCGCAGGGCAGGAGAGGCAAAGCCAGCACAGATAGACGGCAAGGAAAGGACATAAGAAAGAGGATGCTGGAAAGTGCACCCAAATTGCTTGAGAGCTGGCTGGACCACCTACTCAGAGGACACAGCACCCCGGCTGGTGCAACTAAGAACTGTGAGTAAAGCATTGGAGACTGCACACTGCTGTGTCCTCACACTTATTTACTGTGCCATCCACCATCTTTTTCAACCTAAGTGCCCTGGAACTAAAGCTCTACCTGTGGAGAGCTGTACCAACTCTGCTGCATCACCATCAGCCCCAGTGGTCTCTTTAAGCAGCGTCGGCTAACATCTCCTATTTGCCGAATACCACAGGTGGTGTCACAAACTATTTCCCTATAAACTTTATTTCCCCTTTATTTCACATTTACTTGGACGCTCAGGGCCATGGACCGAGTCACTGCTGCCGTGACCACATCCCCTTTAAGAAACGGCCCAGTACCCAGTATCCCACTGCAGTTGGGGGCTCTCCACAGGCACAAGACTTTGTTTCATAATCCAAATAATTTGGTATAATAATCTGGTTCAGGCACCAAGCCACATTTCATAATCAAAATCTTTTGTGCTAATTCTGTGGTCCCACCAGCAGTCCAACTTTCAGCATCTAAATTGTTTGTGCTAATTGTGTGGTCCAACCACCAGTCCACATTTCAACATAAAAATACTTTTGTGCTAATTCTGTTGTCTACTATATCAGCCAATTAATACTGATTATTAATTTAGTGTCAGGTTACTGAGAGGTCTGGGCATAGGGTTGTCAAACAGCTGGTTAATAAAGGGGGAGAGTACATCCAACATGAATGGGAAAAAGCAAGGTCATGGTTGAAGGGGGAATGGCTTGGTGTTCGAGTTGTACGTGGGTTGATGGTAATTCTACTGAAGGCTCTACTGAACAAACACCGGCTTGTCCTATCTAAAGACAAATGACAACTTGTGTTACTGGATGGGCTGCTCGACTCCCTTTCTTTGGCAGCCACACAGTAGTAAGCCTTCTAGATGAGGACCAGAAAGAGGATGTGCTCCAGTGGACAGTAGATGCTGCATCAAGTGGCCTCTTCTAGTCTTCCTCCACCTTAACATCACACACAGAACAGTCCTCATATGGGGCACCACAATTACCCTTGATTTTCCCTGTGTGACAACTCTCCAACCGCCCAACTGACACAGAGTACAAATTGCATAATTGTGCAGCATGGATGCAGGGCCGGCTCCGGGTTTTCATGGGCCCTGGGCGAAAGAGTCCTGGTGGGCCCCTTTAACACATACCACAATTCATAATGCACCGATACGGCAGAGAAATATAGGTATAGTACAATGCCAAAGATTTCACTTACTTCTTACATTACATGAGTAATATCTATTGTACATTCTACATTAGCTCAGAAACCAGACAGCATAGTCCTCTATATAGAATAATGAGCCCCATATATTGCTCCAAACAGAATAATGAGCCCAATATTATGCTCCATACAGAATAATGGGCACCACAGAGTGCTCCATACAGAATGAGCCGCATATATTGCTCAATACGGAATTGACCGCATATAATGCTCTATACAGTATAGTGAGCCACATATAATTCTCCATACAGTATATGATGGGCCCCATCTATTGCTCCATATATAATGGGCCTCATATAATGCTCCATACAGTATATGATCGGCCCCATACAGTACACTGAGTCCCATATATTGCTCCATACAGAATGGGCCCCATATAATGCTCCAAAAATAATTGGCCCCATAGGATGCTCCATGTATAATAGGCCCCATATAATGCTCCATATACAGTATTTCCATATAAAATGCTCCATGTATAATTAGTCCCATATGATGCTCCATATATTATTGGCCCCATAAGATGCTCCATATAGAATTAGCCCCATATAATGCTCCAAATATTTTTTAAAAAATGAAATACTCACCTCTCGTTGCTTGTCGCTGCTCTGCTCTGGACTCCTCAGCATCTTCCTGCTCTGTGCTGCGACTGCTCAGGCAGAGGGCGCGCACTGGTGACGTCATCGCGCCCTCTGACCTGAACGTCACAGTCAGAAGATGGAAGACGCTACAGTGCTGGAACTGGGAGAGGTAAGTATTGCAAGTGCCAGAGCCCGGAGCAGGCGGGGGGTCCACTCACGGGGGTCAGCACTAGCACGCCAGTGTCCCTGAGGGCGAGTGGGCCCCCTGCCTGTTCAGGGCCCCGGCACTTGCCCGGGTGCTGACGCCAGCCCTGCATGGATGTGTAGGGCAGAGCCTGGAACAGGACTTGGACCAGCATTTATAGCTAAACATTGATCAGTAACAGGTGGATGAATGACAGGTGTTGGCCTGGTGCTCTGGGAGTCCTGCCAAATTCTGGCAACAAGCATGAAGGAGACCCATCCTGGAGTCCAAACATTTCCAAAAATTGGTGGCAGTCACCACTAAAGTGTCATCAATTTCCACAGGGTAGAAATAGGGGCTCTGACACTCCTTCCACTACAAGCAAGCCATCAGATGGAGACACAATTTGGAGTCTCCACATTTCAAAAAAGAGTAACATCAGCAGCAGTAGCAACAGCAGGTAGAGAAGCCATGGTAAAGGTGTTACAGACTGCAATAAAGCAAGTTCAATGCAGCACACTAAAAACTACAACATTGCCTAGTCTGCCAAGTCTGCAAGTGGGATGCAAAAGTCATTGACGATCCATGAGTTGTTCATCTGTATGAAAGTTAGGCTGTCTACACTTTCAGGGGGCAGCCGGATGAGCTTATCCATCAGAACACCACCAGCGGCGCTTACGACACGTTCTGAGAGGATGCTGGCTGACGGGCATGACTAAACTTCCAATGCATGACAGGTGAGTAGTGATGAGCGAGCATGCTTGCCACTACTCTTTACTCGCCCGAGCATCTCACTGCTCCAGATGCTAGAAGCTCACCCAGTATTTCCGGGGTTACGCGGCGAGAGCTTAGGTCCCGTCCTGCATGCTTGGTGCTCTTTATAGAGCCAATTAACATGCAGGGATTGTCTGCCACACACTGTAATGCCACGGCCATGTTGGTTGTGGCATTACTGTGATTGGCTGGTGTACAGCGTCATCAGATCTATGTCAGACACGGTGTCGCCATGCTCGTCACAGTCTACTACGGAATCAGGCAGATTAGGAAGAGTTGCTGCTGCGCTAGGGAGAGATTTGCTTGGTTCATACTTAGTGTGGGTATACCATATATTATACACTATCTCTATCTATCTGAGGACTAATAAAGCTGCATAGATATCAGTGCTAGGCAGGTAGGCAATGTATGTGGCAGACTGCAGTGCATATAGCAAGAGGGTCCATTCCAGTTCTGCCTGCTGCTGCTGCTATTACAGATATTTCTTGACATAGCCCCATGTATCAGGAGCCAGAAATAATTTTTTGCCGGCCAGTTATTTAAAACTGTGGTTTGTCCGTCACATGGATCAGAGATAAAAAGTGCCCTCCAAATTCTGC
This sequence comes from Ranitomeya variabilis, assembly GCF_051348905.1. NCBI lineage: Eukaryota > Metazoa > Chordata > Amphibia > Anura > Dendrobatidae > Ranitomeya > Ranitomeya variabilis. The sequence continues at coordinate 1,151,082,174 of NC_135232.1, forward strand.
CATTTCAGGCCTCCCTTTAAATTTTGTTACAGTGTGTTGGCGAAGTTATTGAAACAGATTGCTGGTAAAAATAGTTACCTACAGGCCAGCAGTAATGCAGCTGCTAGGCAGTTGCAGGCAACCTCCACCAGGGGGCGCAGGTGAGGGGAAAAAGGCAGCACTCACTGTATTGAACCACAGTGCAAAGCGAGGAGCGCCATCAGGAGGCGGAAAAGTAGTCAGACAGGCCAGTCAGCAACAAACAGGAAGAGGAAGTGCCAGAGGTCACAGCAATGCACGAGGTCAGAGACAAGCCAGAATTCGGAACCAGATGGGAGAGCGGGATCCAAAACGTGAGACAAATGACGTAGTCGGGGTACAAGACAGAGAGTCAAAGCCAGACGGGAAATGTAGTAACAGAGACGGAAAGCAGGAGGCAGAGTTCAAAATACAAGCCGAGTCTTAACCCCTTTCTGACCTCGGATGGGATAGTACGTCCGAGGTCAGATCCCCTGCTTTAATGCAGGCTCCGGCGGTGAGCCCACATCAAAGCTGCGACATGTCAGATGTTTTGAACAGCTGACATGTGCCCGCAATAGCCGCGAGTGGAATCACGATCCACTTGCCGCTATTAACTAGTTAAATGCCGCTGTCAAACGCTGACAGCGGCATTTAACTACCGCGCAGCCGGAAATGCGCTTATCGGTGACCCCGTCACATGATCGGGCATCAGCAATGCGTCGGCATAGTAACCAGAGGTCTCCTTGAGACCTCTATGGTTGCTGATGCCGGCTTGCTGTGAGCGCCACCCTGTGGTCGGCGCTCATAGCAAGCCTGTAATTAAGCTACATAGGAGCGATCTGATGATCGCTGCTATGTAGCAGAGCCGATTAGGCTATGCCAGCTTCTAGCCTCCCAAAGAGGCTATTGAACAATGGCAAAAGTTAAAAAAATTAAAAAAAATCTGAAATAAATAAAAAAAATATAAAAGTTTAAATCACCCTTTCACCCCATTCAAAATAAAACAATTAAAATAAAATCAAACCTACACATATTTGGTATTGCCGCGTTCAGAATTGCCCGATCTATCAATAAAAAAGGATTAACCTGATCGCTAAATGGCGTAGCGAGAGAAAATTTAAAAACGCCAAAATTAAGTTTTTTGGTCGCCGTGACATTGCATTAAAATGTAACAACGGGCGATCAAAAGAACGTATCTGCACCAAAATGGTATCATTAAAAATGCCAGCTCAGCACACAAAAAATAAGCCCTCACCCGACACCAGATCACGAAAAATGGAGACGCTACAGGTATCGCAAATGGCGCAATTTTTTTTTTTAGCAAAGTTTGGAATTTTTTTTCACCACTTAGGTAAAAAATAACCTAGACATGTTTGGTGTCTATGAACTCGTACTGACCTGGAGAATCATAATGGCAGGTCAGTTTTAGCATTTAGTGAACCTAGCAAAAAAGCCAAACAAAAAACACGCATGGGATTGCACTTTTTTTGCAATTTCACCGTGAAGCGATGGCCCGGGGACCACCACGGTGCAGGAAGACTACTGTACACAAGACGAGGTGCAAACAACAAAGGATAGGTTTATTGGGAGACAGGGAATGGAAGGGACAAGGAAGGTGCAAACAGGGGTTTACAATAGCAAAAGATAATGCACATGAGTCAACTTGTCTATAAAATAGCCCAATACTTAAGCAATTGCAAACTCAGAATGTATCCAATAATCAACTTTACACAATAAAACATATATATATCGATGCTACTCTGCATATAATCTCCCTGGCCTTTACTACACAGGCCACACGGCTACCGTGCTCTAACTGATGAAGCCTGCACTAGGCCCTAACTGGTGCACCCGACAGGAACAGACTCATGGTGACGTTGGGGACACAGGTCCAGTCCCAGGGGGCCCCCGAAGTCCAAAACGGTGGTGCGCACGGATCCCTGTCGGCTCTGTAAAGTGTGGTCTTGTCGTTGCTGCTGGAAACCGTAAGTCTCCTTCTCACTATCTTCGTGGCTTCACAAACCAGTGCAGAACAGCCACCCTTCGCTGTAACCGGGAACGTCTCTTTAGCAAACGCAGTTCGTCTCAAGCTGTGTAATCTTTGCTGCAGCCCAGGACTCTTCCTTGCAGACCGAACAGCACACAAAGTTCTCTCTCTCTTCTTTCTAGTAGCTTCCTCTCCTCACGCTGCTTCAGCTCCACCCCTTCCACAGCCCCGACCAGTTCATAGCAAACACAAGAGCAGGGGAGAACAGCAGAACATACCATCACATCAGACAAGGGGATGCAGCCTCTTAAAGTGACAACGTGTTTCTTATTATCCATAACAGCACCACCCTCTTACAACCGCACTTAGAATTTTTTTCCCATTTTCTAGTACACGACATGGTAAAACCAATGATGTCGTTCAAAAGTACAACTCGTCCTGCAAAAAATAAGCCCCCACATGGCCATATTGACGGAAAAAAAAGTTATGGCTCTGGGAAGGAGGGGAGCGAAAAACGAACATGGAAAAACGGAAAATCCCAAGGTCATGAAGAGCTTAAAGTGTAGGAAACCACCAAACACACACTAAGGGTATGTGCACACGCTGCGGATTTTGCTGCGAAACCGCAGCGTTTCCGCAGCTGCGGATCCGCAGCGGTTTTCCATGAGTTTACAGTACAATGTAAACCTATGGGAAACGAAATCCGCAGTGCACATGCTGCGAAGAAAAACGCGCGGAAACGCAGCGTTTTATATTCCGCAGTATGTCAATTCTTTGTGCGGATTCTGCTGCAGGTTTACACCTGCTCCAATAGAAATCTGCAGGTGAAAACGCGCAGAGGAAACCGCAATAGAAACCGCTATAAATCCGCAGTAAAAACCGCAGCGGTTTTGCACTGAGGATTTATCAAATCCGCTGCAAAAGATTCTGCAATGGAATCCGCAGCGTGTGCACAAGCCCTAAGTCAGGGACCGGTAATGGGTCAGGCATAAATATTGGTAATCAGAGGCAGAAGGATCACTAGGGTATACGGGTCAGCTGCCAGGGACTGGAACTATCACTGACACATGCTACCAGGAGAGGCACCAATAAATAGCCACCCACAAACCAAAGAGAGGCAGGAAAGGTTAACCCCACCATATCCAGGCCGGGGAAAGAAAAGCAAGAAGCAAACCTCAACCTGGATCATGACAGTACCCTCCTCTCAAGGGGGGGCCACTGGACCCCCAGGTTTCCCAGGATACCAAGCATGAAACGCCCAAACTAACCGATCCGTATGGACCGATCGTGGCAGAACACAGGACCAATCCTCAGGACCGTAACCTTTCCAGTGGATCAGATATTGGAGTGAGGGACAGACCTTGCGAGAGTCCACAGTCTGCTCTACCTCATACTCACTCTGACCATCCACTGAATTAAAAGGACCCCCCGGGGAGATCACGGCAAAAATACTCGGGTCTCCCATAGACTTACATTGGGCTCCTTGTTCTGGCCGAGTACCCGAGTATACCAATCTGCTCGACCCGAGCATTTTTGTGCTCACTCATCACTAATGCCTACCCTTGGAAGCTGTATGAAATTAATTTGAGGTAGCTGAAGCAGGTACAATTATTTATAGCCCTGTCTCTGAGCTGTTGCTAGGGACAAACATATCTCGTTGGACACATTCTGGGTTCAAATCTATGAACCTGTGTTCGCCCCTCCATTTTGTTATTTACTTTCATCGGTGGATTCACATTTTTTATTTATTGGTTTGATTTCATTATGATTTATCTTTATTTATCTTTATGTCTCCTCATTCTCCACCACTAGATCACCATGCTTAACGTCTTCTGTGCCGCTACAGGCAGTCCATTTGTGGGCAAGGGTGTCTATGATGCCAATAGTATGTTTTTAACAAATGTATCCCCCTTGTGGAAATGTTTGTCAGCCCATGCACTGCGTGTAATAGCTTTATAAGTCTAGGAGACACACTGCTTTACATTGGGCCTAGTTTTTAATGAGAAAGATGAGAGAAAGCTAGACCACTATATGAAGTGCACAGAAGACGTTAAACCTGGTGATCTAGTGGTGGAGAATGAGGAGATATTGCTGAAAGCCTCATTAAACACTAAAGAATAATGAGTTTTTGGTGCAGAGCTAATGACTCAATAAGCTAATGCCGGGGTGCAGATCAGTGGTCATAAATAGTAATGAAAAAGAAGAGAGGAAGCAAGACCACTATATCAGGTGCACACCACCAATACATTATAAAAAGGAAAAAGCTTTATTGACAACATGAATAAAAACATTTAAAAAACAATCAAACAACCCGCATGAACCCTGCTTACTGTTTTTGAATCCTACGGCGTAGTTCTTGTGAGGTCTGGCCCACATAAATCTGTGGACATTGGCAAACATTCCGTGTGGGATGCATGAATGGACAGATGTTGCAATCCCCACAGGGAAAAGAACCCTTCAAACTGATGCCCTGATTTAATTTATAAGTGGGTCTGGTATAGTGACTCCTCGTAAGGATGTCTCTCAGGTTAGGTGATAACGGTCATAAGCGGTTGTTTGCCCACCACCCGAGCCGTCTGTAAGTCCGTACTCAGAATCATCCAGTGTTTTTGTAAAATATGTCTTACCTGTGACCAGTGCGTGTCATAACTTGTGATGAATCAAGTCTGGTTGTCCATAGGTTTCTTGGTAGAGATAAGTAAAGATGATTGTGCCTGCAGATTCGCCCTCTGGTAGCCCCGAGATCTACATTTATTGGGGTAGCTCCTCTTTTTAAATCTCTCAGTGGGCTCATGTGCCTCTCTACAAAAATCCTGGTCATCAGTACAATACTTCCTGACTCTTAGAAATTGCCCGACAGGGACGCCCTTCTTGATATGTAATGGGTGGAAGCTACGGTATTTCAGCAAGCTATTGGTAGCGATTAGCTTGCGATATAAAAAGGTGGCACATGATCTTGAGATCCAGGAAACTGGCTGAACAAGATGAGAAGGTGTGAGTAAGAAAGATATTGAGACAGTTGTCATTTACAAAGCCTAGAAAGGACAAGCATTCTTCTGGGGAGCCAGACCAGATGAAAAAGATGCCATCTATAAATCTTGACCAATGTCATACCTTGTCCTGGAACCATTTGGAAGTATAGAACAACTGTGGCCTCCCACCAACCCCAAAAAAGACTAGCAAAAGCCGGGGCACACCGCGCCTCCATTGCCATGCCAGAAACTTGGAGGAAGAACGTCCTGTCAAATAAAAAGAAATTATGCTTAAGGGCAAAATCAAGCAGATCACAGAGAAAAGAGTCATGCATTCTATCGGAATCATATTGTTGGTCCAGAAAGAAAAGCACTGCCTGCATGCCATCGTCATGATTGATGTGTGAGTGCAATGATTTTTTTCCCCCCAGTGAATATATCCTGTGGATTCCACACTCTATACAATTATTTGGGGATTCTTCTGTGACAGAGTGTGCCTGTTTTGTAGTCGTCCACTTTGAGTACTATTTCAGGATTAATCGAGGCTAGATATAATGGTTTACATGTGTCCATATTATATATTGATCTATTTATTAATACATGGTTTCTATCTATATATTTTTATATATATGATTTCCTGCACAAGGTGTGGAAGCAGGGTTCATGCGGGTTGTTTGATTGTTTTTTAAATGTTTTTATTCATGTCAGTAAAGCTTTTTCCTTTTTATAATGTATTGGTGGTGTGCACCTCATATAGTGGTCTTGCTTCCTCTCTTCTTTTTCATTACTATTTATGACCACTGATCTGCACCCCCTGCATTAGCTTATTGAGTCATTAGCTCTGCACCAAAAACTCAATATTCTTTAGTGTTTAATGAGGCTTTCAGCAATATCTCCTCATTCTCCACCACTAGATCACCAGGTTTAACGTCTTCTGTGCTGCTACAGGCAGTCCATTTTTTTTGCAAGGATGTCTGTGATGCGCATAGTATGTTTTTAAAAAATGTACCCCCCTTGGGGAAATGTTTGTCAGCACATACACTTAGTGTATGGGCATTACAAGTCTAGGAGACACACTCCTTTAAATTGGGCCTAGTTTTTAATGAGGCCTTCCTCCACCTCTCATCATTTTTCACCACTAGATCACCAGGGTTCACATGTTCCGTGCTGCTACAAACAGTCATTTTTTTGTCAATGGTGTCTATGATGCTCATAGTATAGTTTTAAAACATTTAAACCCCGTGGGCTTTACAAATCAAGGAGACCCTCTCCTTTGCAATGGGACAGTTTTTTTATGAGGCCCTCCTCTATGTTTCTTCGAAGGGGGGATTGGGGTGCGTGCAAATTTGGGTCAAGGTGGCCCTTGCATTCAGTACATAAGGAAACAATATGGCAGGACCAACTAAAGAATGTGAAGAGGGTTTTCCTGTGGCCATCCAGTCCCTGGGTTCAAAGGCTTATTGGGGTGCATATGACTTGATAGCAGGCCAGGCCTTGCATTCAATGCAATTTTTTTCAGGAAGCCTTCCTGTACCTCTCGTGAAAGGGGTATTGGGTGCGTTATAATTCTTGGCAGCCCAGCCACTCACTGCATAGGCAATAACAGCAAAGGAGACCCACTGTTTAATAATGGCCCTTTAAGAAAGGTAATGCCGCCTGATGCCCCTCTAAAAATAGACTCTGTGAATTTAAGAGTCCCTCCTTCATAAATGAAACAAGATGGGTCTGCTTATGTGTCACACACCACATGGCCAGCTAGGGGTGTTACATGTTACAATGACATTTCCCAGTGAATGCATTTGTAGTGGTTGAAAGCAATGTTAAAGGTGAAAAACGCTGCGTGTGAACATAGCCCAAGTGGTGGTGGAATATTTTGGTCTGGGGTTAATTATTTTGCCTTATACCCAAGTCATTACCCTGGAAAGGATGTACCTTAACATATTTCCCAGCAAAATCCATTTTGGTTACGTTTTTGTATGTTTTTTGGTGCACCTGTAAAAATAGCATGAACCTCTGACAATATTGCTCAAAGCTGTGACCTAGGAGTCAGGAATGCTTCCAGGGACGATCCCCATGATGTTCCTGTGTCATTTGAGCAGTGTTTCCCTCATTTTCAGATATTTTTAGATGTTAAAAGGACCCCCGGGGGGATCACGGTAAAAATACTCGAGTCTCCAATAGACTTACATTGGGCTCGTTGTTCTGGTCGAGTACCCGAGTATTCCAATTTGATCGACCCGGGCAACGAGCACCCGAGCATTTTAGTGCTTGCTCATCACTAGTTCTGATCCATGCTGCAAGTTTCACCTCATAGTAATTTTTATCAATCAATGCAGCATGTGTGGCACCCCAGGAGTTCGGGTACCACAGTAGTGCTGTCTTCCTCACGGTGAGGATAGTGCTATGTCTGGAGACAAGTGAGATTTCCTTTGGTAGGTTTACACACACACAACACCTTCCACTTACAGGCCAGGAGGGGGAGCTCCAAGCCCTGTTTTTCGGCAGCTTCCCTCAATAAAAATCCTGTTTTGGAGGCGGAGAGAGCTCAGTTTGTAGCAGAAGTCTGTGTGCGAGGACAGACAGGAATGGAGCACAGAGGAGAGTGAAAGCTCCAAGAGGCCACAAGCAGGCCTCTGAAGAGTATCAGTGCAAGAATCCGGGTACTGGGTGCCCGAGGCTTTTGTGGATTATAAAGCACAGAATAGAACCAGAGGGTATTGTTCTACAAGGACTTTGCCCATAATTACCTGTGGCACAGCAGCACCTAGGAGCCTGGAGTCACCGAGAACAGACCAGTTCACACGGCCCGAGCTGCCTGCCATACAGGTACCTGTCCTAGGACAGCAGAACGATTATTGTTGAGACACTCAGTGGAAGCAGGGACTTAGAGACAGAAAGCCCAGAGTGGTAGGTTCCCACGTGACTTACCCAGGGGAACTTGCTTGTCTCTGGACTGCCCAGACTTCTCTGCCTGCCCTGTGATCTGGTGCTCTGGACTGTGGATGCTGAAGTCTTCAGTAAAGGTAAAGAGACTGCAACCTTGTATCCTCGTTCTTCTCTGCACCTCACACCATTCACTATCTACACACCGGGAGCCCTGGGGATATACTTCACCTGTGGGAAGATATACCATCTAGCTGCCATAACATCACCCCAGTGGACCCCCCTAAAGCAGCGTCGGTCACCCTGACCGAATACCACAGGTGGCGTCACGAACATAAACTTTATCTTTTAAAAGACCTTTCCCTTTTACATGGGCGCCCTGGACCACGGACCGGGTTGTAGCCACCGTGACATCCCCCTGTGAAGTACCGGACCCGGTACCGAGTAACCCCTGGCCCGTGGGGTGACTCATCGTGGTGTCACAAACAGGATCTACCGACCCTGAAAATTTCGTCATGTGCACCTAACGGACTGTGCCTAACTGTTTTGTGCCAGAGACTGTGTATTGTGAATTGCTGCCAAAATCCACCATTGCCGTGCCGCGTTGAGTGCGAGGAGGAGGAGACATACCTTCGTGGGAGAAGCCAGCCATAAAGAGCACAAAGCCGAAAAACAGGTGCCGTGCTGCAGCCTGGAGCACCAGAAGAGAAGCCATCGTACAGTGGAGCCGCAAGAAAAGACGCTGTAAAGTGCCAAACGGAGCACCGGATACACCACCGCAGATTCCAGAGAGGAGATGCCGGCTTCTACCAGGTCAGCAAGGGGAGGAGCCATGTCCAAGGGGAGTTGGTGGAGGTCTCAGCTCAACTCATAGCACCCCCAAGCCTAGCAGCGGACGAACCTGCAGGCCCAGTGATGCCCCCAGGCCCCGCGATAGACATAGCCGCTGGCCTTGTACCACCGCCAGGTCCCGCAGAGCCCGCAGCTCCGATCAGCCAGCCGGATGCTGCCACAGCTACAGCGGCCATCATGCCCCTCTCCATGCCGTACATACCTGGAGCTGCCTGGCTCCTGCAATATTCTGGAGAATCGCATACGTTAGCTGACTTTAAAGAAAGACTCTGTAGCCTGTTTGAAGTGTATCCCCTGACAGAGCATCAGAAGATTCATATTCTAACTGGCCAACTGTCTGGAGCAGCCCTGAGAGAGGTAAAATCCTGGCCGAATGTGGATAAAAGGACTGTGCAGCAGATCTTTGCTAAGCTCAAAGTTACTTTTGACACCTGCACCGCTGCAGAGATAAAAATGAAGTTCTTGGGGTGTAAACAAAAAGCCCAAGACAGCATATGGGACTATGCACTTAATTTGCAGGAGGCACTCCGGGCTGTTGAACAAGTAGATCCTAACAGCGTACAGGACGCCAATAAACTTTTGAAAGAGCAGTTCATTGAGGGGCTTCTATCTCATACCCACAAGGCTCAATTATGTATTCTGGCTTTACAAAACCCCAACCTAGACTTTGCGCAATTTAAGGACAACGCCATCCGGGTGTTGCACGAACTTCCACCCAGCCGTGCAGTACCTCCTAAGTGACCAGCCCTTACCTACCACCAGGAGGTGGCGCCATATCCTCAAGTCCCTGCTGAGGCTGATGCCCAGGTCCTCGATGAGGATTCTCCAGCAGGACTACGTCTCCAGATGCAGGAGCTTACCAACCACTTTGCTGCATTAGCTCGGACCGTGCAGTTCCTACTGGAGGCCCCCAAGGAGAAGATCAAGCTGGCTTCCAGACCGGAGGATATCCCTTGGCGATGACAGAAGAGGATCCCGCTGACCAGAGGGAGAGATGACGATCGCTATCATCAGGATGGACGACCCATCTGCCGCCGCTCCAACCAAGCAGGCCACATTGCAAGGTACTGTCATTTAAACGAGCAACCCCTGGGGCAGAGGGCCAATCCCCAGGAGTAGGACTACCAGGACCAAACAACTAGCAAGCCAAATACGTTGGAGGACGACCTGTTCTCCCCATTGTGATCAACGGTATCACCGTGAACGCTTTGTTGGACAGTGGTTCTCAGGTGACAACTAGGCCTTACATTCTATATAAATGTCATTGGGCTGACACAGACATTACCCGTGGCCCTGATGATGATTTCACTATAGTAACCAGTAATGGTCAGCCATTACCACAAGTGGGATACAAAGATGATCACCATTAAAGTGGGATGGGTAGAGTTGAAGTCCCAAGGGATTGTGATTGTTGATATTGATCGACGTGAATGTAATTCCATGATGACCATTGTCTTGTTACAGCAGGTGGCCGAAACAGCTGGTTCCAGTGAACAGAGAGTCCTACAGAAAGAAATCAGGGCTCTGGTACAAAGACAACAGGTAGGACTGTCTGGTGGAGAAATTGGCAGAGTCACAGTGAGTGATCCAATCCCCATTGCAATACCCCCCAGAAGTGAAATGTTGATATGGTGTCGGGCATCAATAGGTATCAGAGGTAAAGACTACCAGGCGCTAGTAGAGCCTGTGTATTCTGATAGTAGGTATATGATCCTGACAGCCAGAGGGGTGGTTGAAGTCCGCAAAGGGAGTGTACCAGTACGTGTTCTCAACTGTGGAGAGAAGAAAGTTCACTTATCCAGATATGCCACAATTGCCAAACTGTTTACTGTCAATAACAATGTAATATAGGCGGCAGAACCCTTGGTCCCATCAACCCAGGTGGAGGACAAGGGCTCTGCAGGTCAAATGGAAGATTGGTGTCAAAAATTACATGTGTATACTGATTCTACACCTTCATACCATAAACAAGGGGCTTACAGGGTGGTTCAAGAGTATGAACGAGTCTTCAGTAAACACTCCCTAGATTTTGGGCAGGTAAAAGGGGTACAACATCACATCCCCACGGGTAGTCATCCACCCATCAAGGAGAGGTAACGGCCTGTACCTCCAGCTCATTACAAGTGTGTCAAAAGTAGTGTTGAGCGATACCGTCCGATACTTGAAAGTATCGGTATCGGAAAGTATCGGCCGATACCGGCAAAGTATCGGATCCAATCCGATACCGATACCCGATACCAATACAAGTCAATGGGACTCAAGTATCGGACGGTATTCCTGATGGTTCCCAGGGTCTGAAGGAGAGGAAACTCTCCTTCAGGCCCTGGGAACCATATAAATGTGTAAAAGAAAGAATTAAAATAAAAAATATCGCTATACTCACCTGTCCGACGCAGCCGGGACTTCAGCGAGGGAACCGGCAGCGTTGTTTGTTTAAAATTCGCGCTATTACTTGGTTACGTGAATTCCCGGCTTGTGATTGGTCAGGTCGGCCATGTTGCCGGGACGCGGACCAATCACAGCAAGCCGTGACGAAATTACGTCACGGCTTGCTGTGATTGGTCCGCGTCCCGGCAATATGGCCGCCCTGACCAATCACAAGCCGTGACGTCACGGGAGGCTGGACACACGCTCATTTTAAAATGGGCGCGTGTCCAGCCTCCCGTGACGTCACGGCTTGTGATTGGTTGCGCCGCGGTCAACCAATCACAAGCCGGGAGGCTGGACGCGCTCATTTTAAAATGGGCGCGTGTCCAGCCTCCCGTGACGTCACGGCTTGTGATTGGTCAGGGCGGCCATATTGCCGGGACGCGGACCAATCACAGCAAGCCGTGACGTAATTTCGTCACGGCTTGCTGTGATTGGTCCGCGTCCCGGCAACATGGCCGACCTGACCAATCACAAGCCGGGAATTCACGTAACCAAGTAATAGCGCGAATTTTAAACAAACAACGCTGCCGGTTCCCTCGCTGAAGTCCCGGCTGCGTCGGACAGGTGAGTATAGCGATATTTTTTATTTTAATTCTCTCTTTTACACATTTTAACATTAATGTTGTTCCGATACCCGATACCCGATACCACAAGAGTATCGGAATCCCGGTATCGGAATTCCGATACAGCAAGTATCGGCCGATACCCGATACTTGCAGCATCGGAATGCTCAACACTAGTCAAAAGTATGTTGAGAGAGATGAAGGAGGCTGGGGTAATCAGAGATAATTGTTGGCTTGAAGTTGGCTCTCACGGGATGAGAAGTACTGGCCTACCCAGAATATGACCAACTGTTTGTGCTGTACACGGATGCCAGCAACGTGGGATTGGGAGCAGTACTGTCCCAACTACAAAAAGGCAAAAAGAGAGTAATCGCATATGCCAGCAGGAAGCTGCACCCCACGAAAGGAACCCCAAAAATTACAGCTCCTTTAAGCTGGAATTCCTCGCCATCATCTGGGCAGTGACAGAGCGGTTCAAGCATTACCTGGCTTCTGCAAGATTCACAGTATACATGGACAACAATCCGCTGACTCACTTAGAGACTGCAAAACTCAGTGCTTTGGAGTAGCGATGGATGGCTCGGTTGTCCAATTACCACTTCACCATCAAATACCGTGCAGGGCACAAGAATGCCAATGCAGATGCGTTGTCCAGAATGCCCAACCTACCAGACATAGGAGAGGATCCAGAAGAACTTGAAGAAGAGCTGCCAGCGTTCCATCGCCCAGGAGAGACTCAATACTCTCATTATGTGAGAAGCATACGAAAAACAAACGCGAAGCCATGCTGAATCCGTTGCCCCACCATGGATGGGCAGAAACGCAGGATAGTGACCCCGCAATCCATCTGGTAAAAGAACTGCTGGCACAGGCAGACTCGCACCCTGGTCCAGATGATCCACAAGAGACACAGTGACTCTGGAAGGAAAAAGGTAAACTATTCATCTACGATGTTCAGCTGCGCAGAAGAAACATTGATCCACGCACACATGAGCCAGTCTGGCAGATAGTGGTCCTAAGACGAGATGCACCCATGGTTCTAGAAGCGTGCCACGATGGAGCAGGACACTTTGGATGGAAGAAATTGGAGATCCTGTTACGTGGAAGATTCTACTGGCCTGGCATGAGGAAAACCATCGAAAAGTGGTGCCGTGAGTGTGGCCCATGTAGTCTGCGCAGAAAGGACCGTGACAGCCAAGGGGCTCCCCTACGGCCCATAGTCACCAAAAAGCCACTTGAATTGGTGGCCTTAGACCATGTGAAGCTAACCCCAAGCCGGTCAGGCTATGTCTACACTTTGACTATTGTGGATCACTACTCCAGATTCCTGGTGGTTGTACCTGTCAAGTATCAGACAGCCAAGGCAGCAGCCAAAGCCTTTCAACAGTACTTCTGTGGACCCCATGGATACCCTGAGAAGGTGCTCACTGACCAAGGTCCAGCCTTTGAAGCGGAGGTATTCTGGGAATTCTGCCACCTGTACGGATGTAAAAAGATCAGAACAACTCAGTACCACCCACAAACAAATGGAATGTGTGAGAAAATGAATCAGATAGTGATTGATCTCCTGAAGACATTGCCTTCACACGAAAGGAACTTATGGCCAGAAAAGTTACCAGATTTGATAGACTTATACAACTATGTCCCAGTAAATTCCACCAACTATATGCCAGCATACTTAATGAGGGAAGATCCAGTCAACTACCTGTTGATCTAGACATGGGAGTCTTAACCCCAGAAGATATCTCACCAGACACTGATTGGGAAACTGAGAGAAAAGAAAAGTATCGCCAAGTGCAAGAATCCGTAGAGAGAAGTTTAGCACAATTCAGACAAAAGCAAGAAAGAGACTTTAACCAACATGCTCCTGCAAGTCCCTTGTCACAATGTGAACAAGTGCTCAAGCGTAAAAGGAGATTACACAAACTTGATGACCAGTGGGAAGCAGAACCTTACACTATTCTACCTTCCAACTTTGACAACACGAAAGTCTGCCTTATCAGCAAAGATGAAGGAGAAACATCGATGGCAGTATCCAGAGACCATCTCAAAATATGCCCTGATAAATTGAGAAACAGAGAAACAGACCCAGGAACATCTCCACCCATGGAACCAGAGGAAAAGAAGATTAGCACTGTACTTGGAGATTTTCCCCAGTCTTGGACTCAAGTACATGAGGCCATCGTGATACCTGTCTTGACTTTTCCCCAGCTGGAAATACCAGAACAAAATGTGATTCCAGACCATCCTGAACCAGAAGAGACTCTGCACCAACAGGTTCAAGTAGCAAATGTCACCCCAGCAGTGGAACCATAAAATCCACCCTCTGCTATTGGTGAATCTGTTAGACCTATGGTGAATCTAAGAAGGCACAGACTCTTGCCCAACTTACCTACACAATGCAGGCCTACAGATAGTACACACACTAGTGGGTCCACTACAGTAACAGCAGACATGTTAGATCAGGAACTATGCAGGTCTACTCGTAGTACCTAAGGTCAAATACCAGCTCATTACAGGGACTAAAAATGTCAATAATTACTGTTCATGGTTTGAATTATTTGTTTTAATCTGTTACAGGTTTAAAATGGACATTGAGGTAATGGACAATGCTTACCCAAAAACTTTCATTGTAAATAGTTTGGCACCCTCATGGTGCACACTGGTTCTGCCCATTTGCGGTGTGGGTAGAGCCTACGTTTGTTTTATCGACCAAAGACAATACCAGATGTACTTTTAAAAAACTTTTGTTTTGCAATGTTCAAGTGTCCTCACCTCCCATAAAGGGAAGCCAAAGATTATTATTGGTCAAATGTTTATCAAATTGTTTGTATTATTTAACTTGTATTTTATACAAAAAAACCCTGTTTGGGAAAGAAGAACAGACAAATCGCGGCGTGTAAACACAATATTATAGTCTTTAAAGGGTGCACAATTTTATGCACTCACCTGATAAAAGACTTAAATGGCTTTAGATTATGTATCCTCAAAATTCCCTCTGAGATTCTTTTCAATATACAGGGCTTGCAGCTTGCCTCGGGTGGATCCAAGTGAAAGAGCCAGAGTAAGGCTCACACAGGATGAGTAATTCAATCCAGCCCATGAATGGCAGCGCTTCCCAGGACTCACATTCAAAGATGATATCTCATATTTTTTTATTTCATAACTTTTATCCCAGCCTCAGAAACTTGATTTGGGGTGTCTGAAAATCAAGTTTCTGAGGCTGGGATAAAAGTTATGAAATAAAAAAATATGAAATGTCATCTTTGAATGTGAGTCCTGGGAAGCGCTGCCATTCATGGGCTGGATGTGCTTTACTTGAATTAACTTGTATTTTGTTATTCTCTTTTCCCAGTCTAGGAGTACTGGATTTAATGGGGGGGGGAATGTGGCACCCCAGGAGATTGGGTACCACAGTAGTGCTGTCTTCCTCACGGGGAGGATAGTGCTATGTCTGGAGACAAGTGAGATTTTCTTTGGTAGGTTTACACACACACAACACCTTCCACTTCCAGGCCAGGAGGGGGAGCTCCAAGCCCTGTTGTAGGGCAGCTTTCCTCAATAAAGATCCTGGTTTGGAGGCGGAGAGAGCTCAGTTTGTAGCAAAAGTCTGTGTGCGAGGACAGACAAGAGTTTAGCACAGAGGAGAGTGAAAGCTCCTAGAGGCCACAAGCAGGCCTCTGAAGAGTAGCAGCGCAAGAACCCGGGCACCAGGAGCCCGAGGCTTTTGTGGATAATAAAACAGAGCAGAACCGGAGGGTATTGTTCTACAAGGACTTTGCCCATAATTACCTGTGTCACAGCAGCACCTAGGAGCCTGGAGTAACTGAGAACAGACCCCAGTTCACATGGCCCGAGCTGCCTGCCATACAGGTACCTGTCCTAGGACAGCAGAACGATTAAAGACCTTGTTGAGACACTCAGTGGCAGCAGGGACTTAGAGACAGAAAGCGCATAGTGGTAGGATCCCACCTGACGTACCCAGGGGAACTCGTATGTCTCTGGACTGCCCGGACTTCTCTGCCTGCCTTGTGATCTGGTGCACCTGGACTGTGGATGCTGAAGTCTTCAGTAAAGGTAAAGAGACTGCAATCTTGTGTCCTCGTTCTTCTCTGCACCTCTCACCATTCACTATCTACACACCTGGAGCCCTGGGGATATACTTCACCTGTGGGAAGATATACCATCTAGCTGCCAAAACATCACCCCAGTGGACCCCCCTAAAGCAGCGTCAGTCACCCTGACTGAATACCACAGGTCCTTTAAAAGACCTTTCCCTTTTCCATGGACGCCTGAGGCGGCGGACCGGATTGCAGCCACCGTAACATCCCCCTGTGAATTGCTGGACCCGGTACCGAGTAACCCCTGGCCCGTGGGGCGACTCACATGCTTCTTACTTAAATGCTTCCATCTCTCAGCATCCAAACATCCATTCCTTGGCATTCCTGTTTTTCAGCAGTATTCTTTTCTGCTTTATCTCTCTGCTCAAGACGCACCAGGTCCTTTATCTTATATCTGGGATCCGTAGTCTGTCCTGACCCATAACAGCTGTCAAAGGTAGCGACCCCTATCTTCAGTCGTTATGTAGAAACTGTATCCCACTGGTCTACTATGATAGCCAGTAGTGATGAGTGAACGTGCTCACTACTACTTAGTACTTGCACAAGTACCACTATGCTCGTGTATTTGGCGAGCACAGAGAATATCCTGGATTATTCGGCGGGAGCTCAGGTCTCTGCCCTGCGTGACAGTGTAGGGATTGTCAGCCATGCACTGTAATGCCGCAGCCATCTTTGTTGTGGTATTACAGTGATTGGCTGGCCGCACAGTGTCATCAGGGCTATAAGAGACCTGGCGCCACCCCGCTCGCTGCATTCTGCTCCGGACTTAGCGAGTGTCTGCTGCTGAGATAGGGTCAGAATCGTGCTTTTAATAGTTAGTGTAGGCCTTCAACTGTTCAGTCCGCAACTCCTGAGAAACCACCAGTCCTTTTTAGGGCTAATTCGGGGGTCTCGAGATTTCAGTGCTAGGTAGGCAGGGGAGTCTATGTGCACATATCCATATCAGTGCAAGGCCTGCAGGCACTGTATGTGCTTACATAGCTGTCACTGCATACCTCCAAAAGCTCCATTGGGCTATGTACACACGTTGCGGATTCATGTGCGGATTTTTCCTCAATGTTTTTGCAAAATCCGCAGGTAAAAAGCACTGCGTTTTACCTGCGGACTTCCCGTAAAATTACCTCGGAATTACAGTGTTTTTTGTGCGGATTCCACCTCTGTGAAATCCGCACAAAGAATTGACATGCTGCGGAAAATACAACGCAGTGTTTCTGTGCTGTATTTTCTGCAGCATGGGCACAGTGGACTTGCTTTTCCATAGGTTTACATGGTACTGCACACTGCTTGGAAAACAGCTGCGAATCTGCAGGGGCCAATCTGCTGCGGATTGGCAGCAAAATCCGCAATGTGTGCACATAGCCTTGCTGTCTGCTACTGCTGCTGCTTATTTAATATATATCTAGCTGCAGTTTTCTGTGGCTTTTTTTTTCACCTGATACCTGCTCCTTTTATTCTAAAGCAATCCATAGCCCCCTTATTTTAATATTTTCTTGCTTGTTTACGCTGCTTACTACAGCCAGGTTATTGAAATCTAAGAACGTGCAAATCTACTGGAGTGCCCCCGAGGGCTAGTGGTACTCGGTACAGGGTCCTTCGGTTCTCAGGGGGATGTCATGGTGGCTGACCCGGTCCGTGGCCCTCGGGACGGCCAAGTTAAAGGGGAAAGGTCTTTAAAGGGATAATGTTTGAGATGCCACCTGTGGTATTCGGTCAGGGTGACCGACGCTGCTTTAAAGGGTCTGCTGGGGTGATGTTATGGCAGCTAGATGGTATATCTTCCCACGGGTGAAGTGTATCCCCAGGGCTTCCCAGAGTGTAGATGGTGGATGGTGAGAGGCGCAGTGAAGAACGAGGACACAAGGTTGCAGTCTCTTTACCTTTTACTGAAGGCTTCAGCATCCACAGTCCAGGGCACCAGACCACAGAGCAGGCAGAGACCGGCCGGTTTGGAGGCAAATCAAGAGTTCCCTTGTCCAGGTAGAAATCAGTAACCTTCCTCTAGCACCGTGGTGTTGTAGTACCTTACTGCTAAGCGTCTCATAAGGTCCTCACAGATGTTGTAGATGTTATGTCTCTCTCTCTGTCCCCCAGATGGATAGGACAAACCCGTATGACTGGTGGCTTGATGCGTTTTACAGGGACTGTTTCATGCCCCAGCCTCTAAGCAGTGCCACCTTGCCTCCTGGGTGTAGGGGCGGATCAGTAATGTGAAATTAGCTGTCCTGCCGGTCTCTGGAGCAAGGCATAAAGGACTGTTGCTCCCTCGGTGGTCCGGCTACCGGGATCCTGCGAAGGAGGAGGTAGTCTGTGTAGGGCAGAACTCCTCCTGGTATCCACTCCTTTGCTATGACTTCTTCACCCTCTCTATAATACAATTCTCTTTTAGTGTCTCTTTCTTAGAAACTGCCACACTTAGTGCGAAATGTGTTGCATGTTTGTGATGCCTGGATTCGGTTGTCCTTCTTTGCCTCCAAACGTAACATCACTCCCCCACTACTATTTGTTTTTTGTTTTGTTTTTTGTCCCAGACACCAGATGTGAGTGCGCCAAAAAATATAAATTTTTTTCTTTTGTGTCTTAGCCAACTTTTTGACACAATTTAGTTATGCCCCCAAAAATCAAGGCAATGATTCGATCAGTCTGTTATCTGAGGCTGACGGCTGGTGTATCGGTGGTGGAAAAATCGTAGTTTTGCAGGCATACGTATCATAGTTCTGTGTGCTAGCCTTGTTCTTCTTTTATTTTAGTTTTTTTCTAAAATTCACCCCTCCAAAAAATATTTTATACAGTCTGTTATGTCAGGCTGAGGCCTGGTGTATCTGTGTTTGAAAAATCCAGCTTTGCAGGCATAAGTTTCATAGTTCTGTCTGCTAGCCTTGTTCCACTCTTTTTGTTTCATTTTAAAAATTCTCCCAAACCCCCCCAAAAATTATACAGTCTGTTATGTCAGGCTGAGGCCTCGTGTATCTGTGGTGGAAAAATCGTAGCTTCGCTGGCATAAGTTTCATAATTCTGTCTGCTAGCCTTGTTCCACTCTTTTTTTCTTATTTTAAAAATTCTCCAACCCCCCCCCCAAAAAAAAAATAAAATTATAGTCTGTTATGTCAGGCTGAGGCCTGTTGTATCTGTGATGGAAAAATCATAGCTTTGCAGGTATAACTTTCATAGTTCTATCTGCTAGTGGATCGCCCCTATGGGGCCGAGGGATACTCGGTCCGCATGGTACAGTAGTACTTGGAGTGGGAGGCCATTACTTTCCGCTCTTCTCAGTTAGTTCCCGCCCATGATGGCACACCCTTCTTCTCCAGCGCTCCTCGTGGCACTGTAATGGCGGTGGTTTTGGCGGCAATTTTGGCAGTCTTTTGCGATACAAAATCTCTGAGCACAAAAATAGTTAGGCACAGTCTTTTAGGCGCACATGACCCGCTTTGCAGGCTTTAGTAGATCCTGTTCAAGACACCAAGTTGGATCGCCCCCATGGGGCCGTGGGGTACTCGGTACCAGGTCCTTTGGTTCACAGGGGTATGTCACGGTGGCTGACCCAGTCCGTGGCCCTGGGATGTCCGTGTAAAAGGGAAAGGTCTTTAAGGGGAATGTTTGTGACACCACCTGTGGTATTCAGTCAGGGTGACCAACGCTGCTTTAAGGGGTCCGCTAGGGTGATGTTCTGGCAACTAGATGGTATACCTTCCCACAGGTGAAGTATGTCCCCAGGGCTTCCCGGTGTGCAGACAGTGGATGGTGAGAGGCGCATAGAAGAATGAGGACACAAGGTTACAGTCTCTTTACCTTTACTGAAGACTTCAGCATCCACAGTCCAGGGCACCAGATCACAGGGCAGGTAGATTCCGGCCGGTTTGGAGGCAAATCCAGAGTCCCCGTTGTCCAGGTGAAAATCAGTAGCCTTCCTTTGCGCTGCAGTGTTGTAGTTCCTTACGACTAAGGCTTCACATAAGGTCCTCACAGATGTAATGTCTTTCTCTCTGTCCCCCATATAGGATAGGACAAACCTGTATGACTGGTGGCTTGAGGCTGTTTATAGGGACTCTAGCATGCCCCGACCTCCAAAGGTTGCCACCGTGCCTCCTGGGTGTAGGGTGGACAGGTTACTTGCAATTAGCTGTCCTGCCGGTCTCTGGAGCAAAGCATAAAGGTCCTTACTCCCTCGGTGTTCTGGCTACCGGGCTTCTGCGCCTCAGAAGGAGGCAGCCTGAGTAGGGCTGGTCCCCTTCTGGTATCCTCTCCTTTGCTACGACTTCCTTCACGCTCGCTGCAATACAGTTCTGCCTTCTGTATGTCTCTTTCTAGGAGCTGCAGCTCTGAGGGCATGCACAGCTCCGTGTCCTTTATCCTTCATTCACCGACAGGATCCCACCCCTGTCAGGGACCATCAAACTGAGCTGAGCTCAGCCAGCAACTGACTAACTTTCCCTACAGGCGACCAGTTTTACCTATGTGGGGAGTGACCTAATAAATAGGAGCAGAAGCTGCCCCTGGTGGCCTGGAGTGTGAAATGTGTTGCATGTTTGTGATATCTGGATGCAGTTATCCTTCTTTGCCTCCAAACGTAATATCACTCTCCCCGAGAGGAAAGCAACACCACTGCGATGACCAGGACCCTGGGGCGCCACACTAACCTTGTTGTACTCATTTTTAATTTTTTGCCAAATTTCACTTACAAGAGAAAAAAAAATTATACAGTCTGTTACCTGTGGCTGCGGGCTGGTGTATCCAAGGTGGAAAAATCTTAGTTTTGCAGGCATACGTATCATAGTTTTGTGTGGTAGCCTTGTTTTCTTTTTTTTTATTTATTCACCCCCCAAAAAAACATTTTTTTAAACAGTCTGTTTTGTCAGGCTGAGGCCTGGTGTATCTGTGTTTGAAAAATCGTAGCTTTGCAGGCATAAGTTTCATAGCCCTGTCTGCTAGCCTTGTTCTACTCTTTATTTATTTAAAAAATTCTCCAAAACCCCCCAAATGTTTTTTTTCTACTATGTCAGGCTGAGGCCTGCTGTATCTGTGGTGGAAGAATCGTAGCTTTGAAGGCATACTGATCAGATACAATTTTGCTCCAAATAAATACAATTGTGATGAGCTTTTGAAATAGTTCAGTAGTCCATTTAAAATGGGCAAGGGGCAAGGGATGGGGAAGAGGACGTGAAGCTGATGGTGCAGGCAGAGGATGAGGCCGTGGCCAAACTGAAAGTGGTCAACAGCAAAGACCAACATGTCCACGCTTGACCTTCCTGTCTCAGTTTCTAGGGGACCGCAGCACACCACTATTGAAGCCAGAGCAGTGTGAAACGGTTGTTGGTTGGAAAGCGGATAATGCTTGCAGTCAGTTAGCCACTACCACCACCACCATGTCTTTCACACGGTCAAGTCTGAGTAGCCGTGATTGTGGAGCAGATATTACTCACCCTGATACTCCTTCCTCCCACCATGCCGAGTGCCCTGAGACAACTGATTCCACACTTGGACACTCCAAAGAGCTGTTCAGTTTTCCCTTTAAAGATTCTGGACATGTAGCGATGCCCAAGCATTTGACCAGCCACGGTGACATGAATTCGATGGTGGGAAAGGGTCACAAGAGGTTGGAAGATGATAAGACACAATTGCCAGAAAGTCAGGAGGAGGAGCAGTGTGCGAATGTGGAAGACGAGGTGGTGGATGAAATAGTGGCTGACCCAACCTCTCAGGAGGACGTGCAGAGCGAGGAGAGCAGCACACATGGGGAAGGAGGCAAATCACCTCAACAGGCAAGAAGAAGCAGTGTGGTTATTCTACCTATATACAGCACTATTTTGCATTTAAAAAAATAAAAAATACAGGCCACATATTTGGCAGTGTGGTATTTCTGTGACAGGCCTCATACAGTTAGGTCCATATATATTTGGACAGAGACAACATTTTTATAATTTTGGTTATAGACTTTACCACAATGAATTTTGAACAAAACAATTCAGATGCAGTTGAAGTTCAGACTTTCAGCTTTCATTTGAGGGCATCCACATTAAAATTGGATGAAGGGTTTAGGAGTTTCAGCTCCTTATCATGTGCCACCCTGTTTTTAAAGGGACCAAAAGTGATTGGACAATTGACTCCAAGGCTATTTCATGGACAGGTGTGGGCAATCCCTTCATTATGCCATTCTCAATTAAGCAGATAAAAGGCCTGGAGTTGATTTGAGGTGTGGTACTTGCATTTGAAAGGTTTTGCTGTTAAGTAAACATGCGGTCAAAGGAGCTCTCCATGCAGGTGAAACAAGCCATCCTTAAGCTGCGAAAACAGAAAAAACCCATCCGAGAAATTGCTACATTATTAGGAGTGGCAAAATCTACAGTTTGGTACATCCTGAGAAAGAAAGAAAGCACTGGTGAACTCATCAATGCAAAAAGACCTGGGCGCCCACGGAAAACAACAGTGGTGGATGATCACAGAATAATCTCCATGGTGAAGAGAAACCCCTTCACAACAGCCGACCAAGTGACCAACACTCTCCAGGAGGTAGGTGTATCAATATCCAAATCTACCATAAAGAGAAGACTGCATGAAAGTAAATACAGAGGGTTCACTGCACGGTGCAAGCCACTCATAAGCATCAAGAAGAAAAAGACTAGACTGGACTTTGCTAAAAAACATCTAAAAAAGCCAGCACAGTTCTGGAAGAACATTCTTTGGACAGATGAAACCAAGATCAACCTCTACCAGAGTGAAGGAAAGAGAAAAGTATGGCGAAGGTGTGGTACAGCTCATGATCCAAAGCATACCACATCATCTGTAAAACACGGCGGAGGCAGTGTGATGGCTTGGGCATGCATGGCTGCCAGTGGCACTGGGTCACTAGTGTTTATTGATGATGTGACACAGGACAGAAGCAGCCGAATTAATTCTGAGGTCTTCAGAGCCATACTGTGTGCTCAGAGCCAGCCAAATGCAGCCAAATTGATTGGTCATCGTTTCATACTACAGATTGACAATTACCCAAAACATAAAGCCAAAGCAACACAGGAGTTTATTAAAGCAAAGAAGTGGAATATTCTTGAATGGCCAAGTCAGTCACTTGATCTCAACCCAATTGAGCATGCATTTCACTTGTTAAAGACTAAACTTCAGACAGAAAGGCCCACAAACAAACAGCAACTGAAAACCACCACAGTGAATGCCTTGCAGAGCATCAAAAAGGAGGAAACACAGAGTCTGGTGATGTCCATGAGTTCAAGACTTCAGGCAGTCATTGCCAACAAAGGGTTTTCAACCAAGTACTAAAAATGAACATTTCATTAAAAATTATTGAATCTGTCCAATTACTTTTGGTCCCTTTAAAAACAGGGTGGCACATGTTAAGGAGCTGAAACTCCTAAACCCTTCATTCAATTTTAATGTGGATACCCTCAAATGAAAGCTGAAAGTCTGAACTTCAACTGCATCTGAATTGTTTTGTTTAAAATTCATTGTCGTAATGTCTATAACCAAAATTAGAAAAATGTTGTCTCTGTCCAAATATATATGGACCTAACTGTATATCTACGTGCTCTAAGTTTGGGCATTTTAGGCCGGTTTTCCACTGTTTTTGCTGTCTGTTACTCTACTTATATACAGCACTATTTTGCATTGAAAAAAAAAATACAGGCCACATATTTGGCAGTTTTGTATCGCTGTCAGACATTTGATGTATTTGTGGCCTACAAATTGTGGAAATTCAGGCCTACATTCTGCTGTATTTGCTGTTACTGTAGTTCGGTACACGATTTTAGTTTAAAAAATAAAAAAATACAGGCCACATGTTGAACAGTGTGGTATCTCAGTAAAATACTTCTGTTTCAAGTTGTTATGGCTGCTTCATGACTGTCTTAAATGCTCCAACTTTTAACACCACTATCATCGTCTTCTGCCTAGAGGCAGTCACTGCACACATAGAATGTCTGAGGAGCAGAGTGTGAATGCTTGGGCAGTGTTGCACTCTGTCTCTGGATTGCAAAGGCAAAATCTTCTAGATTAAATCATTACTGGAAGAGCCAGAGCAAAAGCACGTGGAACAGCACGTGGGCAGGACTCGCAACTACTGAAGCCTGCTGTTCCTGGTCCGTATTCTGACAATCCAGCACCTACTAATACTTAACTGGCTGGATGAGAACGTCAAAAAGGAGCCCCTGCATTTTCAATAACAGAAGCTAGATATTTTTACATTTTGGCTGTATTACAAGAGCTGTCAATTGGTAGTCAGAGATGTGATGGTGCGATGGTGTAGACACCACCATCGGAGTTGCCGCCTCACCACCACCCGAGCTGCCGCAACTCCGACCTTCTGTCTCTTCCCCATTATCCTATAGAACGTAAGTCCACAAGGATAGGGTCCTCTCCCCTCTGCACCAATCTGTCATTGTAATTTTTTTTACTGTAAACGATATCTATTATTGTATTTAACCCCTTCTCATGTACATCACCATGGAATAAATGGCGCTATATAAATAAATCATAATAACAATAATACTATATGGGTGTTTCCACTAGACAATCCATTCAACATGTTGTTGAATCAAAATCTTGTTTTTCTGACAACTCTGTTCAACTGTGCACAAACTATGTCAAATTTATAGCTAGAACCCAGTGGGTCTTGTCACAGTATCTTGTTGACTACAGTCCACAGATATTATCTAGATCCCTAATCTCACCTCTACTTCACCAGCATGATGAATTAATAGTAAAAGCACGTGGAACTGATGGAGCTGTTGTTTTCTTGCCAAAAAACTCAATAAGATCAATGAGGTGTTTAGCCGCACACGGAATGGAGAAATAGTAAAGATGATAATTACTTTCACATTTGCGTTAACACATACTTCACCAACTTGTTTGCATTTTTACAACATTATATTCCGAAGCCTTGAAGAAAAAGATGAATATATTGTCAAGCAAATAGGTCTGAATTATTATCACCCAAATGATGTAACATAAGTCAGAACATACACAACCTACAGTATCTGTGGGGAAATGACTTACCTCCGAAATTTTGAAGTATGAGACTAGTATCATCTTATGGATTGATATGAGCCACAAAGTCCTTCAAAGTGAAACTGTTCTGGATGTAATGTACAATTTTATCTTGAAAATTAGAAGAACATGCCTTCTATGATGCTTGCATTAAAGAACTGATTGGTCAGGTATGTACAGACTCAGGATGACCGGGCTGCGGGCACCTGTGCTGTGCTGGGTCCGGAACTGTCAAGGCTGCATCCCCTGTTTCCCAGGGGAAGGAATAGGGGAACGGACAGGTCCCATTACACAGGAAGAGGGGGAGTGTTTAGACAGGGAACCTGGCCGTAAGCTGAGGGAAAAAAAATGCAAAGCAGGAGTGAGTCCCCAGCTGTCAGCATGTGAGCAGCAAGGGGTGCAGTACACTACGCACCTGAAGTGCCGGCGCTGCGACCAACTGCAACAGACAGACCGGGTGACCTAGAGGCAGGGGGGCCAGCTTAAGAGAAAGCGGGCATGACAGCAGAGATTTTTGGCGTGGACAAGCAGCGCATAGGAGGCTGAGCAGTGTGCTCCGTCCTTAGAGCACTGGTGCCAAAAGGACTGTTCCCGTTTGTTCCCACCAATAAAAACAGTACTGCAAGAAAGCAAGGAGCCATGTGCCCAGTGACGCCAGAGAGCGAGGCACCGTGCGCTCTATGACCATGAGTACAGCGCACGTGCGCACTAGAGAGAGGCAGTTCATGCTCTGTGTTCAGCTTTGCTAAATAATAATTAAAGGGCACAGAGGAATGACAGAGAACATTGGAACGGTCAGCAAGCTACTGCCTGAGCATTTTCCCAAACTTTGCATTCCTTGTGAGAGTCCCCCACCCCTCAGGGCCAAGGCGATGAGAGGGTTTGAGAATACTCTCCCCGAACTTTGCCAGCGTTCCACTGCCTCTGTTGGAATGGAGTTGTGTCTCTCTCACCTGTACTCCTTGCTTGGCTAATGAACTGTGACCACTGTGTCCTCAGGCCTCCACAACTTTCGACAAACCTCAGTAATATCATTGTAAATACGTCATTGTAAATACATTCCCCTGTAGTTTTTATCTCCCTCACCTCATTGTAGATTGTAAGTTGTCACGATCAGGATCATTTTTGGGGGTGTTTAATTGTTGGTATTGTTACTTAGTGTAGATTGTAAGCTGTCACAAGCAGGGTAGTTTTATTTCCTTTTAATTATTGTATTATTGTTATCGTTGTTACTTAGGACTGTTGTGTTTGTTTTAAACTGTAAATATGTTGACGCTATATAAATAGCTATAAATATTAATATTAGAACACAGAAGAGCAGGATGGAGATGTTAATTATGGCGTCATTGCTGCTCACCATCTTGGTGAATTCCTCAAAGTTTTGGAGGATGGTACATATGTCTGACATCCATGTCCACTGCTGAGATCTTATGTGTAAGGACAGAACTGAATACCGATGGCCTTGTTGATGCTGTTAGTCAACAACTTCCCTCTTATGCTCACAAATCCATTCCAAAATATGCAGTGTAGAGTTCTAATGCATGGGGAGGACATCACACACCAGTGGGTGAGCCAGAAGCTGCAAGTGCTGCAGAAGCATGGCAAGGGCGGATGAAGCTCTAGCTGACTTTATAAAATAGGTATGCAGAGCCTCATACTTTTCTTAGCAGACCTGGAACCTCCGTGTCAATTTTCATAAAACATTTAACAATGAAGTTAAGCATGTAGCGCCCCCACTGTAGCAGGGCCGAGGGGTACCCGGTACCGGGCCTCTGAGTCTCTGTCCTGGGGTTGTCACGGTGGCTAGACCCGGTCCGTGACCCTGCTGAGGGGCGCCCAATGATAGGTGTGGATGGTGGTGGTAGTGCGGTGAAGTGCCGGTCGCAGTAAATAACGAGGACACCAGGTTGCAGTCTCTTTACCTCTTTACTGTAGGTTTCCGGGTCCTCAGTCCGGACTACGGTTAACCAGGCTGCGCAAGTCCGGCCGGTCCGATGGCACCTTCAGAGTTCTCTTTGCAGGTGGAAATCTGTGCCTACCTGCTAGCGCTGGTGTGTTGTGGTCCTCCCCTGCTGGGCTTATGGGATAGTCCCCACAACTGTTGTGTCTGTTTCTCGTGTTCCCTCACAACTCGATTAGATGATGTTCTTCTCTCCGTCCCTCCCTGATGTTCTGGTTAGGACGCACCCGTATGACGGGTAGGCTCGGAGCTCTTCCGGGACCCTAGAGTCGCCCCTCTCCTAGTGTGCCCCCTATGTCTTCGTAGGTGATTTGGGTGAGACAGCCCGCCTGTAATTGACTGTCCTGCCATAGGTTTGAAGTATTGCCTGGAGCTCTATACTTCCTCGGCGTTCCGGCCACCGGCT
This sequence comes from Ranitomeya variabilis, assembly GCF_051348905.1. Lineage (NCBI taxonomy): Eukaryota > Metazoa > Chordata > Amphibia > Anura > Dendrobatidae > Ranitomeya > Ranitomeya variabilis. The sequence continues at coordinate 1,151,109,339 of NC_135232.1, forward strand.
GTTTGCGCCTCAGAAGGATGTTGCCTCGATCTTACAGCACGACTCCTTCTGGTGTTTCTCTTTGTTGCGTTGATCTCGTTTCTCACTCAGCACAATAAATCTCACTTCTAGTCCTTTCTTAGGGCACCGCGGCTATGCCGTGCAGGCGCGGTCCCGTAACGTTCTCTCTAGTTGCCAGGCCTCTGTCAGGATCCCACCTCTGACAGGG